>NW_027468837.1:7985472-8255472 GCF_046254945.1 Alosa pseudoharengus | reverse complement strand
CGCTGCAAGACAGGTCAGTTAATGGCATTAATTGTGCAACTTAGAGAAAAGTAAAACATCCCATGATTGCAACAAGCAAAGCATCACACTAGCAGTGTCATGATAAGAACACATGTCATAATAGAGGGCCAGAGTATTTTGTGTTTTATTATTCAGTGATAGTGCCTCAGCGAAAGTGGCTCGGCATTAACCTTGTGTTTTTGATATGCAAGTTTTTCACATTATTAAATCAGATATGTTTTGCTACTTTATGGCAGCAGCGCAATGGGCTGGATATGCTAAAGGGACACCCCGGGAGTTAACTGGAAACTGCTGACGTCCCAACCAATTACACCTCAATTAGTTTTGCAGGGTGTTTTTGGCGATGGGGGGTGCTATGTGCAATCATGGGTAATCATGGGTAATGACTAAGGAGAGCAGCTGCCATTTTGACTCATGTTCTCTGAATGGATTGGCTGTTATCACACCACATCAGTTGCTAGGCAGCCACCACCATCAGTATCAATGGCCTGACATGGTGGATCAGTCACTAGCACTGCCAACTCTGATTGCAGACAGATTGTATCATTCATTCAAGCAGTGTAAGAGGTATGACTGACTGTGTGTGAGTTTGTGTCAGTTGCATTATTTAGTGAGGTGAATTGTTGTTAGACATGAGTTTGCTGTACTTTGGTCATACAAAGAAATGTGGATGGGAAAACGTACATGTGTGTGTGTGTGTGTGTGTGTGTGAGAGAGAGAGAGAGAGAGAAGGAAAGAGAGAGAGCAAGAGAATAGGGAAAGGGGGAAAAAGGAAGAAAGAATATGATTGCTCGCTGCATTTGTACTTCCTGTGTACTAGGGCCTTCTGACAGTCATGCCAGTCCTGAAAGGGTTAAAGCTATTCTGAGTGGACGTGTCACCGCTCAGTCCCTCTGATACTTGATAAGGCTAGGCAGGGTATTATACGGTATGCCACATGTGATTACCTGGTTCCATTTGACATCTCATGGGCACAGTTATACATGCCCACTAGGGCCTTCTTTTCATCAATGCGAGAAAGCATGAGAATGACTGAGGCGTAGGTCACCACCAGGTCCATGTAGTTCTTTGTGAAGTCAAAGTTGACTGCCTGAAGCATGTAAAAACAAATGTACTATATCACAAACCAACTTTTCTATAGCTGATGTTTTTAGTAAGGTCCCACCTTTGAAGGTTTTAGAATATCTTATTAGCATAGATTTTAAAAAACATATTTAAGTTTCTGTAACACACAGTGCTCTGGCCATTAAATAGCCTTAGTTGCGGAAATGGCCTTAAATTAAACAAACAAACAAACAAACAAACAAACTCAAACCAACTTGTCCTACAAAACTGAAGAATGTACACATTGTTTACTGACACAAATGGAATGCATTGTAAAAACTGTCAGTCAGAGGCTAGAAATCAGATCGTGGTTGCTGTGTTGATGTACAGTAAGGGTGCAGACAAGTGCAGAGTACCTCACCCCTCTCACATTCATGTCTAATATCTTAAATCTTGAATATCTTAAAACTTCCCATTTGGTTGGTAGATATATAGTACAGTCACATTATTTCGCTAACATTAGCCAGACTGTCTTTGTCCTGTTTTTGCCAGGGTCATCGAATATGCCCAGAAAAAAGTAACTGAGAAGAAAATGTTATGACTGATGAATGTACTGCCTACTAGGTTTGGTAATTTTGATTTAGCCTGCCAAATCTCTGTTCAGATAGATTGTGTGTGCACTGATAACAATATCTACTTCCTTCAAAGTAGAGTAGAAAGTGTCAATGCACAGTCAAACTACAATGAAATTATTTCATTGGACCGACGTTTTGTCCATTTATACACCTTCATCAGGGTAAGGGAAGTAAAAGATTGAGACACTTCTGCAATGACGCGGCCAATTAATTAATTAAAGTTGAATGATCATGTGATTGTTCTGATCCTGAGGAAGTTGTATAAATCACTGAAATTTTAGTCCAATAAAATCATTGCATCATAGTTTGAGTGTACGAGAGTGGGAGAAAGAGTTTTCATTTATTCAGTCATCACCTTAGCAACCTAGGTGTGCGTTTACCCCTTTACTTCCTGATCAAATGAACTTCAATGTGGTTTGAGTCTACAGTATGCTCACTGTCTGCATCTATGCCCATAGCACAGTATGAATCCAGTTCAAAAAGATCCAGACCAGACCACCGTGGTGACTGCTGTGAATGTGGGTTTGGCAGACCCAATCTATTTACCCCTGGTTCTTTTCTAAATCCCAGAAAGTTTAAAGTTGTAGTCCACTTTCAGCTCTGAATATAGTTCCCTTGGCCAAAATACAACCAAGTCTTCCATGGATAGAATAAAAGAAAATAAACATCCTGAAAGACCCGTATTGAAATCATAAACTGTTAGATCCATACATTAAAGCTCAAGGCATTAACATCAACAGGTCAGAACATTACAGCTCTTACTTGCTTAGGAATATTACTTACAATATTGAAGAAGCACTGGCATGCATCTATTGTATTCAGCAATTCATACACATGGTCCTAAAACAGTTAAGAAAGGTATGAATACAATATCACAAAGAATGGTACATGCATGGTAGATATCAGCAGTGCTTATGAGTCATTGCATGAATAGAAGCCAATTACTGTAATTATTGCTTCCCAGCATGAGTCATATTGAGGCTTTCAAATGACCAGCAACTACTTTAAAAAAAAAGAACTAACAAACAACAGTGACGACTGTGTCCTTTTGCTCTTCCTCATTAGCAGCGACATTACAGCTTGACAGCTTATAATTCTTCATTTCCGCAGTTCTCCATAACATCTTACTCAGAGGGAGTGTGTGAGTGGCCCTCGCTGATACGAAACGACTCTTTTGTTTCATTGGAACTGACAGTGCCCTTTAGCGCTAAATGGATCTTCGGTAGACATTGACAAGGATGACCGGAGTACGGATTTGATGAATGGTCGTGTGAACAGATCGATTTAGATGATGATAAAAGAGCCTCACCCTGAACTCCATGATGTCGATGAAGGACTCGTAGTAGCTGCTCAGCCCGTCTAGCACTGCCGTCTTCTGCTTCTGAATGCTGCTCAGCTGTTGCTGCAGAGACCATGATCAGATAGCATTTTATGAGCATTAGTTAAGCAGTAGTTAAGCACTTATTAATTATTGTCAATTACTGTTAATTGCTATTACCCATGGTTAGGCTGTTAATAATTTTTTAGTGGAAATAGTATATCTATAGTTGTACTGAACCCCACGAGAGCAGAATAAACTCACTAATGTTCTGTCAAACTTAAATATTTTTGCTTTTGTGAGTGTAAAGAAAGTATAAAAAAGGACTGTTTCTGCAGTCAGCGCAGTGGGGCTTATTATGGTTGCTGCCATCTTGTGAAGAGAAAGTCAGTTGAAGTCGATTTCCGAACTCATTTCTGCTTTTGTGTCCAATGCCAGGAGCTTGTGCTGCATTGGGTAAATGACTTGTACAAACTTCTCCTAGCTATATGGTGGCAACCAGAAGAAGAATTTAGTTAATGTTTAGTTGTTTTGTATATCCTTTCTGTACACATACAAAATTAAAATTACTTTTGTTTGTCTGTAAGGACCCTCTCCACCGTATCACAGAAGTTTAATGATATTTTGAGCCTTGTCAGTGGCGATTTACTTTGAAGTAGTGAGCTTTCCCCCTTGCTATCGCTATATACTCTTACTCAAAAATACTCCAATGAATGATTTTTGGTCCCCAACAAAAGTTTACACTCGATATCATCCAAAAGTTTACACTCAATATCAAAAATACACCCTAACTTGATCTTAGACCAGAGTTGTCTAGATATTCATTAAAATATATTGTGGTAACGTTAGTGGAGTAGCAGTATCTGGACTTCCAGTGTAATGCCAGAAAGTCATGGGTTCAATACATAGGGTCACCCTCATTGGACTTTCCCTGTAATTAGTTCTCTATAAGTCATTCTGTGTAAGAGCATCAGCTAAATTCTTTAATAAATAAATTAAGAGAAAGGTGATGTGCTTGCCTCTGCAGTATACAGTATGTTGTGACGCTTCAACTCTTCTACAGTTTAGAATAATTAGAGGTTATTTATAGTGTATTTGAATTATTTATTTTCCAAAGGCATGCATGTGTGCACTCGCAAAGCTCCCATTGGAACCGTTGTTTTTGTATTTCCTTATTTTACATGTCACTCAGGAAACTCAGTGTTCACACACACACACACACACACACACACACACGCTCAATCACACACACACACACACACACACACATACACACACACACACACACACGCTCAATCACACACATCACCACCACACACCCTACCCCATACACATGTACACAATGTGCAACAAGAACCTGTGTCAGTGTGCAACTTGAATGACATTTGCAAACAGTACCCTGTGAACCGAGCATTGCATCTGGAACAAGCCCCTTCAAAACAGCCACACTTCAGAGCATTCCGAGCAGTACTCACACTGGTTCCCCTGAAGTCGATGTTGGGGAATTTTTTGTTGATGTATTTTATCGCAGGCTCCATGACCTTGTCTGCCAGAAAGGAAGGCCTGAGTTTGGGATCTGTACATGTCTGTGGAGGAGAACAAGCACCATCAGAGTGAGAGTGACAAACCTGCCAAATGTGCCCGTAACTTACAGCATGTCATATTGTGGTGACAGTTGGTTCTGGCATTTTTTGATATGTTATGCATGCAGTCTGTGACATTTGTATTCAGTATGGTAATTGTGGAATTTCAAATTCAAGTTCCATTTTAGTCTACCTCTCAAAAGCTTATTTCAGTACTTGGTCACACACACACACACACACACACACACACACACACACACACACACACACACACACACTCAGGTACACTCAGGTCATTGTAATACTCATTGTGTACAGAGCAACTGTCTGGACCCAACCCCAGACAGCTCTCACATTCGCCCCATGTATCAGAAGCTTTTCATGTGTCAGGCTGACGGAACAGCCTTACTTCCTGTGTGAGCTTGTGTGCACTTCCTCTTTCATTTGCTCTGTGGCTTCAGACAGCTAAAACAAACTTTGGCATGATGGATTTTTTTTTTCGCAACAGCATTTGAGAACACAGAAATGAGATACAACACAATTGACAGTGTTCCACAACACTACCCACAATATGGGTCATATCTCATGGAACACATTTCATTTGAAAACACAAAGAGTCTCACACTGAGATACACACATTCAGTGCTTGTACAATTCTTGTACATCCTTTATTACTTGTTGATCCAATTAATCCATGATACATGTATGTTTTGTCTTTGCTTTAATGACAACAAGCAATCAATTTTTTGAAAGGTTACTGTGCTGTTGTACAAAACCACTTGCTGTCAGTGGAGGCAGCCATTACTTTCTAGTTTCATGAAGTCAATTAGAAGCTCTCCTCTCAAACATGTCTAATAACCTTTTCTTAATTAATGGTTTAATGTCCTGAATATATTGGTCCATTATTTTGGTCCCTCATCAGAAATGTTAATCTCAGCACTGGGGCCCAGCATACACAGGGCTTGGCAGGTTCCTGATTTTCCGAGTGTTCAGAGAAAAGAAAGTAGCGCTCTCCTCCCCAAGTAGGAAGACGATCTCCCCAACCTCCAGCGCTCACTCACCTTCTTGATGTGGTTCAATCGCAGCAGCACCCCGCGGCCCCGGTCGTTGAGGACGGTCAGCTTCTCGGCCAGCTTGTGCTGGTACGCCATGATGCCGTTTGAGTACGCAAAGGCCCCCCGGGATCACCTCTGAAGCGTTGGTCAGAGAGTGTTGCGACTTGTGACAGGCTCCACCCTCTGTTTAGGGTGGTGTCAGAGAGGTGATCCCCTGTGGCGTGTTGTGTCGCATTGCATCGCGTCGTCATGCTGGTCAGACCTAGTCTAGTGAACTCAAGAGTTGATTAAAAATCCCCCAAGTTTTTAACTTTTCATCTTGTGATTTAACTCTTGGCAACTTTTTATTTGTTTCTATTTTATGTGTTTTAGTAAGCCCTGTTCCTGCTGGCTCTGTCAGTCATGTGTGGCCGCAACTGCTGCAAAGACTTCCTGTCAGCGACAAACTCTCGCTTCACAGCTCTCACTCAGTGTCAGCATGTCTGTTTTTGCCATCTACTGAATTGCCAAGAAAAAATGGTATCTGCAGAATTATCATAAAATAAGTAAATATTTCATGTTATTCCCCATAGTTGAAGACTTTGAATTTCCTGAAATACAGTCTGAAAACACTTTTGAAAAGGGCACAAGTGTCAGAGTGTCTGTGCCGAGCTAGACCACTAGATGGCAGCCTCACCCTCTAAATGAAAAATTGCATCTGTGTCCCCTTTGCTTCAGAAAAAAGCCTTGCCCTTAATCCCTTCGATTTCAGGGCTTTCTTCCCACCCTTCAATCTCTGTAACTTCAACGGGTATGAGAAAGGCATGTCTGTCTCTCTCTCTCTCTCTTTCTCTCTCTCTCTCGCTCTCTCTCTCTCTCTCGCTGGCTCTGAATCAGTTGCTGAAGGCCCAGTGTGTTGTCACTCCGAAATGTTCCACTCTCTCAGTCAGGCACGTGAGTGCAGATCACCCAAACACTTCTCGCTGCATCTCTATATAATATCCAGACCTGAGACTTTTCTGATGACTCAAGACACGTTTCCATGCCTGTGCCTCTCTAAAGAAATATTGATGTAAATAAGTAGGATCAGTTATTATACAAAAGCTGCATAAAAATTGGAAGTTCTAAGCAGAAGAAAATATGAAAATATGACAAATTAAATAAAGGTCCCCTCATTTGTTTGTTTATGCTAATTATCAACATTTGTGTCACCTTTGTTGTGTGTGTGTGCGTGTGTGTGTGTGCGTGTGTGCGTGTGTGCTTTCTCTACCTATTTCTCAAGCTACTATTTTGACCTACTGTGTATTTTGAGGTCACCAGTGTCTCTGTGTGTGTGTGTGTGTGTGTGTGTGTGTGTGTGCGTGTGTGTGTGTGTGTGTGTGTGTGTGCGTGTGTGCGTGTGTGCGTGTGTGCTTTCTCTACCTATTTCTCAAGCTACTGTGTATTTTGAGGTCACCAGTGTCTCTGTGTGTGTGTGTGTGTGGGGGGGGATGTGTGTGTGTCTCTGTGTGTGTGTGTGTGTGTGTGTTAGTAGACAGGCTGGCTGCGCCAGGGGAAGAGGAGGGTAGAGCAGTATGGGTGGTGCTCGTGCTCCTGCCTGTGGCCCAGATGGCAGAGCTGAGGAGCTGAGCTGGGGGGTGATGGGGCGGGGGGGGGGGGGGGGTACAGTGGGGTTGGCAGAGTAAGGGAGGGGTGGAGAAGATGGAGAGAGAGCGAGATAGAGGGAGAGAGAAAGACATGTGGCTTCAGCTTCGTTCACATATGTGCAATAATATCCTCCGCTCTCTTTTTCTCCTGCGGTCCTATCACTGCACACAGTCAGTAGCCCACTACTCTCTCCTCCTCCTCCTCCTCCTCCTCCTCCTCCTCATCCTCCTCCTCCTCCTCATCCACATCGTCCTCCAACCCCATTTGTTTTCACAGCGCTGAGTTCTGAGGCCCATGCTGAATGCATCAGAGTCCTGCCAGTCAGCTTCAGTCGGCCTGATGTCTAAAACAGATCCTCACAGGACTGCGATCACCCTGTCAGGGCAGGCAGCAGTGGTATTTGTGTGGTAGTTAATGAGAAAAAGAAAAAGAAATCTCCTGTATAGTTTTATGCAGATTCTTCTAAATAAGTCTTCAATTTGCTTGGGACAAGCTAACTTGTATCAGTGGTCTCTTTATCCATCCAAGTGAGAGGATATTAGAAAGACTTGCCACGAGGAGGTCAGCTAACAATATTAGCTCTGTCAAATGCAATACGGAGCTAGTATTTACTAAAATTCCACAGGCTTCAGGAAGTCGTCTGGCCTCACTGTCATCAAAGCACACACAGCTCTGACGAAGACGTTTCATGTGAGACATTAAGCTGTAATCCTCGAGATGCCTGGCGTGTCTGTCAACAGGGTCTCCACAGGCTAGGAGCACCTCTGCAAACCCCAGCTCTGGCGGCGTAGCGTTCAGCTCTCGTCAGACGTATACTGTAGCAGCAGTGTTTAATGGATGTTGATGGTTATCAAAGTAGTGTTGTGGGTGAATGGTGAGAGTCAGATGTCTGCGAGCAGAGCGAGGTGATGAAACCAGCGAGGCGATAAAAGGAGGGTGGTCTGCTTGCGTTAAGAGCTCTGATAATGGTCGTGTCTACACATGGCAATGGGCTGTATGCATGTGGACAGTGGAGCATGTGTGTGTGTGTGCAATTGTGCATGCAGTATTTGTCATGTGAGTGTCAACACATTACATGACTGAGTGTGTGTGTGTGTGTTAAGGTAAATGACCTTCCACAGAAGTCTGAAATAAGCTTGGCCTCAGGCACTGACATAGTGTTGTGTTTGTAATTTGAGCTGGATTTTTATTCATTTGAGTGTACAGAGAAGTAGACAGAGAACGTGGGAGGGAGAGAGAGAGTGATGGAGAGAGAGAGAGAAGGAGAAAGGGAGCTCAGACATTCCCCCCTGCGTGTTCAGACTCGACCAGGAACAACAAGAAGATGGCAAAGCCCCAGTGTTTAAGCATGAAGCTCAGTCTCACTCAGAAATACCATTAGCACTTTTATACCTGCTGATAGCACCACAGAGACTGACTGTCTCTACAGCTCATTTCACTTATTGCCAAAAGCAGGTTAGAATCTGTCAGTATTGCCCAGCTAGTCATGCTCCACAATCAGAGGCAGGGGGTAGGCTGTGGTCCGACTCGGCACTGGGTCTATCCTCGGGGAAGAGAGTTGGCCTGACACTGGAATGTTGTAGCATTTGCTAAGGAAGGGCCTGAAAACCCCCTCAGCCAATTAACTCGCACCCCCCACTTCCCCATAACTTAGCACAGTCAGCTGCAGGAATCCAGACCTTCTGCACTTTCTCTGTCTCTCTTTTTCTCTTTCTCTCTCTGTCTCTGTGTGTGCTAATTATGAGACAGAAATGCACCAGTTTCTGACAGCAGTAAATTTGTTTGGAGTGCCAGAACATTTTGTGCCAGCGGGCAGCCGAAGTGGCACAGAACTTATAAATCCATCCACATGGCAGAGGATCAGAGAGGCAGTGGGCAGTCACAGAGAGACATTAATCCTTACCTACTGGGCCAGGGGGCACTGCCCTCTGTCTGGGACTCAGGGCCCCGAGGCAGACAACACAGGAAAGGAGAGTCACTGAGCTTTAGCTTAAATCAGCTGTGAGGAGCTTTGTGCAACTGGAGAGCTAAGTGCCTAAAAGGTTACCAAGGCAGAAACCTTAAGACGCAAGGCAGGTACCAATGCAAAAACCTTAAGGGCCCTATTTTGGCGATCTAAAACACATGGTCACTGGCAAATAGCTTAAATACATTTAGGGGTTTGTCCAGTCCACATTCGAGGTGGTTTTGTTATCAAACATCGGGCGCTTGGCACAAAAAGGCGGTTCTTATGTTTCTTCATCAGTCATGAGTGTGTTTTGGGCGTAACATCCCTTAAACCAATGAAAATTACATCTGTCATTCCCTTTACCAGCAAGCAGCGCAACTTCAAACAGTGCATTGGTATTTTGATACTCAGTGGCGCATTTGAAGGAATCTGCTTGTACGCAAGACCGTATGGAACAGGTATTCCACTAAACCATGCTTTAGGCTACTAAAACCTAGCAGAGTATAACCTACACACATTTGCACTCGTCTATTATTTGAACTCATAGGCAAAGTAAAACTAACTTCACTGTGGTGTCATAGTCAACAACAAAACAGTTATACACAGTAATTACTTTCACTATTGACTAACAACGGGTTACGATCGAAAATATAGCCTGAAAAAAGCAACACCTCACCTAAGGAAATTTATTCTGCAGATGAGTTGCTGCTTACGTCTCGTGACAGTGCGTCTTCAGCTGTGTTTCATATGTGCTTCGCCATAGACCAGGTTTTTCTTGGTCAGTGGCGTAATGCTTTTTAGATGGTATAAGATAGGAATTTTTAGATAATGCACCAGACCACACCTTAGGTCGTTAAATGTCACACCCCTGGGCACATTGTTTAATAAAAGAGAAGTGTATGGCAAAAAAAATTGAGTGTAAGATGGGTATAAACTTTGTGTCATGACAAGAATACACTATGTGCTGTGTTTCTGATCATCAAAATAGGGCAATATCGGTGCCTTCCAATGCCAAGAAAAAACCTTAAGATGCAAGGCAGTTACCAACACAAAAACCTGAAGACACAAGGTAGGTACCAAGGCAAAAAATGTAAGACACAAGGTCAGTATTAAGGCAAAAACCTTACAATGCAAGGTAGTTGCCAATGCAAAAGCCTCCACAATGACTGCACAGTTACCACTTGTGAAAATGCTTCTTGACTTGATGATGGCAATATAACTCTGCTGGCATGATTAATAAATGGTGTCCCCCAGTTTCACTCTCACTCCTCACTTCTCACTTTCACTCTCTCAATCTGACTAACATCCCCCAAAATGTATCTTCGCAAAATGTACAGTATTGTCACATAGGCAATTGTACTGTATGGCACTGGACTGGCAAAAATATAAGCCTTGAAATGCAGATGAGCATTCAGATAAGCTCCAACCTAATTTCCGATGAAAGCCATCTTCCAGAACATTCTACTACATCATAATCATCTACATACAGTACATCTTATAATTTTCTTAAAACGTATCAAGCTCTGTAATTGGCGCTATGTGCAACACTGTGTATGTGTGATTGTGTTTCTTCTGTTTTGTTTTTGTGTGATTGCTTTTAGCATGGGGATGGCACTTCAATTTCGTTGTACACTGTGACAATGAGAAACAAAGATATTCTATTATATTAAAACCATTGGCTAGTAGTACCCACATATCGTATACATCTTTTGGAGAACATATCCAGACTGTTTACTGAACCATACTAAAAGTGCTGCTGAAAAAGTCAAATTATTCAACCCAGCAATCGTTCCCAAAAATGATTGTCTAGACGCCTCAAATGACTGATCAGAACTGACTCTCTCTCACAGCGGTCTAATAATCAGCCACATGCAACTGCATTTTCATCTTGATATTTTAATGATCACACATACTCTCATTAGTTTGGGTATTATTTGAGTAGATGGGGTTCAGACCGTGTCACTATGCAAACATGTTTCACTTGTCCTCACAGGCCCTCTCTTTGCACTGTTTGTCCCTCATAAGCACTCTTAAGTAGATAAGTATGTCCCCCCTACAGCACCACCATCCACTGGTCTAGCCAGTGTAAACACATGCTTGCCTAAACACATGGAGGTGATGCTCTTCTCAGGCATTTATCTCTCCATCTCTCATATTGTTTTGGCTCAGTCTTTTGTTTACTTACCTTCAAATCCCCGAAAGATCATGATCAGAGCAGTTTCATAATTAAAAAATTCCCTAATTACAAGCTGCATCACAAGAGTGACCAAGCAGAAACTTTCACAGAGGAGGGGAGGGGAGGAACGCAGACAGCGAGCGTCGTCGGTGCCAGAGTGTCTTTGAAGCTGATGCTTTTTTGTATGATTTTATTAACGAGGTCACTGTGCCTGAGCCAAACCCAAGGAGCAGAGGAATGAAAATTGGTAGCAGACAGTCTGCAGCCAGGCACAGTTTTACGCCAAACTCTCAGCTGGTAGTTAAGATTAGCGGACAGGTGGTCCAATTTACAGGTACCCCCCCCCCCACCTCTCTCGTTACCCTAACCCCTCCTACCCCACCCCCACCCCTCCACCCTCCACACACACACTTTCTCACACCCCCAAACACATCCCTCTCTCTCTCTCTAGACCCTTTGGCTCTGTCACCATAACGAGGGCTCCACCCTGCTGGATCCATCTCACGCCACTGGGCTGGTGTGGTGTGGACGGCAACAGTGTAGAGTCTGGGTCAGAGTCGCTTCACTTCCACTTAGAGTCAGCTGCTGCTGCTGAATGCAAAGAGGTGCCGCTGGAAGCCCTCAGTCAGATCTCTGCGCTCGCTCCCTGTGCTAACCCTTCGTAAGAGTGGAAGTGGCTCTGTTTCCCAGTCTACTGACGTGTTGTGGTATGTGTGTTATGTGCGGGGGGTGGGCATGTGCTGGATTACTGACTTTATGTGACACGCTTACTTATGGTCAATCCCACTCGTAGCCAACTAGATGACTGCCCAAATATATATATACATATTTATATATATATATAAAAATATATCTGCAAGAACCCACCGTCACTGACCACACTTGGCCTAATTTGTGGGTGTGAGTGTGGGTGTGCGCACATGTGTGTGTTTATGTGGCTCTTGTGGCAGTGTTGAATCATTGCTTTTATTACCATATAAAAAGAGCAAGATTTATCTGGGGTATTAAGCAACATGAAAACTCATTCAAGACAGAAGATGCTTGCCTGGCTCGGTGCCTAACAGGGAGTAAGCAGACTCAGCAGTATATCTGCTGTCAGTTTTTTATTGGATATCAGTGAGTTCTAGAATCTTCCTTTATATGATGTGTACATGATAATTCTACAGACACTGTTTGATAAATATTTGTGTCCACATGTATCCACTTGCTGGGTGGGATGTCATGTTTTAGGCAGTTATTTTAGTTAGTCAAAAAAAATACTGACACGTCTGTTCAGCATACCCATTTTGTCTCAGTAGTTTATGGCTGTTTCTGTTTCAATCAATTGCCTTTGAAGAGCAGTACTTTGAAAACATCAGTGATGTCTATGATCAACAACTATGTGATGTTTTTGTGCTCCCTGAGAGAAGCCTTGAGCAGGAGGGGTGGGAAAGACAGCACCCCAGAGGGAGGCAGGGAGAGAGGGGTAGAGAGAGATTCTTTCACTACGCTGTGCTTCCACACTCTTTTCTTGACAGAGCACAATGGGACCTGCTCCGTCCTTGGAATGCATTGTATTGCCATGGGAACTGTTACAATAATGGCCCTCACAGAGTTTAGACGGGGCGAACTCCTGCCTCCAATAACCATTGACTGATCGGTTGCTCTTTTAGTCTGGTCTCTCTGTCTCTCTCTTTCATTCTGTCTGTCGCTTTCTCTGTCTTTAGTTTTGTTTAGTCCCTCTGTCTCCTTCCCTCTGTTCCTCTTCTCTCTACTTTTCCTCACTTCCACTCTGCCTAGCTGTCTAGCAAGAAATGCACACCAAAGGAAATCAAGCTTGCAGCTTAGCGTCCAGACCACAAAGTCGCCTGAGGGGTGTACAACACATGATGGAAAATGACTGCAAAGGATTATCGGTGCCTTCCAATGCCAAGGCCTCTTTGTTTGCATATGTGCGTCTTTATGTATCTGCTTTTGTGATTTATTGGCGGTATGTAAACATGAGGTATTTCAGGTGATTACTATTTACAACACATTAATCATTGTGCAGTGCCTGTGTTGTGTATGTAAGTATGTATGCTACAAAGTCACTCTATATATCATTCCCTCAACCACGCCTCTGGTGAAATAAATGCCCTGAAGTCCTTTTGAACAGGTGTTACGACTGCCTCTTAACAGTAGGTGGCGCGCTCTTCCTGAGTCAGCTTTGCTGTGTGCCTGGGCCTGAGGGGGCCGTGTGTATGAAACCATTGTGCCAGAAGGGGTAAAGATAGCGTCTCCCAGCGGTAGTCACCTCCGCACACACAGAGAGCCAGTGTTCTCAGCCACCAAGCCCAGAGACCCACAGCCTGGGCTGCTCTCACCCAACCTCAGCCCATCCCAGACCAGTTCAGCTCTGCCTGGTGCGTCACAACACAACAACCCCAGCACCAGTCTCACCTTTCCTGGTCTCTCTCTTTCTCTCTCCCTTGCTCACTCTCTCTTTCTCTCTCTCTTTCTCTCTCTCTCTCTCTCTCTCTCTCCTGTCTACCTTGGCACAACTGCCACAATTCAGTGAGTCTTGGTCAGTCGGTCACTGACATCTTTCACGTTCAGATGAGTTTGACATTGACGAATCTGTGGTGCAGTTAAAGAACACTGAAGGCAGACTTTAGGTAGTTTTCAGGTGCGTGATTATGGCAACAAATGTTGACCTGTCCTAATGAATACTTCTTATTGTGGTGTCTTATTGAGGAGCCCAGGCCTTTTTTCTTCTTCCCCATCACTGGCGAGCAACTCATCACCTCGTCACATCTGTGCACATGAAACTTGCTGCTTATTTGGGGTTGGTGGTGAAGGTGATGATTGAGGGCCAGTAGTTTGCCCCAGCGTAAAAGGAGGGGGCAAGAACAGAGGCATCCGTTACGTCCCATTGACAGACTTCTGACAGGGTCTCATCCCCTGTACACATCACTTAGAGCGCACTCTGTTATTGCCCACGCCAGTTCAGAACGGTCCACACACACCTCCCCAAGTCATTGCTTATGACTAACTAACTCCTGCCGTTAAGTGTTGAGTGACTATTACAGTCCACATGGTGAGTGAAAGTGTGGCTGGATTGAGACATCTTCATGTTGCTGTTCAGTTTCACACTTGTGCAGTGGCTCCTTTAAAACACATTACTAGCAACCCCATTCTTGATGTATGACCATCATTATTTTGTGTCGGATCACAGAGTAATCAAACATGTTGTGGAGTAATCCTATTAACAATTGCATTTGTAGCACAATGGTCATCCTTTTACATGGAAGTAGATCTACTTTAAGTGCTGTATCCAATCTTAGTGACCCAGATTGCTGTGTGAGAGAATGCCTGGATATTTTGTAGATGTTTCTCTCTAAATGACCCCTTTGATGACTGATGTTGAATATTGGGATGGTCACAAATCATGGCTTTCCCTAGCAATGAAGGACCTAATTAGGGTTTTTGTGTTTTGTTTTGCTTTCATCCCATTGCCAGTTATAACATGACACAATAGCAGAAGCATAAACAGATCTAGAAGTTCTGAGATTTCCAGACTGATAGACAGCACACCAGGACAGAAAATCTTTTGCCCCTCAACAGGAAATAGGATGTTGCATCCTGAGCGACTGGGTTCAGAGGGCTCTCTAATCAAAATAAATGTTGAGTTCCAAATACATAAAATATGCCAATCGGAAGCACAGGGCCACCCAAAGATCTGTTTGTGCTTTGATCATCTTAGTCGCTTTTGCATTGATCATATTTCAAAGTCAGCTACTGGCTCCAAGCAAAACAACACTCAGCAGTTTTCTGCATAGAACAGTAAAAGGAGACTTTGGTTGTAGCCTCTAGTCTGACTTTCTGACTTTATCCTCCCCCATTTTTAGAAAATGCTTCTTTTTCTCATCAGAGAGACTGGGAGGGGAATGGACTTGACTGGTTGGACATAAAGGCAGTCTATTTGAAGCCCTGCAAGAGCTCCCCACTGGCCTCCGTAACTCCGTGGCCGAGAGAGAGAGAGAGAGAGAGAGAGAGAGAGAGAGAGAGAGAGACTCATGACATTATCATAACAAAGGCATTTGATTGTACAGGTCAATAATGGAGCCAGGCAAAGAGTCACTAAGAGTGTATGTGGGTCAGAGCCTGATGTTTGAATTGTTTTGGGCCCCATGTGTTCGGAGGGCCCCGATCACAGGACTTCTGGGCCCCCCGCCCCTCCTTCCAATCTTTGGAGAAATGAGCTCGGACCCTCATTTCCTCAGTCGAGAATTTCGGATCCCCGCACTCCAAAGCCTCCACTCCACTCCACACTGATATTTGAGCGGCTCCCTATCCACGGCCTCATCCCCACTCCCACCGCACAACACCAGACCCCTGTGTTGCTTTAGCAGGTTCCCCTCAGCTCCGCTTTCGGGAGGAGGACGTTTTCCATGTCTGAGCCCATGAATGGCACCTTTGTCCCATGGCCTTCACACTGAGTCGATGGCCTTCTGAGAACCCGCCACCCGCCACCCCTCAAACCCCACCCCATACCTACATACCCAAACACCACCACTACCACCACCACCACATAACCCCCAGTTCCACCTCCACCCACCAAGCCCCCCACACCACTAAAAGCTCACCTCTCGATTGCTCATTCCATACTCCCCCCCCCCAACGTCCCCTCAGAGACAGGAAGAGTGGGGCAGCGCTGGATGAGGCTCTTTGATCCAGATGGGGTGGTTGCCGCATGAGTTAGGCCCGTGAGCCCAGCTCCAACAATGGGCGCTTAGTCTGAGAGGCATGACCATCTTAATGCTTACAGGAGGAGGAGGTGGTGGAGGCAGCAGTGGGGGGAATAGGTCTCCCTCTGTTTCTCCATTTTTTTACCTTTCCTGTCTCTCTACTTCAGCGAATTCTTCATAAAGTATGGCTCCTTTGGTGAAGCCCTTGTTGGCATCTGCTCATAAGGCTATTAAGTTTAATCATAACAAAGGTTTAAACAGAAATAACTACAGCAAGCCTTAGTTATTCTATGTGCCTACTACTCCTGGGAGAGTAATTTAGAGAGCGGGAGCTATTTTTCACCTTTCCACAATATGTTTATTTTATTGCGCCAGGCTCCAAATGGCTCCCACTGCAAATCGCCAACCTTCTTAGTTTAAAATACTCTAATACACAGAGATGCATTCCATGTCTTTCAAACATGAAGAGGTCATCAATACAATAGCATGCCTCCTTGTTCACATCCATCTGGAATCCAAGGAGGTGTAGGGGTCAAAGGGCATTATGGATGGGCCCTCAGTGTTTGCAGGGAGTCTGTAGTGTCATATGGACAAATGCCACCAGTGCAGAGGGGTGTGGCTGGCACTGGGAGCAGACATACAGTACAGGCAGAGGGACCAGTTTGTTTGGGATTCCTCCCGATGAGATAGTGCTTCACAGAGATCTGCTAATGGGACCCAGCTGTCTGCTAATGCGCCAGTGGTCGGCACAGGAGTGTTTGCTTTTGTTTTCTACCCTTCAGCGAGAGGGGCTGGGTGGGATGGAGCTCTGAGGACGAGGAAGGGGGAGAAGCAGGGTGGAGAGATTTTTTTTTTCGGGGGGAGAGGTGGGGGCTGTTTATTGTCCTTTTAGTCCCTCAAGCTGTAGACTGGAGAAAAAGAGAAAATTATATTGTGTTTACTTGGTGTCCACGGCTGTTTGGGACTGGCTAGTTTGGTTTTCCCAGAGAAAGAGATTTGCTGACATGCCACACAGGAGAGCGTCAGAAAATCCTCAAGCTTCACTGACCTCTGATGCCACGACTTCTCTCTGTGAAGCAGTTCCAGAACGTTTGTCCATTTTACTTGGATTTTCTGCTCCCCATCGGGCTATGGGTCAATCTGTTCTGCTGAAATGGGACAGTCTGTGATCCAAAGAGGCTCAATGATCACAAAGATCTGAGTCCAAGCAGTGGACCAAAGGCTTCAGGGGCAGTGTTTGGGTGGGGGAAGTTTCAATAACTCCTGCTTCCCTCTCCACTGCCAAGAATGCATTTATTGAGGTGTATTATTCCTCTGAATGAGATTCTGGTCATTACTCATGCGCCATAAATAATGTTCTACTGCCATTGATGCGGGCCTGTACTGTTGTACCAGGCAAAGTGTCCAAATGGTGATTGGAATAGGTTACTGGTTAAACATGCCTTGTAGGGGCCCAATGATATGCAATTGTATTTTTTCTCATGCCATAAGATAACTCCCCAGTCTTTTATAGCCTACCTACAGTATTGATGTAGAATTGGATACTATACAATGGTAAATAAAGATTGAAATTAAACAAATGTTAAGAACTGTATTGCTTTTTGGGGCCCTATCACATCATATTGAATCACACCGAGTATTGTATAGTATTGTTTCTGAATCGTATTGTAGCTTATGCATCTAGATATGTAGTGAATCGTCTTATAAGGGAGAGATGCACACCCCTAATGCCCTGCATATTTTTTTCTGTGATGTGCATATATACCTAACATTATAAATGAATAGAGTCTATGACTGCTTAAAAAAACATCTTTTTACCAATGTATATTTTCACTGAATTCAGTTTTTAGTTCAATCTCAATGAGAACAGTTCTGTGACCAGTGTCCACAGGCCTTTGGAGGCATTCAGACCCAAAAGGTTCTACATCTCACTGTTCCCATCCAGGTAGTAACATACACAGCATTATGAAATGCAAAGAAGGGGAAGCTACTTCTTACTTAATCTTCCCAGTGTGTCTCAGTCATGTTCCTAAATAGACATGTCTCTGCATGTGTAAGGACCATCTGTTTAGTCTGTAAGAAGAGCCACCCAAAAGTGAACAGCTCATGCACACATGTAGTCGTTCGCATGGATGGCCTGTTGGCAGACAAAGAGTTTGGTTAGACCACTTGAGGAATTGCGCCTTCTGATTGTTTACAATGCTTAAGGGTGATTTATTAATAAAAAACCAACAGCATCTTGGACCCCAACACTGTTTGTTTCTTCAATAAATCAGTCGAGCATTATCTGAAATAACAAGTAGTCCTGCTGTTGTGTGTGTTCACATGCCCCATGATTTATGAAACAAACAATATGTAAACTTTAAAAAAAAGAGAGAGAAAAGATTCCTGCCATACATGTTTCTTCTGGAGTATATCTGGAAGGATGTTTTAAACTGTGTGCTGGGTTTTGAATGGAGGTTTATTTGCATCTGGTACGACTTACCCTATGAGTTTGTTTTCTTGCTGTGTGTGGTAGAGCAAGGGCCAACTGAGCTCGTTATTTGAGGACACAATAGACCATCTTGGTCAGCCCAAGGAGTCATTTCAAATGAGCGACACATCCAAAAAGTACCTCAGTGTTTTGCCACAAGCAAAGACATTGTTTAAACTTACAAAGCAAAATGTTACATCAACAAGAATCTTAGTTTAGAAGAAGTTAGAAATTAGTCACTTTTACGAATCAGGGCTCTCAGTACCAGTCAATGGCATTTTGTCTTTGGGTCATAGCAGTGTTACGTCATCACCTTCCATACCCGTTGACCATTTGACTCCCGAATTCCGAGGTCAAAGGTCGACAAGCACTGCCGTGTGAGAGGGGAAAGACAGGAAGCGGCTCTGTCACAGAGGAGTAGGTCCCAGTTTACCTTGGCATTCACAAATGCCTGAGACTTTTCCACGTATCAATACCTGCTGGGGAAATTACTTAAGAACCTTTCTACTGTGGGCTTAAATGTATAGACATACTGTATTTGCACAAGACTCCATTATGTACTGTTGTGTCAGAAAGGCCTGCGATGCTCTGGTTGAATGTCCTGTGAGAGAAAGAGTGAAAATGCACATCCGTGTAAAGTTCTGGTTTAGGTCTATTCATGCTGCCCCAATTATATTGTTATTGTGCATCTTTTAATAATGATTACAAATCTGTAAGGTTTGCGTAATGCCAACTAGGTAGTGTAGCTTGGTTAGCATGTGTACCCTCTGAATCACCCATGTTCACCCATGTACATCATGTAATTCTTATGTGACCCCCTAGCAATCTCCCTGTTCAATAAATGTCTCAATAAATGTTGCCAACCAAAGTTTGTTCAGTGTACTATAGTAGAGCTGTGCAATTAATCGAATGAATTGATTAATCATGATAATGACTTCCAACTATTATGGAAACAACATAATCGAAATATAATGATTATTCTGCTACATTCAGTTTCATAACAATGCTCTCCTTTTGTCTTGAGTTATTGTGTGCATTGTTTTTTTTGCATGTATGTTTTTCTGTTAAAATTCAATATAATAATGTTACCATGAAATCAACCTTGACAAGAGCGCTGTAATCTTGACATAATATTGTCAGATGGTTTGTATACAACATTTAGCCCAGAGTGGAAATGTAACTGGCATTTCTTCAGTCAGCTGAAAACTCATCCTTTTATGGCACATGATTATAGGCTTATCTATGCCATTGACCTGAAGGCAACATTCCCTTGACTTTAATAAAATGAAATCAGCATGTCTGAATGAGCCAGGTTGACAATCCCTCTGGGTAATGGGCCTCCATGGGCACAGTCTACAGGTCTGTGCAGTACTGGCACTAGTGTGTTGGTTGTTTTCCCTGTACTCTCTAGCATCACACATCCCTTTTAGATGTGTGATGCTAAGCTAACTGCCTCAAGATATATTATGCAAGCAGGGAAGGCTTTGGAAACCCTGAGGATTATTTTTATATGTGTAAAATAGCATAATTACCTGACCACATTTGACATATGATTCATGGTTAAACTAAATGGTAACATTTCAGCAAGATACTATAAATATGATTTTGTGTAGCAGTGGGTATGTAGTCACTATGTGTCTTACTGTCATTATGTTCCTCTAACTTGTTGCTTCTTCCTCTAAGTTCAATTTCCTGATCCTGGCCCACATACTGTAGTTCTATCTGGCATTTACCACATCCTTCTCCATTCACTTCAGTAACATGCAAAAGATCTGAAGTGAAGCTAAATGGTACTCTAGATGCAAATGTTATCTCTCTCTCATGATAGCGTGAATTCCAACCATGCTAACAGTTGCAGCCTCACTCACATTGACTCTGTTAAAAGTAAATGTCAGAGTGCCATCACAAACATATTCACGTGAGTAGAAGAATAATACTCATTTCCTTCTCCCAAACTGTGTCTATTTGTTTTTGAGCTGTAGGTTTCCTTTAGCTGATTATGCCCCAACTCAGTTATTAAAGTGATTAAAGGCTGATTAGGCCAGCTTTGTGTTGATGGGGACGGAAACTGTGCGAGTGTTGAAGCATTAATCAGGTCTGGGAGGTGGCGTGAAAGTAGCCAGTCACGCGACTCATGGCAAGCGCCACTGACATTTAATAAAAAGATTTATGCTGTCTGACTGCGAGGAAATCAAAACATTTGCCCTCACTGGCTTTGATTGGGATTGATATTCCCGCACAGTTTGCATAAATATACGTGCATGTTTGACTCGTCTTATCCTCCTGTTTAGACATTCAACAGTTTTAGTTTGGTCTACATTCAAATATTCACTGCTTATTTCCTATGTATATTTGCAAGCTACTGTATATATACTAGATAGTAATATATTTGGCAGCAGCACACATAACTCCTTATATCTGAATCACATGAAGTACAACCAGTTTGCTAATGGACACCAACCATAACTTTTAAAAGACTGAAAAACATTCTTAGGCACTGTGCTGCTTTTCAACCCCTGCAGTTAAAATGGGTAAGAGGAGGAAGGGAGTCTGTGGAATTTTAAGCATGTGTTAGCAGCATGGTATGACTGATCTGCCAGACTGATTCTACCTATCAGGTCCATGTTTTTGCACAGTAGACGCCCGAAGCAAACTTATTTTAACCAACCAGAGTAATAAAGTACATTTAATTCAACTGAATTCGTTAGTTTAACTAATCAGAGTATTGAAGTTAATTTGATTATATTTAACCCCGAGGCATTGCAGGCCATTTTTTTCAAACTGGAGGTTTGGAATGTAGAGCTTCAGAAGAGCTGAAGTGATGTAATTTTTGTTGTTAAATGAGAATGTAAGGATGGATTTGTATTATTATTTTTAATACATACAGGGCTCTTCTTGAAGCATTAGTAAGATGAGACCATAATTAGCCAACAGCTTTGATTCTGCAGAGGTGTGACATTTGTTTATTGTATCGTGTGTAATATTGTGGACTGTTTGGGACTCGCGTAGCCTGAGTTATGTACATGGACAGACCAATGAAGATGCATGGATGAGGGGTAGGTCTGTAATGGAGTGGACCTGAGGAGCTCTCCTGCAGTTGGAAGCCATTAGGCCCTGCAGCTGTGGAGGATGAGCCAGAGCCAGGGCCCAGCACTTGGCAGCAGGATAGTCTCTCTCTCTTCTCTCTCTGTCCCTTTCTTTCTCTCTCTCTCTTTCTCCCTCATTCTCTTTCTTTCCCTTACTCTCTCCCTTTCTTTCTTTCTCTCTTTCTCCCTCCTTTCCTCCCTCTTTTTTTCTCTCTTTCTCTCTCTCTCTCTCTCTCTCTCTCTCTCTCTCTCTCTCTCTCTCTCTCTCTCTCTCTACTCTTGGTGTATTTACTGCAGCACGTGTGTGCTGGACCCAGGCAGGCTACTGTGCTGGAAGGAGGGGGCCCATTTCTCCCCCTAAACTCTGCCAAGAGGCGCTGACTAACTGTGCCTGGAGTACGGGGCCCAGAAAATAATCCCTAGGTTGCCCACAAAACACAGCTAGCGCTGTGCAGCCTGCTGCTAAGAAAAGGCCAGAGCTCACAGTCCACCCGCCATTCCCACGGAATGAATCAGAGGCCCATGCAGTTGGAGAAAGACTTTGTTTCTTCCCTTTTTTTTCCTCTTTTTTTGGCGGGCGGAGTATGTGGCTTAATACTGACATCACTCAGTGGACGTTACCCTCTAGTTGTGAATAGATTGTGTTTTGATTACTATTTGATATGATTCAGGGTGATCATCTAGACATACAGTTTTTTGGTTCACAGCAGTGTCCATGAACCTTTCCCTCCTTTTTTTAGAACCTATTCTCTATGGGAAAATATGATACTTTTGAAAAAAAAGAAGATGCATCGATTCCAGTAAACCTAGTGGAAAAAAAAGAAAAGGAGAAGAAAAGTCCTCTTCACTTCACACACATCTATCAAATGTTGCACAAACAGTGGCCTTGTGTTGGTTAGCATACTTTAGCATAGACAGGCCCTCTACTGTACTGAGGTTCTGTTCTCCTCAGGAGCATTTTGGAGGACCTGTCTTCTGGTCTCCAGTGGGAGGCTCACTCACTTCCTGATGGGGGCAAAATATGAGCACAAAAAGCCCATTCTCCATTGACCACTGCTTGGCTTTTACCTCTGTTATCTTTTCATGTGGCCTGCCAGTGAAGGCATTTTATACCACTATTACGTATGCAGTTTTTGCCTGAATAACCTTTTTAGTCTGCTCAATAGTAACTTGTTATTCTGCTTTTCATGAAATTTGTAAACATAGTGAAAAATAATAAATGGAGATTAGATTATCCTAGATTTATAAAAGCTGGCTCCATAAAAAATGCAGTTTCTCTGATTTGCTAGTTTGCATTTTCTGCACTTAGTGTCGATTCTTCTACTGCAAATGAGAATTTACAGTCTTGTTTACTTAAGCCTTTGGTTGTGTGCCTGGTCTGCCTCCTTTTGATTTTCATGAGTTCCTAAAATAAAGTTTTCTTTTTTCTAAAGGAACCACAAGCTCACTGCTTAATCACTTATTCAACATACAATTGAGACCAGGCCTTAGCAGAGACACTGCTAATTCAGTTGATGGCAAATATACTGTGACTGAGATCCTGGAGTGAATCAGCAACTCCCATTGCATTGTGTAAAAGGACAACCTGTTGCAGAAATGGAAACTTAAAACCACAAATTATATGACAGAATCTCTGCATGTGAATTTGCATTGTGTTTTGTCAGTCCGTGGAACAGATATTTGTATAAACAATATTACTGACTAAATATGACAGACTAAATATGCCTCCTGCCCCTAGTCAGTCAAGAATGAATGGTATGACTGAAAAATGAATACCGGTAGTCTATGGAACTTAAGAAGGCTGACACTACAGAAAGTTATTCACATTTACATCTAGAGGGGAAAACTTGTGCCAGCTTTTCCGAAAATATGTGCATATTTACTCAGAAAATATTTTCTGAGTGTTGGTGAGCCTGCTTAAATGCTTTCCTTGATCATATTTTCAGTCAGTGTGGGTTGATCCTGCTCACTGGTAAAGCTCCCTGCTTTTAACAGGCAAGTCCTTGTCTGCCAGCTCCTTGACTCTTTATTCCTTATGCTCTGTCACAGTTCACAGCACCGAAACCAGTCCCCTCAAAAGCACATACTAAATTATATCACATAACAAGATTACTTCTTCTGGTTGTCACTTGCTTACTTCTCTGATTGTCACCTAACGAGTGCACTTATAGCATAAGACTGCACATATAGTGTAAGACAAATAGTGTAGGACTGTACATATAGTGTGCACATTATAATGTAGAACTATACATATAGTGTTAAGTCTATTCCTCTGGATATAGTGGACCAGTAGTGTATCACAGGAACTTCTCTGCCTCCTTCTTGGTCAATTGAATGATATAAGAGGAGGAACTCTGTGCACGTTTGTATGCTGTAATAGTCCCACGCGCCAGAGCTTGAGTCTGGGCACTGGCTGGCAGTAAAAGTCCAAACAGAAAGGTTGAGAAAATTCTCCGAACCAAGAGGTAATTGGCTTTAACAATAGCCTGTCAGACTGGGAGTCAATGGTATGCTTTCTCTTCTGCCAAATTAGGAACAAGCTGAGGAACTCATTTACCTACTGTTAATTTGTTTGTCAGTCTGGCTGGCTTTTCATGAGACAAAGTGAGAGAGGAAGAGAGAGAGAGAGAGAGAAAGTAATAGAGAAAGAGAGGGAGAGATGTAAAGAAGGCTGTTATGTGGTGAAAGGTTTGTGCGCACAGTGGTTAATGGCACAGCACTCAGACTCATATCTGTAATCTGTATAAAATGCCATTCCTGCCATGGTCCACGCCTCCTGCAATTATGCATCATTTGGGTGGCATTCCTTGTGGAGTTCTGAGCAGAGCCGACTGAATTGACTTCCTGTGTGTAATGGCTCCTCTGCCACAGTGGCACATCTGTGTGAAGGCGGCGGTGGTCGTCTGCACACGGTGGCAACAGCACACTTGGGCCTAATCGAGATAGCTGTGTTTGCATCATGATAGGACAAGAGGCGGGAGGACAAGAGAAATAGACACAGACTTGATCTTGATTGTGCGTGCAGTTAAATGGCTGGCTGTGTCTGTATACATACAAAGCTTTTTGGTGTTAATCGCTGTAGTTTTAAACATTGGCAACCTCCAGGTGAGATAAAATCTTCACTTAAAGCAGCTGAAGATATGAGTGCTGTTGCTTATTGAAAAAAATGCCCCCATTTTCAGGTTCCATAATGAAAGCCTACTTGCTTCATAATGCACTGACTCATGTGTTTGTTAGTGTCTGGGCTTGTAGGTAGGGGCACAGGAGAGCTACACCACCAGCAAATAAGGGGGCATTTCTGTGGCTGGGCCCGGAACGCTGGACAAACATTTGCTGTACCGGACTCAACTGTTAGGGGAGCAAACACTGTATGTGGGTCAGGAAAAAGCTCATCCCACGCAGAAGCCAGAGCAAGTGTCAGGTCTCTACCAGGGCCCTGCCAGCCTGCTCCAGTACATCACCCTCATGGAGCTGAATGGAGAGCTCGTCTCTCTTAAGACTGAGAAACAGCACTGAGCACTGAGAGACACACGTGCCAGTGGAATATTCTGTCAAACTGCTTGGAAATGTATTTTTGGGAATAAGTGCTTCTCAGCCAAACTTCAACAATTCACCCAGGGCTATGGCGGTGTGCAGTTTGTCCTCATCTAGCATTCACTTGACTTTTCAAATCATTTGAAATCCTCGTGTATTACTTTCAAACTGTGCTTTGACTGGCGCATTGACTTAGAAGTAAATATTTTCTCAATACTGCATTACAAAATGTGATATGATAATAAAATTCCCCAATTTCTTATTGAGTATTGTGTATTAAAGTCAGTATGAATAAGACAGACGGTGAATAAGCAGCAGTTAGCCTGGATGTGCTGCTGTTGGGAGGGGTGGGGGGGTGTTGGTGGTGGTGGTGCTACATTTCCTGTGTCTGTCTATGGTCTGCCTGTGAGATTACATGCAGTAGTGAGAAAGGCCCGGGTTTACTCTCAAGGCAATCTATCACACCGACAGCACAGAGCCAGAAGAACTGGGCCACCCTCACAGATCTGACATCAGACAGACAGGGCGGACAGAATGAGGAGGATGAGGAGGACGATGATTAGCAATCTGGCAACTTTTCCTTTGATGTTGGTTTATAGGAAATCAAGAATTGTATTGCCATTTTATTGCCTTTTTTGCTATCCATTACACAGGCATTGCTACCTCTTATAGGACACAGAGCAAAGTGAAATAATGCTGTGTCATACACATGCTCTGAGTTATATTTAGGTCTTAGTTTCACTTCCTTCCTTAAGTGGCATTCCTACAGTTTTAAAAACAGTTTCACTGTTTCTTTTTCTGTTAAATTTTCATCCTCACTAAAATACTAGTGAGTGCTAAACACTTATTTCTGCAAGCACTCATTGACTTGCCGTGCATTAAACTTCTTTTCACCCCATCAAATGCTCAGGGTTCCCACGGGTCATGGAATTTCTGGAATATCATGGAATTTTTGAAAGTCTATTCTTATTTTTGAAAGTCTATTCCAGAATCATTCCAAAATACATTAATACAGATATATTTCCACACAGAATTGGTGTATATCTGGTTATTAGCTTTACTGCTTGTTTGAGTAGTTAGCCCAACTTTGTTCATTCAATACCATCTATTCATCTTCCACTCTAAATAAGTAAAAGAAAATAAGTAAAAGATTCTTGAAGGCTCTGTGGCTGGTCTGAAATCTTTGGTCAATATTGTACCATTTATTATATAGTAGGTCATGGAATTTCAGTTTTTTTGTCAGGGAAAGTCAGGGAATTTTATATTTGTTTATATTTGACTTCAAATGGGAACCCTGAATGCTAGTGAATCCCGTAATCCTACACACTTATTGCAGCATTTATTTCTGCTATAGTGTTCAGTGACTTGTATAAGCAGGGCACTGCCCCAATGACCCAGCAGGTTAGACTTTGTAGTCTCAGAACACAGCTCTAATGTTCGGTGTTGGCCGCGGGCCATTTGGTGATCAACGTCCTGCTGTATCCTCCCTGAAAGCCTCCCCAGTCAGAGGCATGAGGCCCGGGGGCCAGCTCTCCTCCTGAAATACCTCCACCAGCTCCCCTTGGAGGAGACGCACGCCATTCGGCAGGGCTCAGTGGAACCTTCGGAGAGACACACATAGTTTATTAGTCCTTATGTGATCGATGGCGTAGGTAGGTGACATTATGCAGGAGTACACTACAGAATATGCTTGAACACAGCTCCTGTGCTACTGATAGGTGGGTTCTACCAATAGAATCAGTTCTAGCCTTCTAGGAAATGGTTGCTAAGCCACTATCTCTGATCTAAAGCGCTGAGCCAAGCATCAGCTATTTGACCCCTTTGTTAATAGTTCTTCCAAATTAGGCTAAAATGTTTCTAAAATTACTGTTCCTTTTTGAATGTGAATTAATGTGCCCTTTTAGCTAAGTTTTTTCTTTGAGCTGAGAGAACCTCACATTAGTTTCCCCTCACATGGGTGGTAGGTGAATACAATAACAGCTAAGACAATGCTAATACCAGCAAAGCAACTCTCACAAGGCCAGTAATGTTAGGCTGAAAGGACTAAAGCCCTTTTGATTTTGTTTAATTGTGCACTGTAATCACCCTAACCAGATTTAGGTCTCCCCTCCAGTGAGGGGGATATTTTTTTTCCTTCTCCTGACTTTGCATGGGTGAAGAAAGTGGCACATTCCTTCCACAAGGGGGCGTTCCAAACAAATTGCCAAGAACACTTCTACCAGTAATGCACACTCACCCCTGGGTATATGAGGACAGACACACACACACACACAAACTCACCACAAACTTGCCAAAAACACGTGGTGTCTACTATTGGCGTCAGTGCCTCTCAGTCAAATAAATGCAATGGACAGACTTTTTATAATTCCGTTTTATTAATCCAGTTTCTAATGGCAAAGTGATTTGTGATAGGTTTTCCCAATATAATCAAATATATCTAAAAACAGTGTCCTCTTGTTTCATCTGATCTCACACTTCGTCTGTTCTGCTTTCTCTCTCTCTCTCTCTCTTTCTCTCTCTCTCTCTCTCTCTATCTCTCTTTCTCTCTCTCTCTTTCTCTCTCTCTCTCTCTCTCTCTCTCTCTCTCTCTCTCTCTCTCTCTTTCAGTCTCGTTCTCTTTCTCTCTTGTTGCCCCACTGACCTGCTTTGTGTGCCCCTGTGTGCAGTTCTGGGCTTCAGTCCTGCCAGACTGGCCCCTGCCATTCTTCTTTGGATTTAGAGGGCTGTCGGTAAGTGTCCTACAGTAGGTATGGACATTGCTTGTGAGTGGGTGTGGGTGAACAGGAAGTAACAGGGAGGAGATTTAATGCTGAAGTACTGTAGAGAGTTGAATTGTACTGTTTAGTGACGTAAGTATGAACCCATGTATAGTGAATGTGAATTACTGTGATCATTTTTGTATTTGCACTGACTGACTGTGCACCAGTAAGTTTTCATATTTTGTTTACATTTTATCATCAACATTAACTTAGTGAATAGCAACTGGCAAATGTATGTGTATAGGACAATTCAAATCCTGCAGCCATTCAAAGTGCTTCACACATATTTAAAGACCTGTGAGTATTGGTGATTACTTAGCAAGCAGACTGTGAATCCCCCTTGTCCTCTGAAGATTTTCATCACCTCCGGAACAATGCTCCATTTTGATCGGGGAACTTGGCAGCTTCACAGTCCGGTGTTGTCCTCACGGTCCTCACACTGTCCACCCCGGTCCATTCTCTGTGATCCACGCTAACTCTTGCTGCGCCTGCTATGCTGTCCAAAGGCACACAAACAACATACACACACACACACACACACATGCATGGTGTGTGCTGTGGGAGTGGGAGATCTCAATCGCTGTTAGCTGTCAGTGGCTCCATAAATTTAGCCCCCGCTGTAAACCTCTGGAGCAGACACACACGAGTGAGCACACACTGCCGCTGCAGATCTGGCCCTCATTAACACACCATGCAAACGGGGGGGGCGGACGTCATCTGTCATCAGAGCATGGGCCACAGCTTTCAGCGTAACACACACATAGACGGAGACACAGGGCTCTTAGAGTGCCTTACATGAGTTCATATTCAAAGTTTGTATGTGTGTGTGTATCCAAAAAAAGAGATTCATAACATCTCATGCTTTACAGGTAATCTGTCATAACTAGGTCGTTCATAACAAGCATAATTAGAGCATTCCTAGTCCCATTATCAGTGACCACTAATGCATAACATCTGTGATATATGATCCCTCTTTTGTGACTGCTTGGATGTTATGTAGGGTTTACAAGCCTATGAAGTTGAGACAAAACTCTGGTGAACACATATTTATATCTGGTTATCCAGTAGCATATTACTATTACTGTTACAGGAGGTTAACTGTAAACCTATTATGATAAATTCCTTCTGTAAAGTTAAGATAGAGACAGCCATCAAATGATCTAGAGAATTATTAATATTGAATGCAAGTAATAATGGCAACCTCTTCACTTGAAATATATACTGTATATGGCTTTTCTTTTAGGTGATTCTTGGGTAATCATGTTTTTCAACAACACACCTTTATGTGCGTATTTTATAAGTGGTCATAATATAATTTGGATTCTCTGAAATGCCTAGGGTTGTGTAATGTTGTGTTGTTTTGTGGACATGTATGCCTATAACATAAGAATTTCCTGTCATGTACAATAACAATCATTTAATGCTGACCATGAGAATATAAAATAAATTGTGAAACCATTTGTCTTTTAGTCCCAATTAATCACTTTTACATGCCTTAACTCAGTTAGGTGCTATCTCTTGATGCTCAATGTAACATATAAAGGTCTCTTGTTTACCTTCTAGTCACACTAAAGGGGTAATTACTCAACACCTCACCTACAGGTCTATTTGTGTGTGTGTGTGTGCGTGTGTGTTCCATATGCCCGTGTGATCCCACCGCTAACCCCCAGCGTAGCGTCTCTCAGCCCAGCCCCGCCACTGCCAGGACCCAGCCACCCTCTAAACCAGTGGAGCCTCCACGCTCCTGAAGGTAGCCTCGACCGCAAAGGCCCACTGCTTCAGTCCTCTTAAACCTGGCCACCCCTCCCTCCCTCCCTCTCACCCTCATTCTACCCTTCCCTCTACACCTCCCTCATTCCCTCATTCTCTCTCTCTCTCTCTCTCTCTCTCTCTCATCCATTGCCTCTGCCCTCCCTGCCATCTTGCAGCATTCCAGGGGCCCGTGCACAGAGGGCCATTGTACGAGCAGGATAGAGAACACACATTCAGAGCAGAGCGCAGCGCAACGCTCACCCTCACCCTGCCCTGCCCCTACATCACCATCACCTTCACATGCAGGGAGGGGAAGCAAGGTGGTGGTGGTGGTGGTGGTGGGGGGCACAGGGAGGGTGGGGTGGGATTACCTCCTCAACACCCCCCTCACCACCACTACCACCTCCTCCCCTCGACTGCCCCCACCCCTCCCCAACATTCTTGCTCCTTCCTCCCCTGCACGTTTTTGACCACCATCAGCAGGCCTCCTCAGGTTCAGCTTTTGTCCCCCTCCATTTTCTCTCTCTCTCTCTCTCTCTCTCTCTCTCTCTCTCTCTCTCTCTCTCTCTCTCTCTCTCTTTCTCCCCGTCTCTCTCTCTCTCTCTCTCTCTCCCCCTCTCTCTCTCTCTCTCTCTCTTCCTGAGATCTCTGGACGTAGCCAACCTGTTGGCGTGAGAATGGGAGTATTGATGCGCCTGTGGACGGGTGCAGCCAAGGGAGGTGTGGGGGGTTGAGGGCGGCAGGGGGTGGGCAACGGGGGTAATTAGGGGCCAGATGAAATACCTTAGGTGATGTGGTGAGCACTGACTCCCCCCCGTCACTCACCTCCACTGAGGGCCTACTCAGACAGCAACACAGAAATAACCCACTGGTCGTGTGTGTGTGTGTGTGTGTGTTTGCATGTTTTAGTGGCGGTAAGATGAGTTGCATCATGTATGATGATTGCTAGCATGTGTGTGCTGGGAAGATGCGGACAATACACACAGGCAAACTTGTAACATTAGGTACGGTTCAATAACAGCTTTCAAAGACTACTGTACACATGCCCTGGAGAACACTTTGTCATGATTCTTCATTTATTTTTAAGTAAACAAATGAATAATATTCAAGTATCTAAGGAGGGTGGGTGAATGTTTTAACTCCAAAACGGTTCACATCATTACGCCCCTCCTTCACCTTTGCACGCCCAAGTGGGCTTTTTAAAACGCTTCACATGCAAACGTGGCTCATCCAGCCAAACAGGCGCTGAGCTCCACTTTGCTGTAACTGGCAGCTCTCATTTCCTCTAAAGCACTGAACTTTGAGCCCATCCTCCCCTGCAGGGAAGCTCTGGATTTGGGATATTGGTTTAATTCTCCTTTACCCTTTTGTTCCTCCACAGCTAGTCGAACTCACAGTAATAAGGATTGGACTTCCTGACCCCATGCAAGCTGAACCTGGCCCTTTTTTTTTTCTTCTTTACTTCACAGGAGCTGGTTTGGGCAAAGGGGATTCCAAACATGCTGTATGATCAACACGAACATCTCTGCTAACTGCTTCCCTGCATTCCACTACCCCAGAGGTGCCAGCGTTTCGGGCAGGGTGAGCCTTGGATATTTTTAGGGTCCAGTTTTCACACTGTATTGCGAGATCCTCCTCCTCTTCCCCCGCTGCACATTTTGACTCTGCCAGGGGCCCCTAGCGTAGGTCCTCCCAGCTCACTGACACTGCCAGGGGCCCCTAGCGTAGGTCCTCCCGGCTCACTGACACTGTCAGGGGCCCCTAGCGTAGGTCCTCCCAGCTCACTGACACTGCCAGGGGCCCCTAGCGTAGGTCCTCCCAGCTCACTGACACTGTCAGGGGCCCCTAGCGTAGGTCCTCCCAGCTCACTGACACTCTGGATGGGGAGCAGTGCTGATCAGCGGAGTGCTGAGCCCTGTTGGGAGGGAGCACTGATCCCAGTTCCAAATCGTTGTTGCATACAGTGGCAGCAGTACGCACTCACACGCACATGCATACACACACACACACACACACACACACACACACACACACACACACACACACACATTGTACTTGAACATATACTTTTTCGCTCCTTCTTTCCCAAGATCTCACACAGGCATAGACAGAAGTATAAACACACCTCTGCTTTCTTCCTCATACACACACAAACATATCCAGAAGTGTGTGTGTGTGTGTGTGTGTGCGTGTGTGTGTGTGTGTGTGTGTGCGTGTGTGTGTGTGTGTGTGTGTGTGTGTGTGTGTGTGCGTTCTTTGACATTCCAGAGGGGCTTAGACTGAGAGTCGGGGGACTTAACAGGAGCACATGGCGGATCTCCTCACGAGATGGGACCATGAGGGGCATGGGCTATTTTCCCAGACAAAGGTTATCCACTGACCCACTCTGATTTGTTTGCCTCCATTACATGCTTGAACATTTTAATGAAGTAATTTTCTCTGAATATCCCGCGTGTTTGTGTGGCGTGTATGTGTGTGTATTTCTATATTAATAGAATGCTACTCTACATATGACTAGGTAGACTATTGTAACATGATAGAAATGTAACTGAACCCTAACCCTAAACCTAGCATTTTAATGACTCCTGAAAGCACGAAACCCTACTAAAGGAAATCTGTGATTAAATTGCAGATGCGTCATTGCTGTTGTGTTTGCGTAGGTGTATGCACAGAGAGTTCAGTGGCGGGGCATTGTCACAGCATCCCATTGTTTTTAGTGAAACATCTCCAGTGTGGAACTGCTGTTACTATGGACACTGACTAATAAAGAAGAATGTTGCCAGAGTGACCCTCAGAATGCTCCACTAAAACTACAAGGGTTTACTTACAGAGAGGACTAAATGACCTTTCTAAATAAAGACAATGGATCAGATGTGTGTATGCCATGCTGACAAACGATCTGCCATACAGTAACTTTTCGATATTGAAAATGTATTGCAATAACAGGTAGTAGAAGATAGAAGGACCTACTGGTTCTACTAAAGTTATCAAAAGATTATCATAAGTGTAATATGTATAAATATGTTAACACGCGTCGTAAGGCCAAGCAGTCATCAGTCATTTCAGACGTAGTGCCTAAGAAATGTACCTGTAGCTGACAAATCATTTCCCCATCCCCATGGCTGCCCATTCACTGTCTGTGTTTTTCCATGGCAAGTGAGGGAGGGCTACTAGGGGCTAGTGACGAGGCAGATGTGTAACACCCTCTAAATCCTGACCTGTTGGGGTTTCCTGAAAGGTGTTTGTAGGTGTGCAGGGCCATGGTTGTTTTGCTTTGGTGCCCTCTCTACCCCCCCTTGGTGGTCAGGCTGCATTTCAACTCTTTCTCTCTGGCTCTCCCTCATTCATCATCCTCTGTTTTCTTCCCTCTGCCTTCTAAAGCCCGCGGGAGCTAGAGATGGCAGAGGGTTGTTTATGTTGGGGCACAAGTGTTCATCACTGAACTATAGCAGGCTTTGGATTATATGGGATTCAGGCTGTCTGTAACTCAGCAGTGATCTTTCCCATTGCTCTGTGAGAATGCATGTGCTATAAAGCATACTTCAGGCTTGTGCTTCAGCATTTTGTACATTATTGTTATCAATTGTATCTCTGTATTCCCATGGAACTCATGAACTCATAATGTAGCCACGGGGTCTGGCCTGCAGCGTGTCATTTTATTGGCTGAGCCTATTCTCATCCCTTTCATTTGTTGCAACGGCATCTCACTCACTTAACCCTAAACAGCATTTGAAGATAGATTATTTTTAATGTAGGCAAAGTTAACATCAGCTAATTTTACATGCGTAAATGATCCATGTTTGATGCTCAGCTGTTTGGCATTTCTGAGAATTAAGTGTCTCCCAAATGGAGGCGGTGTTAAGCTGATATGTGTTTAACAGATTTGCCGTGTAATTAATTAGTGCAGCAGTTCCCAGACAACCTCCGACATGTCAGTCATTAGCCTCAGATGACCTGCTGTACGTGGGTCAGTGGCTGTGATTCGAGTGATTCACATCCGGAACCGATTTTAAGAGAAACCATGTCCAGGAATTCACCTATTTTGTGGCTGAATCTTAGCCTGGCCCTGCCCACCTAGATCTTCTTTTAGGGAGATCTAGTCTGGAACACCATAGTTCATAACCGTTTCCCTCAGACAAGAAAAATGTCAGGCCAATCAGCGAAGAGAGGGGAAGACAAAACCAAAACTTACTGTGATAAACAGAAGCAGCAACACCTGCAAACATCAAAAATGCATTTGGAAAAATGCAGAAATTTATTTACAGCAAAGATAGACCCACATACATTGTTTTGACTGTTGATGCTGTTTATTGACAGTTTGTAAAGTTTAGGCGAAGTAGAAAGTAACGTTAGGAGTCTCTGATCAATGTGATTGGTAAGACTGGACCAATGATTTTGAAGTTAGTGCCCGTTGCGATGCAAGTGTTGCAAACGTTTCCCAATCGAGAGTCACCAGTCTCTATTCACTTTGTGAATGAGTTTGGATTTTTCCAGGCTAGCTGAATCTTCCTCTGCCTCTGGAGGTAAGATGTGCAAGTATGGATATGAAAACAGTTTCATGTGTTTCCTGGCCATTGCATACCAGCTGCAAATGCAGCTTTTGTTTTGAGGTAGCAGTTTTGACCTGCCATACATTCCCACCTGCACCCTGTCCTCAATGGTAGCGGAGCTCTTCAGATATGTTTATTTAAAAGTTCAGTTGATTTGCAATCCCTCAAAAGCCTGCCATGTTTATAGTTAACTTGTATAGTTGTATATTTGTATAACTTGTAAGTTGTATAGTTAACTTGAGCATAATGGTGAATGTTGTAAATGAAAATTCAGTATTTTATGGCATCTAAATGTTCTGTGCTAGCTTATGTGCAGTGCATGAGTGCATTTGTGATCACACAGACGGACCGTTGTGCTGAGTCATCAGAGTTTACTGGACGCTACCGGAGTTCTGGCGGGTAGAGCCGGTGGGAGGTTCAGATTGTGCCGGTCCAGACAGTGACCTTTGGAAACACTCCTTGGGGTTACGCCGGGCAACCGGATGCCCAGACGTGAATGTGCTGGTGCCGCTCGGCTGAGACACCTCATCGCAGACATTCTCACAGCACCGTGCAAAAACCTCAGGGTTCACACAAAGGCCTCTCACGGGGAAATGTGGCAGCAGGATCACAGGCACTATTGTGAGTAAATCACCTGTGTCTAAGTTGGTGAAGGGACCAGCGGCTTTGTCCTGTGGGTCCAGGGTCACTCTTTTGTCTCGTAAATTAGTGTAAATCTGTACAGAGAGGCGAGAGAATCCTTTTGATCGGCGTGCCCTATTTTGATTTGATTGCACTTTTTCTGTTTTGGTTACAAATTTGTCATCCACCCACTTTCCTGTGGACACTTTATGGACATTTTCCACTTGGCTCTGGATATGTCTCTACATGTGTGAAGAAGAGTGGCTTTATTATTCCTTAACTAATCACTAAGCGCATTTCCATTGTAAGTGACCTTTCGAAATGGAAAACCCCATGAAGTAATTGATGGGATCCTGTGAGGGAATGGTCTAAATACTAGTCCACTGTAGGATGAGCCCACACACTGACACACACACACATGTGTTACCCAAGGGATTTGGGGCAGTATGTTGCGTGTGCAGTGCAGTTGTATATAGAGTACTTTCCTAAAAAGGGGAAAAGCTAGGAATGTTTATCATTATTAGGCTTTCACTGTGGTGTCATTTCTTATATCACATTTCTGTGTTTGTGAGAGAGAGAGAGAGAGAGAGAGAGAGAGAGAAAGAGAGAGAGAGAGAGACTGTTTATTTGAGAATGATTAGGAGGTAGAGTGGTGACCTGAAGGTTGAGTAGAATCATGGCTCCTTTGCCTAACCCAGTAGCCTTAGAGACCATCGCTAGTCAACAACGTGCACATCAAGCAGGAGGAGGAGGAATGCCTTACAAGACACGCCTGGCCTCAGGTTCAGGTCACCCAAGCACTGGACAACAAAGAGGAACAGAGAGTCGGGTCCCATATAGACGCGTGAGGAATGTAGGCTTCTGGGAGATCTCCTCCGGCTTGAAGGAAAAGAGGTGGGGCCTAAAGCATTGTGACAGGGCGACCCTCTATTGATTCAGCTGGAGGTGGATGGTCAGTGTGTCCGTGGAGAAGGACTTCACGGGGGCTTTACTCTGGGAAGGGACTTCGGGGCAGAAAAATTTACAGCCACTCGAACAAATAAGCACAGTGAGCAGAGCTGTGAGATTCTCCTAGTCATTGTTCAGGGCTGTCACGGCTAGAGTGTGTTTAAAACGGCCAAAAGTTATGGGGGTTGAACAACCACCAGTCAATAGCAAGACTTTCTCTTACTGTGTGACAACCCTGTGTGACTATGTGGACTTTCTGAATCAAGAGCAAGCATTTATTTTTTATGTTGAGTCAATAGCTAAGTAGCATTTGCTAAGTGACATTTGACTTTAATTCAGTATGAGAGACCAAACATGAGCAGATCATCCGCATAAAGGTTTATGGGTTGGTTTAATGATCTGTTGAATTTAATTGCAAAGGACAGGAAACAGTAAATGCCAACTGGCCTGAAACTCAAATACAACTTGAGCGCTTGCAGTCACCTGGACTTCTGGTGTCAGTTGAGTTGAGCTTGTTGTTAAATTAACTTTCAGCCCTGCACCTCACTGTGTCTGAGTGTCTGTCTCCTATGTGCCATTTCCCCCTGTATTGTGGTATAAAGCAAGGCTGTAGACTTTGGGATGGAACCAAATGTGCATGGTGGGTGAAATCGGCTTCTGCCTGCCATTCTATTAGATGTACAAATTCATGAACACAATAATGTCTAATACAAGGGCGTAGGTTTGGTCTGAGCTTTGGTGGGGACACTACCCCCCCCCCCCCCCCCGAAAAAAAACAAACAAACACTCAACTCTTTCACCAGCCACTAAAATTATTAAAATGTGCTACTGTCCAACTACTAGCCATGATTAAAATGTGCTACTGTCCAACTTGATCTAACTACACTGTGTAGCCTACATAATCTGATTTTAATATGTAGGCTACAGATATGTAGGCTATATTTAACATTTATTTTCTATTTGGTCTGTTATGGAATCATGCCCATTTAAGCACAGCTCAGTTTTAAGAAACTTAAATACATGCATGCTTAGCATTTTGTGAAAAGAAATCATTAAGGCTACATTGACAAACTCTTAACCGTGAGCTGCCTGTATATTCTTTGATTCTAATATTTACAGATATCTAGGCGATGTAAGCACAACTCAGTTTTAAGAAATGCAGCCGAAAGACCATGTTGAATTTTGCTATAATTTATTTCAAAAACCGGATTACTCTGGAACAGCTAACTATACACGGGAATGCATTACACCTTTGTGTTCGGTAAGGTCTGCTGTTTATTCTGATATATGGTTTGTCATGTGTTGTGTGAAGAGTGTGTAGGCCTACCTACGATATTCCACCGAGACTGAATGGATGTGGAGATTGGCGCAGAGAATAATTATTAAATCTCTTGAAGTTATTTTTCTCGCGAACTGTTTATCACAGCAAACAGTGGCTAGCACCGTTTAAAAGCTGAGAAAAGGCTCTTTCGTGTGACACATGTGTGATGATAGCCTACTTCGAGGAGTTCAACAGAGAAGAATGGGTGAATTTGGACGCACTTCATGCTTAGTGAAGTAAAGCTGAAGTGCTGCATGCTGTGCAGGAGACTGCGGATCACTGGTAGTTATTATAGGTAACTTCAAATCAGCCCGATTTACTCTTATAGGCTACTGCACATTACAAGATCTGTACAAGATGATCCGCAGCACTGAAGTGAGAAATGAGTAGCGCATGTGAGCGCTTTCCCCCCCATTTCAACCTGAATATTGGTGGGGACATTTCAGTCGTAATTTGACATTGTGGACACGTCCTTCGGTCCCCACGCAAATCTACGCCCCTGGTCTAATAATACTGTTTTTCTCATTTTCGTGTACTACTCTATCTTATGTCTGAATATACTATTCAAAAACTTGGTTACCATGGTTCCATGTGATTGCCATGGTTCCATGTGATCTTGTAAACTAATGCATTCAGAGTAGCCTAAAGAGGGGAGGGCATGATGGTGCCAATTGGACAGGGGCATAGATATATATACTGACTAGATGTCGCCTTGACTACTGCTGTTCATTGGAACGAATGCGTCAATCGAGACGCCATCTTGCTGCGGTGGCCCACTCCTCTATAATGCATTAACGTCAATCTGAGCAAAGATCTAGCGAAAATAAAATCACCATAAATCGTCAAAATCTCAAGCAATTATCTAGTTTTTTGGGTTGTTCCAACTGACAGGTATGTATTTATGGTCGAGTCTAGAGAAAACTAAGCTTTTGACGATAATAAAGATACATTTTACCCGTCTAGCCCCATAGACTCCCATTCATTCTGCAATAGCTAGCGGCGGCCCCTAGAGGAACAATGAGTGAACTGCAACCTGGTTCGATACAATGAAAGTAAACAGGCTCTCCGTAGACAGGCTCTGGTTAAGGCCACATACCTCTCGTCTCGTTTACTCGTGTAAGTTGTAATCTTACCAGAAGTTGCTGTAGATCTGTAGAACATTTACTTCCGTGCTTTAACGTGGTCTGCTACTTCATACGCCAGTCGTTACTTTTTTAATCATGGGCCAAAGTTATGGGCAAACGAGATGTAGCTTAATTCACAAATGACAAAGCCATGAGAAAAGTGATTTTCTTACGTTTCAACAACAACGAAACCGAGTTTGCCATCATTGTGAGAAGTTCACAAATTTGTCGCTAATCGCTACAAAAGTTTTCTGTCGCTGGGGATGGCCAAACGTCGCTAAATAGGTAACACTGACAATACGGGAGAACTAGTTTAGAGCTTCAGATCCCCGCTACAAGATGGCGGCGGTGTTGACGCATGCTGAGAAGCCGAAGGCACATCTAGTCAGTATATCTATGGGGCAGGGGTAGAAGGTGGCATGGGGTCAGTACTGTACAGGAGCAAAAACTGAGTTATCTAGTTTAAAGGTGTCATAGCTTAGTCTTGAGTGCAGTTTCAGTTTGATTATTGTTTAGATGACCACATAAGATCATGTATAGCCTACTGTACCACACCATGACATAAGACAATAGTTTGTAGTAGCTGTTAAGCACTAGGCCTACAGTACCCTAGTTCAACTTAAAAAGAGCACTGATCAAATGCTACAGGGGACAAAGGGCGGAGAGAAAAGGCCGTTTTTAATCTCAGAAATAATGACCAATCTGTACATCTGCTTTTTTAAATTGGTATTTCTTGACTCCATGGTATTCTACAACATGGTGTTCAGATACAGCAATCAATGGCTCAAGAGAGGATTATTACGTTTCTTTACTTAACTGACATCATCTCACCTCTGGACAACAGTCTTACTATTGTAGCATAAAATTGTATGTCATGGTATTGGAGGGGGGAGCATTTTAAGTACATTTTTGCATATTATACATGTCCCCCTCAAAGTATATTATGATAAAAGCCTTGGTGTGAAGATATGGGTCTGAAGGCGTGATGAATTTGTTGACTGTCAACTATTCCATTCCAATTTGTAGAGAATACTTCCAGATGGGTGAAGCTGAGTATTGTGCCATCAATGTGCCTAATGTGCCATTATGAGATCAATATCATGTGTCTGGATGTGTGAGTGTATGTCTTTGGGTTTCTGTGAGGCAGCTTGATTTCCGTTCACTGTAGTATTTGTGGCCAGGAGTGTTAACATGTGTGGCCATGGGTGAGTGTGAGCTTATGGGTGTGTGTGTGTGTGTGTGTGTGTGTGTGTGTGTGTTTGTGTGTGTGTGTGTGTGTATGTGTGTGTGTGTGTGTGTGTGTGTGTGTGAACATGTGTGTCTGCACGTGTGTGTGTTTGTTTGTGTGTGTGTGTGTGTACTGTATGTGTGTTTGTCTGTGGTTGAGTCTCCCATCGTGCACACACAGGCCCCCTTGAGCACTTTGTGCAGCACAGTGATGCCTTTCAGTGATACTGTACGCAGGAAGCGGCTTGGCTTGGCGCTCTCTGTTTCTCATTAGGCACAAGGTTCCCTTCTTCTCCCTTCTTCTCTTCTCTCAGCTCTAATAAGTCCAGTCTGTTTTGAAGAGCCTCAAATCAAAATCTCAGAGCCCCTGATCACACACACACGCACACACACATACCCCCATCTCCCCTGTGTGCGTTAATTGTTTTTCCAAAATAGTCTGTTCTTCCCTTTTAGTGTGAATATTTCTTTGTACTCACAACTGCACAGTCAATAAGAGTAAGGTAAGTTATGTCACTCAATAAGAGTAAGGTAAGTTATGTCAGTCATGTCAGTCAATAAGAGTAAGGTAAGTTATGTCAGTCAATAAGAGTAATGTAAGTTGGTAAGTTCAAAGCCAGGAAGCCGTTCCCTGCTTTCTCTACCTATTCCTCTCTTCCACAACACCTTGTGTTCGCGAGGATCAGAGGACGGGTGGATATGTGTGTTACGGTTGTGATTCATGGATCTGGCTGAGAATGGCAGGGAAAGAGAGAGAGAGAGATCTTACAAGTGGAACATTCCACCAAGGAAGCATTTGTAGTGTGCCACTGATTACGCAACAGCATTGTTTTCAGGGACTTGGGACAAAGACGCAGAGGAAACTTGCCGTTTCATGTACATTTGTGGTTAAAATGAAGCAAATAGATTTTTCAGTCTTTTGGCGAGTTGTGGCTGAAATGCATTACAATTAGAGGTGGTATAATAACCATAACTATATCCAATCTATCCATACTTAGGTAGGTTCTAATTTACAATGTGGTAAAAATATAAAGGAAAATGTCTTTCTATTTAAAATGTCCAGTCATTCCTTGATATTTCACATGGAGTCATTAGTCAACCCCTTTCATGAAATAGAATGTCTCCATGCCTTTCTTCCATTGTGTTATTTGGCGTCAAAATGACCTGACTAAAATCCCATCTCTTCAGCTGCCTCGGTTTGTGCAGTGAGGTTTTTAGACCCACATATGACTCCATTTAGTTAGGAAAACTATCATGTGCTGTATTCATTTCTACAGTTGAGTTTGGAGAGTCGAAATAATCAAATATTGCAAATGTATTTTTATTAAGGCCCAAATAAAACTTAATTTCCTGTGTTTACATCTTGGTTCTCTCGGTGGCATTAAAACACCCTTCCTTTTGTTCCAAACATGGCTCTGTGAGTCCTCACCATACTTAAGGGATAATTGGACAGAGAGGTCGAAACCAAAGACCTTCCAGCATCTCATTTTGTTGATTGTCAAATAGCAGCCGCTGTATAAAAAAGGAACGCCCTAAACAGGAAACTTCAAGGAAAGTCAGAGGCCTTTCCAATGCTAATGGCAGGTTTTCGTTCAAACGTCTGTCATCTACGTCGCTTGGCTGCTTCTAGTGTGCCATTTACTCAAAGCCTGGTGTGGGTGCCAAGACTGCATGCCAGTCAGATGTACAGCTGCACTATATACAGTACACATTTTGATACTCTCGGAGTGTTTAAACACTATGTATTGCTAAATGAATGTCTAGTGCTTTTTTTCTGAGAAGCAGAAGGGGTTTTTGCAAGGATATATTTAATCTACTGGTTGTAAACTTGCTGACTCTGAAGTTTTTACTTGTTACTAGTTAAAAGATAGACTTGAGCCTTGTAATTAAAAACAAATGTGAATCTCTGGCATTGTGCCCCCCTTCATGGGAAGAATTATCCTTCATGTATCCTAATGTGTCTAACGTGTCGAAACTACTAAATGTTAATTCAATTGTGTAGACAGTTTGGGTATACAGACACCTATTTTGTATCTTTGCATCATTATATCAGTCATTTCACCAGGGTCACTTTGAGTAAGTAGCTATTCGGACATATTTAATCTCCACGAGTCACAGTTTTATTTTCCATGTCATTTATTTTGTATTTTTTCCCAAGTTTAGTTGGCGTTTGGCTCGGTGGTGCTGCTGCTGAAGGCTCTGCTGGCCTGTTGCTGATCGTCCTCCAGTAGGAAGCCCAGACCTGTCCTCACAGCCCTGCCAAACAGAATACGGCCACATGCATCCAAAATTATATCCAGCCTCATTGGTTTTATTTTTTACCTAGAAAAGTAATTTTGTCTGGCTGAAATCTTATTTGTGTGTATGTGTGTGTGTGTGTGAGAGAGAAAGAGAGAGAGAGAGAGAGAGAGAGAGAGAGAGAGTATGTTTGCCTTTTGGAAGAGCTGTTACTAATAACCTGATGTTACATACTTCATATCATATCATATCATATTCTATCACACCCAGAACATCCCGTGGAGTCAGATGTAGGGAGCACACTCGTATAGACACACTCATATACTGTAGATACTCATATAGACACACACACATACAGTAGACACACTCATATAGACACTCATACAGTAGACACACTCATATACTGTCGATACTCATATAGACACATATACAGTAGACACACTCATATAGACACACACATATACAGTAGACACACTCATATAGACACACACATATACAGTAGACACACTCATATACTGTAGATACTCATATAGACACACACATATACAGTAGACACACTAATATAGACACACACATATACAGTAGACACTCATATAGACACTCATATAGACACACACATATACAGTAGACACACTCATATAGACACACACATATACAGTAGACACACTCATATAGACACTCATATAGACACACACATATACAGTAGACACACTCATATAGACACACACATCCTCACTGGGCGCTCAGTCTGCAGACACAGCTGTTGCTCCTGGGGGTTCCTGGGGACAGGAATGGCAAGGAGAGTGAAGCAGTGTTGTGCTTAGCCCAGGCCCCACACCTGCTGTTACAACCTCAGCTCCAAGACTCATATACTGTATACACACATGTACATGAGAGAGAGAGAGAGAAAGAAACACACACACACACAACAAGGAGAGTGAAGCAGTGCTGTCCTTAGCACAGCCCCCCACACCTGCTGTTACAACCTGAGCTCTAGCACTCATGTGTACACACATGTACATACAGTACACACACACACACACACACACACACAGAGAGAGGAACACACACCTTGAATTTGCACAGTCACTGCAGGTCTGTAATCTCTGCTCCTCAGTTGTGGGATAGCATCACAGTAGTTATATGGAGTACCAGTATGTGAGCTGTTATTATATTCTCAGAGGGCCAATAGATCTTAAGCCTTAATCTTCCATTCTTCATGGAGAGCATATTTCATAAACAATTGCATGACTGGCATACAAGTAACATGTCATGATAATCATAAAATCAGCCATGTACTGTAGATGAATGAGTTTATTATCAGTGGCATAATGGGGGGGGGGGGGGGGTTAGGGGTGGTTATGCTTTTGCTGAAAAGTGAGGAATGCCTGACTGCTGTGAAAATGGAGCTGTCGTGGGGAGAAATGTCACTGATACCTCATCTAATCTCATTCCAGAGGTGCACGGCTCGGAACCCCAAAGAAAGAGAGCCATTCATTGAGCTAGTAGGCCACTGGGCCAGTGTGCTGGTAGAGAAGCTAATTAAGTCCATACCTACTGTGAGAAAGGGGGAGAGAGAGAGAGAGATAGCACTCTAAAAGCAGAAAGAAATGGCTCTTTCTGTGTAGGGTTGCTGTATTGAGAAGTATATAAATTGTGCTCAACTATCGCTGAGAAAGTCAAGTTTTCACCTATAACAGGTACTTCGGCTTCAAAGGAAACAGCTCTCATCATTACCCTGTGTAAAAGTGGCACACTATTTTAATAATAACACACTGTAATAGTCAGAATGCTTATAAATCCACTGAGCTATTCAAAGCTAATCTGAGTAGATTCATTTTCATACTAATGCTAGCTCTATCCAACCACATCTAAGACTCATACACATAAATCATAATTCTTTTTCCCAAAAATGACACTGGAACCATACTATTCCAAGAGTGTCACAGTATATCAAACCAAGCCAATTAGTACCAGCTGAGTGTAACACAACAAAAGTCCAATTGTTTGTTGAACATGTTGTATGCTTGAGTCTGTAACCCCCTCTCCCAATCCTGCTGTTCTTGATTAAAACTTTATTCTGCTGTCAGTGCTATTGTGTGGAAGACTCTGAGAGAGGACCACAGCAGAGGTCAGTGGAGAAGGCTGGTTGCCAGGTTGGAGGCCTGAAAAGAATATGAGGATTCCATGGAGTCAACATCTGTCTCCTTTCACCAGCCATTGGAGCGCTCGGCCCGAGGAGAGGAGCAGTATTCACTTCATGAAGCACTTGAGCGGTTTGATGATGCAGGCGCTCGCTGATTTCCTCGGCCACTGCACTGAGGGCTTTGTGGTGGAAATCTATACAGCTCCCACTGTTTACAGATGTTCTCTATCTATCTCTCTCTCTCTCACTCACTCTGTGTCTCTTGTGTGTGTATGCTCACATATCGCAAATATCGCAATATGCAAAAGCTTCGATTGATCGCGCACAGTTTTGTCACATTTCTGTTTTTTATATCCATTTCATCCTCCTTACCTGTGTCACTTCTGGTTGTTGGGTGTGTCGGTACTGCGTGAGGGGCACAGAGATTCTGATTGGTGAGCTTCACAGTCGACAGGGGGGTGCTGTGCTTATGCACTGGGCATGCTCACCAATCAGGGGTGGCACACATAAAAGAGACATTTGGAATATTGAACTGAATCAATTAATTGACATTCAAAAATCATATCGCAATTGCAATCTCTGTCGGAAAAATCGCAATTAGATATTTTCCCCAATTCTTGCAGCCCTAGCATGTATCATTGAACATATCCACATGGGAGATGGGAGGATGGAAAGATGTGACTGCTGATGTTGGCAGGAAGTGATATTTTCATAGAGAATTGGTTCTCCAGTTTATACAGTACATGTGTTAAATATCTTAACAAATATCAAGTGAAGACCCTGAAATGTGTGATGGCTGAATATTGTGCCATTTGAAATCCTTGGCGAAAAGGATCTGGTGAACAGTGGACTAAAGGGGAGTGGATGACGAATATTTCACTTGTAATTAACAGGACAGAACTTCATTTTACAAAATTCATTTTACGCCAAGGACTTAAAGAGACAGGAGCCAAGATGACGGCTCGGTTTTTCCGTCGAGAACAGAGCTGGTGTGTGTGGATGCAGTCCGCTCTCTTTGCCTCTCTGAGGAGTGCCAGTCCTGCTGAATGATGCTAGTGCAAAGGTTAAAAGGCCGTAGCGAGCAGATGTGGTGTGCAGGTGCTGGAGCAAGATGGCTGCCAGTCGCCTTATGGTTACTTTAAGCCGGGCGCGTTTTTTCTAACCTAGCGGCCCGACACTGCTCATATTCATAGCCTGGAGCTCAGCAGCAGGACTGGCCTTTAAAGAAGCCACTGAAACAGGCGTGTGGGTGATCAATGTACAGCAAGAAGAAAGCTCACTTGCTTGCTGGTGAAAAACCTGGTTCAAGATGGCTGGATGTCAGGGTATTGATGTCCCAAACAGCTACCGGGAAACCAGACATTCATTCCTGTAAAGAGCGCCTGTCTCCAGCCTCCTCAGCAAGGCAGAGTTTCAGAGGAGTCGGGGCTGATGGGCTTAGCAGACACCCACTGAACACACAGCCGAAAAACCTAAAAAAAAACAAAAAAAAACAATAAAGAATGTGATCAGTCTGAGAGAGGAGAGAGGATCAAAATGAGGCTGATTTTTCTTTGTCAGTGCTTCAGCTGTCTCGTTTCATTTTCATGTTATTTTTTTCTGCTTAGCTTCCTTTCTGTGTCTTTGCTGCTTGGACCTGTCTCAGAAATTGTAATAGCTTGCCAAATAATACCGATTATGAAATTGAGTCAGGAAAATTACTATTATGCATCACTGATGATGATGTTCATGCAATGTGTAAACACGCAAATCTGTTTTGTTTTGTCTGGTGACAAAAATATTTACTGTATTCTGACAATATAATTGAATTGTGCTCATGTCAAATGGTCAGTTATTTTGTACTCTATTCTTAGCTTGGGTGAATTTAATCAATTATTTATAATACAGTAGTTTAGGCAACTGGGTTCCTGAATGCCATTTATGCATGGCTTCCAGAATATTTTGATGGACGTCCCGCTTGGGTTTTCTCATAGTATGCTATTTATTTCAACTTTAGCACAGACAACATTTCCATCCACCATCGCTCCCCTAGTCCTCTGTCCTCTTTTCTCTTCCAATCTCTCACTCTTTATCCCTCTCCTTCCTTCCCTCTCTCTCATTTTCTCTCTCTCTCCCTACCACTCTCACAGGCCACACTGATGTGTCTGGAAGAGTAACAATAACATGTGGCTGGACTGTTGAAACCCTAGCCTGCCAGAGATTTTGACTGCTCTGCTAGTCCCCCACCCCCTTCACTCTCAAATATTTCCATGGGCAAAAAAATGCTGCAAGAAAATAGCTCTTTCTCCTTTCACTCTCCCTCTTCTCTTGGTATATTTTCAGGATTGTTGCGTCATGATCATCGTAGCTCACAGATTCTTATTTCAAATCTCACCTATTTTTAATAAGAATGCTGCCAAAACATCCCTGGTTACTCTCTGAGCTCTCACTTTTAGGAAATATGCAAAGTAAAAGGATCAAGTGCAGTTGAAGATGTCTCCGCTTTTAGTCTATTTTGTTTGGGTATGTTTGAGTAGTACTTGATTTTCAAAAGGTAAATTATCCAACTCAGCATGTAGCACTTTCTGAGATTCCCATGCATTGCATGCATAACTCCTTCAAGCCTACTTTTTTAAGGCCTTCCAACAGTTGTGTGTGAACTGTCCGCCATTCAAACAGCCGAGTCTCCCTGAGAGACGTCTATTGACCTGGGCAAATATGATACAATGGTGTTGTTGACTGATGTGCTCACAGCTTGAGAGAGAAAGAAGCACCGAGCTGCTGAGGTTGACAACTGTGTTGATGGATCATGACCCAATGCTTTTATCTGTAAATCTGATTACTACACTGGCAGACATAATAGTGGATGCTTTTGTATGTCAGGTGTATTACCTATACATTACTGCATCAAGTGTACTTATAGATAATTTAACCATTTCAATATTGTAAAGAGGACAAACTACTTTGCACTTGGTTCTCTGACTGATACTTCTAGAACTTGCGTGTCTATTCCTGATCTTTCACTGTTCTCTAAGACTTTGTGTGCTTTTGTCAGACAGAAGTAAATTCCGCTAGTCCGTTTGCAGTCCATAAAGCCCCGTGGATGATTAGAGTAGACGTGTGAATTGTTTATGTGGGTTAATGACTCTGGGTTAATGCCTTTGGGATTGTCCGGCACAGCCCAACTGTCTGCCATGGCCTGGCACACAAGGAGCAGTGAGGGACCAAAGGCATTCTGACCAGAGGACGAGGGACTCAGGGACGATCCCTCAAGCCACAGCATCAGGCCAGCAGCTGATGTCATGCCTGTCCTCATTTCAGTGTCAGTGTCAGATGGCTAAAGTCAAGGGGTCTTAACCCCCCCCCTCCTCTGTCTTTCTTTCTCTCTTTCTCTCTCTCTCCCTCTCACACACTCTCTTTCTCTCTCCCTCTGTCATCATTTGTTCCCTCCCTCCCACCCCTCTCTCCTGTGCATTCCTCACTCCTGTGATCCACCCACCCACCTACTTACCTTCACTTTCCACACACACACACACACACCCCTTCTCTGCCTTTCCCCGTTCCCTACGTCTCTGCACTCACCACAACCTCCTCCTCTATTGTCCTGCACCTCTCCTTCCATTTCTACATTTTCTCCTAGTTCTATTGCTCAATTCTTTTCATTTCTAAATGTTCTATACATCTATGCTGCAGATTTCTATTACTTCTCTCTTAGCCTGCCGTTAGACTTTTTTGTCTCACAAACAGTCACACAAACACACACATCTCATATAGGTCTCACTGCATGCTTTTTCCCACCATTGTGACAGCCCCCCCCCCCCTCACCCTCACCCCACCCCTCTCCTCGCTCCCATACTCTCCCACACTTTTCTTCGAGTCCCTCGGTCTCGTACGTAAACGTTCCCCCCACCCTGTGATTGCCTTTCCAGACAGACGCAAATTTTAACTCTGTGCCCCCACATCTCCTGATCCATAGCTTTTCCACTAAGCTGCGCTTGGAAGGCATTTTGTGCTTTCAGTGTTCCACCTCTACAGAGAGCGTTGTCCTGTCCAATATGGCTCCTTCCTCCAAAAGAATCTCCAATAGTTAGTGGAAAATATCTGTATCGTTCAACAATTTGACATTAAATGTCAATCTTAAATCTAGCCATTCGCACAGTAGCACTGAAGCCAGCCCCTGCATTCAGTAAGACCAACAAAGTTGTCACGAGGTGGCGTGTACTCGCACGGCACTCATTTCTCACTTTCCTAAGAGTCTGTTTGGCTTTGCTTGATGTTCCGTACCAGCAGGGCCTCGGTCACCTTTCACCTGCGGCCCTGCTGGAGAGGGGCGGGGCTGTCTGGTCTGCTCGAGTCGGAGTGCGCTCGGCAAGATCCGGCGAGAGGAAGCTGAGGCCCTCATGTCCTACCGCGCGGCCCGGTCTCACGCGCGGCCCTCGCACAAAGGGAGGACTTGTCCAGCGCTCTGCGGTGGGCCCTGCAGATATTTACACATTATCTCTGCGTTTCATTGATGTGAAAGGGGGGAGCGGGGAGGATGGGAAATATGAACGAACACGCTGGAGTCTCCGCGGGTCTCAGAAGGGTGTCAGTCCCAAGAAAGTGGGCTTCAAAGAGGAGTCTTCAAAGGGATGTGATCCCCGCGCACAGTCAAAAAGTGCATACACAAACATGGACACTGTCTGTCTGTCTGTCTGTCTGTCTGTCCAGCCGACCATCTCCCACTTCCTCTCTCTTCCTCTCTCACTCTCACCTGTTCTCTCTCTTTAACACACGCCAACACAGACACAAATGTGCATACTCACCGGCGCGCGTTGCTTTTTTACGTCTCATCAGAGTTCAGTTAGTTAGTTTTGGGAAAATGTTTGAAATTGGATAGCACAGCAGCCCCAAAGCTAAATGACAAGCCTCTAGATTCAAAGATGTCCAGGACCAGAGTGACTGCAAATTGAAGGTTTGTATTTCTGGACCCTGGGCTAGAGACTTTTTAATAATAAGCCTCAATGTCACAAAAGAAAGACTTGATCCTATGTTGTTGCACTTTGCTAAAGATAGCTGTGCATTTGACTTCTTCAGACACTTAAAAACACGAGCGCAAAAACATTCCAAACTTGTTCAAAGGGCAAGCAGCCTCAATTTACATAGCTTTAGTCTCCATCCATTTCAAAGCACTCTGCTGAATTCCATTCGGACTGTGTATCTCCTGAATCACAGAAGTTTTTAAATTTAGATCGACTCCAATCATTGAATGTAATCAAATGCAAGTTGGGCACACACATGCCTGTACAGAGGAGCCACCAAAGATATGCCTTTACACAGCTAAACAAGAGGCAACAGCTGTTTCTGTTGCCAATAAAGCGTGTATACGTGTGGGGTTAGGTGAAAGGCCGGAGTTCAGAGGTCAAGGGGGTGAGGAGCCTCATGAGGAGAACGCACCGGACGGGAGAACTCCTCTGTGTCTATATTTAGAGAACACTGTGTAAAGTGAGAGAGTCCCCAGATCCGAGTGTGTGTCAGTCTGTACACGGAGGGGCAATTGGGGCCAATGATTTATGCTGGAGGTAGGTGAGGAGGTGGGGGCAGTAGAATAGAGCTGGAGCCGGATCTGACACGCGGGGGGGGGGGGGGGTGGGTTACCACAGTGACCACGGCCCTGCAGAATTAGCCTTGCTCAGTTAACTATGGGCTGTATTTTCTATTTCCAGAGGCCGGCCCGGGTGATTACGCGCAGCGGCGTGCTTGTGCCCAGTTGGGAGAGGGAGAGGTGTGGTCACGGGGGGAGGGAAGGGGGCAATTGTCTGCTGCGTCAGAGACCATTTAGGACGATTCCTCCCCAGAGCCGCGCCAAGGAGCTTTCTCCATCCAAGAGGCCGGTCTGGTCTGTGAAGATATGTTATTATGTGGAGGAGGCCTCGTGTCTAACATGCGCTGGTTGTTGAGTCTTGTACCTACAGCAGAGCAGTAAATTGTTTCTTTCTCTGGTTGGTTATTCCCTTCTCATAAGATGGCCATGTAGGCAAAAGATAAATACTTTTTTGTTCTGTCAACTCAGCCACTATGGGATTGTTTTGTTTTTGTTTGATTGTTTTATTGCTTGTTACCATATGTGTTTTTTTCTCCCTGTAAACTGCTAAATATGTTTCTTTCCTTACACTCCAGAGAGACAACTAAATTACAGAGTGAAATGCATAAACAATTTATAACAATTTCTACGAACAACTTGGAAGACAAGCATTCACAGTTGTTTCACCATCTATGAGATTTAAAACAGAGTGAAGAGAAAGAGAGTACTGTAGTTGGACCTACTGTATAATTTACCATGTTGAACCTTTGGCATAGATTTGACTTTGAGTCCTTTTATGACCTGAAGGACTTCTGTGAAAGACAACTTCTTCTGTGAAATGTTTCTTTTCAATTACCTCTGCTGAGCTAATCACTCAGAGCTCGGGGTGAAGAGGGACTGACCCCACGGCCTCTCACACACAGGGCAGCCCACCAGAGCTCTGGGATAACAGCCACAGGTCAGGCTGTGTGTGTGTGTGTGTCACCCCACCCCACCCCAGGACACTAAAGCACCCAATCGGAAGATATACAATGACACAAAGAACATTACTGTTCACCAGATTAATGACTTGTTCTCTGCTTATTCAGTCATATGTGTTTATGATTAATCAATAATCCATCATTATTGTATGATGGTTTATATGTAGCCAAAATGAAGTGATGGCTAAATATCAGATTTCAGGATATCAGACATCAGAGTATTCTGCTTTCCATAATGCAAATGAGGTATGTTTGTTCATCTCGCCTATTTCATTAATATTAGTGTGTGTTTATCTTTGTACCTCTGTACTTGATTTCTTCTTTGTTATTTCAAAATGAAAAACAATTGTTCACAAAAAAATATTAGTGTGTGTTTGACAGTGACACTGGCATTCATCTCGATGGTGACTTCCCCATTGGGTGCACTGTTGCTTGCGGACTTCCTTGCTGCCTGCACAGGCCTTTCCATAATTCTGACTAAAACAGATGAGTGCGGACTGGGTGGGGCCTAAGCCTAGTCGATCACACCGACAGCCAAAGAAGAGGGAGAGAGGGAGAACCGGGGGTGGGGAATTGCCAGAGGTGTTTTCTTTTTTCTTCATAGGAGAGAAAACTGTTCGTATTAACTTGAGGAATGTCAAGCAGGAATTTTTGACCCATCAAGCAAAACAAGACGAACACACGGTGTGCCCTCGACCAACTTCCGGGTCACTATATCATGTCATGCAAGCCATCTGACCATCCTCCATCCACATATTTTGATGTGTGATGACGACACTGTGGTGCAGCCAAAAAAATAAATCAAATTTGGATGAAGATTTCGCTATCAACTGAAATCCCAGCAGCACACCTCTCGCCCAGCCCCCTTCCAGAGACGCAGCCCGGGCGGCAGAATGTTTGACTGTAGCTGGGACTGCTGCAGGTCCAGCAGATAGAAACCTGATGCTCCTGAGATGAGATGTTGGAAGCACTTGCGCAAAATCCTGAGGTGCATCGGGAAACATATGACATCAGTTCTAGGCTTGCAGCCTCCATCTGGAAAGGAACAGGTTGACTTTTTCCCCAGGACAGGTGTGTGAGAGAGAGCTTTAGAGGAACATTTATCTGAGCTGCACAGCACCGTTGTTTGATACAGAGAATTGTTTGGGGTGGTCCCTAAATTTCATAAGAATTCTTGTTTTGTTTTTTGTGGAAAAGTAAAAAAATGTATAACTTTAATTTAACCTAATGAGCTGGGTGATGATGTTGTACAAGCCAGTCTATTGAGATAAAACTAGGGCTTTAAAACAGGGTTTAAGGGTTGGGGGTTTAAAACAGGACATCCAAGCATCTCTGTCACTGACAGCCATTTCAACTGATCAAAAATCTGATGAGGATGTTTCTTGGCAATGGCATCCCAGTAGTTATCCCATAGTGGAACAGATGAGATATAGCATCCAAATGGTGGCAATGTGTCTTTACTCCATCAAACAGTGATGCCGATTTTCATCAGTGTCTTCATTCACAATAGTCCATTGGTTATGTGAATTTGATTGAGGGCTGCTCAAAACCCTCTATAGATTCTAGAGGTCCCACTTCCAGAACTTCACATTCCCATTCCGACCTAACCCCACCACAATCCAGGTTTTATAGAGGCACTCTTGGTCAGCTTATCTCTTCCAAAAGAATGACAGCCTTACTGGCAAACCAGGTGAGGCTACCTGGCTCCACCCTGTGTGCATGGCCCTCCCATATTTTCCTCATATGATCGGCCAATCAGAAAACTTCAGGAGCCCATCATGTCATGTCAGGAAGGGTTTAGTTGTGGAAGTGGAATTTAAAAACAGAAAATATTCATCTTGAATATTGACAATCCTGAAACTGAAATGATTGATTGAGTAATGGCAAATCAATGTCTACTTGTACACCATTTGTCAAATTAAACTAATTTGATTATGGAAATAATTATATTATTGGATAATAATGTCGGACATGGCCTTAAATTAAAGATAAAATTTATAACACATAGGCCTACATTATGTTAACATACAGGTTTAGCAAATGGTCTTACATGTGATCTGTTATGTATTGTCCACACTAAAGTGAGTAAATACCCAATCACAATGCCTATTTGCTCTCAAACCAACACTTGTAGTTACATAGCAAAAGAGAATAACAGTTCATTTGTTTCTAAAGTTTAAAATTATTCTTATCAACTTTTCTACATGTACCTGCCTTAAAATCTGTCAATCATACCCTATCCAAAACGGATACCATGGGAACCCATTCACACAAAATGACTCTCAAGCATTCTGCATTAACAGGTAGCTTCTAACTGCAGTTATCCAACTCCCAACTTACTGCACATAACCCTGTTTGTCACTGAACTACGTGCAAGGCACCCGTGTAATTTACAATGATACAGTGCGTATCCAAGGTAAAAATGACCGGCATGCCACAATGGCAAATAAAGACATCACAAGCGTCAATCTGGCATGTGTAAGACAGTGACGATAAAAAGTGATTTAATGCGGCAATGTTATGGTCGCAAAAACACCGGTAGGCCTATGCTTAGCGGGCGCACAAGCGGTCGTGAGAGGGGGAGGGTTGAATGCGTTCGTGAAAAGGAAAAAAGTGAAACTTTTTGGATACCCCTTTTCAGTAGCGCGTAGAAGGAGGGGTTTCGGGAGAGTGGGACTTCTAAGACAGAATGGGAGGGAAGCAGGATTCGGATTTCAGCTTGACAGGGGGCAGGGGCCGGACTGATATTTGGGAATATACGAAGTTCCATTGAAAGCAGTGGAGACATAAAACTGCAGTACCTGGCCTGAAGCGGTCGGTACGGAGTTTCTGCAGGGGCCCGGCGTTGGATTCCCCGTCGTTTCTGGAAGGTTGACTGTATGGTTCGCTTCAGTCACTGGGAACACACACACTAAAACAGCGAGCCGCGTCTGTTCCATTCGCCCGTCTTTTTTCTCCCCCAAAAGCCCTGCATGTCTAATATTTAGACATGTTCAGCTTTATGGATTCCAGGACTTTATTGCTACTTGTAGCAACACAAGTCGCGCTATTAGCCGTTGTCAGATGTCAGGAGGAGGATGACCGTAAGTTCCAACCTAACTTTTCTCACAGGTTTCAATTGGGTTAAAAATTTCTCAATGGGGAAAAAGTCAACGCAGAGACAGGTCCTTGTGGAGATTTCTCAAACTCGAAGTGTTCAATTCTTTCTAAGGTGTTTTGACATATGATACATTGAGATGTGAGAGTGTTTTTTTCTATCTCTCAGTTTATTAGGGCCAATTATTTCCTAGTAGTAATTATCTGTGAAGAGCCCTGACTACCTGATTTGACATTTTATTCCTTGTGCTGACATGTAGCTTCATTATTTGAGCTATTCTTTTTCAGTTCAAAATTAATTTCTTTAGGCTATTGCTTTTTGGAACTATTCTGAGACAGCAAGGATCGATCTGATTGGTTTGTTGCTAAGACTCGCGGAGTAGATTTCAGGATTCTGTCTTGATTATTTCGGTATTAAACGGTTTGTGTTAGAGTGAAGTATTTCACATACGTTTTATGTTATGTCCTTTGATAGCTTTTGAATGCCTACCGAAATCACATAGATGGTGATAGTGTTTAGCGATCAGGTAATAACTTTTTTGTGCACAAAAGAGATGCTGTTTTGTTTTCCAAATGCCCACTGAAATGTAGAGGCAAGTGTGAAGTGTGAGCTGAAATAGTTGAGGTCGTGAAAGACCATGCAATCTTGGATTTAACTGTCTCTCCAGCTGCCAATACCAAAGTTGCGCAGGACACCTGCGGGCGCGTCGGAGAAATTCCAAAAGAGACTCGCTCACTCCTTTTTTAGTTTTCTTTGAAAGTCAGATAGATTTGGTAAAAGTAGACTTTTAAAGCAAGGGTTGGTCAGGCTCTAGGGCCTTCTGTGAAAAGAGTTCACATTCCACAGCTGTCAGAGGGCATCGGGGCGAATCCAGGCTTGCTAAAGCGCAAAGGTGGACTATTATAACTAAGATGCCCAGGCAAAGGAATAACCCTGAAAAACGCACATATGCTTTTTAACCCAGTCTTGTGGTGCTTCTTCAAGATCTTGCATATCAATGGATCCTGATGAAGCCCGTTTATTGGACATGAGAGCATGTTAATTAATAGCAATTTGTTATTGCAATTTTTATTGGTTAATTAATCGATTAAGTTTATTGATTCATATATTTGACGTGATCAGTGGTATAGGGAGAAGGGAATAGACAATGGTGTATTTGGCTGGACTGAGCGTTCCATATGATTTTAGTGTTTCCATCTGTTTTCTAGATCACTCACAGGCTGTGACAGTCAAGGCAAAGAGAGAGAGAAAGATTGTCTGGCTTGGAGACTACTGGAAAAAGTATTATGAAAACAGAAGGGGAGGGGGTATTATTCTGATTCAGCTAAGGCACATTCTTTTTTACATAAGGGTTGAGACGCAGCTAGGCTCCAAATTAAGCGCACAGAGAAAGGGTTTGGGTGGTGGTTTTCTCAACATAGAGTGAAAAATTTGCAGACTTTTTGAGAGAGAAAATAAAGAGAGACGCGCAATTGCAGGCTCAGGTTACCCTCTCTCTCGCAGCACAGAGGCCCCTGGACGGAAGGCACGTTGCCTTTTCCTGAGAGCTACTGGGGAAAATATTTCAGGGACGTGCTAAGAAGCCCCAAAGAGGCAGGAGGGCACCAACTCTCCTTGTGACCCCAGCCTAGCAGGCTCAAAGGGCAGCTTGACGTCTCGGAGGGGGCGGAAGTGGTCAAACGTGCCATGTGAACCCCTCTTTTCCCCTGGCACAGAAAAATATCTTCTATAGCTTGACTGCTGTCGACTAGCAGGACAGGGATCTTGGAGAAGCCTCTCTTCAAGCAGAGCACTCCAACACCTGTGTTCAATTTGGAGCTTTCCTCCTCCATTTCCCTGCGCTCTGAATAAAAAGTATGCCAGTGAACTAAGAGAGAGCATGCAGAGAATAATTACTAAGCAGGCAAGGATAGAATACAGTCAGCTATACCTGTGAACTGTCCAATTTCAAAGCCAAAGTCATAGGCAAGATAATCAAAACATTATTTTAGGTTTGACATTATAATTTAGTCTATGAGACTAATGTTGAGTATATAGGCCCTTGGAGGCATGTTGATGAAGGCCGTCCATTCTCCATTCTAGTGCATGTTTGGAATACCGTCGGACGTAGGCTATGAGTTCCAGATGAGAGTTAGAAGTACTCCTGTTTGGATCAGGTGAACGCTCGTGAATTGCCCGCTCTGTCCCTTTTTAAGAAAGGCCCCATTCATGGTCACGGGGGTCCGTTAGGTTACCTGGACCTGGGCCGGCCTCTAAGGTAAACAAAACTACTGTACGTACTCTGTTGATGCTCCCCTCCTCTCCTTAATGCCCCGTGGCCCACGCCACCTCTCATGCTTCTGGAACTCCCGCAGCCAAAGGCCGGAATGTGGCAGGTGAGGGTGCCACACAGAGGATATGGGCTTTCATGAAAATCAGCACCCCGCCCACCCCCCAGCCCCTACTCATTCAGGGTGGATTGAGGTCCCCTTAAAGTCAACTAGCCGCACCAATAGACAGAACATAAGTTCTGTCAGATGCCCTTTAAGCCGCCTGTGTTTTTCAGTATCTTAATGTGCTCTTGTACACTTAAAAAATAGAATGTTTGCTGTTTCCCCGTAGACCATATAGGTGTCAATTATTTGGTAGGCCTCATGTGCTCATAGCTTTAAGAAGGGACACTTATAGGTATATACCATAATTCCATTGCCCTCCAATGTTGGGTATTCTAAATTTAGTTGGCTTGGTGTTCATTCACATTAAAATGCCTGAGGTCACTCTGAACTTGCTTACCTTTTGGTGGTGCTACCAGGTGCACATTCATCCAAGGGAATGTAATGCTTTGCACATTCATTGTACAATGGGTTCAGCTCATGTAGCTAAGTGCTTCAGACATGATGACGACAATAGATACAAGAGGACTTCCTGAGCAAGCCTGGTATTAAGGAGACATAGAAGTGGATACAGTATTGTCATTCTGGTATTCACTTTGCAGCAGGAGTTGTCTGAACTGTTGTGGTGCTGCCACCATGTGGTGGAAGGTTCAAATTGCAAGGACAGGAACTGGCTGGCCTGCAATTTAGCAATTATCATTCCTCTGCCATACTTCAGTGAGAGAAGAAAGGGCATATTACAATCAAGATTTGGAAGAAATGATAAACACAAATAAACTTCCTTGTTTTCTTCATAGTTTATACCATATTTAAGTTTCGGAGACTTAGTTGACAAATTGCAACATAACGTTAAGAACAATACAGGTTACCAGTTCAGTTCAAGTTCTGTATGAACAGTACTAATTTGGTTGTTCTTTTTGGACCATTAATTACAACAATATTTCAAATTTACATTCAAGTACATTTGTTAAGGTTATTTGAGTCATGATATCAATGATTTGTGATCATTGCATCTATACATATTTACTATGCATAGAATACAATGATTGAATCTATATGTACAGTGAATGACTGTTGTACATTGTGTCTCTCCCCCCACACACATACATCCCTTGTCCTGAACCCTCTGTGTCCCAATGTGGCATGTACACCCACGCACGCACACACACACACACACACACACACACACTCACAGAGGAAGACCCTGGCAGCTGCCTTCAGGACGGCAGTCGCTATAACGACAAGGACGTGTGGAAGCCGGAGCCTTGCCGCATCTGCGTATGCGACACGGGGACAGTCCTGTGCGACGACATTATCTGCGAGGAGCCCAAAGACTGCCCCAATGCCGAGATCCCATTCGGAGAGTGTTGCCCCATCTGCCCCGAGCAGCCCGCTCCCCCCAGTGGTCGTAATTTATTTATTTCATTAACACATAAATAAATTACCTACCTGAATAAATTCATCTTGTTCCTTCTTGGGGAGTATGGGCGAAAAAAAATGTTAAAACAACCTTGCAATGGTTAATGGATGTACACTTCTTTGTGTCACCTTTGAAATTGGAGGTTGTTTTGTTTTTTTTTGTTCCTCACTCTAAAAAAGAACAGATGATTGGCAATCTTAAAGAGAAAATGCAAAGAATGGCACTTCATGCTTACGAGGTTCGCAGAAATGCTGCTTTGACATGATTTTTCCAAGGCTGGTCCACCTTGGGCCCCATCTTGTTTGGATATTATTCTATTCCCAGTATCAGGAACACATGTGGGAATCATTATGGAAATACCTTACTTTACCAGACACTGTGTGCATTTCAGCAGCAGTAGGAGCCCAGCCCTACACCCCTTAAAAAGGCAGCAGGACTCAAAGGGGAGAAGTATTTGTGTGATAATTTGACAAATTTTTGATGACCTCTCCCATTTTGATCTACTCATAGGCATATCTTTTTGTACTAGAAAATTTAGATGGAATGGCCGTGAAAATGTACAAATCATATGGAGGCCTTGAAATTTGTTAATTTCGTAGTTTGGTGAGATTTTTACATTCCTGGTAACAGGCCACTGTCACCCCGTCAAAGCAGCATTTTTGAAAGTAGAAGTGCAAATTCTGTATGACTGCTTTTATAACTGCTTTATGCTGTTCATATTTCTTATAATTGAGTTTCAGGTGAATTTGCTTTGCCCACAACTCAGCATATTTCAGAGTTCATATTTAATTTCATTAGAGTTCAGAGTTCATATTTAATTTCATTAAATACAAGTCAGGCAACTAAATACTTAAATATTATCCATAGCTATAAAACTGTGTTCTAATATTGCTTTTCATCTATAAAATGTATGCTTATGTCATGTTATCATATGTTGATCTTGCTAACAGGATACATATACATGCCATCTTTATACACAAGCCATATACATGCCATCTTTATACACAAGCCATATACATGATTTGTAACTCATGACCCTATACATACAGATCAACTGACCCCTTAAAATTAAATTGAATAGCAGCCACTTTTTACTTCTGCTTTGCTTTTGCCTTTGGCTTTCTGCAGTTTCCCACGGAGATGGTGCTCAAACACTTTCAGGTTCAATGGGCTATCGGTGACGGGTTCCTCATAGTTGCAGGCCGCGTTCTTTTGCATTGTCCCTCCAGTGTCTATAGGCCTCAGAGAGAGGCTTCTGAGTTAGGCCACTGTCAGTCTCAGACAAGGTGTTGAGACAGTGATGTTGATGCTTCCATCTAATTGTGCACTGTACTAATACATGTTTTGTTCTTCTTCCTCTTCTTGATGACCCTGCCGGACATAACAGGTGTACCAGGTGCAAAGGTGAGCATCACTGAGAAAGAGGACACCTTTTTGTGGATGTTATTGTGCTCCAAGATAGAATTAGATGTCAGCTTGGCCTAGTAACACAAATAAATGAGCCAGTATCTTATTTTCATGAATTACGCTAAGTGATAGTTTTGAATGGCTGGCAGTATAGAGCTGACATAATTAAAGGACAAACTGACAGTCTACTGACATTAGACTACATGTGCTATGGATTTACTGCATCCATATAGTTTGATTCATCTGTTTTATTGTGTTATCATTATATATGGATGATCTCTTTGTAGTTTGTGTCATCTTAAAACTATAATTCTTAAAAATGGAGCAGTAAGTAGGCTTGTAATTTGTACATGTGGTGGCATTGCTTGAGTTGCTAATGCATCTCCATATTTCTCAACAGGGACAGAAAGGTGAACCCGGAGATATCACAGATGTAAGTTCACATAATCTAACCCAGAAATCGCTCTGCTGCTTTAATGGGTCCGTGGTGATTAGATCAGATCTATTAGGGGATATCTGGATAAATGACTCAGCTATTCTTTTGTGCTTATGGTAGCAGATTTTATGTAATGCAGTGTTGCAATTTGGTGTGTGTGTGTGTGTGTGTGTGTGTGTGCCCATGTGTGTCTGGACAAGTGTTTCTGTGAGTGTGACAGAGTAATTGTGTGTCGTGTGTGTGTGTGTGTGTGTGTGTGTGTGTGTGTGTGTGTGTGTGTGTCCTTATGTGATTAGATGGGAATTGAGAGCAGCAGAGCCTTAGCTGCTCCATTAGGCTGGGTAGGCCACACAGGGCAGGCGGCAGGCCAAGCCAAACAAAGCCCATACTCTCAGCACCAGAGAGACAGAGAGAGACTGAGTTAAAGAGAGAGAGAAAGATGGAGTGAGAGAGAGAGACAGAGAGAGACTGAGTTAAAGAGAGAGAGAGAGAGAGAGTGAGAGAGAGAGACAGAGAGAGACTGAGTTAGAGAGAGAGAGAGATTGAGTGAGAGAGAGAGACAGAGAGAGACTGAGTTAAAGAGAGAGTGAGAGAGACAGAGAGACTGAGTTAAAGAGAGAGAGAGAGAGAGAGAGTGATTGAGTAAAAGTGAGAGAGAGAGAGAAAGAGACTGAATAAATGAAAGAGAGAGAAAGAGATGTAAAAGAGAGAGAGTTAGAGACAGAGAGGTAAAATAGAGAGAGATAATAAGTTAGAGACAGAGAGAGACTGAATAAAAGAGAGATAGAATTAAAGTGAGAGAGAAAGAAAGAAAGCAAGAAAGAAAGAAAAAAAGAAAGAAAGAAGAACTGGCCTGACTGTGCTGTTCTGCCAAGCACATGGAAAGAGTTTAGATCCCTTAGTGGATAGCAATCATTTGCTCACCCAGTAAATAGCACTGCATTGTTTATGGCTGGGTGTTCGTCAACACAGCAATTAACCTCGGAAGTTATTAAATGAACATCTAAGAGCACAGGGCAGAATAAAGGTCTCATTCTAAACACTCGGCCTGTGAAGATTGATGCTTAGGTCATCAGCTGTGTTGACACCACTGAAAACCTCAACCCTGATATTTAAGTTGAATAATAAAGTCTTTTTTTCTTCTTCTTCTGCTTCTTCTTTTCTGCTTTCAGGTGGTAGGACCAAGAGGACCTGCAGGACCCATGGTAGGTTGAAGACATTTATTTCTAATTCTGGAAGCCTCTGGAGAATTTATGTGACTCCGAAATGCCAAGTTTGTTTTGAAATGACCTGTGTGGTTTGGTGTGCGTGCTAAGCAGCCTCTGTCTCACTTCACAGGGACCCTCAGGAGAGCAGGGCCAACGCGGAGACAGGGGGGAGAAGGGCGAGAAGGTGAGCTCTGTCTGAAATGTTTTGATTCGTTTGGTTTCTCCATGTAACACCTATGCTCTCTCCGTCTCTGTCTGGCTGGGACAGAGTGCCACTGCGTTGGGCTCTGTGTCCACCCAGTCAGGCTGCTCTACGTGGCTTCAAGGGATTCTCACTCTTTGTGTGTGTGTGTGTGTGTGTGTAGGGAGAGGGAGGGGGTTGGGGAAAGAGTGTTCTCCCCACGTGCTGTTTCCATTAGGCTGTGTGGTCTGCCATAAGCACAGGTTTGTGCAGCAGATGTGTGAGCGGCAATAACGCACACATACGCACACACCCACACACTCACACACAGGCTCACACACACACACACACACACACACACACACACACACACACACACAAAGTCTTTTGGCTGCCAATGAAGACCACATTCAATCAGTGTGTGAAATCAGTGTAGCTGCACTAGGATGCTTTGATCACTGCGTTCATTTTATAGCATTTGAATGCATGTCAAAATGGCTGTTGGCTGAAATGTTGCATAATGTCTACACTCCTGATGAAACGAAGGAGGCCACAGTTGAGAAGACAAAAAAAAATGGAAAGCGACACGACACTTTCTTGCCAGTAGATATTGGTTTGTTGATAGTGTTCTTTAATTGTAATCATCTTGAGGTTTTCTTTGTGGAGGGAGTTCTTGAGAAAGTTGACAGGGTCTTCTACAGTAGCATTTGTAAAGTGTGAACAACAAATAAATATTTGATCAGCCTAGTCATCATAAATGTCATGCTTTTTCACCCTGTAAGGAATTACATGCTGTGTTAAATGCTTTAGGGGAATTCTGGAATCTTTGTCTCCCTTGGCGATGTGTAGTACTGCAGAGTGCCAACATAGTCTACGGATTTGATGAGAAAGCTACTTGATATTGTTTATAAACAGACCTCCAGAAGCTATCAGATCACAAATGCCTTCACTTTATTCATATTTTGTTATGTTGTGGCCTAATGCAAAAGGCATTTAATTTTTTGATTTCTTGTCAATCTATACTCAATACCACATAGTGACAGAGCAAAAATTAGATTTTAGACTTTTCTGAAATGTATTAAAATGGAAAACCCACAGTGAAAAAAAGGAAATATCACACTGGCATACTGTAAGTATTCAGAGGCTTTGGCATGCTGATACTTGACATTAAGCTCAGGTGCTACCTTTTTCAGTTGACATCTGTGAGATGTTTGAGACCTGTGGTAAATCCAATTCACTAGACATGGAAAGGCACAAACCTGTCTATATAAGTTCTCAAGGTTGAGAATGCTTTTCATAGCAAAAAGCACTAGGTCAAAGGAATGGCCTGCAGAGCTGAGAGATTGTGTTGAGGCACAGATCGGGGGAAGGTTATAAAAACCTCCACTGCTTTAAAGGCTCCCAGCAGCACAGTAACCTTCACAAACTTTAAATGGAAGAAGTTTGGAACAACTAAGATGTGAGCTGAATGTGAGCTGATTGTCCAGCCAAACTGAGCAATCCAAGAAAGGGGTCTTGGTAAGAGATGAGACCAAGAACCTGATTGCAAATCTGGCTGAGCCACTTCACTCCACTCCACGGGCAGATACATCTCAACAGAGGAAAGCCACTTGGAGTTTACAAACAAAACACCTAAAAGACTTCCAGATTGTGGGAAACTATGAAAGCTGAACAGACCTAAGTACAGAGATATCCTGTAGGAAAACCTGGTCCAGAGTACGCAGGACCTCAGTTGGGTTGAAGGTTTGCCTTCTAATATTACAGGAGAGTGACCGTAAGCTCAGAGCAAAGACAATGAAAGAGTTGCTTTGAATATTTGTAGCAGTCCCTGACAGTTCACGTCCAAACTGACAGAGCTGATTTAAAAAAGCAGAGCAGAGAGAGGAATGGCAGACAATCCTCAAATCCAGGTGTACAAACCTGTTGCATCATACCCAAGATGTCACGATGGCCAAAGAGCTTCCACTGAGTATAGAGTAAAGGATTCTGATTAGATATTTTACCTTTTTTCCTTCATTTGCAACATTTTGACATCCCACACTATAATAATGATTAGAATATTAGCAATAATACTCTCTTTTTATTTTGTGTTGTTTTTTTCTGTTCCAATTTTCACTACCCAGTTTTATAATTTCACCAGCAGAGGAATTAGCAAGTTTAGAAATTTGAAAAGAACAAACCACTCAAGAAGTAATTTTTAAAATATGTTGTTAATCACCCTACAATTTAAGGACATTTTTGTTTAGATTCATATATTTTATTGTCAGTTAGTACATTGACTTTAAGGAGTACCCAGAAAGGTATTAGATCTTAGCACACCTTTTTAGCACACCTTTTGAACAGAAATTTTAAAATTATGCCAATTATGAGGATGTCTTCAGTCAAACTGAAATGTGCTCAGCTGCAAGCAAAAATGATTTCCTAGCTCTTGTGCTGCTGCTGCTGCTGCCACTGATAATCATTCCTTCCCTTTATTTCATCTTCTCTCCCCTTCTGTGTTTCAGGGATCTCCTGGCCCCCGTGGCAGAGATGGCGAACCTGGCATTCCTGGCAACCCCGGACCCCCTGGACCCCCAGGACCAAATGGACCCCCTGGACTTGGCGGAGTAAGTACCCAGAAATCCGCTAAGGAGAAAAAAAGAGAGAGAAATTCCTGCATGCTTCCTTGGGTCCTCTAAGTGGGGGATGCCAATCCCTTTGCTCTTCAGGTCCAAACAAGTACCAAAAGCCCAGTACATTAGCACATTGTGGAGATCTTACAAAAGTCAGACTCCTTCTGGTAAAACTAGCGTAAGAGATCAAGCCACTGTGAAAGAGCCATTTGCAAGGGTTGTGTTTGTTGAACTGAGGTGGAAAGATGAGGGGAGAGTAGGACTGGAGTGATTGGGGTTACAGTTGGTGGTATTTTGTCCTGATGAGAACAGAGAAAAGAGTAGAGCGCTTGGGACGGCAGGGGGGAGAAAGATAGACGGGGCACTGGGGAGGGGGCTCGTGGAAACACAAGAGGATCCTTTGTTGAGCAGGAAAATGAAAACTCCTTCCGTGATCCCTGAGCTCACAAACTCAGCTGGAAAGTAGTATTTTTAGCCAGAAGAGTGCAATCTGATCTTATAAGGCTTTGCTGACAGACAGAATGTTAATTATGAGAAAGTTGACAATAAAAATACATCTGTTGACATTTACCTGTTGAAGTAAGGACCGCACAGTGCTTGATTTGCATTTAATCTATCATACCAGAGCGCCACAGTATGGAGTGCCTTTGTCCACTGGAGGGAGCAGTAGCTGGCAGGTATTCTAAAGGCTCTTTGAAGGAAAGCTAATCATAATGTTGTTCCTTTTTTGCAGAACTTTGCTGCTCAGATGGCTGGTGGTTTTGATGAGAAGTCTGGTGGTGCCCAGATGGGAGTGATGCAAGGACCTATGGTAAGAAAAAAGACCTGCTTCATCATCAATTCATGATGCAGGAGAAAGGAGGATGACAAGTTTGTATCAAAACGATGGAAGGGGTCATACAGTTTTCATACAGGAAGAAGCTTCCTTCTTCCTTTCTTTTTCCCATTAAAAAGTATAAATAATCCGCCTAGGACATCTAGCACCCCCTAGTGTCTGGATGAGATTAACATTATCACGTGTCACACAATTCATACTTATGCCATGGACAGTGTGGCGAAATGAACTTATGATAGGTGTCAGCTTTCATCAGGGTCTTAAACTGCCCTCAAGCTGGCATACCATGCCGCCTCACTCAAGAGTAATGTGAGCATAGGGGGTTATTTTAGTTCTTTTCACCACAGCCTCAACTCTATTAAGTGCGTTTGGAGACGGGGAAAGATCCGGGCCTACTGCAGAGGAGCCGTGTGGTTCCATGTGATTTCTTTTTTTCTCTGGAGGCTGCGGTGTCGAGACCCGGAGAGATGCCTCCCTGATTTCATTCCCATGCCAAGGAACCACACATTTAGCCTTTCCACAGACGGACCGGCCATGTGGACGAAATAAATAAATGAAACGACAGCAGCAGTAGTGATATGCCCCCCCTCACGTCTCCCTCATAATGTGTCCTTTCACACAAGCCCAGGTTCCTGGAGCCCAGGTATATATCCCCATCATCAGGCCCTATGCCCACAGTATCCTAAGCACTACCGCCCTCCCCCAAAAACCACTACAGCCATCACACCACCCACCCCCCACCCCCACCCCCACACACAACTGGTGCACACAGAGACCTATTGAGAGGCCAGCCTAATGCTGGCATAAAAAGCTGACTTTCATTACCACCACCCTAACCCCCCCATCCTGACTTCCCCCTGGAACGCCGTGCCATGGTCGCCACCCGGACGTTTTCTTTGGACGCCACATGGAATTCCTGCCGCGGCAATCGAATGCACAGAGCGGCGAGTGTGATGTTCTGAAGGAGCCTCAGTGTACGCAGCGAGACGAGAGAAATATTGACACAGACTCCACCGCCATATTGAGAGCCGCCTACACCCCACCCTCCAGCAACCAACAAGTGGGAAGTCCTAAAAGATTCCATGGCAAGAGAAGGACTGTTTTTACCTCCAGGGGGAACTGCTGGATGAATGAATGCAATTTTTTTTTTCCCTTCATCTTTTTCTTCATTTTCTTCTTTCTTGGCTTGGTCTCAGTTGAGCGAGCCAAGGGCAACTTAATGATTTTTTTTTGGGGGGGGTGAGGTGGTGTGGGCGTAGTGAAATCTGCCCCATTGCCTCTCCTGAATGCGAGATATCCCTTGGCTGAGTGATGAGATGGAGATATCCCTTGGCTGAGTGATGAGATACACGGAGCCAGACAAAGGATTACCTTCACTGGATTACACTGTATGTTATCCCTGTCAAAGACTCATGCTTGGAGGTGATTAAACGAAGGCTGCCACAGAACACTCATTGCAGACAGCGTGCACTACAGCAGGCCATGTATTCCGCTCAGGTGGACTGAGTGGACACTGGCGGAGTGAGTTCCCATGGCGCGCTGCTGCTCCCTCAAGAACTCCAGTAAATGTCTGTTATGACGATGGTCCATGGCATCTCGTTCACCCGACGCGTGGCAGGGTGCGCACTTATGAAGGGACTGGAGTCACAGAAGGGTCACGCTTCCTCCACTTCAATCTCCACGGCCCAGGAAATTGACCTCTATCCCAGAGAAGGAGAAAAGGATGGGGGGAAAGACAGAGAGAGAGAGAGAGAGAGATGAAGAGATACAAAGGGTGAGGTGAAGAGGAAAAGGAGACTATGAGGTTAAGTGAAAGAGAGAGAGAGAGAGAGAGAGAGAAGGAATGGCAAGCAGCCAAAGTCTGTGTGTGTGTGTGTGTGTGTGTGTGTGTGTGTGTGTGTGTGTGTGTGTATTAGTGAAAAAGCTAGCTGGAGCGAGTGCCTGAGTGCTGCTGTGGAATTCCTAACGATTTATGGCTCTGACGGACGGGCAGGCTGCTGGTTGCAGCGGCCGCAGGGCAGCGTTGGGCAGCCCACTCGCTGGAGAGAGAGAGTGAGCAGGGAGAAAGCTCACTTACCTCTCCTCTCCTCTCCTTCTCTCTCCTCCTCTCCTCTTCTCTCCTCTCATTCTCTCTCCTCTCCTCTCCCCCTCTTCTCTCCTCTCCTCTCTCCTTTTCTCTCCTCCTCTCCTCTCCTCTTCTAACCTCCTCTCCTTCTCTCCCCTCCTCTCTCCTCCTCTCTCCTCTCCTTCTCTCTCCTCAGCTCTCTCTCCCCCCTCCTCACCTCTCCTCTCCTCTCCTTCTCTCTCCTCTCCTCTTCTCTCCTCTCCTTCTCTCTCCTCAGCTCTCTCTCCCCCCTCCTCACCTCTCCTCTCCTCTCCTTCTCTCTCCTCTCCTCTTCTCTCCTCTCCTTCTCTCTCCTCAGCTCTCTCTCCCCCCTCCTCACCTCTCCTCTCCTCCTTTCAGCTCTCTCCTCTCCTCTCCTCTCCTTCTCTCTCCTCCTCTCTCAGCTCCCCCCTCTCTCTCCTCCTCTCCTCCTTTTGGACATGAAGAAATAGTCACTAAACAGCCAGTGAGCTGGATGCATTTGCAATGACTGCACTGCGCTATGCAGGTGAAGTCAACAGTCTGCGGTTTTGCAGTTTGGTACAGTACATGCATCACTGTCAGATTTCTCAACTTTTATCTTTCTCTCTTTTTCTCAGGGCCCAATGGGACCCAGAGGACCACCCGGACCCAGTGGATCTCCTGTAAGTATGGCCATAAAAGCGTAAAAAGAACTGGAAAAATAAACCTTCTTGTGTTACTGTCCATGCAAATGGCGGAGGAATACCCAGTCGTTTGTGCGTTGAGTCTACATGAAAGAATAGTTGTTCATCAAAGTGTGATGAACAGTCTCTAGTCTCTAGTCTCTGTTGACAGCCAAAAGCCATATATTTGTTCCCCTTGGATAAAGATGTATGCGTAAGCAACAAAAAGAGCATTGTTTAGACAAGAACACACCCACACACACACAGACACACACACATGCACATGCATGCAGAGCTTTATGTCTCCTTATATTGGGGCTGATTTCCGGAGGTAGAAGGGCCACCGAATACTTTTATCTTCCAGCTGCTGGCTACAGGGCTTTTTCCCCCCACTGCAGACATGCAACACCTGACAATTTACCTTTCATAGGGCTCAAACACACACACACACACACACACACACACACACACACACTCTCTCTCACACACACACACACAGACACACACACACACACACACACACAGAACCCTCATCTCTGTAAGCTCTCGGGGCTGTCTCTAAGTAGCAGGTATTGCCAAATGGCGTGTCTGAACATGACGTTAAGCCAAAGAGGGCAGGATGTAGGAGCCAGTGAACCTTCTAATTATGACACTGAACGGTGCAACAAATTTAATCATCACACATCAGCAGACACTATGCAGTCTCTCAAAGGTTATTTTTTTTAGCACACGGAATTCAAAAATCCCTTGAATATCACAGAAACTTTACTGCACTCTGTACATAGACAAAACAGTTTGTCGATTTGTATTATTGTGTCAAGGTGTGTCACGGTAGGAGAGAAATATGTATTCGTGTGCCCCTCATGGTCAATCCCGATCCTCATACATCCTGACAGGCACCATTGGGCTGACCTGACCACAGCACTCGGTCATAGCATCTAGGGCATGACCCCCCCATGTGTTATGTGTTATTGTCAGACCTGTCCTCTCTCTAGACACCTGCCTGCTAATTTACCCCCCCCCTCCCTCTCTCTCTCTCTCTCTCTTCTCAGGGACCACAAGGTTTCCAAGGCAACCCTGGAGAGGCTGGAGAACCTGGTTCATCTGTAAGTATCCCACAGTTTCCTCTACCTTGCCACCCCACCCCGACCCACCCCACCCCAACACCCTGCTCCCACCCTCCCCCACCCCACCCCAACACCCTGCTCCCACCCCACCCCAACACCAACACCCTGCTCCCACGCCCCTGTGCCACAGGCCCTTTGCAGACCCCACCAGTGTGCTAATCTTCTCCTGTGGAGGCGCGACTGGCAGGCTGACGCCAGGGGATGGATCAGGTGGCCCCGAGCGCCCAGCGGGTAACCCCAGGTTACCTCAGTGCCTCCAAATCCTCGTTTGATACCTCATTACCTTCTATTAGCATCAAACCTGCCACACTGTCAGCGCTCTAGTCCTCTCTCACCACACAACTAACACCCCCCCATACACACACATACACACGAACACACACACACACACACACACTCTCTCTCCACCTCCACCCTTCCCTGCCGATTCCCCTTCTCCTCCCCTCCCTCCCCTCTCCTCTCCCCTCTCCTCTGCCCCAAATAAACAAGCTGTGCACAGAGGCAGCCAGGAAACAGCTGGGCAGCACTTTCTCAGGATATGAAAGGCTTTGTTCTTCCCAAAAAGCTTAATCTACCAGCAGATCACAGTGACTTTGGATTCTTCCACCTAATGAGCTGGATTTGTTGTATTGCATCAGTTGGGTTGTTTTCTGTGTAAGACTAATATTAATGTAGGGATACCAGCCACTAGACATGAGTGAGCAGACTTGATAACTGATCTATTGACTTGATAACTGATTTAGAAATGTCATTCCTTAATCAAATATTATACTGTCTTTATTTATAGTATATCAGTAACTGATAGAATAGTGGTTTCTGTGAGTGTTTTGGTTGCAAGCAGAGGAAGAGTATGTATGTGTGAAACCCTCCATAAGAGGCCGTGGCCTTGGCTCCGCGCCGTCTCCTCGGCCGTGTGTGTAAAAGTGAGATGCCCTGAGGGGCTCGTAAAGAGAACAGGCTGTGCCTGTAGCCCCCCCCCCCCACAACACTGTCCTCTCCTGGTATGGGAGGCAGCATCTGAACTCACCGCCTCTGCTTCTCTCTCTCCCCCTCTCTCTCTATATCTCTATCCCCCTCTCTCTCTCCCCCTCTCTCTTTTCTCTCCTTCTCCCCACCCTCTATATCTGTCTGTCTGTCTGTCTCTCTCTCTCTCTCCCCCTCTCTCTCTTTTCACTCCTTCTCCCCTCCCTCTATGTCTGTCTCTCTCTCTCTCTCTCCCTCTCTTCCTCCCTCTCTCCCTCTCTCTCTCTCTCTCTCCCTCTCTCTCTCTCTGCAGGGCCCGATGGGACCCCGTGGTCCACCTGGACCCTCTGGCAAACCCGGAGATGATGTAAGTAGCTCAGCACAGGTCCTCCCTGTAGAAAAAAACGCCCCGTGCAGAGAAAATGACCCTGAGAAACATCTCCTGATAGTCTGGTCAAGTGTGTTTAAGTGCCTTGATTCTGTAACTACAAAGATCTCAGATGCCGTAGTGTGTGGTGCTGTATGGCTGTCTGTTTTGGTTCAAATCACAGAAGTGGTTCCAAAGCATGTGTGTGTTTCCTTAGAATGCCCCACTCACCTGCTGTGGGAATGTGTTGAGTATCACAGGCTAAGTGTGTGTGCATTTATATTCAATAATCAATCAGTAATCAATTGATGGACATTAACTGCTGCCACCACCTTTGCTTAAAAAAATAAAATCCTAAAACAGTATTCACAGGTAAACTCTGTTTTGCCTTTTGGTTGTGTATAAAAACACTTAAAGCAGCACAGCAGCACAAGCCAAACGCTTCCTGTCTACCAAAGTAGTAATTACTAGTCGACATTTCACATAATGGTCAGCCTAGCGGTCAAGACTGGTTAGTGCATTATTGGAATTTTCTTTATTTCTTGTCCAAGAGCCATTCATACTTGCTCACGATGCTATGAATAACCCCACATTACCCCAGCCACAGTCATCTTCCTCTGCTGTAATCCTCATCAGAGGCCTGGGACTACCCTCATAAAGATCCCCCCCCCCCTTATTGTCTCTGGAATCCACCATGCCTTGTGTCCATCATCATGAGGGCACTGAGCATATGACCACTAATGATGGCTTACTCATGCAGGGGCATCTCTGAGGTTGCGGTTTGATTGGCGTTATTATTGGCAGTTCAATATCTGATAAAAATCATAGTGAGTGGGATCATTGTGACTCTTGTTGTGACAATGCATTGCTGCTCTTCACCTTAGAAATGTTATTTAGTTACTACCAGGGAATTTTCTCAGAACTGTAGTTGAAGTGTCTGGCCACCAGATGGCAGAGACGTGCATCTGCAGTTGCTAGCATTTATGCCCACTAGGGGGTGCTATGGACCCGTGCCGCTTTATTCTACCTATTTCAACTTGAGACAGATGGATGATGATTCATGCATTATTAGAAATGGAGATTCACATAGAATTATTTAGACAAATACTTCAGACAAACTACTTCAGTTCACTTCATCATATTTTATATTTGAACATTTTAGAATGTTTATTTTTCTCTCTTTTTATCCTCTGATAGGGTGAGGCTGGTAAACCTGGTAAATCTGGTGAGCGTGGACCTACTGGCCCTCAGGTAAGATCCAGTGTTGACACATGATTTGCTACAGACACTCTCTAATCTAACTCGAATTTAGATTAGAGTCCAGAGTTCGGATAATCATTATCTGGACAACCTCTGGACAAACAGTGCTTCTGTTATTGCTTAGTCAGTGCATATTCTGAAGGACTCAATCCTACTGATGTCATTCCTGTTTTGTATCTCGCTCACGTTCTCTCTGTTCCTCTGCCTCTCCATCTCAGGGAGCTCGTGGATTCCCAGGAACTCCTGGATTGCCTGGAATCAAAGGACACAGAGTAAGTGGACACATAAAGCTATTTATTTGTTTCGGTTTCTTTTTTGCTTTGCTTTGATTTTTATTGAATTATCACTTACCCTAAATTTTGTTGACATATTTGGCTTATATACACATATTCATGCATGACAAATAAATTTGAGTAGATATTTACCAGAGGTGTTGTGTTTACTATCTCCAGGGTTACCCAGGTCTTGATGGAACTAAGGGAGAAACTGGAGCCGCTGGATCCAAGGTATGACCCCCCCACACACACACACACTCACATACACACACACACAGATACACACACTTTCCTGGTCTTTGAGTAGATCTTCTACCTGGTCTACTCTCATAGGGGACTGCTGTTGTTATCTCCCTCTGATAATGTGGCACAGACACTACTTGTTACTGTCTCTTCCTGTCAGACCTCTTTGGTCGCCAGACTCTGTAGCACAAAATGTTTCAGCTCATTGCTCATTGCTCATTGCTCACATACGATGTTCCTCACATATGATGTCTTACATGCCTCTTTCCTCTTCTGATAGGGAGAGTCTGGTGCTCCCGGTGAGAACGGCGCCCCTGGACCCATGGTGAGTGACCAAACCCCCATCACCGAACACTCCAAACCCTGCGCTACTCAACACTAGCCTCAGGGCCAGCAGGAAACACAAACACACATACAGGAACGCCACTGACCATCATGAAAACATCAATAAACTGAACCCTCACCACTATGTGGTACAGACTCAGGTCAAATCTATGAGTTCTTATCTTTTCAATCATCTTCATAATTCCCAATACAGATAAATCATGCAAAGGCTAAACCAGACATAGAAAAATAAAAAAGACAGAAAATGTATTAATTGAACATTAATTCTTCACTGCTGATAAATGACATGTTTCACATGATTCTCTATGTAGACAGGTAGACAGTGTAAGGCTACATGTCTTCATCAGCATCCCTAACCCTCTCCTCCTCTTCCTCTGCATCTTCCTCTCCCTCTCTTCCTCTTCCTCTCTCTCCTCCTCTTCCTCCAGGGTCCTCGTGGTCTTCCCGGTGAGAGAGGCCGCCCCGGACCCTCTGGCAATGCTGTAAGTACCACTCCTCTGGCTCCGCAATCACCCCAGGAGCATCCATTCACTCACTTACTCTCTCTCTCTCTCTCTCTCTCTCTCTCTCTCTCTCTCACACACATACACTCACAACCTCACTCTGTCACCCTCACTATGATGGAGGCTCTCTTGGCCTCCATCACTTCCTCCTTCCCTTATTCAAACACACACACACACACACACACACACTCACAAATTCACTTACTCACACACACACATTCACACACATGGTCTCTCTCTCTTGGCCGATGTTGCTTTCCTGGCCATGAGTGAGGTTATGTAACCACTTTAAAAACTGACCCCAACTGATCACAGCATCTGTTGGACTGCTCATTCCTCTCCAACCAGAGCTGGCTCATTTTTGTATCATAGTGTGTCGTAGTTGTCATTAGTCTTTTTTCATTTTTTTATCATAGTGTGTCGTAGTTGTCATTAGTAGTTTGTTTTCATAATTGCTAATGCCTAGACACATTTTTTAGACAAAGTTACATTTTCTCAAAACACACTTTTTTTTTCAAAACACGCACAGTTTCATAACAACAGTCACATCCCCTTTTTTTGGAAAGCGACCTTGGCTTTGTGAAAGGCTGTATGTAAATGTAACTTATTATTACTAGACTAAACTAGAGCATACAGTTTACACATTGAAAAATGAGTGAACAGCATTTACAATTATAATACAATTATAATACAATTATATAGAGAAAAGTGCACATATTTTTAGAACTGAGACAGAGCTATATGGAACTGATAGTAGTGTCAGCAATCAGGAACAACTGTAAAAGTTATTACATGATTGTTAATGTTGACCATTTCAAATAGATGTGTGAGCGGGGTACCTTAGAACTGATTGTATTAGAGGCTGTTTGGGTGGTTGGCTGACCGTCCATGCTTTGTTTTTCCCCAACAGGGCGCTCGCGGAAATGACGGTTTGCCCGGCCCTGCTGGTCCTCCTGTAAGTAGCAACAGATTTGTTTTATTGAACATTATTTCATGAGGATTTTGAGAGTTTTACCTAACTGTTCTCTTATCTAGGTAGATAGTGAATGAGGCTGCTTAACTGATGTCTTATCTAGGTAGATAGTGAATGAGGCTGCTTAACTGATGTCTTATCTAGGTAGATAGTGAATGAGGCTGCTTAACTGATCTCTTATCTAGGTAGATAGTGAATGAGGCTGCTTAACTGATGTCTTATCTAGGTAGATAGTGAATGAGGCTGCTTAACTGATGTCTTATCTAGGTAGATAGTGGATGAGGCTGGTTAACTGATATCTTATCTAGGTAGATAGTGAATGAGGCTGCTTAACTGATCTCTTATCTAGGTAGATAGTGAATGAGGCTGCTTAACTGATCTCTTATCTAGGTAGATAGTGAATGAGGCTGCTTAACTGATGTCTTATCTAGGTAGATAGTGAATGAGGCTGCTTAACTGATCTCTTATCTAGGTAGATAGTGAATGAGGCTGCTTAACTGATGTCTTATCTAGGTAGATAGTGAATGAGGCTGCTTAACTGATGTCTTATCTAGGTAGATAGTGGATGAGGCTGCTTAACTGATGTCTCTGTCCCTCCCCCTCATCTCTGTGCAGGGCCCTGTTGGTCCGTCTGGAGCCCCTGGCTTCCCCGGTTCCCCTGGTTCTAAGGTATGTCCTGCTTTCTCTTATCTCTCCTTTCTTGATTTTCTTTTTTCTTTTTTTCCCGCTCTGTCTCTATCTTTGACCCTGTCCACTTTCCTGATTCAAAGTCCTGAGTGTGTGTTAGTGAGAGAGCCAGCTGCCATGGCTGTGTTGATTATCAAGGTGGAGTCAGGGAGAATGGTACTGGGTTTGTTTGTGTTTATCTTCAAAAATGCTGACATAGCATTTCTATGCTAAGAAGGTGGCACAGAGCACTTAAAATGGCAGATGACCCGAATCCTTGGAATTTTTCGGAGAGAAAAGATTGTAGAGGAAAGAAAGTGAGTGAGAGAAAAGACTGGATGAAAGAAAGAGAGAAAGAGTGAAATTGGAGAGGAAAGCTCAGAGAGTTGCTCCCAGCTGCCATCTGTGTGGAAAATTAGGAGGGGAGGATCTCTTTACTTTTCCTTTTCTGCTTTATTCTATCTCTCTCTCTCTCTCTCTCTCTCTCTCTCTCTCTCTGTCTATCTCTCTCTCTCCTATCTTTCTCTATTCTCCCTTCCCTCTGTCTCTCTTGTCTTTCTCCCTCTCTCTCTTTCTCTCTGTCTCTGTCTATCTCCCTCTATTATCCTTTCTCTCATCATTCTCTCTCTCTCTCTATTACCCTATCCCCCTCTCACTCTGCCCCCCCCCCCGCCTCTCTCTCTCCTGCTTTCGTCTCCTGAGTGTGCAAGTGAGTGTGTTTGGGAGTGATTTATCCTGTCTGAATGGTTCATGGGCAGTGAAAGCCCTGAGCCTGGAGGCGTCCGGTGCTGGTGGTTGCTCTGAGAGAAGGGCAGATCATTTAGGAATTAAAGTGCGGCCGACACAAGCTGAGCACCACCACCCACATACAGTCTACCGCACACTAATGGCTACATGAGCTCATGTGCATGCTTGTGTGTGTTCTGAATACAGAATGTGCATGTATAGTGTGTATAGTAAATGTGTGAATGTGTTTTATACAGTTTTCTGTCAGCATGTTAGTCTCTAGATTTGTTTGTGTGTGTGTGTGTGTGTGTGTGTGTGTGTGTGTGTGTGTGTGTGTGTGTGTGTGTGTGTGTGTGTGTGTGTGTGTGTGTGTGTGTGTGTTGGCTCTGTGCACATGTGTGCATACGTGGTGACACGTTCATGGCTGCGTCTGGAAAAGTCATCCGTGCTGCTGTGCTGCTGTGCTGCTGTGGAGGGAGAGGGTGGCCTGTAAGGGAGGCAGAGATAACTGTGTGTGAAATGATGTGTACTTCCACTAGGCCATAAACACCTGAGAAAGTGGATCATAGGGTCTGCTAAACGCTACATTTGACACTCATGCCCCCTCTCTGGAATACACACACATACACACACACACACATCTAAACACTCATTCACATGCACACTGACATCAATGCACAAACACAACACACACAGACACACACATGTCTCCTTTCTTCTCTAACATTTTGTCTTCATCTTTTTACCCACTCCATTATTATGTTGTCATAACAACCTCTCACACCTACTGTATGTCCAGAGGCCTCTTTGATAAGGTGGGGACTGTGTCCACATTCCTGTTCAGATTGCCCCCCCCCCCCCCACACACACACACACATTTCAGCACGGCTCAGCTGTCATGGATGCCCTCTCCTTTCCCTTGTGCTATATCGGGATCTGTTTTTTTTATTATTATTAAAACCTAAATCCTATTTTTGTTTATTATTAAAACCATCTCAAAAGCATTCAGTAGCCTCCCATCCCCAGAGTCTATGCCAAATTCTATGAAATATAAAATGTAAATTATTTTATTAAGTATTAATTAGGATACATCAACATTTTTTACATTTTTTGCTTGAATTGAAATTGAATTGAATTGAATTGAAATATATATACAGTAACAACAGAACACATAAACATTGTGTTAGTGTCTTACGGTTAAAAGAGCCAATACAGTGTTGGAGCAAATCTGATTTTACAGTTTCAGTGGTTACATTTGGCATATCAAATTACCTTTGTGATTCAATCACTGCATAGTAGTTTCAACTTGTGAAGCTAGTCGGTGTAATTATGGTGGTTTGTGAGTGCCATGCCATAATTATAGTAATTGCTTTTTCTAATTTTTATCTTGCAAAATGACAAATACAAATCACACCGTCCATTTAGTTGACAAGTTGATGAAAGCATTTACACTTTGTCCATAGAGACAGTGCACTTACATGTATCACATTTGTTTATAATAGGTGCTTTTTTAGCATAGTTGGTATGAAAAAAAATTCTGCAGAGTTTCAAGAAGCCTTTGCCTCAACAAAGAGGACGGTCTGTAATTTGAAGTATGCATTCCATGGCCATTGCCAGAAGCACTGAGCTCCCCCTGGTGGACACATTATGTAGATGTTTATAGTACAGTACACATGGCATTGTAAATCCTTTTGTAGTGCCCATGCAATGATTGAAATGCATACATGTCATCACCCCACTATGTCGTAAACCACACACTTAAAAGCATATCAGGCACAGACACTGACAGAACGGAATTTCATTCATACCTCTTTTGATGGCGATGACCTCACTGCGCGCTTAGAGCTTGCCTTGGCTGAGAACTGCTGAGGGAGGAGCCAGTGTTTACTTGAGTGACTCAGAGTGTGTGCTGGCCTCATGCCCCTCGCGGGTGTAAGCGCCTGGAACGTATTTAGTATTTGGCTCTGGTTATGGTACTTTGAGATAAACTGCAATAAAACGTTTTTATGACCAGAGCGCATAATTTTGTCACTCGATGTCAGGTTTTGTTTTTTTTTTGTTTGTTTTTTGAGAGCATGCCAATCTCTTGTAAATAGTTTGTTTCAAATGAGTCCTCTGGTAGTGGTTTTATTCAGTGCTGAAGTGTATTTGATTTTAAGTCCTCACCACACTCATGTGGTCAATATAAAGGAGACTTTTTCTGTCTCAGTTACATGACTTAGTGCATTTTCCTGCTTTTCTAAAACTTTATTCAGGCAGCTTTCCATTTTCAGAGGCATTTTGTATTCCCAATCTCCATGAATAGTGCCTATCGACTCATGGCCGACATCCTGCTGTGTCCAGGCCTCAGCTATTGTAGCCAAGGTCAACCAGTGATAACCTTTAGCTACGGATAATTGGACGGCATTTAACGCTGAAAGACCCATTTTAGGCCCAGTCTGAGGACATCTAAAATTAGATCTGCATTAAGAGCAGCCTTTAAATACTGAAGGCTCTCTCTCTCTCTCTCTCTCTCTCTCTCTCTCTCTATCACTCTCTCTCTCTCTCTCTCTCTCTCTCTCTCTCTCTCTCTGAAGGGGCCCATTGGAGCACTAGTCATCATGAGCATCATTATCAATCAATATCAGCTTGCTGGTAATTTGCTTGCAGCAGCAGGCCTTCTTGCCCAAAGGGACTGAAATGATGTTTGGTTATTGATGGGCTGATGAAGGGTGGCGCCTCTGCAGCTGCAGAGCAACATGACTACCTCCTCAACCATATATGGCTCCTCATTCAGCTGTGCAAACTGAAGATTCAACTCTGAGCAGTTGGGCTCTTTCTCCTCATCTATATTCCAATGCAGATGTTTGGGAGTCTTCAAGTGATCAGGTTGTAGCTCAGGTTGTAGCTCTTGTCCAGTCAGTCAGTTAGTAAGGCAGAGGTCCTTGGCTTGCGTCCCTCAGCTACATTTTCTTTTGTTCCCACAACCAACTTTTGTTCCTCACCTTAAATCTCTCTCTCTCTCTCTCTCTCTCTCTCTGTCTCTTTCTCTCTCTCTTTCTCCCTCGCTCCTTTTATTTCTCATTCTCACGTTGTCTCACTGTCCCCCCATGTGTCCTGCAGGGTGAGGCTGGGCCCACTGGCGCTCGTGGACCTGAGGGAGCCCAGGGTCCCCGTGGAGAGTCTGGAACCCCTGGATCTCCTGGCCCCTCTGGAGCTGGCGTGAGTACCTCTGCACACCACAGAGCCCTGTCCTGCAGACTCCTGCTTTAGATTTAGTGCTTACGCTACATGTGATATGTGTGAGTCCGCTGACCTTACAGTAGTCCACTGGGCCACCTCCATTGGCTACGTGAAGATGAATTTAGATCAGACAAAGTTCAATGTAAATTCACTTATATTGTAAAATAGAGTGTAGGATTGAGTAGGATTTCAATTGAAGTTGATCTGTATCTTGTCTCTCAAATCTATAGGGCAACCCTGGTACTGACGGCATCCCTGGAGCTAAAGGATCTGCTGTAAGTAAAGCCTAGTAGTTAAAACCCCATTTCCATGACATCCATTCCACATTCTAGGTCTTCTCCAGTTTTGCCTAACTTGATTTACACCACATAGGTTTGAAAAGTGCTTAATTAATCAGTTTGAAACTTTGCATATGTTAAAATATTCTCAATGTTGGCTACTCATCACCATACACTTTTCTGAATCATCAACATTCCATTTATGCTTAGAAGTATGTCCCATACCAATACCTTACATTCAGAACACTGTGGTCTATCAAGAACAAGGATCTTAGAGCGTAGCGCCCTACAATCGTTGTTCAAGAACAAGACCCCAGTTTCAGCACTGTCCTGTCAGTCATTACAAACTGTAGTCCTGATAGTTATGACCTGATAGACTCTGACTTCAGGTTCTAAGATTCTTCAGTTCCCTAAAGGACTGCATCACCTGTGCTGTGACAGTGGGAAGGTGACTGACCCTGTGTCCCTCTCTGCCTCCCTCTATAGGGCGCTCCTGGTATTGCTGGTGCCCCTGGCTTCCCCGGACCCCGTGGACCTCCTGGACCCCAGGGAGCCACTGGACCTCTTGGACCAAAGGGCATGTCTGTAAGTCGGCACACAGTATCAGCAACACACCTCAAATTGACCCTTAAAATCTGTTCCTAGAAGATTTCCAGTTGAAACGTTCAATACCAGCGCAGATACTTTGATATGAAAATAAATCGGACTTTAGTGTAATGCTCTACAAAATGTCAACTTGATTTTTTTAATCTTTTGTTTGTCGCCAAGTTACTATTAGCTCAATGTTGTTTTCTGTGCCACTGGAAATGCCTTAGGAATGCACATGTTTGTTTATGCAGTTAGCACATTAGCATTTAATATTCCCAGAAGTGTTGTATAACATTTTGATAGCTTAGCACAAGCAGTTACAGTCAAGAGAGTAACTGTGACTTGTAGGAACGCAGACTTAATGCATGTTATAATATTCATTTGTATTTTTTAATTTTTTGTTGTTGTCATGAAATTGACTGCAATAATTCTGTTAGGATTTTCACTGTGTCTGTTTCATACCGTTAGCCATCATGTTGATTAGTTATTAGTTAGGTGGCCTGTACTGACTGTTGTTTTTCTGCTCCGCCATCCCCTAGGGTGACCCCGGTATCCCAGGGTTCAAGGGTGAAGCTGGACCCAAAGGAGAGCTTGTAAGTTCAGCGTTCAATAGTTTCAACATACTGATACAGATCCTCTTCTCCATGTTCAATGTATTGATTCTAAAGATGCTTCCTTGAATATCAGGTTGAATATCAGATGTAACAGGCACCTTTATCAATTGAATCAGAGCCCATGCTTCAGCAGAGACAGATATTACCCTCCATCGTAATTTTAGCTATGTGTTACTGAAGATTTTTGGACTAAGGTCTCATCATCTTCAAGTTTCTCATCTTTGTATGGTCAATTTAGAAGGTCATGCTTAAGCCAGCAGGGGTCACTGTACAACAAAGATCAGAGCCTAGATAAAGATTTAATGAAGTTCACATAATTAAATTTACAGACCTCTGCATGGCCATATCTGGTACCATTTAAGATAAACAGATTCTTATTTTGCATGTCTTTAGTTTGTGGTAGTGGTAGCAATTCAACCCTATTTCAGCATATGTAAATGCATGACCATATCCAAGACCTAATTGATTGTGACTCTTAGCCTAGTCTCTCTGCCTAGTTGAACTCACCTGAAAAGCAGAGTATTTTGTAATGAACACAACAATCACAATAAGTGTGTCTCTAATGCCCCCCTCTCCCCCCCATCCCTAGGGTCGTGCTGGGCCCCAAGGTCCCCTTGGCCCTGCTGGAGAGGAAGGCAAGAGAGGTCCCCGCGGAGAGCCTGGCGCTGCCGGACCCCTCGGACCTCCCGGAGAGAGAGTGAGTTCCGCTAGATTATTATCCTCTAAAGTGCTCGTCGGCATGGCTACATCACACCTACTTTGTCTATTACGCAGTAAGCAGGTTAACATTATGCTGACTTTCATTGGAAGTACAAACTGTTGTATTCACAGTTAACAGTTTTTATAAAAGCCAAAAAGCTAACTCAGCTAAAAGCATTGTTACTTTGTAATAATCATCAGAATTAGAATTACAGAATCAGAATTAGTTTTATTTGGCCAAGTGAGTTAGCGCACACACAAGAAACTTGGTTCCTGACTCAAGCAGAAGTAGTGTAACTGAAAGTGTTTCGAACTTGTCTGATCGTTGTCTCTGTGTTGTTTTTTTAGGGCGCTCCCGGTAACCGTGGTTTCCCTGGTCAGGATGGTCTGGCTGGTCCCAAGGTAACAATCTCCATGACAGCATGCAGTATATGTTCCCATGGGAACTCATTACAGTGACTAAGGGCAAACTGCAGTGACAGCATGCCTGGCGTAAAGCAGGAAGCAGATATCTGGTGGTGGGCATGAGCCACCAGACAGACTACATGGCCACATGCAATCAGCATTCAGGAGATCCGCTGAGTAATACAAAGTCGTCTGTTCCATTTCACATTTATTCATACTTACCGTGGTGTCCTGAAGCACAAAGTAGCTGTTTGTGTTTGAAAGAGTTTTCATTTGAATGCAGTCAGGGGGAAAGGCATATTTTCTGGTGGTTAATTGCTGACTCTTTGGCAAATGACTTTCTAAATCGCTGATCTGTTCCAATCTATTTCCAGATAGCACGCCAAAATGTCCTATTTGCCAGCTCAAAGTAGATTTGTTTATTATTCAAAACACTCCCATTCTGATTTTTTTGCTGGTCAGGGGAATTTGAACAAAGATATTTCAGAGAGACCATGCCGACTTTGATGGGTTTCCTTATTTGTTGTGAATACAAAACGATGGACCCAACTTCCTCTTGCAATGACACTAAACTGACACCAGATGGCAGTGTGATGAATCAGTTGAACCGATGATGGCCAAGTCTTTGAATTACAAGTGACTCCATAGTAGTCATTCTAATAGAATAATGGTTATGGCAGAATTTAGACTTTCCCCATCTGTCCTGCTCAATTTCTACCAATCATTTAATTAATTCTTAGTTGGACATTAAGATTTTTTAAGAAGATATACGATATTAATCAGTTGAACTTCAGGGGAAAAAATATGAGCGCCCACACAACCCTTCATTTTCTCCATTACCTTTTGGTCTTTTATGGGGAAGAATTGGGTCTAATAACCATTTATCAGCAGGACTTGTCCTATCCAAGTGACCTGTAATTTAGAATTACAATCCAATAATGCAGCTACCATGACTAATGGATATAGTAACTGACTAACCCCCCCATCATGTCCTAGGGTGCCCCTGGTGAGAGAGGACCTGCTGGAGTGTCTGGACCTAAGGGTGCTGGTGGTGACCCTGGTCGCCCTGGAGAGCCTGGCCTTCCTGGAGCCAGAGTAAGTATTCAGCCCCGTGCACAGACACAATTTACTTATCTATTAGCAGTGGTGGGCTTTTGCCACTATTATTAGGCTATTTCATATTTTTTAATTGGTTGTTTTACTGTTATTGATGCCCTTACCATTTTAATGTATTGTTAATCACTATTGTTTATTGTTATTATAATGTGAGCCGCTTGAATAAAAGCGTCTATAACCGTAACCATAAAAGTGTGTTTGACCTGGCTACACTGTGTTGCTGTGTGTTATCATCTTCATTTAGCATTTCACTGCTGCACAGCTATTTGGAGTAACCCACGGTCTGACATGATTTGGCTTGAGGAGATTGCCGTTTATGTTCAGGGTGTAATGAAGCTCTCTCTCTCCTCCCTGTAGGGTCTCACTGGTCGCCCTGGCGATGCCGGTCCTCAGGGAAAAGTTGGACCTGCTGTAAGTACGAGGATGTTTGCGCCTCTTCATAGGATGACTAAGAGGTTGTTGAGCTGGGGACAATGGTGCTGCTGCCTCTTACAGTGGAGAGGCTGAGATTATTCACTACATGCTCCCAATAAGACTTGTGTCATTGTGCTCTATAGCAATGTCTGAACGATATTTTACATAAAAGTAGAATGCTATGAACTGTCTGTTTTACGTCAATGTTTTATTGTTAGACTATTTCAAAGTGACAAAGTGGATGTACTCACAAACAACTCAGTCAGGCTAGGGGATGATGAGATATCTTTTGATGTTCCCTCTGTCTACCGACTAATAGGCTCTTGTTAGCAGCATCCCGTACCAAAGCCAGACATTTTGTGACCCCCCCCCCCACACCCAGCCCCACCCCCAACACACACACACACACACACACACACACACACACACACACACACACACTCACACATACACACACACACACACACACACTCCTCACTTTGCCTGTCTGTCTCTGTGTCTTCAGGGTGCTGCTGGTGAGGACGGTCGGCCTGGACCCCCTGGCCCTCAGGGGGCGCGTGGTCAGCCTGGTGTGATGGGATTCCCCGGCCCCAAGGGAGCCACTGTAAGCAGCGGTCACTACATGTCATGTCACGTCTGTCTGTCTGTCTGTCTGTCTGTCTGTTGGCCTGTCTAGCAGATTGGTTATGTTTGTTTGTCTGTTTGTGTGTGTGTGTGTGTGTGTGTGTTTGTGTGTGTGTGTGTGTGTGTGTATGTGTGTGTGTGTGTGTGTGTGTATGTGTGTGTGTGTGTGTGTGTGTGTGTGTGGTGTGTGTGTGTTTATGTGTGTTGTGTCAGTGTCTGCTGTTTGCTTTTTATTTGTTTGTCTCTCTTAGTGTTTGTTTGCTATTTTCTTGTTTGCATAGTTGCGTATATGTGTGTGTGTGTGTGTATGTGTGTGTGTGGTGTGTGTGTGTTTGTGTGAGTGTACGCGTGTGTGTTTATGTATAAGCCTCACTTATGTTGTCTCTGTACAGGGAGAGGGTGGAAAGGCTGGAGAGAAAGGATCCGGTGGCGCTCCTGGTCTGAGAGTGAGTCTTTCATTTTGTTCAGTCATACATCCCTCCACGTAGGTGCCTCGCTATAATGTCTCACCACAACTCATTTCATGAATCTTTAAAGGGCTTGACAAATTAGGATGCCAGGAGTATTAGATGTTTTTCTATGGAGATTTGGAATCATTTCAGGACCTGAGAACATTTTGGAACCATAATTATGTTGCCACTGATACGGGACAGGTTGTTTTTACCACCAGACGGCATGAACCGTGAACACCATATCAATTAGTCAGAATCTGTGACACATTCAGCTGAATGAATATTCATAGACTGCTTCTACTGCACTTTAGTATTGTATCTCATTTTCGATCTTCACAGGTGTATGGTCAGCTCTGTACTGGCCTGGCCACTCCTGGTTATTGCTTTCACTGTGCTCTGTGGACTTTTCCCTCAAATCCAGTTGTTCTTGGAGCAGTCAGTCTAAAGTGTTTGTCTAAATTCTTTGAGGTCGGATCAGCTGGTAGCACATTGTGAATGCTTAGCTCATCGTGACCTCATGTGTGTCAGCGAGAGACAGTTAGCCAATCAGACTTCATATTCAGACCATCTCAGTAGGGAGATGACATGTTTTCCCCAAAGAACAGCTGTGCTCATTTTTCCACACCTTTAGCCACATAACCCCGCCTTAACAGCAGTGCTGTGGTTGTGTTATTAAATTCTTCTTCTCGTGAGCAAATTGATTGACATGCACAGTCATGCCTAACAAGCTTCTCTGTACAGAAATCTGAGCAAAAACTCAGTTGAGATATAGCCTTGCATATACCCTGTACGTTTTAAATGTCATCCAATATGTTGTATGTGGCATCATCAACAGCAATTTTTCTTACACTGGTATTGATATTGCAACCTAGTCTACAGCTTATTTTGGTTAGTTCCTTTCCCATGTGTGATGTTTCTCCATTGTTTAAGGTTTCAGTATTCTCATCTTTGTGTTTAGTTATTCTGTGAAGCCCAGTAGGCTGCAATTTTCATTGCCATTCACATACTTTACTCCTGCTCTACAAAAGCACCTACTGTACCTATGCCAGAGTAGGTACTAAGAATCTTTCATAGATATTCTTAGAATCTCCTAGTCTAAACCCCACTGAAGAAAAAAAAACAGTAGTTCTCTACTACACTCCCTGATATCCTTAACTAGTTCCTGTTCCAAGAAACCACCCATGCAGTATATTGTACTTGTAAAATATTCATATTGTAATTAAATATTCAGTTGATGTGCAAAAAATAGAACTATAGCTTCTATCTTTCTTTTCATGATGATAAACTACTAGTCACTCATCTGTGTCATTCTTTCTCTCTCTCTCCCTCTCGCTCTCTCTCTCTTTCTCCCTTTCTCTCTCTCTCTGGTTATCTGTAGGGTCTTCCTGGTAAAGATGGTGAGACAGGTGCTGCTGGACCCCCCGGCCCTGCTGTAAGTGTCCTCTCTGGGTTCTAAGTCTGTTGAGTTCCCCCTGTTTTATTGTTGTCATCCTCCATCTGCCCGCGGCCCCGTCTGGAGGATGCTGATAGCGTGCCCACCCTCCTGCATCCAGCTCTCTCTGTCTCAGAGCCCTCAAACAGAGCCATACAAACTCTATCCAGTTGCCAAGCAGATGTGATTGGATTGAAGTCAACTCACTTTAGACAAGGCTCTTTTTTTCGACCACTTCGACACAAGAGCCGTTATTTTCCATTTAGCCTCCCGCCACCGACCGCCGCATTGTTTTGTTTGACATTTAATTATGGCGGCGCGTGCAACTGTAAGCGCCGCGGCCCCGCTGTGATTGCTCATTCCCGGCTGCGTGGTTAACCACAATCACAGCCTTTGTTTCCCCACCTCTGCTGCCTGATTGAAGTGTCATCACTCCTCAGGTCCCTCAGGGGAGAGCATGTTATTGTGGAAGGTGTGTGTTGTCTTTTTTTATATTTTTAACCCAACCCAAAACTCAAGATTGGTGTTTTCTCCCCGCCGCAGGGACCCGCTGGAGAGAGAGGAGAGCAGGGACAGCCCGGACCCTCCGGCTTCCAGGTAAGTGCACTTCAAGGCCTCATCTCACCCCACAGCCTCATGTTTGAATGCATGAGCCTGATTTGTATGCAAAGGCGATGCTAGCTGGCTAGCTGGGTATTCATCGTTCATCATTTCTCTTTGTCAGGGCCTGCCTGGACCCCCCGGCCCCCCTGGTGAGGGTGGCAAACCTGGTGATGCTGTAAGTGTTCCTTTCTAATCGCGACCTCTTCACTGTGATGCCTGAAAAGACTATTTATAATTTACAACACGTCCTACGCGATGGAGCACAATGCATTGACCCTATATCTACCATATCAGGTCCATAGTCGTAGAGTACTGAATTGATCACTGATTGTTGTACTTACTCAGTTCTTTTCAGAAACAAATAAATAATTTTATTTATCTACAAATCTACAATAGCTATACTGGTGTCTTTAAGCCTCCTGGCTATACAACAGTGTAGAAGCTGGCTTATCTCTTCATCCATAAAATACACCTTCACCCACATGTACAGTGTGATGCCTCATTCAGAGCACAACCACCGTTGGTATAACCTTGGAGAGTCTGATCTGAAATGCATACAGATGGAGTGAGCTCCAGCCCTGAGCCAAGTTGAAACAGCTCTCTTTTTTCTCTCCTCTCTCTCTCTCTCTCTCTCTCTCTCTCTTTTCTCTCCTCTCTCTCTCTCTTTCTCTCTCTCTGCAGGGTGTTCCTGGAGAGGCTGGTCCTGGTGGTGCTACCGGACCCAGAGTGAGTTTCCTCTCCCCTGACCGGAGTCTTCTCCCCCATTCATCTTTTAGTGGCTCTCGTCCATTTCCCATTCATGTTGTAACTCGTGGCTGGTGCTCTTACCCCCACAGGGAGAGCGTGGATTCCCAGGAGAGAGAGGCAGCGCTGGGCCTCAGGGTCTGCAGGGACCCCGCGGTCTCCCCGGAACTCCAGGAACTGACGGACCCAAGGTAACGTGTCTAGAAGCGCCCTTTACAGGAGACAGACACACACATGCACATACAAAACACACACATGCCCTTTACAGGAGACAGACACACACATGCACATACAAAACAAGCGCATGCCCTTTACAGGAGACAGACACACACATGCACATACAAAACACACACATGCCCTTTACAAGAGACAGACACACACATGCACATACAGTATAGAACACATGTAGGATGCTGGATCCCTGTCAGGTCAGAAAGTGTAGCACATCAGAGATGTACCTGACCAACACAGGATATGGTCCTCTCTAGAATGACCAACACAGGATATGGTCTCTAGAATGACCAACACAGGATATGGTCCTCTCTAGAATGACCAACACAGGATATGGTCTCTAGAATGACCAAGTCTAGACAATGCCTGTGGCTTATAGAGGCTAAACATGAAGATGAATGTCTTATTGAAATGAAAGTCTGGACTCTGGAAGTCAGCATACCAAGTCTATTCCACATGGCCGTTTTACTGATGCTTGTCTTGTCACATCTAGAATTGACCTTCTGGTGAGAAAAATCATCAGCTAAATGAATAAATGTACTGTGAATGTAATTTAAGTGTGATCTTCACATCACCATCAATGACCTACACATCACCATCCACATACCCCAACATAGAAGCGCACAACCCAGTGGTGCCTCCTTTACACAGACACCAATTAGGCTTTCACATCTTACAGTTTAGAGCTCTTATCATCAGCCTTTAAGTGATGGTTCATCGTGTGTGTGTGTGTGTGTGTGTGCCTTTTTTCCCAGGGTGCCACTGGACCAGGCGGTGCTCCAGGTGCCCAGGGACCCCCTGGTCTGCAGGGAATGCCCGGAGAGAGAGGCCCCGGTGGCATCTCTGGACCCAAGGGAGACAGAGTAAGTTCCTATCCAAGACTCTGGCCAAGCTTCTGAAATGCATTGAAACTAAGAATATCAGCCTCAACAAGAACCAGGACAAAGAAGTATTGATGCTAGAAAGGTAGATGGCCTATATTTCAGGCTTTCCAAAGAAGGAAAAGAAAACATGACATAGCTTGCTGATTACTATAACTTTCTGACACTAATGCCTGTTCTGACCCTTCTTTGTTCTTTGAGAAAGACGTTAAAATGCTCTTTTAAGCAGCCGGACACCTGATCCATAGGCAGCATATGGAGCTATAGGGGTGGTCACGCATGAACATGGTCATTATGTGCAGGCTGGCTACAGAGGAGGAGGTGCTAGTGCATGTGCTGATATGTGCAGGCTGGCTACAGAGGAGGAAGTGCTAGCGCATGTGCTAACACCTGTCTTCGCTGCTCTCCCACAGGGTGACAATGGCGAGAAAGGACCTGAGGGTGCTCCTGGCAAAGATGGTGCAAGAGTGAGTGTCTCCCCTACCTCACCGTCATGACGGATGTGCTCATTACCATCAGTGTGACATTCTCCTACACACACATGCAAAACAAATACACACACAGCACACAAACATGTTTGCATGCACACATACACACACACACACACACACACACACACACACACACACACACACACACACACACACACACACACACACACACACACATACACACATACACATACACACACACATACATACAAACACACTCATGCGCACACAAACACTTACAAACACACTCTCTCTCTCATACACGCACGCACTATGTTCCCACTGGCAATGCTAATCAGCCCACACACTCTCAATTCAGCAGTATTATGCCAAGATAGGCTGTGCAGAACCAAACGTGTGCCCACTTGCAACACTGAGTGTGTTTTCATTATTCCAGCAGCATCCCACATACTTGTCCCTGTAAAGGACTAACTGTGCCAAGCAGTGTGTGTGTGTGTGTGTGTGTGTGTGTGTGTGTGTGTGTGTGTGTGTGTGTGCGTGCTCACCTGTGGCCATTTTGTGTATCAGATCTGAAGATTTGTGTTGAGCGACTGTTAACAATCCCGGTCTCCATTTGTTCAGCGTTTAACTGGACTGCTTTTGCCCTTCTCTCTTCCACAGGGTTTGACCGGCCCCATTGGTCCTCCTGGTCCAGGCGGCCCTAATGGCGAGAAGGTGAATGTTTACGTCTGAAGGGGGGGTGTGGGGATGGGGGGGTGGAAAGTCAGGCTCAGTTTACACATGGGATTCTTTTTAAATGTTATTTCTCTAAGCCTGCGGGGTTAACCTGACAGTTCCATCCTTATCACTCTCACTGCTCCCTTTCATCCTCACTATCTCCCCTCGGCCTTCTCATTTTCATTTCCCTTATCTCTTCCTCTCCTTCTCTCTTGCCTTCTTTCCCTCTCACTCTCTCTCTCCCCTTCTTTCCCTCTCCCTCTCTCCTTCTCTCTTTCTCTCTCTCTCCCACTCCCTCTCTCTCTCCCTCTCTCATGTGTCTGTGTGCGCTTGTTTCCTCCTCCAGGGAGAATCTGGCCCTGCTGGACCTTCTGGAGCTGCTGGTGCCCGTGGTGCTCCTGTAAGTATTTCACAAAACTGACCCACACACACACACAAACACACACACACACACACACACAGAGACACACACACACACACACACACACACACACACACACACACACACTCCAACTTGCTCTCGAGTAGCAATTATAATACTGTACAGACTAGGCTGCGCATAATGATGTAGGCTAACAGTAGGCATCACACTCGAGGCTAATGTAAAATAGACATCTGTAGTGTGTGGCCTTTATATCACAGCTCTAGGAGTGTAGGAACATTGTATTTTTAAATGATAATCATAACTACCATTTTTGCCAATCCCTGCATTATGCCACACTGGTTTTTAATGCTAACCAGCTCCTACAGAAGCAGGATTTTATAAACTGTGAACAGAAGTCTAATCTATTTGATAGCATTCCATTAAAAGTAGAATCTGACAGAAATCAAAACCCTAAAAGCCAGGAGTTGATATTTCATATCTGCCAGATCGAGCGCTATGATGCATTATCTCCTTGCTGACAGTAATGGCCTCAGGCAGTACTAACCAGCCCATTTGTGCTCCTCTGCAGGGTGACAGGGGTGAGACTGGTCCCCCAGGTCCTGCTGGATTCGCTGGTCCTCCTGTAAGTATGACCGCCACGAACCCATTATGTGGTCGTTATTAGTGGAGGTGATGAAACTGTTACAGGGCTCCACACCTGACAATTATGGACCTGCAGCTAACGTGACATGCACCGTGTGACAGGGGTCAGAATCTGTAAAGTGATTTCAAGCGAAGCATGTGATGTCCATGCTAAATGGGCATACTCTGATTTGACATTGCGTGCGGCACATGTGCATACGGGCTTCCATCCGCCCGTGTGATCCACTATGAATACGGGACAGTAATAACATGGACTGGTACATTTGGTCAAGATTGATATGTCAGTCATAGAAGCAGGATGTGACCTTTAATAAGGTGACATATATCTTATGTTATAAAGGCTGGTCACGCCACTCCTTTACCCTGGAATGTCAGTGCACACAAAACAAACCGATGAGATGCTGTGTCATCTATTCTTCTATAAGAGTTTTAGCATTTTTCTTCTTTTGCCCGTTAGATGTTTTTCTTTCTTTCAAATGGAAGAAGTAACTTGTTTATTCATGGGTTTTATCAGGTCCCCTTCCCCATGTGTATTAATCAACCATTATGCAGTCAGCATTCATAATCTCGGAGCTTGATTTTATACACCTGTGGAAAGGGACTTGATTGCCATGAATTGCCTCAAAATGTAACAGTGATACAATGTGGAATTCTGTGACAATGAGAGAGGACATGTGATCTTTGATTGAATGATTGATTTATTGATTTCAGGTGATTGTGTAATGAATTGGTTAATTCATTTGGTTGCTTAATTGATCATATGACAGAAATATATAAAAAAAATATATTTAAAAAAAAAAATGTATACACCACCACATCTCAATCCTGGAATTGCCAAACATTGTAGGCCTACTCTATTTCTGTGACTGTGAAACAGGACTGAATGGATTTTCTTTTCCCCGTGCAGGGTTCTGATGGTCAGCCTGGTACCAAGGGAGATCAGGGTGAGCCTGGACAGAAGGGTGATGCTGGTGCCCCCGGGCCACAAGGACCCTCCGGAGCCCCTGGACCCTCTGTACGTACATTACGCTCTCTGGGACATCTAGAGTCTTTAGGATCACAGGAGCATCACAGCAGCTCTTACAACATTACATTCTCATCTGTATGTGCTGCATGTCCTTGCAGAGGTATGCTATGCTATGCTAACGCTATGTGTATGTGTGTTTGTGTAGGGACCCACTGGTGTGTCTGGACCTAAAGGTGCTCGCGGTGCCCAGGGACCCCCTGTAAGTCTGAGACCTTTACTCTCCAATACAGTGTATAATATATCATTCATCACAGCAGTGCTGTTTCTGTATCTGATATACTGTTTACACTCGATTAGACTAGACCAGTTTTAACGTGTTATGTAGAAAGTCAGCGAAATACAGTTAGCGCCTTATCTGACATGCAAAATAAATGGCATCATTTAAATTTAAAGTGAGAAATATGTTAATATGAGTCCTGTACAGTATCTCACAGTATGTGCAAAGTGTATGCACCATGGTATTTTATATACAGCTATTTGAGTATGCTTAATTATGTTGATCCCTGTATGAAACTAGCATCCTCATGGCACTGTCTCCTATAGGGTGCCACTGGTTTCCCTGGTTCTGCTGGACGAGTTGGACCCCCAGGTCCCAATGTAAGTGACACAAACCTGCCTACAATTCAATGAAGCATGTGTACTTATGTGAAACAAAAACTGTAATTCAATAAAGCATGTGTACTTATGTAAAGTATCAATGGTTGCAGTTATATCTCTTAGTAATTAGCATAATAGCTCAAAGGAGCTTTCCAGTACAATAAAACATCTATTTTTAGGTGACTGACTGTAATGCATAATTGATCCACCAAAGGCCGTTTTCATTAATCCAGAGAGGCTTTCAAAAGGGGGGTGTGGTCACAGCAATACATCTATTACTGTAGCTGTCTCAGGCCACATTCCTATCATTAGTAAATAGTACCTCCCTGTGTCTACTGTAATAAGTCTTAGACTTAGACTTATAGACACTGGCCTGCAGCTGTGACTGCAGGCCAGTGTGCTTGTTTTGGTCTATATGTTCACGTGTAACTGTACTGATGCAAGTCACTATCTCACCTGGCTGACTATGTAAATAGCTACTGTAGGAGCTGCTTGATTAATTATGTGTAGAGAGCCGTGTGCAGTTCAGACACACGCAGTATGTCGGTGACTTTGTGACTCGTTACAGTATTTAGGTCAAAAAAAGTGTCAGTCAGACTAGTAGCTGAGGCGCATCCATCTCTCAGACCTGTCTTGTGATGATATTGTATGAGTGCATTATTCATTAGGCGCTCTTTACGATCTCTGTCTGCTCGGCAGGCCATGGCCACAGTCTCTAACAGCCATAAATTTTGGCGTAATGATCCATGAACGGCTGTCACTTTCACTTTAGAAGCTATTAATTCAATGCTGCGCTTGTCTCCCCCTCCGATTTCACCCAGGCGATAATACACTCATTCTGCTCCTTCGTCTACAACTAGCCTACTGTATGAAACCAGGCAGAAAATGCCACGCAGTGTCTCGCTCAGTGAACATGTTAAATATCTGAGATTATGCAGACTTTAATTAGTCATGCCATGCCTCTGACAGATATGATCAAAAACGTTCTATTCACTTCTATTTTTAATGATCTGTTATCCCATAAATAGAATACAATTCACGGTCTAGATGTTCACCCGCCTGTGAAATAGAGTATTGGCAGCAGGTGCTCTGTGAATTCACTCACAACAAATCTTTCCCTTCTCCAGACAAGAATGGCATGGCATTGTGATTTAGATTTGGTTGCTGAGGCAGGCATCTGAACGTTTGATTAGATCATTTGTTCCACTTGAAGTGTAGTCTCAAGGATCAATCAAAGGAGCTTAGAGTCAAGAACCAACCTGGGATGAAAATTAATAGTAATCGTGGTTTTGTTTAAAGTTGAGTGACAGCTGATATGTCTCAATATCTTCAGATCATGTTACCACTGATAGGGTCATGTAAACACTCTGGTCTCTGCAGATGACCAACAAATAAAAGTTTTATTGTGAAGTGAAGAGATTGATGAGATACTCTGATATACTGAATATCATAACATTGTTGTAGCTCATCAACTTTTGTGATGAATATTTTAATCACAGGAGTGCATTTCTACACTCTCTCCCCTGCGTACATGATATAGATTTGATTTCCCGTCTTTGTTTGTCAAGTCAAGTCAAGTTTATTTATATAGCGTATTTCATACACAGAGGTCAATCAATGTGCTTTCCATAAACAAAAGCAAAGAGTAGTAGTAAATAAAAGCATAAAAGGGCAGTGTTTGTTTGTTTGTTTGTTTGTTTATTTGTTTGTTTTTGTGCGCCCCTCAGGGTAACCCTGGTCCTGCAGGCCCCGCTGGTCCTCCTGGTAAAGATGGCCCTAAGGGTGTGCGTGGTGACGGCGGTCCCCCAGGAAGACAGGGAGACGCTGGGCTGCGCGGACCTGCTGGAACCCCTGGAGAGAAAGGAGAGTCTGGAGAGGATGGTCCCCCTGTAAGTGACCTCTCCTTGACCTTTCTGTGACCTTTGTGATCTCTCTCTTCTCACTTTGGTGGAACCCAGAGCAGACAGTAGGTAGTGCTTTTGACAAATCACAAGTAGAACATAACAACTGTGTTGTCCCTTTTTGAAATACCAAAATAAAAACTCCACCCATGCCACCCATAACTTAAGTAATCCAGTATGCTGAAATACCTTTTCTTGTACAGACCCATGAATAAAAGAAGTGAAAGAAGTATTATTCTGCAGAACTTTATTTATTCTGCAGAGCATTCACTCTCTCAAGGAACATTTCACTAGTTTCACATTCCTGACTACACCCCAGTTGCACTGAGAACTCATATATTTTGTTTCTTTAAGAAGTGTTCCATGTGGTTTTTTTAAAAAAAAGTTTCGGTGCAGTGTGGAGGTAATTTCTAATCATTCTTCATCCTGGCCCCCTGTAGTTTGTTTCCAACACTGTCTTCATGTTAGTTTGCAGTGCACTCACAAGCCCCATTTTTGTTAGTCTAGCCGCCATTTTGCTCTTCTATTTAATCCTCCATCCCATTGACCCCATCCATTCATTTTGTCCACCTGTTACTATCTCCACCTATCCATCCAATCCATCCTTCTGCACTTCAATTCATTTATCTGTCAGTCCATCCCTCCATGAAACCATCCATGTTTAGGCAGTTTTGTGTACCTGTTCTTATCTGGTCCATTGAGTCCATTGTATTTCCTCCACTTTCCAAAGGTGCACTCCAATAGGGTCACAGAGGATTACGAGACCATTCAATACCTTTCATTTCCTGTGCCCTGATGAGGCGCTCTGTAAAATCAAAGCTTCCCCCTCAGCCTTAAGACCCTGACACAGAGTACTCATTGCCAGACGAAGTCAGACAGACAAGATGGCAGCAACAAAAACACAGTCTGGAAGGGCATGTGTAGAGTGTCTGTCACAGCTGTGTAATCATTAGCCAGATGATTGCTGCCTCTTTTGCTTGACCTATGGGTAACATATTCAAAGTAGTGCCTCTTCAAAATGTTGAGCAAGAGATAATTTTTTTACCTAGTCTCCAGCATAATAATTTTGTCAATTATAGCCCCACAAGGTCATGTGATGAACCCCGAACACAAGGCCGTGGACTACACTCCATAATAGATATTCAGAGGAGCAATAAATTGAAAATTAAAAAAAACTAATGAGAGCACAATGGAGCCTGACACTCACTGGATGGTTGGAGACTCCCTCTGATGCAGGTCTTGATGGCAGCCCTTGTGTGCTTTGTGATTGGAGTCTGATGATGTCTGATGATTTCTCTCTGTCCTCTCACAGGGTCCCGACGGTCCATCTGGGCCTCAGGGTCTGGCTGGTCAGCGTGGTATCGTGGGTCTTCCTGGACAGCGTGGTGAGAGAGGCTTCCCCGGTCTTCCCGGACCATCTGTGAGTATCACTCAATAAAAAAAAAACACTCACTACGTTTCTTTAGGGCTGCAGCTAACAATTATTTTCCTCATTGATTGATTTGCCCTTTATTTCCTTGATCAATCAGTTGGTTGTTTGGTCTATAAAGTATCAGATGATACCCTCAAATGCCTTGTTTTGTCTATACATCAAAAGTATATTCAGTTCACTACCATAGAGTTTTGTTATACAAGCTAAACATGTAATTGATTACTTAAATAATCAACATTTCATTTTATAGTTGAGTAATTGTTGCAGCCCTACCGTTCTTAACAGTTCACAAACTACACTCAGACCATGCAGACCACCTTTTGCTATCACACTCAGCGCTACTTGCCTTCTCTCCACACAGGGTGAGCCTGGAAAGCAGGGAGCTCCCGGTGGAGCTGGAGACCGCGGACCCCCCGGCCCCGTCGGTCCTCCTGGTCTGACCGGACCCTCTGGAGAGCCTGGTAGAGAGGTGGGTATCACTGTAAACATGAGCAGCAGCAGCAGCAGCCCACAGGCCTGCAGGCGTCCCCTCAGGTCGCTGCCTGTCTGGAACTCAAATGCTCTGTCTGGTAGTGGATCTATAAGCAAAACTGAATCTGAATGCAGCAAAACCTCCAGTATAATGCTGCACTATAATGTTTTTTTCAGTTAGGTAAATAACCATATTGTTTTCTACATTTTAGATTGGATAATAATTATAATGACAACATTATATAATCATGAAATGAAACTAAATTTAGGATAACATTGTAACGTTGTTTGTGTGCTGTCATTATCTCTATTAGATAGAGTTTGCCCTGGAACCCTGTGCGCATGGGATGGGAGACAGGGTGGCCGTACACTATTAGATTAATCAGCTCGTATTAAAGCAACCTGTGTTCTGTTTTTTAAGGGCAACCCTGGATCTGATGGTCCTCCTGGTAGAGATGGTGCCGCTGGAATCAAGGTGAGACATGCTAATTGCCTTGTTATTAACATTCAGAGAAGCTGTGTGGTACTCGGCTAATTAGCTAAGAGCTATGCTAATGAGTTAATCAGCAGGAAATGATTTAATCACTCCAAGTTACAGTACAAAGTCCAGTGCCACAGAGGTCCACAAACATCTTCACTATTTGAATTATTGTTTATTAATGCTATCATACTGTATTCATGTCTACATTATTTCCATTAATACCACACTGTGATGCAAAGCTGTTGCTTTGACCTCCCATAGTTAATTGTGTTAGCCCCATGCACTGTTTGTTTTGATGTTTTTGTTTTCCCTGCGCTGTGACTGACACTTGTGGTTGTGTTCAGGGTGACCGTGGCAACACCGGTCCTAACGGCGCTCCTGGTGCCCCTGGAGCTACTGGTGCCCCCGGCCCAGTCGGACCCACCGGCAAACAGGGAGATAGAGGAGAGGCGGTGAGTAGCACACACGCACATACACACACATACACACACACACACTCACACACATATGCATACATGCGCATACGCAGACATACACAAAAAACACACACAAAAAACACACACAAAAAACACACACTCACACACACTCATAAACTTGTGTACACACACATACACACAAACATGCCGCTGGCAATCCAAACTCTAAAGCACACACACACACACACACACACACACAAACACACTGCACAGTGTGCACACACATCAACTGTAACACAGACAAAAGCAGAGCCCCACTCTGATGTGATCAGGGACTCTGGGAGGCAGGACAAATCAGGCGTATGGTGCGGTGGCTATTGCATTTCTCTGGCTCTCTTGGACAGGCCTGTGAAAAAGGCACGAAAACAGAGAGGGGAGGATAGAGAGAAAGAAAAGGAGAAAGGATGAGGGGACGGAGAGGGTGAGGAAGGGGAAAAGAATGATCCCAACGGAGAAGCACTTGAGAAAATAACACTAAACAAGGTAGCGGTTTGGAAGAGGTGCAGGAAATAGCAGCAGGGCTGATGAAGCTGAAGCAGAGTTTCTGATGACGGCACGTCACGTCCATTAGAAATAATGACATTTTCAGAGCACTGCACTCAAGTAGTGCAAAACACAAGAAATCAATTATTTCATGAAAAAACACATGAGATGACCCATCCAATTCTCCTAGGACTGGGGTACCTCTTCATGACTTTATGTGCTGTGTGTGTGACCGCTGTCTGAGCCACTCTCTTTCTGACCTTGATGTTTAGGGTCCCCAAGGACCTTCTGGAGCCCCTGGACCTGCTGGCGCTAGAGGCATGGCTGTGAGTGACCCTTCGTTATTACTATCATCTAACACACACACACACACCAGACCCGTCCAGTTTCCACTGCAGTTCCACGTATTAGAGGGCCTTTATGTGTTATTGGTCGTGGGGGGGATAGTGTGTGGGGAGGAGACCTATAATGTGCACTAAACCCTAACTGAATTGCCCACATCATCAGTTGATTCATCATCTATATGAAATGTCTTTTTTAGAAACAAGCATTATATTCTGCACTATATTCTGCACATTATACCCCCCCCCCCCCCCCCACACACACACACACACAAGGTTTCTGTGATTAGAAGGCCATGGCACACACATTTTTATTTCCAGTTTTCTGAGACACGTTCATCCACCTTTACCTGTTTTTCCACATCCTGTCTGACCTTGTCTATGGCAGGAGAGGATGTTTTTCCTCCCCTCCCTGTGGAAGCAGTTATCACCTGGTTATGTAAGGCTGCTTCCTGTCCCCCCACTTGTAATGATGATTCATCCACCTCTCTTTTCCTCCTGCTCCAGGGACCCCAAGGACCACGCGGAGACAAGGGAGAGGCTGGCGAGGGTGGAGAGAGAGGACAGAAGGGACACAGAGGCTTCACCGGTCTGCAGGGTCTGCCTGGACCTCCTGTAAGTGGCCATACGCCAGCCTAAGCCGAGTGCTATCTGTGGTCAGCCCTCTTGGGGTTGTCCGGTTTTTCCACCAGGTCACCAACTGTCACTTGCCAGGCCTCTTGGATATTTTTGAAGAATCCTAATGTTCTACCTTAGAAGTCAGAAATAGAATGCTATGCTACATGATTTATAAGGGTTTTCACCTTCTCTGTGTCCTCTAGTCGACCTTGTGTCATCTCACTGGTGTTATTTGACTGATTTTTTTATTCTCATCAAATCTACTTTGATATTTTCTCCAATAGGGTCAGGCTGGTGACCAGGGTGCTACTGGACCTGCTGGCCCTGCTGGTTCAAGAGTAAGTTGTTTCCCTTTCATACAAAAAAATTATGTCAACATGTCTCTAATCATCCTGGAATCTCAAAAATCTCAAAATACGTTTAGAAGCCTGGATTAGTGTTAACCTTTGAACTGTTTGCGTTATCTTCACAGGGACCCCCTGGCCCAGTTGGACCTTCTGGAAAGGACGGTTCCAATGGAATGCCTGGCCCTATCGGACCTCCTGGACCTCGTGGACGTTCTGGCGAGACTGGTCCCTCTGTGAGTTCAGCTTCTACGTCATAAAATCAGAAAGATAATTGTTGTCAGTAGCCTGAGACATATTTTCAACACCAAATATATTCAATGAAAAGCCTTCACTGCCTATGCTGTTGAGGCACAGTTTATATAGCTACTTTAACATCAAGAAGCATCCCAACTGTGGTTAAAGCATCCCCTCCCTCTCCTCAGGGTCCCCAAGGTAACCCCGGACCTCCTGGTCCTCCTGGTCCTCCAGGCCCTGGCATCGACATGTCCGCATTCGCCGGCCTGGGTCAGCCCGAGAAGGCCCCCGATCCCATGAGGTACATGCGTGCCGACCAGGCGGCCGGAGGCCTGAGGCAGCACGACGCCGAGGTGGACGCCACCCTTAAGAACCTCAACAGCCAGATCGAGAACATCCGCAGCCCCGAGGGCTCCAAGAAGAACCCTGCTCGCACCTGCCGCGACCTCAAGCTGTGCCACCCCGACTGGAAGAGCGGTGAGTGGCCATGCGAAGGGACATCTCCATGGAAACCCGATAAACTGCGTAGAGACTGACACACACACCACTTACACATTGGGTTACTCTATTTAAACCCCAGAGAAATATCCATGAACTATATGCATCCATAAAGAGGTACTGAAAGCCTTTTCAATAAACATTCAAAATGTCTGTTGGCTTGAAAATGAGGCTATTTCCATTTGCAATGTAAAACATGATGTGAATGTTTGACATAGTGTAAGAGTTCCCTTCATTTTAGGGGACAGCTCTCAGCAGTAATTGGCCATCTGAACATCAGCTGGGAGGACACTCAATTCGCCTGTTATTCAGCGAATGTCTCGTTTTGTGCCCTCACCGTGTCTCTAGCCTCTTGCGTAAAAAAGATCTTGCGTGTAAAAGGTCCTCATCTGTCCTGTGGTGTTTCTTGGCAGGCGAGTACTGGATCGACCCCAACCAGGGCTGCACAGTGGATGCCATCAAGGTCTTCTGCAACATGGAGACTGGCGAGACTTGCGTGCACCCCAAGCCTTCCGGCATCCCACGCAAGAACTGGTGGTCCAGCAAGGGTGGAGACCGCAAGCACGTCTGGTTCGGCGAGACCATGAATGGCGGTTTCCATGTGAGTCCATCCCTCCATAATACTATTTATAATGACCACTTCCCATGCAGGCCTGGTGCTACAGAGCATAGATATTAAAAAGCCAGCTATGCATTGGGCTCCAGAACATACGTAAATAGCGACGCCATCTTGGTGGGGGCAACAATCACTAGAGGCCAATGAAGGAGCATGTGCTGGACTGGAAATCAGACAGGTATCTGTGATTGCTTGCAAGTGTTGCCCATAGACAATAAAGGTGCTGCCCCCAGCAATATGGCGGCCGCGCTTACGACGCCACCTAATAGAACTCAACAGACAATGCGGTATCTAGCTTTCTAATATCTATGCCACAGAGCCCATGCTCTTCACACCCAGAGGCCATTTGCTAGTTTACTGGTAGTCAAGTTGCCATTCCACCCTCACACTCTCCACTCTGCCCCCCTGCAGTTCAGTTATGGGGATGATAGCCTGGCCGCCAACACCGCCAGCATCCAGATGACCTTCCTGAGACTGCTGTCCACAGAGGCGTCCCAGAACATCACCTACCACTGCAAAAACAGCGTGGCCTACATGGACGCGGCCACAGGCAACCTGAAGAAGGCCGTGCTGCTGCAGGGCTCCAACGACGTGGAGATCCGTGCCGAGGGCAACAGCCGCTTCACCTACAGCGCGCTAGAGGATGGCTGCACGGTGAGGCACAGAGACATACACACACACACACACACACACACACACACACACACCAGGGTTGTGCAAAATTCCAGAATTGAATTGAAACTGGCTCTAAAATTCCAATTAAATTCTTGAATTTCACTTGCATTTCAATTGAGGTAGCAAACAGGAAGCAGAATTGCAATTCGAATTTTGCACAACCCTGATATACACACACACACACACAAACATGCACATTTACGGTATATGCACATGCTCAGTCTATTTTTACCAGTGCCACCCAAACCGAAAACTAAAATTCAGAACTCTGACAGAAATGTGTCTGAATGAGCTAATGCTGGTTCTGTTTGTTTACCCCACAGAGACACACAGGGCAATGGGGAAAGACAGTCATTGAGTACAGATCACAGAAGACCTCTCGTCTGCCCATTGTGGACATCGCCCCCATGGATATTGGAGGCCCCAACCAGGAGTTTGGCGTTGATGTTGGCGCAGTCTGCTTCTTGTAAAGAGAAGGCTGACCAGATAAGACAAGAATATAAAACATGAGAGAGGAAAAACACTCCAAAATAAAAAAAATCAAGGAAGACAGAACGAAAGAGAGAAAAGAAAGGAACAGGAAAAAAAATTGAAAGATCAAGACACGTTTTTTTGAAAAACGGGACTCTTTTTTTTCTAAGTAAAAAAGTGCTTTCCAAGTCGTACTCCTAGGATATATGCACTGAAAGGCACCGGCAATATTCATCTGTGATTTCCTCCCAACAAAGACCACCTTTCTCATTCAAAATCACTTCATGTCCCAAACCAAGCCCCCGTTTCCCGTGCCCCATGTCCGCACCCCCCCCCCCCCCCTCACCCCAGCTCTCTTTCCCACCATGGGCTGACCTCCCCTTTCCAGCAGTTGGAATGATGACCAATGATGCGCGGAGAAGAGAGGGAAGCACCAGAGTGTTAAGAAGCAAGAAAACTATCGCATGTCTTGTTTTTTTTTTATTTATTTATTGTTGAGGTGTGGGTCCCCAGTGCTGCCTGGTCCCCAGTGGGTCCCCAGTTCTGCCTGGAACCATTGCGTTGCTTACGACAGACGAAGGCCGCCTTCACAGCAGGACACAGCCAGCAGTCACCCCCTGGTCTGCAGTCCCCTCTTCCACTCTTTCCCCTTGCTCTCTATGTCCAGTCACTCACACAGATATCCACCCCCCAAAACCAACCAACTCTCAAACAGTGTACTAAGTGCAGGTGTTCTGACATCTACCACCACAGTGTGTATGGAAAATTACTGTGTATTATAATAAAACCAATGGTGCTATTGTTGTAAAACAGTCTGTATTTTTTAACAGCCAGATACTGATTATATATTATACCTGTATATATGTATATATATGTATATGTTTATACATATATATACAGCTTTTTACATTTTGTTTTGTTTCTTTTTTCAAGACGGCATGTTTCAAGGGGGATTTATTCCCCACTTGAGGCCTGTTCTTTCCACTTCCTATTTTGCCCAGATTAGGAACCATTTTTTAATGTCAATTATCAGAAACCATTTCATTTGAAACTCTCCCCAGTCAATATATATATATTTTTGTTTTGTTTGGATAGTACTCTTTTAAAGCTACCTCACACTGAGATTTAAAACATACAAAAATTAAAGCCTTAAAAAAGTCCATATTAGCTCAGATGGTGATCGGGCAAGAAGGCCACGACAGGAGTGGCAACACACCCCTGGACTGTGCTATCACTTTTGAAAATTCAGTCATTGTCAGCAACCATTAGCCCCCTTCCCCAGCCCCCCCTCCCACCACCACCCTCCCCTGCACTCCCTCACTTCTTTCCCAGAATCCTCCTGTGGCCCCCTCACACGAGCCACATCCCCTGCCCTGGCAAATCCATGGCACAGCCTTGAACTGGAACATGTCACCGTACGTGTCACCGTACGTGCCAGCGAGCCGTGTGCTGACCATCAGTCAGCCTTGTTAGTGTGCCAAGGGTACCCAGCAAGCGGCCAGAGCAGGCGCTGTCTTCATTTGTGAGGGTGTGTGTATTTTTATTATTGATAATAGTATTATTATTAATAATAACAACAATAATATTATTATGGTCATGATCATGAGTTTTTTGTTTTGCCTTTTTTTTTGGTTTTTGTTTTTTTTTGGTTTTTTGTTTTGTTACGGTTTTAATAAATGTAAATTCGAAATAAAAGAAAAAAACAAGTAACAGACTGAAGTCGCTTCTGTACTTTCTCTATTAACCCGGGCGTTCTGGATGATAATGTGGTGTGGTGTTGGAGAAAGGTGGAGGAGAATTGTCCTTTTTTTAATTCCCTTCCCCCCATTTTCCCCTCGACTTGAACCCCTAATATATCCACATGTATCTCTGGTGCCACTACTCTCAGACAGAGAAACAAGGGGAGAGGTGATGGCGGCCTGCTCTGGCTCACGCTGCTCTGCTTCTGTACAATAGAGTGATGGCATGAGGGCTGCATCATCAGCCTTTGAAGACCCTCACGAGTCCTGAAGGGCCACAGCATGGAGGTTAACACAGGGGTGCACATTTTTTATTGGATGTTATTTTTGTTTGTTTGCTTCTTGTTTTGTGTTAATGGGGAACTACAAAAGGCAACAACAACAAAAAAAAACAAGCAAGAACAGGAAAGAGTGGTCAGACTTTAAAAAAATATTTTGTACATGTAAGATATATTTTTTTTCTTTTGCATTATTTTTTTTTTTCAAATACTAGTTTCTAAGCATGGTAGAGTAGAAATGGGAATCGTTGCCAGCCAAGATCAACAGTACTCTTGTTCAATGATTGTGATTTTGTACCTGATTTTGTTCTCAATCTCCTACATGGCCTTTCACCTTAGCAATAAAAGGTAGAATTATTTTGATGAATGAAACAGAGCTATGTTTGATTTTTATTGTTTTGACTTTGTTTTCTTTTTTATTATTCCATTTAATTTATTCCATGAGAAGCAATAAACAATATGTTTACTTTTACATTTTAGAACCTATGTTTGCCACTTCTTAAAATCATTTTTTTACTAAGATGTAGTTTTGCAGTTGTGGTCATTTGGATATTTTTTTAAATTCCTTGTTGTCTTCACAACGTTATTACAATCAAAGAGAAGTCTCCTAACATGGTTTAAATACTTAATAATAGTTTTCTAAGAATAACAGAGAAATAAGATACTCAAAAACCATTCAGAATTTCCCTTCCTCATTTAACAAAAAAAAACAAAACAGCTTCTTTCAAGAAAATGTTACTATGCATCTTGTACGAAAAATAAAAAATACACAACTGGAACTCTTTACTATGAATAAAAAACATGTAAAGACAACTTTAGACAAACAATTACACAATACACATTTAGTCAGAATACACTTTATACAGTTGACAGGACCAACAACATTTAAGAAAATGCCAGTGCAGAACTGTGTAGACAAAGCATGATGACACATAACACCAAATGGCTCTGACCTTGAACTTGACCTCTGAGTGCCTGTGAGAAATCCAGGCTAGCTTTTATTGTCCCCTTTTAATTTACCTGCATCTTTAAAGTAACAGGAGTCAGTATAAAATACTGGGCGCGTTGTTGACGTTTCAGTGAGGAAGGCGACACACTTTGACTGCACTGACTATGGTTAGTCAAGGTCTGTTTTTTCATAAACCCAGACACCAGAGCCTTGAGCCACAGATCCACAATGATGGCAAAAGAGCACTTGACTTGACGTTGTATGCAACACATTTCAAATATAATTACAGTGAAAATGGACAAAATCACAAATAACAAGACTCTCAAGGTTGACGGTAGGAGGTGAGTGGCCTGGATTCTAGAACCTGCAAATCTCAAACATGATTATTTTATTCAGCACCTACATTACGACAGACATTCAAGGTTGTTGAAAGATGGTTTAGGATGATCTATATAACAGCTCCCGTGGGGTTGTACCGAGATCCACACAGAAATGAACAAAGAAATCAATTTAATTTATAACTATGGAGCTTAATTATTAAAATGTGTTCTAAATTGGGTACTAATTTCTCTTACCCCCAAGACAGTACAATTTTGTAAGGTGCCTGCTTAAGAGTATTCACTCCCAATGGCACACACAGATGATCCCAACAGACGATGACCAACGAGGGGGCCATTTCATCTGCACCACACATTCAAGGACAAAAATAGCTCCAGAGCATAATCAGCCTAACCTGGATGTGATTTCCGATCCTGTAGCCGTGAGTGGGTTATTCCATTATCATGTGGGGAAAATGAGCACCTCAAATCAGCATTTATAGCCATCAGGTCATTAATATGGAAGTGTTCCCTTTTTCATTTCCGCTTGATCAGCATTTCATACATATTGATCGTCTTGCTGGTTATTTGGAAGATTACCCTTAATAAAGCTTAAAAATAACCAGCATGCAATGCAATAAGACAGAATATCTACAAAAACAATTGTAAACAAACCAGTTTCTTATCAACAGACAGTAAGAATCAGTAGCTACAAATCTCTGTCAAGTCCAACTTTTAATAGCATAGTAGAGGGAACCCTTCTGACCGACTCTTGGTTTTTATATTTTCCAATACCACAGCACAAAACCATAAAAGTTTAATCCTGTTTTCAAGTTATCCCCTGTGGTAGTGTATATGCTACATAATGCCTCTCCAGACCTTCACACCAAGGCAGACCTCCAGGGATAAACAATGAGTCCCACACACACATAAACACACACACACACACACACACACACACACACACACACACACACACACACACACACACACCGTGTGTCTCTCAGAAGCCTGTACTGAGCGTGTCTGTTTCCGTGGGGGCCTTCTTCGGACTGGGCAGGCTCTTCAGGTACTCCAGGTGTCGGCGGGCCTCAGCCTGGTTCTGCCGCACGTAGTACACCACGTACACGATGACCATGAAGAACCACACGAACATGGTGACCAGCATGGCCACGTCGGTGGTCTTGCGCTGCATGCTGCAGAAGTTGATGCCCGCGTCCAGCAGCTTGACCAGCGGGTGCCCGGCGTGGCTGCCGGCGGCCGGCTCCTCCCAGCGGCTGCCCTCGCCGGCGGCGCTGCGCGCCGAGCTCTCGCACACGATGCCGTTGACCGTCTCGGGCTCCAGGTTGAGCGTCTGCACGAGCTCCTGTAAGACACAGTCACAGTGCCACGGGTTGTGGTAGAGGCGTGTCTTGGCGCGCGTGGCGCCGAACTCCTCGCGCGTGGCCTGCCGCAGCTGGTTGTGCGAGAGGTCGAGCAGCCGCAGCTCGGGGCTCAGGTGACGCAGCGCGCCCGACGCCAGGCTGTCGATGCGGTTGTGCGACAGGTGCAGGTCCTGCAGGTGCAGCAGCTCGCTGAAGGCGTGCTCGGGCAGCCGGCGGATGAGGTTGCGCTCCAGGTGCAGCGAGACCGTGTCTGCGGGCAGGTCCTCGGGCACCTCGCGGAGCCCTGCGTCCACGCACAGCACGGTGCGGCTCTCCCAGGCACACTGGCAGCCCTCGGGGCACAGGGCGCATGACTGACCCCACAGCCAGGCACAGAGCAGGGCACACAACCAGCGTCCCGCTCCCCCACCGTTAGCCATCCTCCAGACTGCTGCGTCCATCGCCTCAACATAGCCACCGACACTCACTACATCCAGAGGGAGAGGCTCCAATAGCCTGAGAGAGAGAGACAGAAAGAGAGAAAAAGAGAGAAAGAGAGAGAGAGAGAGAGAGAGAGAGAGAAGGTAAAATAGAACGAGAGAGAGAGAGAGAAGTGAGAGAGAGAGAAGGAGAGAAGGGAAAACAGAGAGAGATAAGGACAGGATGAATGGGAATAGAAAGGGTGATGGTGAAAGGAGGGAGACCGATGGGTGGAGAAAGGAAAGATAGAGAGAAACAAATAGCAAGAGAGAGAAAGATGACGAGAGAAAGAGGGAGACGGAAAATAGACAGAGAGGGAGACAGGAAGAAAATAGACAGGAGAAGGAGCGAGAGAGAGAGAGAGAGAGAGAGAGATAAGAAAATGTTCAGGAGTTATTGCAGTGCTGGGATCCAGCTGAGAATAAGGTCAGTGGGTAATGGAGGTGGTGAGAGCGCAGACGCTCTACGAGGTGAGTGAGTGAGGGGAATACGACCACCTTTATCTGCACAGATGAGCGTACGGCCAGAATCGATCATCCGACGCGGATTGATGCATTAAATGCAAATATGAAACAAGCATAAGAGCTGCATGATGTCTATGGATTTTATATAAAGCTCTCAGCAGTCAGGGGAACATTGCAAACACCTGCTGCACTCAATCTTGACACAGAAAATATTCATGCCAGCGCTGGATAGAACATACCATGATAACAGCAGAGATAAACAATGTTCTATAAGGCAAAGCATGCTAATAAAACCAACAACATGAAGGAATTCAGTCTAATAGAGATATATTTTGGAGTCTGGGGAGACCAAGAGTTCTCTTGCGTAGCATGAAATATGATCACAATTAACTGAAGTCAAATGTGAGATCCAAATGAATAATGCAACTTGGAAAGGCCGTAATATTTAACATGTGACACTTTCCACCCCTCTCGATCAGAGTAAACACATTAACAACAAACAGAAACGGTGATGAGGTGACAAACACGCCCAAGTGTGCCTGTCATCTCTCACTTCTCCTCTCTGTCATGCGCTGTCTATCTCCTTCATTTGTGTACTAATTCATCTGTCTCAGCACTGGGCCATATCTCACAGGAGCCGTGCCGTAGGGATCAATAACCACCACTGCCACACTATTACGGCTCCCAACATCAATCTGGGCTCTGTCGATAAGCACACAGTCAGGGGTGGAGACGACCATGTCATATCTGTTCGTCTGGGCTGGGGCAAAGCAAACTACACGACAGCGACTCATCACGACAAACAACAACGGGGAGAGCACCATCACAGAACACCTTACGCCTGGGCTGCCACTCCCTCCTATTAACACTAGTGAAAATGAGTCTATCCCTGAGGCATAGTGTGTGTGTGTGTGTGTGTGTGTGTGTGTGTGTGTGTGTGTGTGTGTGTGTGTGTGTGTGTGTGTGTGTGTGTGTGTGTGTGTGTGTGTGTGTGTGTGTGTGTGTGTGTGTGTGTGTGTGTGTGTGTGTGTGTGTGTGTGTGTGTGTGTGTGTGTGTGTGTGTGTGTGTGTGTGTGTGTGTGTGTGTGTGTGTGGATAACCATCAAACAAGTTTCTATTAGGTTAGAGTAACTATTAGGTTAGACTTGACCATGAACCAGGAAACAAAATGGAGTCAAACTCCCACATACGAATGGTGCAGGTTTCTCCTCCGTAGCCTATTTTAGGACACAAATCTGAACAAAACAGATCAAAATCACCACAGCCATTTGGTCAGAGGAATGACCTTAATGCTAACTGCTGATGGTCAGAGGAATGACCTTAATGCTAACTGCTGAACTGTATTTCAGGAGAAAGAGGACTACTTGTTTCTATGTATCAATGCATTCACATTGAAATAGGGGTCCCCCACCCACCTATACTGTACACCACGGTGACCTACTTAACAGCCCTATAGATGACATTCTATGGTGGTATTCTTTCTTCACCTTGAGCTTTCCCATGTCATTCACATGCTGACAAAACAGTCTGTAAGGGTGACATCTGGAGCCAGGACTGCCATTTAAAGAAGCCAGTCTCAACAGCAGTTATCTGTAGTCCTGCTACTACTGCTAGTGACAGTGCAGAGACTATTTTGATTCTTAATTAAACTGGGTCATGGGAAATGTTAAGAATAGATCCAAAGCAAAGATAGTGTGTGTGTGTGTGTGTGTGTGAGAGAGAGAGAGAGAGAGAGAGAGAGAGAGAGAGAGAGAGAGAGAGAGAGAGAGAGAGAATGGGAGAGTGACAGTATGTTTGAGAGAAAGGGCTAAAGAAAGTGTTGGTGACAGTGTATATGTGTGGCTGTCTCTGTGTGACTTTGTGAGTTCACACTGACATCCTGAGGGCATCTATGGAAAGCGAGACTGACTGGCAGCTGTGGATTAGTGACAATATTTACCACAAATATCAACCCAACACTAAAGCCAGGTTTTGTCATTCAATGTGTATAGACATCTCTTGTAGAAATAGCAAACATTTTTATCATGAAGAATTTTACAAAATGGCCCATTCCTACTTTCTGGATGTATAAATATGTATATGAATTATTTTAAATATTTTCTGCATGCAAGCAAAATACATTTAGATAGACTAGAAAAATATGTTGAGATAGCCCAACACAGAATGAGCACAACATAAATATATATTTTTAAAATGACCAACGTGTCATTCATAAAACTTATTATTAACGTATTTCTCGAGGTGCTAATAAAACAGTACAGTACAATATCCAGTGAATTTAGTGCACCCACCTGTAACATAAATCCACCTCTTTCTGTTCGAAAACGCGCTTACTTTGGAGTGCTTGAAGTCTTGTGATTGTGTATGAAGTCCTCAAGAGCCGCAGGGTGTTGAAGGACTATTCGATCACTTCTTTTGATTAAAAAACAAGCGAAAATATGGTTCAACAGAAAGTGCCTCCTCTTTTGATTAGAGAATATCAATTTAGGAAATGAAATCACGATGTAGTAGACTACTAGTATCTTATATTTCGCCCTCCTACTCCACTTTGTGTGCAGCAATCGTAATGTGTCGGTGCACAGCGAAGAATACAGGACGTATTTTGATGTGGGAATCAAACTCACTCACTCTCTCTATCTATCCCTCTCTCTCTCCTCCTTTCTTAAAGAGACAGTCGTGAAATCCCAGGTACTGAGATTCATGCTGGTCTACAGCCATAGGGAGCCCCTCCAATTCCTATTCTATGTTGATTAGCCTCATACTCAAGATAAATATGTATGACTCATTAACATGTTCATATTACTATTATACAGTCCAAATGAAAGAAATGCAAAAAAAAAACATTAATACAATTCTGACACAACTGAAAAAGGTAGTCATAAGCGTAAGTAAAATGGATCTGTGCCACAAGAGAAATTGTGGTCTATCGCCTTTGTGTCAATTACAAGGGATCTAATTCATCATTGGCTACGTCTATAACCTATAAACACAGTGCGTAATCAATTTGATTCAAACCCATTACCCATGACATTGTGTGTATAGACTTATAATTACAGTCACTACACATGGGCCTAGATCAGCCATTTGTGTTAAGGTTTGGAAAAAGAAAACACTGATGAGCCGTCAAATCAATGTATACATCCTTCGCTGTCAGCAAGACAAACGGGACGAACGAATGAGTCAGATTGCGTAAATATAGATCGATGGGTAGCCTAAAAGAATACTGGGCTGTGGGAGCAGTCATGAACTTCATAACAATACCTCAGTGGAGGGGGGGGGGTTGTACGGCATGCTTGCCTAGGCATGAATATTAGAATATCTAGAGATTTTATATGGAAAAAAACGCGTATGACTTGTCTGGTTGTTTCCTCTCAGACAAATCACCCAGTCAACAAACTTTGGACAGCCGAACGCTCCCCAGAGACAATACTCTTATGGAGATAGCTTCGGTGACCCAGATTTTGACTGCCACTCCGAATTGTCTCGCAACAGGCATCAACAACAATCATCATTCGCTCAGTATCACGGGCGGGGATAAGGCGCCAGCGGGGGCAGCGGAAACGGCACGGCAACACGTTGTTCTGCCTGCAGAGAGCCCTGATGGTTAGCGTGTCCGTGCCATGTTGAGCTGGACAACATAACCTCAACCCCAGCAGGCCCTGCGCAGACCAGCCAGCACTTATAGAACTCTAAGCAAAAAAAAAAAAAGAGAATGAGTTTGGAGGCTGAATCCTGAGTAACAATCCTCTTCTACTAAAAGCGATGACCATCGCGTCAGTAATCACAATAGCCACTTGACTAGATTGTAGGCTGGAACTGAGTCACATTTGGAGGTGGAAGATGCCCTCACTGAGAACGGGTACAGTTGGCATCTCTGAGCTGGGAATGAATCTACCGCATGTTAGAGATGCAACCTTTTTCGGTTACATCATGAAGAGGATCAAGAAGGAAGCCAATCTGTGTTGAGTAACTAGGCGTATTACACAATACAAAAAATATATTGTTAAATTAGTATTCCTGCTCCTATTTTATTATTATTATTATTATTATTATCATCGTTATTATTATTATTAATAATAATAAATCATCATTTTATTGGGTATGAGATCATCGGCCATCTGCTTCAGGAGGATGCTCAGTCTGTGTGCATGCCTCAGGTGGCCTATGTTCATGGCAACACAGTATGTCTGCCTGGCCAGTTTTCACATTCTACCACAGCAGATTATACAGCAGCCTATAGCGACATTGTGGAGATTAGATAGAAAGCCTCGTGAGGGTGTCGTGCTTGTCGCAGCGCAGAATGGCATTGATTGGATTGAGACCTTGGTTTGGGCCCAGGGGAAACGAAGCCTCTGCTGTCGAGTGATGATGGGAGTGGATGTAGTAGCCTATGTGAATATAGTGAATTATATAAATTCTCTTGTGTGGCAGGTCTGTACATCTTATAATGAAACAGCAGTTTGATACAGGTTTGGCATGATATTTACAACAGACCATCAGATGGGTGAATGGATAATGGTCCAGTCACGTCCCCCCCCCCCCCCCCCCCTTCAGATTATTTTATTCCATTTCTTTGAAAATGTATTAACTGGAGAATTTCTGTAATACATCAGTTTGTCTCACCAAATAGTGAAAGAATCACTGGGGCTCAATGTCCTCGGTGCTGTGAGCACAAACTAAGATCCAATTTGTCTGTATCTCAGAAGAGGATCTACAAAGGGAATTGAGCCAAACGATTTAGACTGATGCTCAGACAGAAGGGACAGGATCAGACATGGAACAGCTACAGATGTTCGGAGATGGCAAAATGTGACTGACCGCATAGGCTGATGCGTGATTCAGGGCTAGTGTCCACTGGGAAGCAGTCAACCAACTGCAGATGTACTCCAGGGCTATTAAGGGCAGCAGAGTCCATCATGGGCACCAGTGGCAAGAGCAGATAAGACACAAAGAAAGGACACAGAAGACAAGGGACGTCTGGCCAAGCAGGGCTGCAGATCAGAGCAAACAAGTACAAGTAGGAGAGAGAGCAGAAAAACTTGCAGTGAAATATGAAGCGCAATATTCCGAAACTATTAAAATGGAATTGTGGACTTTATGGTCCACCGGACATTATGTTAGCACAAAACGAGCAGTGATGACACTGTGAGCTATCTTCACTCATGAGGATCCTTGATATGGCAGAGGTGAGAACTCATGAATTAAATATGACTTCGGGTTCATTTTAGATTCATCTTAAATAAATGTCACACATCCACACATTGAGGCACATTAAGGGGTTGTAAAGTTGAGGCTTCTCTTTACATCGAGACGTACATAAGGCAAATACAAGCAATACAAGAAAATGGGGCAAAGCAAGGGACTGCAAAGTTGTTGTGGATGTTGGAAGGCAACTGCAAGTTCCACATTGTATTGTTGTGACTGCTTTGAGACCAGATATGGTGTTGTATTTGGAGAGTGAGCACACCGTTTACTTTATCGGGCTAACTATTCCATTTGAAGATGGGACTGAGGAAGTCTTTGAAAGGAAGAAATCAAAGTATGCTGAACTGGTAGCAGAGGTAAAAAAGTGTGGCTGGCAAGCACACACAAGACCAGTGGAGATGGGAGCAAGAGGCTTTGTTGGCCATTTGAGATTAGTGATTTTGGTTTTGACGGTAAATAGGCTTGGTTGTAGATTGGCCGCTGTGTGAAATCCCCTACCTATAACACGATGAATTTAACATCTCTCCTGTGTATATTTGAAATTAAAGAGGTTTAGTCATGCTTTATCTAAACTCTGACGTTATGAGAATATGAGAGGCACTGTCTCATTCTATGACTACTCCCTGAAATTACAACACAGAAAACAGATGCACAAATAGTTATTTTATTAGAAAAAAACCTCACAGCACATTACTCTGTGTACAAGACGAAAAGACATGTCTCAAGTTGAACGGTCTTCCACTGTTATTTCAGCTGTTGCCGTTTGAGGCGTTGGCCGTGGCCGCGGCCTGTAGCGTCCGTCTGGCCATCTCCAGCGCACCCTCCTTGGTCTTGTTGCCCCCGATGAAGCCACCGGCGTGGACGAAGATGCAGTCTGGGATCCCGCTGAGCTTGGACAAGGCATCGTCCCGAACCCCTCGCCACTCCTCCAGCAGGGACAACCTGGGCATGGACACAGTGAAGACGTTTTAACAACGCAACAAAGTCTGAATCTCGTTTCAAAGTATTACACCTCTGCTTAGAACTACAAATGAGGGGAGGGACACACTGCTCTCTAATGACAATTGCTGGTGTAGCACCCACTCAGTTTTGACAGGTCAGAAAAATGAACCTACAATGCCTTAGTAAATTGCAGGCTTAATGCAATCCCAGTTGATAACCAATCTTACAAATGGGCAACACCTGATTCTCTGAAACATGCAATGCACTGCCTCAGATTCTGTGAGGAAGAAGGAAAAAATCCTAGAAAAATGACTTCTAGAAAAGTGTGGAGTACCCACACCTGGGAATCTGTGGAGATTATTAACCTCCCATGACTGCATTTGCAGTAAAACTCCCTTGGTGTGAGAAGCATCAAATCAAAGTGACAAGCCGCCTGAGCGCTCTCTCTCTCCCCCTATTAAGTTTAAGTCCCAGCAGCAGTTAAGATGGAGAGCTGCCTACACAATCGAAGCGAGAGGAAGTGGGCAGGAATGAGAATGAGATTACCAAAATAGGAAGCACAGAGAGAGGATTAAAGTGAATGGGCCAACATCATGAATGAACCTGAAATGGGAATTTGAGTTGCCTGGAGCGTACACCTTCTCCACCACGAAAGCGTTCAGGGGAAGAAGGCCATGCCGGGGGTACTGTAACATTAATCGCGTATCAAGCATGCAAACACCAAACAGCACTAGTTTTTGTCACATCAAGGCTTAGGGCATTATTGGCTTAGCCAATGCCTGGGACGATTTATGATCCCTCACTGTTTGATGATGCTAAAATATGCTCTAACAGTCAAAGGTGGAGGTGCTGATGAGTCTTTTATTGGTTCGGTGAGTCAGCAACACCTTCCTTGCCGCCTGGAGAAGCTGGAGGATTCACACGTTTCGCAACTGCTGCTGAAGACAACTCCACAGTCTCCTCGAAGAGCGGACAAAGAAGCTCGTGTTATCGGTCCCCTCGCCTGTCCACTGCACACTGCATACTCCAGCGTGCATTTCATCCGCAAATTAACCCACTGCCCCCTTCCAGCATGCACAGCCATTGTACCAGCTGAATAGCCGACCAACAAAACACTGCATACATTAAAGCTTGCACATGAAAAAAAGTGGCATACATTTAGCCCCTCTGGTGATTATACATTCAATCCTCTGGGCAATCTAAAGCTCATCAAAGCCTAATCAGAATGAATCAGACAGAAAATGATGGAGGTTCATCACCATGGCCACAATTTATTCACGTGGTGGAAACGGGTTGGGAAAGGTGCGGTTATTAAACGACCTGGAATTCATTTTAGCCCACGAACCGGGTGCTCCATCCGATTTCGATTTAAAGGGGGGGAAAAAACTAAATTGGGACAAGAAGCAATAAGCATTTACAAGCTACTTCAGGAATCTTCCATTCATAGACTCCAACTCATCATTTATATTGTTGATAGTGAAGCTCTTGGGGGGTGGGGGGTCAAAATTACCCAGCGTTTCCTCAGCTGCAAATTAGAGTTCCCTTCTAGTACCCTCAATGTCTAAAAATAGTGCTCCATGGGGTTGCTACGCAGTGAGAGGCACAGGTGACAGACCAACCCCCCCCCGCCCCTCCCCCCAGGAGAGCCTCTGAGCTAGAGCTGGACGACGCCGGTGTCCCTTAAAGGAGGCCATCTGGAGGCTGGCTCCATGATTAGTCTTTTTTTCCCTAAATGTGTTGCAGTCATTTTGTATGGAATCAAAGCTTTAATTCGGATTCCACCGCTATTAACAGACGGCATTCTCTTGTCGACGGAAAAGGTGCCCTAACAACCATCGAGGCATCTCTAATGAATTTCCTTAGAAAGGTGGAAAACAGACAAAGAGCTGCAGAGAAGGGGGGGGGGGGGGGGTCAAAGAGAGAAGGGGGGGGGGGGGTCAAAGAGAGAAGATCGACACTGCCAAGGCGAGTTCGCCAATATCCGACCGCTGATAAGGCAGCGTGCGGCCAATTCATCTTCCCACCCTTCCACCCCAACACCACAAAAAAAAATCCCAGCTCTCACTTTATTACAGCCCCACTATGAGATTAAGTACCAGAAAAAAAATCTAATAATAATCTAATTCTGTCACATCTAAATTCATATCTCTTGCCAATGTGCCATGTGTTGTTTGGCAATACAGTTTAAATCTGGCTTCATTCCTCTGCTCTGATGTTCACTCGTGGTTTGCCTTCATGGACATAAAAGACATTGCAAACCTCTTTTACAGATCCAACTTTAGATAGATCTTCTTTTGTACTATGCCACAAACCCAATCCACAGATAGCGGATAGATGGTCAAAACAGACAGACAGAAAGGAAGGACAAAGTATTAACGGGAGAAAAAAAGTCTTTCAAAAGAGAATTTCAAATCAGATTCTGGTATGTGCAAAGGGATCATAAGAAAATCCTATCTATCGTTCAGTAATAAAGCTATTGTAAAAAAACTCTTTGCACTAAACAGGCAGCCATGACGAAGCATGGCATATGCCACTAACTGTTTAAAAAAAATGAAAGGGATCATATTCCGTTTGAGTGGTCAATAATGGTCTGGGTGTTGGTGCTTTTCTGACACCTTATCTCTTACCACCTACTGGTTTGCCTACAGCTGTATTGTGAAACTTCAAAGCTGATACTTCCAAACCCACCACACACACACACAGTCTTTGACTGGCATGTTATGGCCATTCCCAGGCAGCCCTCCCACAAACTGTGAGTAGGCAAATGCTAGGAGACAAGCCGGGGTTTGGCAACGTGTCCAAGTATGCAAAGCATGGCAGCCAACAAACAGGCCAGATATACAAGCCATATCAGCTGGTGCAGGCCTTTGAGCATGGCTGTGACGTGGTTGGAATTGTTTACTGTTTACCCTGATGTGCCAGTGAGCTTGGCGTTCATTCCTCACCCCTCCCTGACCCAAACAGCAATCCACCCACTCCCCTGGGGGGGGGGTGGGACCCAACACCTAGCTACTGTTGCCATGGTGATGACATGACTTTCATACACAGGTTTCATGGGATTGGGGGGGGGGGGGGCATTGTTTCTAATATTCTCTATGGCATACCTCAGACTGTGTCAGGTGTGCGTATGCATGTGTGTAGACTGGGGTGTGTGTGTGCACACACCTGTGATTAGTCATTCGTTTCAGACCAGCATCTGATTTACAGACTTAATTTCCACACGTTAATAGGCTGCCTAAGTGACGCACATTAAGTGAGTATCTTCAAAATGAAAATGGACATATTGAAAGACCAGATAAAAACATGACATTTTAATGTGCCGAAATGACTGGACTCACCAGCTTATCTATCTATAAATTCCAGGAACGTCTGTCTGTGTGTGTGTGTGTGTGTGTGTGTGTGTGTGTGTGTGGCATAACCCTCGAACAGTTAGTCCGTTCGATTTCAAACTTGGCAGGTGTCTTGCTACTGGCACGAGTAAGTGCAGTGCCAAGTTTGACGTTGTTTGGATAAGAAAAGCAAAAGATATTGTTAAATATATTGGTAAAAGAAGCACACGTTGGCTTTCTCCACTCTACCATAGCCACTCCCCCTCTCCCACAGCACAGCGCAGGACCAGAGGCAGAGAGGGTCAGCAGAGTTTTGGCAGCACTGAATCACAGGTTTACTAAGACGCAAGATGTTTGGGGGATTATCATGTCTGACCTCAACAATAAAGACTCCCTGTATGCAGTTTGCTTGCATACAATGATTCTGTTGATTTTGCAACACGCCAACAAACACGGGTATGTGGCTATTCAAAATTACATAAAAGTATGCAATAAACTGACGCTTCAAATAGCCCAGGCTACTTTTAGACTCTGAATAAACAAACGACAATTCCGACTGCAAGGTCCCAAATTGAAACAAGCAATATGCTCACGGCCCCGTATTTAACAACGTTTTAGAAGACGTGCCACACGGATAGACAACGAGTTGCAGACAGAGCGACGTCACTTATGCTACCAAAGACTGTTTTTGAGTCACATTGTTGCAAATCTCATATGATGATGCATCTTTCTACAAAATGGTTTGTCTTCTATATCGTTAAGCTATTCAATAGGCTAAACATCAAAGCATTAGGGTTATGTCATTTCGATCAGCTACAGACAACGAGTGGCAGACAGAGCATGATGTCACTTAGACCTACAATAGGCCTACCAGAGAGTCACATCGTTGCAAATTTTAAACGATGATGCATCATTCCACAAAATGGTTTGTCTTCATATCAGGAAGTTATTCAATAAGCTTAACAATAATATAGCCTTAACTTAAAACAGCTGTTAGACTTATGTCATTCTGATCTGTAGAAATGTCACATGCAGCCATGCCTAAATTCTGCTTACTGCACATTAATAATAAATAGGTTAATATATATTAATATAATATTCAGTATTCATTATTTAATGCTTAGCTGGAATGATGTTTTCCCCATCATCCTATTTTTAAAGCAGGCCTACCTGCGGGCATGTAATTGGGCTACGGGTTTTCTACAGGAGCGGCATGTTTGAACGGCCACTGCACTAGTTTTAGATAACAAAGGACCACTGACCACGAGGGGAAATCTCCTCACGCACGAGAGCTGAGAGAGTGACCACACGCACGAGAGATGAGAGAGTGACCACACGCACGAGAGATGAGAGAGTGACCACACGCACGAGAGATGAGAGACCGTGGGAAAACACGAGGGGATAACACGAGTCTCAATGCCTAATAAGTCCAGTGAGGAAGACAGGATGGCAAAGGCCAAAAAGGAAAAGCAAAATGAATGGATGAAGCGATGAATGGATGGATGAATGAATGTCTCATTCTCTCCTTTTGAGCTGCATTTTGGAGAATTCCTTCAGAAAGAGAATGAAGGGAGGGGATCAGTACGTGGAGACGGACGAGTGAGTGTGACTAATGACTCTCACCTGTTCTGGAAGGTGTTGAGCCCCGCAGGGACACACTGGACCCTCCACTGGCCGTTCTGGTCAGGGTACAGGACGAACTTGATAGGAGTCTGCACCTCCAGCTCCTTCTCCAAGGAGAACAGGTGCTCTTTCCAAGGACAACCACCCTGGGAGAACTCCACCACTTCCCCACTTGGGTCCACCTGGATACAACACACACACACACACACACGCATGCGCGCACACACACAGGCACGAACGCACACACACATCCGTCCATACGCATGCACACACACAGACAGACACAGGGCAAACAATGAACACTGGGAATACCAATACTTTCAATAACAACCTGTGAACCTCATATACAGCTCTCTGACGTTTTTAACCCACTCCAGGGTTGGTGCTGCTACCGCTGTAGAAAAGGGCAAGAAGTACTTCCATCTGGCATCTAGTGATATTTAGGCTGGACTTAAAAATAAAAATATTTATGCAAAATAAATCTGACAACTTGAGTCAGTGAGTGAGGTCGTGCCACTAATATATGCAGGAGGTTGCTGGAGTGTGCTGACAGCGAAAGTCAGAGGGGTCGTTTGTGGCTTGACGCCACTCATGTTAGAATCACCTCGGCATGGCTGTCTCCTGGAGGAGAGCAGAGATGTACACGATTTCTGTGGTGCAAACCCCAACCCTTCAGGAGGGAAAAAAAAAAAACTCCCACATCCACCCTCGCTTGCATGAGTGATCTGTCTGCACGGCATCTCTCTCCTCAGTGATGTACACACAGAGTGTTCACCTTCACTCATGATAGCTGAAGGCATCCTCCCATTCCATACAACAACCGTCCCCAGATGCACCCTCAACACATAAGGTCAGTTAGGTCTAGTGAAGAGTCCCCCACCCCACCCCACCCAGATGCACCCTCAACACATAAGGTCCGTTAGGTCTAGTGAAGTCTCTGTCTCTGTCTCTCTGTCTCTCTCTCAGGTACGACGGCGGCATTGTGGACCTCTGCTGCCAGTGACAGCTCGTGTCAAAACGGACAGACAGACTGATTGATTGATTGACAGGCACCTGGGTTCTCATTTGGACGGCTCCCTCCACCACGGCGCGGGCAGGCAGCCAGGCTTGCCGGTAGTAGTCCAGGCGGTCCTGGAACTCTGCTCCCACCATGGCCAGGGCTTTGTGGAAACCCTCCTGTTACACACACACACACACACACACACACACACACACACACACACACACACACACACACACACACACACACACACACACACACACACACACACACACACACACACACACACACACACACACACACACACACACACACACACACACTTAAGGACGGTTTCCATACTTGGATTAACCTAGTTTAAATTCAGCCTAGCTCTAACGTTATGTTTACATTTATTTTCACTTTGATCTAAAGCGACTTACAATATCAAATAACAATAAACAAACATTACAATAGCATTAATAGTAACAGTCAATCAAATAAAAGTAAAATCAATTAGAAATCATACTAATCAACTAGGCCCAATGATAATATCAATAGTAAAGATAATAATAACAATAATACATGTTTGTTTTTGATGTAGGGGTGTTCACTAATGTAGCCTAGCTAATGCCTGTGGTGGCAGATTATGCACGCTCCAGATCTTCACACGGGTATAACAGACAGCTTTGTCCCCTTGCCATTTTAGAACAGGCAAAAAGAAATATGCCTATCTGTTGGTCTAATCCATTTTGCACACTGGCTTTGGGGCCTGCCTGTTCCAGTGGTCTACTCAGTGCATCGGTCAGGAGTGTGTGTTTAGCCAGAGGCTCGGTGCATCGGTCAGGAGTGTGTGTTTAGCCAGAGGCTGTGGCTCCCCTCTCATCAGCAGTTCACTAATGAAGCTTATGAGTCAAAGTGACACTGCCTAAGAAGTCAGAGCAACCATCAGGGCAACAAATGGTTATGGTGAGGGAGACTAAGATTAGTTACACTTGAAACACCATGCATTAAGGCTTATCTCTCCAGAGTGTAAAGACACAAATGCCAACATATACACACACATTCTTTTAATGTCCATAGAAAAAGAAATCAATGATTTGCACAAACTGACTGGGACACATATAAACGTGTGTGTGTGCATACACATACACACACACACAAAATAACACACAAAATTCCAACTGACACAAGCTCAATTCAATCTCCCTGGAAACGGCTGTTGGGCACGGATGCTGTTGTGCCAGACATGGGGGGGAAGCCATTACTTTTTCAATTATCACACTGCCCGTGTGACAAAATCTCAGCATTAGTAAAATCACGAGGTCCCGGATTGACCAGTGGCTCTCGTCTCCGCCAGCCCCACTCCTCCTCCTGGACGTTTCACAGCAGCACCACCTAACCCCCTCCTCTCTCACTAGCGCCCCCTGCCCTCCCACCTAACCCCCTCCTCTCTCACTAGCGCCCCCTGCCCTCCCACCTAACCCCCTCCTCTCTCACTAGCGCCCCCTGCCCTCCCACCTAACCCCCTCCTCTCTCACTAGCGCCCCCTGCCCTCCCACCTAACCCCCTCCTCTCCCACTAGTGCCCCCTGCCCTTCAGCAGCCACCCAGCAGCAAGTGCTGAAGGGACAGCAACCCTGGTTATCTTATTCCAGAGGAAAAGCTCCCAAATATGTGCATCACAGGCCAAGTTCACCGAGAGACAGGCGGCATGAGGTGGAGGTTCAGTCCTCAGAGACTGAGGGTCAGACCTAGATGCCCGCTTGCTAAGTAGAATTTGAATGGCCAGCATAACAAAGGCCGAGACTTTAAATTCTCCCTAATCCGTCTGCCATTCTGCAGCGTTTAGTGAGGGCTGCCCCCTCTTCCCTCAGACTGGCTTCAGCCTCAAACCCGTCAGGTCACACTGGCTCAGGCTGACGCTGATGGAACCTGACAGGATCCATTGGAAAGTCAAACACTTCTGGCGGCTTTCGGGAGGGTCACACAATGGCGTCTGAGCTACTAAGAGCCTCAATGCTGTGACTAGGCATGGAAAGCGGAGAATGGCACACAATAACAAAACGAACAAACAAACAAACAAACAAACAAACACACAAACAAACAAACAAACAAACAAACAAACACACAAACAAACACACAAACAAACACACAAACAAACAAACAGCATGCATGCCAGGGGCCACCTCACACTCTCTCTGTGCCTCTATCGGGTTCCTTCAGGCCGCTGCGTGTAATTGAGATGTCACGCGGCACGGTGAGTAAGCAGACGCTCTCCTACCTCGGTGTCCTGGCTCTTGCTGTTCCAGCGGGGGTTGAGGTGGCCGACGCGAGCGCTCAGGGTGGTGGAGACCGAGTAGCGCACCTCGCCGTCCGTCTGTGAGATGCCGTTGTCCACGGCGTCCACCTCCTCCACGAAGTTCTCGTAAAGCTGAGAGAGGGGGAAAAAACATGCATATTGAGTCAAACTTCAGGAGGTGAGGAGTTGTAATTGCACAATCTCAGTTCATCGCAACAGGGGCCCTTGCTCTAACAAGGACCTGATTCTCTGACCTTCTGCTACATCTCGTTCATAGAGAAGCTTGAAACATGTGGCTCTAGGAAGCAGTCTAATAGGAAGTTTACATTATCTGTATTAGCCAACCACTAGCCTACCTGTCTTCCCCATATGTACCACTTAATACTCAGGATCCCTTTAGCATCAAAAGTGCAGTCAGAATAAAAAATGTTGTCGCATTCAGCAATTCTCTCCTTGCGACCGCTAGCTGCCCATACCGTGAGAACACTGAACAAAAAAAACTCTGACCTCTGAAAAAAGGCAAAAAGTGCAAAAATACACTGAAAAAAAGGCAACCTGAGATGTGAAACCACAGAAAGCCCCCCCCTTGAGCTCCATGATAGCGGTTGTTAGATGAAATAGCTCTGCTGCTGGCCTTAGTCTATGATACTGGTGTTGGATGAAATAGCACTTTAAAGCCTCTGCTGTTGGCCTTTGCGGCGGCCGTCTGTTCCTTACCTTGTCGTAGAGCACCTCCAGCTGCCGGTCACTGGGCTCCAGCTGGGTGAGATGCGCCAGGAGCTGCCGGCCAAAGTGCAGGTACACGAGTCCGGCCGAGCTCAGCTTGGTCAACCACGGCTTCTCTGGGCACAGGCTGTGAAAGGTCTCCACGAATGACCTGAGGAGAGAAGCGCGGCAGGAATAAAGTTCAACAGGCTGCAGAGACGGTCATCTAATACACAGTTTCTGTGCAGTTATTAAGGTAAACAGACTTCCGTTTCACTGTAGGGTCAGACGCTTAATAGTAATAACATCATGAGCCTGTCAGTGGTGAAAACAAGCTGTTTACTTTGACACTGCTAATTCTGGCGTCTTATGCTACACCTTCATGAAAATTAGGCTGGTCGTTTTAGCAACCGGTACACGCACACGAGTGAAAAGATAACTTCTTTGGCAGATAGAAACGCATCACGAGCAGGCGTAAATTTCAGAACACATTACATTTTCTAAAGATGATGTAAAATAGTGATACAACACTGTCCCTAAACTCTCCCTGACTTGAATATAAAACATGACAACCACTTGCCAAAGAACATTACCATTAACCGAAATTCCACATGCATAATGATGGGACGTGTTCTACCCCCAGAAGCAAGAAAAGTCACCTTAGCACCTTAGAACTCGAGCTTAAACAAGACAACAGGAAATACCCCCTTTTTTAGAAAAGGAAAGCATGCACTACTGGAGAATAATGGAGAATCACACGCATGTTTCTCTCAAAAAGCCCTGTGTGACAACTAAACTGCTTCTGTCTGCTAAGTGTGGAAAATGTAGGCCTATGCTCTTGATTTTGAAACTCATAAACACAAATTTCTGGTGCAAATCCCTGGGAAGTGGATATGCTAAAGCATGACAAATAATGATGTTTTCATTCGTCATCGTAGATGCATGACTAAATATCAATTTTGGAGACAGTCATTGCAAACTGTGAAAACTTCAGAGTGGAGTTTTCCTCTCACGCAGCTACTGTATATTGGACCACTATGAGCTTATCACAAGCTCACCTCAATTACATTTAGGCTGTCTGCAGGGACAAGAGAGGGGTAAACACACTCAGCATCCTCTATCACCAGAGCTGGATGAGATTTAGTGACATTAATTTAGGAGGACAATTAATTTCCTGTGGGAGCTTTGCCTCAGATAAAATAATGGCTTCTGGGGGAATCAGAGCAAAAGCCTTACGTGTTCTGATTTATTGTGACCTATATTTTGCTAATAATTTCTGATGATTTTTAACCTCTGCACTTATTATTTGCCCTATTTAGGATTGATTATGTCAGTTATTTTATTCCCACATATAGCCTAATTATCCGTTTAATCAAATGAGGGTACATGTACCATATAAGATCCTTTCCAGATGTATATATTATTTAATGTTGTATTTGGTATACCGGTATATCGATCATTTGGAAAAGTCAGAATGAGAAAACGGAACGTTACAGACTTCAGAGTGTGTATGATAAGAGACCTACTTGAAGGATTGTTTGGACATGCGTGACATGTTCAAAAGAACTCTATTCACAAAAAACTGCCACACCATTTTCAACCGAATCGCATCAGGCTATGCTCAAATCTAATCCCCTTTCCAAACCTCTAGGGGTTCAAATTCAGACTTGTTTTTCTTCTCTTTCCTTCAGACTACCTCGGAAACAACATGGAGAGTTAGTGGCTATTCACCCACTACATTTTCCCTGTGCTTAGAGCAAGAAAACCTACAGTATCAATAAGTTGTTAGATGATTTGACCTTTCTTTCTAACCAGTACACAGTCGCTGTAAATTACATTTATATTGCAGCTGTCAGATTTTAGCACCAAAACGTTTCAAATGTGTTTGATCAGCATTTAGATCTAAAACTTATTTTATATCAATAATGAGGCCAGAGGTAAATATTTCTTAACCCCACCAATTCTGATAGACTGGTATAGATTACATACCAGCCACCATTTCAGCATCTCAAAATGTTTACACCTTCAGGAAGTTATGGAAGAACAGATGAACCCAGGGAGGTGAAAAACTCAGGTAGGTGTGTGTGTCTGTGTGTGTGCGCGTCTGTGTGTGAACAACAGCAGACCATGAGCACTGCCCGGGTGTGTGAGCAGCTCACTGCTGATGGTAATTACAGACATTGACATTAATGAGAAATCTCTGTGGCAGGAACCTGTGTGTTAACGGAGAGAGTGGAGTGCTGAGCATGCGGGGGGGGGGGGGTGAGAGGACAGTGCAGTCATTAGCGGGCTAATTGACAGAGCCCAGGCATCCCTGCGTCGTTTAGCAGGGATGGAGGGATGGAGGGAGAAAAGGAAGGAAGTGTGGCAAAGAAAAGACCACAGGAAGAGAGCAGCGTGCTGCCGTCTGCCTGCCTCTCTCCTGTGACGTGAGGACAAGGGGTTGAGGCTGTACTCATTTCAACTGACATTTACAGTCTGCTCAGGACCCAGTCGAGCTGGAGGGATTCCTTCCTTTGTGTGTGTGTGTGTGTGCGTGCATGCGTGCGTGTGTGTCAGAATGGGTCTGAGAGTGTCTGTCTATGTATGTAGCCAATTTAAATCACACCACCACAGTGAGATGTTTCCTGTAATATGAAGGCTGCATATCCTCAGTCACCTTCGTGGATCATGGGTTTACTGGGCGTAGGTCTGCTACACTAAACTGCTTATGCGGTGAAATATAGAGCCTGAGTGTGCCAGAAGAGTGGAGTCGTACAGAGCCTGACAGACTGTGCTGCCATATTGTGCCTGTGGTGCGCTCCTCTCCTTTGGGTGTGGCTAAGAACCGTTAACGCAAGAGGGAAGGTCACTTTGCAGCATGGCAATGTAGGGCCAACAAACACAGATTGCTTGCCACCTGAGCTACAATGGAGGGGGGGGGGGGGGGGGGGGGGTCGCCTAGGGAACAGCAATTAGCTGTACTCCCTGCTGGGTAAAGAGCATCTCACATTTAGTTTCCTGAGACTGAGAAGACAAACACTGGAGACAGAATGTTTACATTTCATACAGTAGTTTGGTTGTCCTGCCTTATCCAAGTTAGTGGTGAGCTACCATAACTTGATTTATTGTGCTATTTTATGACCTCATACTTTTGCCGGATTATCAGTCATTTGACTGGGGAAAGAAAACGTTGAAGTCTAAAAATATAAAAAGAGAAAAGTCTAAACTTCAAAAGTTAAACACCTATAAAGAAATTTGATAAAATCGTCAAAAAAGTTGATGATGCTACCAAGACCTATCAGAGCTTGCTTGCACACATGAATTCAATTTTATTGTTTAAAGGTCACACTATATGTTCCAGTGAAGGGCGGCCTACCTCTGATGATGATCATAGCGATGCTTCTTAGGGTCGTACTCCCCTCCAACGTCCACTACGATGTCACACTTGGCAAGCTCTGCAGGGTCACGGGTGCGGATGATTTCAGCATCCTGGAGGATGACAAATATCATAACAAAACACATTTGGTGAGCTTTAAATCACAAACAAGGCTTCATTCCTCCTTCACAGATGCTGAAACAGAAACAGTCATACATAAAAGCACTGACTTTACACACTGGCACTGCTGCAAACATACTTTTGCAGTAACGTTACCTTTCCAGTGCTGTCAAATTAGGTCATGCCAGTGAAGCCCATTATGACTTGTGCAATTTCTTTATTTAAACTGCACATATCGAAGTAATGTAGAATTCTGTCTTCACTCAAATGCACAATGACATAGAGAATCACTCTGATTTTGACGCCAAAATAAGTAAAGTTATGCCCATGAGTCAGGCAAGCTGGTTATATCAGAGACCTGTCATTGGCTAAGCTAGCTAGGGCGCTATCTTAATAGTAGGCTATGATGGTACTGTGAGGAGCTGGGTCTTGATATACCTTGTATTCCGGTAGCTGGCAGAGGAAGAAGCATGCTAACACTTCGTCGCAATGAAATGTCCCATTGTGCGTGCCGATTTTTACCATTTTGTCACTACAAAGACGCTTGGCTTTAGGAGACTGCATAAATTTTCTCTCAATGTTCCGGGCAAATGTTGTTGTTCCCGTTGAAATTTTACAAACTAATGTTACAGTAACGGTGGAACATGAGACAAACTTATTTAAATATATAGCTGTATGGATGTAAGAGAAACACCGACGTAAATATGATCTTGTTAACATAAAGCCGACCGCATACAATGTTTGAAGACACGCGTGCGGCGGACATATATTTCTGACGGACCGACGGATGTGATGTAATTAAAATCTGTGCTCTTGCGTCTCCGGTCGGTTACTGAACAGCTGGATGAGGCGTAGCCTTTCTGTTATTAATGACTCTGTCTGTAAGAAGATAATAACTTGTTTGTTCAATTTAATTTGCAACAATAGATTATCCAAAAAAGAGGGGGCAAAAAAAAGGTAGGCTGAAGCAGAAGGGGACTGAGCGTGCTGAGTGTGAGTTTGCTGTGCATTCCAGATTAAATCACATTCCCTTGCACAAACTGAGACCATAACATCTTGGCCAGTAGGCTAGGTATAGTCCATCTCAACACTTGGCAGTCCTGCTGCATGAGCTCTGGCACCTGTGACTCTGAAGAGAACCTGTCATGTTGCATTGGCTCCCTGCTGCCTCTTTCAGACCTCTGAGAGTAGTCTGTCAGCTCACATCCCCACTCTTATGAAAAGCCATTATTTTTGTCCTCTATCTCTCTCTCGCCTGCTGCCCTTCCCTCCCTCCCTCACTCCCCATTCACTGTCGATCTTGCTCATTTCTCAAGTTTTCTCTTTGTCATCATGTGAGTCTTCACACTTTCTGACTGACAGCTGAAGGGTTAGAAAGCAGAACAATTCTGACTCTTGACAAAATAAATGAACAAAATCAGCCACCATTTAGCCTACAAGGACTATGCAATGGCCTAATCAGCTCATTCAAGAATCAAATCAGTCATCACCTCAGCTTAATCCAACTGACTCTGCTTCCTCTATATCAAGATAGCAGGACAGTGGAATTTTCTTTCAGTCATCATAAGAGGAAAATGTAACACCATGAAACCGGTTGAAACATTTTGGAGTTTAGCTTATGCTCCAGTGACTCCAAAGCAACCTACTTCTTTTAACATGGTGCATTTCAAATCAGTTTATTTCTTTAACATAGGCATAGGCTATTATTAGCACCAGTCATAGTCAAAGAAGTGGATTATAAATTATTTGTCAAATAGGATAGTATAGAATCATGTATTTTGGTCTATAGCACAAAAGTGGTAGGCCTATATTTTGTGTATGTTCAGGGACCATTAAAGTGATAGTCCTACTCGCTCGCTAGCAATATAAGACAACACTATAAGACAAATCTCGTTAGATTTTTGGCCCTTGGAGGCCTTTCTCAGTGATGACAGATGACAGCTATCAAATTCAGTTCAGTTGCTTCTACCTCTTGCACAGCAAGTCACCAATTGGAAATGTCAGTCCCAATAATCCCACTGAGACTGCTGATGTGATGACAATATTCACTACCAGTAAATGCACCACTTATGGGTTGCCGTGCCGTGGTCACATGCTGTCTGCAAATGCTTTCGGGCTCCAATGGTTGGTATTCTCATCTAAAGGAGGTTACTTTTTTGACTATTATCTCTCTGGTACCTGGTGCCTTTGTACAGTCATTGAAAAGGCTAAAACACTTTCCCCTCCACTACAAATGGTTATGGTTCATTCTTTCTTTCTCCTCTCTCTTTCTGTAAATGTTCGTTGATAAAATGACAATGATAGGTCTATCAAGAAACTGATACCATTATCATTAAATCGTTGAAAGTAGAGGAAAACGATGAGCTATAATAATGGAATTATTTTTCTTTCAGTCCTACAGGTATTTTTATACTGCAGTTGCCTGAGGCATACCACTTACAAAATTGTGAACAGCACAACAGTGCCGCCTAGAGTAAAACGGTGCCCATGTTCTGCTGTGTGGTCTTGTGTGGTATGTACTTGGATCAAGTCTGTGTTTTCACCAAGTGTGCCCAAATATGGATTCATCTCCAATGTGTACTCCAGATAGGGCATTTAGTTGTCTGCTTATAGAGAAAAGCACATTTCATATTGTTCAGGGGCACAACATCGAGGTATAGCTGTTAGCTGTCATGGTTCATAAATTCAAAAATGGCATCTCAGAAAAAGACAGCTCAATAGCACCACTCTGTTAGCCTAGAAATCTAGACGCGCCCCTAACCATACTTACCAGTAAAATCTGATGATACAGGCTTATTTACTGAATGACAGGATATTTATAGATGTGTACTGTTTGAAAAGTAATTTAAATCGAGATTTTTTTTAAAAAAAAAAGCTTGTAGGCTGTATAGTCATATTTGCTATATTGTTGTATTAATTTAAAAATGACTATATAACTAATGTATTGTGATATGGACAGTTGTGGAGTGTGGACATGTTTACTTGTCCACTTTTCCATTTTGTTTAAACTTGAAAATGCGTTAGCCTACCTAAGGGAATTCAAGGAACATATTATTAATCAACTGTCATTGCCCAAATCACATTAACACTCTGTAGTGATTGTAAGTGCGGAGGTCTCTTGATGTTCTACCCATTCATTTTTCTCAATTCAAGTGCCCTGAGCAAAGGGTGTAGGCTGCTATTTAGATTAGAAAAGGCTAAATGTTTCCGCCTAGTGGCCACCCTATGTCTATGCATGTGTCATGTTGTTTATATGCGGAACTGAGACATATCCGTTCGTTAAATTAAAAACAACAGCCCAAAACGTTAGACATATGATAAGATTATTCATTGCTGGCGGCTACTGACCCGTGTTTCATGGAAATAGACAAGGAAAATTACCCTGAGTCTCTGAAGTGGCGCAGCGACCCCACGCATCTCTGCAGTGTCAGAATATGAAAATAAGGACAAAAAGAAAGCCAAAAAATGTAAAAACATGTAGACATAGTCACTATTTCAAATCATGTAATGACTTTCATCGTTGTCATATAAGCCGATTTGGAGCAGTTTAAAGAAAATCTGATTATTAAAGGTCGAGGACAAGGTTTGTGAATTCAGCACTACATACGCGGACAGCTCCCTCCCCCGCTCCCCCTCTGCTCCTCCGCAGCACACTGGCTTGTATTGATAACACAATTAGCCAGATGGGGCACGCTTCCATGGAGTGAATCTAGAAGGTCTTACAGTCACCTCCACCACCGAGTGATATCGTCCTATACGGAGAGAATTACAATCTGCCCTTCGTCCGTGTCCGAATAATTGCCCTAGACCTGCCAATCGTCCCATTTACAGACCCCACATTTGATAAGGTAAGAATGCAGCATGTTTTGCATTAGGCTATGACCGGCGACGACGAGCGTGAGAGTAGCCTAGGAGGACCTATAGTTGTTGTCGAAGGCGGTTCTGTCTTTTGTCAACACTGCTGTATTGCATTATGGTGCTTGTTTTGAACTGCATTTCAGAGGTGTCCTGCCATTTCACAACTAAACAGCTGTGCAGGCGAATGATGGTGCATGGTCTTGTGTGGATAGTCCATGTGCATCGGTTGTGCAAATTAGCCATGTTCTGGCTAATTTGTGGCAAAGTCTGTTAGCCTTTTAAATTGTAGCCTACAATAACCAAAAAGCTTACATCCATATTTTATTGTAAAGGACAATATCGTGCACATTTGCGGGGCCGAAAGAAGGGGGAAGAAAAACGTTTAACGCCGATTGTATCACAAACATTTTCCCCATATTGCGTTTAACAGTTTGGGATCACCAGCTAGAGGGCGTTGTGACACTGTCGTGAGGGGGACACAATTAATGACTACATCCACCCGTATTGGCAACATTCCCTCCCCCTTTCTGCAAAATCAAATCGATTTGAAGTTCCATTTTCTTAAGTGCTATGGGGTTTCGCCTGCCAGTGCCGTTTATATTATTGTTAAAATGCGGTTTGACAGGACTCTGAACATGCTTAAATTGAACCGTTATATCTAGATTGTGGGTTTATAGGTGTTTCACGTGACAAAACTATTGTTTTAAAACTTTTTTTTTTTTTTTTTTTTCACTTTTCGATATTGCTTATCAAATGTTTAGACAAATGATTGCATTTAATCAAATATTTTATCAGTGCTTATCAGTAGCCTATGTCTAGTTTACACAAATGTGTCCAGCGTCTGGTGCTGTGCCATGCCAAAAAGTACACTGGAGCTAGAACAGCCTGGCTCATGTAAACTGACACTGTGATGAAGAGCCATTAAGACATTCCCTTGTGAGATGGAATGAGCAAGCAAGGAGAGAGAAAGAGGGAGATATATGCTCGAAAAGTGGGTAGGGAAATCTAGTTTCCCCCATATCGTATTGATTTATGTCAGTCATCGTTTACAGTGTTTGTAACGCCAAGCCTAATCCAACAGTGGATTGATCACAGACTCAGTTTCCTTCTCAAATGTAATTCTGTGGATGTATATCATGCATATCATTTTAAAAAGTGAACTGTTAGAATATCACCTAGAGTGATCCTCTCATAGCAACACTTACAACAAGTCTTGCTGATCCTAGCACTCACCAGCCGTCTTAAACTGACACGTAACTGTTAAAAACAGCACTCACTGATGCACTTATTCTTACTGTACTCTAATGTTTTTTAAATTGTCCTAATATTGTTGAGAATTGCTCTAAACTTAAACTGTTTACCATGTTGTTAGTCGCTTTGGCTAAAAATGCGTCAGCCAAATGTAATGTAATGTAATGTAATGTAATGAGTGCAAGGATTTGTTGCTGTTGTTGTGTTTTTGTCTTTTCTTCAGCACCTTGGATAGCTCACATGTATATTTGGGTTCTGTAGGCCTACTGAAAAAAACAAACATCCTTTAGCTTAAAAACGTGTATTGTGTATAAATATGTGCCTACAAATAGTAGTTTGTTTGTACACCCTCCAAATATTTATATAAATTCTTTTGCGAACTTAGCTGTTTTTTTGTTTTGTCACATTTTCTGTTTGAAATATTTCTTTTGAATGTAGGCCTATAGGTCCAAAGAAGCATGGATAGAGCAGAGCAGAAAGAAGTAGTATTTAAGTCCTGTGTGATGCATTAGCCATGAAGCAACGAAGCAGACTTCCATTCAGGTCTGGTCTCCTTCCAAACTGCAGTGACTCACCGACTCCTGCTAAATGAGTGAAAGTACAGGACTGTTTCACAATCACACACCACCCACCGTTAGCTCGTTCTATTGGACGGAGGTGACCACACTGATCCATGATTGGTCAAAAGCACCACAGTTATGTGGGAAATGCAATTCTAGAGCGTGCACTCTCTCTCTCTCCCTCCCTCCTCTCTCTCTTTCCCTCCTTCTCTTTCTCTCTCTCAACTTACGTGAATGCCAGGAAAAGGTCTCTTCTCATGTCATTTTCTCTTTGCAGGGAAATGTTAAACAAGAAAACGAGATTTGGTTACACAGCAGTAAACATGTTTTATGCCATGATTGGGGCACACAGTCTATGTTTAATTTTGCTATCTGTCCAGAGTAGACCATCTAATTTTAGTAAGATCAAATTAAAGTCTTGGTTACCTGGAGACTGTGTACACAGTTTATCATTAAATGCGCAGTAAATGTGAGAATAGAGTTGAGGATTTGAGTTGCTTACAGTTGATCATACAACAAACATTTGACTTGAAATGGTTTCTATTGTTTACCTGAGAATGTAAACAAGAGTATTCCTCTAGAGTATGAGGTGGGAGTATGGAGAAAGAAGCACACATTGTGTATTCTTCTAAATAGCCTTGCCAGCACTTATTTAGTTCTTATAAACGACTTATCCAGCCATTCACAATAGGTGTTTAAAGGGTATTTTTGTGCTTTGAAGTGGCCTTCTTTAGGCTGTTATTGTGGTTGAAACCATTTGTTCATTGTCTTCCTTTTCACTATGAAGCTTGACGTGACAAAGTGGCAGTAGATGAAGCATTGTGTTTATGCTTGCTGTGGTGAGGGGGCCCCTCACACAAAGAGCCAGGGATCATTAACTTCCCGCAGAACAGCTGGTGCATGGGGTCCAGGCTCGGAGGCAGCTGGGGGGGTTGGCTAAACCCAAACATAATCTGGTATTTGCTCAGAGATTTCCTCGCTATTTACTTATGCCCTGTTTGCACAACAGATACTGTACCAACGGTGATATATAAAAATGGCTGGAGTGATGGCCACTTGATCCACTTATTCTAACCAATCAATTGACATGATTGACCTTGCCAGAGCCAGATCCAGACAAAAGATTGATAGCTCCCTCTGACAGCTCGCGAGTGAGTTAAGGAAGGGGGGTATTCCTCCTTTTCTCTCATTAACACAGCCTGGCTCTCTTTATTCATCCATCTTTCAGCGTGCACCCTTCTGTTCACACCAGAGAAGTTGTTACCATCTGACCACCACTAATGAGAGGGAGCATCAGGGAGAATCTGAAGCGCTATGCTGCCGACACGGTCCTCCGCTGGGGTTCTGATACATCCCTCTGAACTGTCACTGGGAGCAGGCAGCTAGGAGCCTTCTTGTCTTTTTCATGTTGCATCGAAGTCGTTATCCCGTCAAGGAATGCATATTTAACTGGCAGAGTGTACGTCTTGCTACAGGGTGACTCCATCTGGCTCACTTTGATCTTTCTACACGGAGGAGCACATCTGCTCAGGGCAGGCCATCCCTTTCTCACCCCCCCCCCCCCAGCCCCCGTCTCTCTCCTCTCTCTCTGTGTCTCTCTCTTTCTCCCTTCCTCTCTCTTTCCCCCCTCATTAGAATGCAAGGTACGCAGTCCATGGGTGAGTCACTTCACAGTGGCAGCTACAGTCAGCATCTAATATTAAGCTTCTGACTTCACACTGGCCAACTGAGGATTCCGTTTCCACGGCAACGTGCTGCAGACCACACCCCCCTCCCGATCAGCCTCCTCTTTCCCACCATGGGGCACGTGACTTTCAGGAAGCCATTCTGCTCCCTTTATAGTCATTAACCCTGTCCTGGTCTCCTGTCCACTCGGGGCCCCACCGTCCTCTTGGCATAATGAAGTCTTGGCAAAGTAGAACAAGCAGGGAGAGATTTCCTATTTTAATATCTCCAGTCAGAATAACACATTGCCAAAATAACTAATTGATTAATGTGTCTGTTGCTCGGCCATGACAATGATAACTAATACATCAGTTTTAACATGTATGGCTACAAGCACAGTGTTAATATCCAAGCCAAATTGCAGTAAATTGGTTGTCTGTCCCACTGATTGGCTCACATCTATATATAGACCTTCATTATTCATGGAGCCCCTTCTCCACTAGTTGTCAGAGTTTGCCCTTCAGCAAGTGAGAGCTAGCGAGGCCCACGGCAGTCATAGCTGTGCTGTATCCCCTGACGTAATGATGGAGAGGAAGCCATCCATGACTGGCGCCAACGCCATGTAGGGAAGTGGGAAGGCGAGACCCCGAGGTCCAGCCATGATCTCACCTGAGATTGTCTCATTAACAAATAATAAATAAATAAAAGCCCAGTCCACGCTCTCCCGTGGGGGAGCACATTATGAGCTCTGAGTGCATGATGTGTAGTCCATAGGCTGGTTGGTGCATGTGTTGAATGGGATGTTGGAGGTTAGTAGTCGGGGGGGGGGGTATGGGGCTCAGATGGAGTGGGTGGGAGTACGGGGGGCGTCTTTATGAATGAAGTCCTTTCCTGCAGACAGGAGATGAAGTCATGGGTGAAATAGGAGAACCCCCCTTTCCTGTGTATATTGGGGGTGAAAAAATAGCATTAAAGACAGATGAAAAAGAAGACATGGTAGAAAGAAAGACAGTCAGAGTGGATGTGGAGGGATACGTCATGCATACTGTATTTGTGGCTCTTCTGTGAGAGGGGAACGGTTGTGAAAATCCCTGGTAGTAAATGGCTCCTATTCATCTCTCTGAACTCAGGTGACTTTGGAAAAATAGAGAGGCCATTGTTTGTTGCTGATTGCGGGAATTTTTTCCACAAAAGGTATGTGGAAGGAGAATGGGAGCGTAGGTGGACATGTTCCAGTTTAAGGTTGCATTTGGGGCTAATTTTGGAAGTACGTAATGTTACGCCTACCAGTGCATTCAGGAATCTTAGTAATGTTCTCCCTCCTAAAAATAAACATTGACATGACATTGAATTGATATAAATAAAAAAACATGCCATAGTTCTGACAGTATTTCAATACAACTGAAACAAGTTAGCATGTGAGTGTCTTCAATAAGATTATGTATGTAGTAAGTATGTATATATACTCTTTTGATCCCGTGAGGGAAATTTGGTCTCTGCATTTATCCCAATCTGTGAATTAGTGAAACACACTCAGCACACAGTGTACACACAGTGAGGTGAAGCACACACTAATCCCGACGCAGTGAGCTACCTGCATCAACAGCGGCGCTCGGGGAACAGTAAGGGGTTAGGTGCCTTGCTCAAGGGCACTTCAGCCGTGCCTACGGGTCGGGGTTCGAACCGGCAACCCTCTGGTTACAGGTCCGAAGTGCTAACCAGTAGGCCACGGCTGCCCTGATGTTGATGCTTCTTTTTATTCTTGTTATGAACAGTAATATAATTGACATGATATTTGAATTATATTAAAAATTGTGGTGCAGCTGTAATTTATCAAGCCACCATTTTGCCATAATCAGACATTTGGGTCACCTGACACCCACAAATCAGTGGTCAAACTGCAAAAGGAAAATCTGGGCCTTTTCATTTGCAAGCTGCTGTACAACCACATCCACACACTTCCCTCCATGCGTTCGAATGCACAATTACTTGTTTCTCTGTGAGAATTCTGCGTGTGACCTTCACCATCAACATGTGTGGTTAGGTGGGACCGAGGCGTGTGGCTCTCAGGCTGAGAGGAGTGGAGTGCTGTTAATTGTGAGAGAAGGGGACTCAGATAGCGATGCTTCAGTGGCAGCTTGAGGGAACCTGAGGATAGGGAGCTCTGTGGAGGAGTGTGCCTTAATCCTCCCTGACTGGTAACCACCCTGGAACTAAGCAGCAATAAATAAATCATAGTGAAAGTGTTATAGCAAGACGGAAATAGCAGCACCGTGTCGACAGAGAGGAACACTTGCATGTAAAGACAAAGTGTCCAGAACTGAGGGGAAGAAGGGCTTCTGTTGTTGTTGTTTTTTTTAGTTTTTCTCCTGAGGTCTCCAATTAGAAACTGGCTATGTGTGTATTCGTGTATAAGTATCGGCAACCCTTCAAGATATTAAAAATGTTATTATTTTGTAAGATTGTGCATTTCATTTTTAATGTTTCCTTTGAATTCATCCTTGATTTGTTGTTGCATTTTGTCATTGGTGTTATACATAATCTTGCATGTGACTCCACATACAACAAAGCACATGTACTGAGATTTGCTGCTGCAGATTCCTGCAGTCACGCACTGTATGCCTGTGATGTACTCCTAGGTTGGGGGATTCCCTGTCTTTTGTGGATGATGTCATCCTGCGGGTGTAATCCTGTGTGGGTCTAATCCCCCAGATGAAGGCAGGCTTTGGCTTTGCCACTCAAATTGGGGTCACAGACAACATGCCAGACAGACAGAGTAATAGAGAGAGAGTAACAGAGGGTTCAAGCAATAATGTAACTTTTCTGTCATCTTTGTTGAACCACTTTGGACATGCATGGTGCAGATTACAAGAAGGGTGTCAAACCCCCCTACCACACACACACTCATTTGAGACTTTTAACTCCCAAAGAAGGTGGAAACAGTTGGTGTGTGTGTGCATTTAGACTCCACATTGTGTACTGTTTGTTTTTGTGTAGTACCCCTCCAAGTTGTACAGTATGATAACCCCAGTTGCCTTTGCATAATTCACTCTCTTCCTAATTAGTTGACCCCTTGCCATTTCTAGTTGTGATTGTTTCTTAGGGCTGCCTCAACATTTAGACGGTATCTATGTCATGGAGATATAGATTTACTGCAAAATTCTTGAAAAGCAAACACTAGTATGAGATTACTGTTGAGATTTAATTTCCTATGCCCTACTGTATCAAATGCAAAGTCTAGGCCTGTCATCCTGTGACATGAATGTGGTCTAACTAATTTTGAGACACCCTTTCAGTGCAGCTTTGTGATTCTTAACCAAGGCGTCTTCTGTCTCCACATTGTTGTTGTAAATTGTCACTAAGCTTCTGTTGTTAGTGTAGGAGAGTGAGATCATAGACAAGGTCGTTCTCAGTCCCTGCGATTTCTAGACGCAAGGATTACAAACCAGTTACTATTGATATGGGGCAAAGTGTTAATGTTGTGGAGAGGATTTAGTCCTTTCTTCTGTCCAGCATTATGTCGCATATTTGTTGAATGACATCATTTTCACAGCCCGGCTGATCCTTCAATCCCCACTACAGCCACACTTAAAACCCTTTACTCCCCGAATCGTATTGGACTCCCCCCCTTTAGCATGTCCGTGTCTTCTGATAGGAGGACACAGGCCCGGAAGGTTAGGGGTGCAAGTTGATTAATAATATGCGCTCCCCCTCCCCTTCGAATCCATCCTCACCATCACAACGTCTCCGTCACAACCACCGTCTCCCTCCCCTCTCCGTAGGCGAGACACTCCGCAGTATAAAACCTTGAGGGGCTAGCAGAGGATCATGCGCCAGATCTCTGTGGAAAGACACGGATGAGGGATTTAGTCAAGCTAGTTTTAAGAAAATCACCTTTCTGACGAGAAGAGGGGATATTTGGAAACGGAACGGAGGATAAATAAGGCTACGTAAAAGCGCGAGGACTGCACCCGGCGGAGGAGGCACGGAAGAGGATGCAGTGAGCGGAGACGAGCGCTGACACTGATTATATAAACACTACGGGAAAGCAGAATAATTAGTACTGTTTCGCAGTGGGAACCAATTAAATCACAACTATAAACAATCACAATGGGCTGTAACGACGCCTAAACCAGTAAACAGGTAACCTGGAATCTATGTTACAAATTGTTGTCCTTGATCGCATCGTTTTTTTTCGTGTAATAGCATACAACCTGCATATTTACATTAGCCACATAGTAGGCTATTTACAACCATCCGCTTGCGGGATGTGGGTTAGCAGATTTTAGCTGCATGCTTATCAGGATGCCAGATGCTTTGGAATGTAGGATCGAATCGGTACCGGCGTTAAGAGGAGGCGAGATGGTGAAGCATCACACGGAGCGTGTTGACTGCATGTCGACATCCTAGCGTACTGTATGAAAACGGATGTCAGTGTAGATACCTCCATGGCGCTCTCGCTGGCCCATACTGCCTGTTTGCAGTAGCAGTAGCTGGAATAGCTGTTGTCTGGATTGGTTTTATAACCAGGCCAGGTAAAGATGCAGTTTACAACCAGTTTACAGTTTTCCTTGTAAGTCAGATATTAATGGATCCTGATCTTTTCAGATGTAATTATAAAAGCTTATTATTAGTCCACTTAATGGGATGCATCCCATCAGTGATAATAGCTCCTCCAGAAGACCCTTTTAACCTCATTTGTGTATGTGATTCAAGTATATATATATATATATATATATATATATATATATATATATATATAAACCCCAAAGCCCTCTCATGCGTTTAGTGGAAAGACTGTCCCATGCCTCACTGAGTGATGTTCTAAGTGATTGGGAAGTGGTACTGTGTGACAGGTGTCCTTCTCTGTTGATAAGCTGCGTATCTTAGAGCACCCATGCAGGACATTGAGTCCTAAAAGCACCAGTTTCAGAGACTGCAGTAAATTGCTTTTACTCTCAAGGTGATTGGTTCCAGTGAGTTTTCCTTTCGATCTGTGTGTGTGTGTGTGTGTGTGTGTGTGTGTGTGTGTGTGTGTGTGTGCACCCGTGTGTGTGTGTGTGTCTGTGCACCCATGTGTGTAATATGTGTGTATTTGTGAGGGCAGAATGTCTTGTATGTTTTGTCACATGTTTGTATGATAAACTATTTTGATATTTGAGGGTTTATTACTTATATCTTGATTCATGGGGGTCTCTTGTGCTAAGAGAGCTGGTCAGTGGGAGAGTGGGGGTGGTGAGGGATAATTCTGCTCCAAAGCGAATACTGCTGACAGTGGAACTTCTGGGTAGAGCCTCTCGAGCAGCATCAGAATGTGGAAACTTTAGTGTTGACCTCAGCACATCGCCATCGGAGAGAGAGCATATGAAAGGCCATGTATCAGTTCCACAGAGGTGATGCCACTACGTCAATAAATCAGCCATCAAAATGAAAGGCCAGCATGGCATCCCTTGGCAACCGCATCCAGCAACTGGTTGCTTAGCTGCAGTGCTGTCAGCGAGAGCTGTCAGAGTCAACCGTTAGACCAGATTTGCACAGCTCCTCTCTCTCTCTGTTATACCTGGTAGAGTACAAGACTTCACACGAGTGAATGCACCAGCAGTGGCTGCCAGGAATGAAAACCGAGAGCTACATTTCTGTTTTGTGTCACTTTCTAATGGCTCCATTAAGTGGGATGTCATTGGGGATGCAGCCGACGTTGTGAGCGCCAGATTTTTCTCCTTCACTTTCCGAAAAACATGAAAGCCAAGGTCTGTGTTTGTATTAACACGGAAGACAGCTTTTTTTTCAAAGACTTTATCTGAGATGTGTGGGACAACAGAAGGAGGGTTCACAGTGTCAAATGGCATTGCTGTAGTCACACGTTTGAAAACTGGAGTGAGCGTGGAGTTTGAAAGGAACTGTCCCTGGCAAAACATCATCATTGCAATCCTCACAGCTTTATTCAGAACTGGGAAAATTGTGGTGTGTCCTTGTGTGCAACAAGCCATCTTGAAATTAATTCTATCGAATTGAATTAATCTATTTTTCTCTCTATTCATCTAGGTTGTGAATTGGTCCCTGAACCCAGTCAGTCTCACATAAACACACACACACACACACACACACACACACACACACACACACACACACACACACACACACACATACACACACTACAGAAGGGGAGGATTCTTCAGATGAACACAGCTCCTGATGGCCTGCATCCATGACACCCGCGCTCCATCGCCCTCCCTGTCCGGCTTCAGCACCCCCATCTCGGAGCCCCCTTTCCGACGGCTGGACGCCGAGACCCCCGCCTGCACCCCGGAGACCGACCTCACGCCCACCCAGTGCGTCCTGCGCAACGTGCTCTCCATCGACACCGGCGCCGCCCCAGAGCCTGGTGGGGGCGGGGGTGGCGGTACTGGACACAGCCCCACGCCCAGCGACGAGCCGCCGGAGCACTTTGCCAACAGCGTGCTGAAGCTCCACGACCACGATCACGGTTGCCCCGGCGGGGCGGGAGCGGAGGGTCAGCGGTGCGGCCATGTCGACGACATCCGGCTCCAGTGCCAGTCCGGTGGCGGAGGAGGCTTTCTGGAGGGACTGTTTGGATGCCTGAAGCCTGTTTGGACTATGATTGGCAAAGCCTACTCCACGGAGCATAAACACAATTACGAAGGTAAGAGAACAGCGAGAAAGAAGAAGAGAAATTGTGGCACCTCCTGTTGGCAGGGGTTATAATCGCATCTGATCACTGTGACTGGATTGAAGCAGGTAAAGGATGAATGGTTGATAGTGATGATGAATGGATTGAACCAGTTGAATGGTCTCAAAAAAGAGTTCGGAGTTATACACATACAAATACAGTATGCAACATAGATGACCTTCCTTGCACTGATTGAGACCGACATTGTTGTTTACAGCGTCACTGAGTGGACAAAGAGTGGAGGAAAAGGGGATGATATGAAGAACATGGCAACATAGGAGTGTCTTAATTACACTCAAGTCATCTGAATCCTTTCTCGTGAATTAGGTCACTGTGCTGTGCTATAAATGTTAGCATGCTATCACAAAGCGTTTGACAGTCAGAATTGCCCACCCAATTAAGATGAAAAATGCTACAGACGGTAGCCCAGTGCCCTGGCTGTCTGGACCAGGCATTATTCTGTGAAATTACACTGGGGGTCTTTCTCTCTCTCTCTCTCTCTCTCTCTCTCTCTCTCTCTCTCTCTCTCTCTCTCTCTCTCTCTCTCTCTCTCTGTCTCTCTCTCTCTCTCTCTGTTTTTTTCCTTCTCCCTCTTTAATTCGCTGTCTCTTTGAGTGGCCCTGCCCCCACTGAGATGTGGCAGTGCACGTGACGCAGGTCTGTTTATGTCTGCTGCCACTACAATAGCACACAGGTCCCCCGAGAGCCCCTTCCACCACCAAATCTGCCTCATGTTTTATTCATGGCCACACACTGACCCCGCACCTCTCATCTCTATTAACACACGCCTGGCACACTCGCACACACTTGCACGCACACACACACACACACATACAAGCACTAACACACACACACATACACACACACACACATGAAATACTGAACACCAAAGAAGGGGATTTATGTGAAACATTTAATGGTCTTGCTTTATTGCTCCTGCTATCCATACTCTCCGCAGTGTTTTATCACTTTGTGCTGCTCTCACATCCATGCCTTCCCTCCATCCTTCTATCCCTCCATCCTTCATCCCTCCATCTATTCATCCCTCCACACGTATCCATCCCTCCACCCGTCCTTCCTTCCACCCCTCTGTTCATCCATCTCTCCATCCATCCATCTATCCATCCAACCATCCTTCTATTCTTCTGTCCATTTTCTGTCTTTCCTGGCTCTCCTCTCTGTGCTCATCCATTTCCCTGCTATCTCTGGCCTCCGCTGCGCTCCTTCAGACTGACCTCTTCTGCTGTGCCGTCCTCGCTGGCCATTACGCTAATTGACTACTCGAGCGAGGATCCATAAAACAAACTGGAAAAGGATAATGGAATGGATTGTAGTAATGACCCTTCGTGGCCAGGTAGTCCTCCTTTTTAGGGGGATGAAATGATGAAACGGAGACTGCAGACATTTGCAGCGTTTTGGACTCCGTCCATTGGCCCGCGCCTCTAGAAAAGAACCGCGGGGGATCTGGGCTAGTCGCTAATTTGGGGCAGTTTAGCAGTTCAAAGAAGGCAGCCTCTTCGAACGCTAGCACGCACAAACCCCCAGCATGGAGAATAGACTGCCCCCCACACATCCACCCACCCAACCCCAGAGTCCACCATCCTAAAAACATGGTGGAAATCTGTATGCATTTATAAATAATTCTTAGTTATTATTCTGTTTTGTTTTGCACAAAAATTTCACGCTAGAAAAATGCTGCAGGCTCTCAGAACCGTCTGTTTCCTCTATCCTGTAGCTCCTCTTACGCTCTCTCTCTCACTCACTCACACACACACACACACACACACACACACACACACACACACACACACAGAGACACAGAGACACAGAGACACACACACACACACACACACACAGACACAGACACACACACACACACACACACACGCATACACACACACACACACACACACACACACACACACACACACACAGAGACACACACACACACACACACACACACACACACACACACACACACACACACACACACACACACACACACACACACACACACACACACACATACCTCCTTTGGGAATCCATTCTACCTCTCTAACTCTCCCACTTAACACCCTCCCCTCCTCCTAAATCCTCGCCTCCCCCACCTCTTACTCTTCCTAGGTTCTGAGAATCTTGTCGCCGGGCGCCAGCACAATGGCTGCAGGCAGGATTTAGAGCCAAAAGCATATTACCCGCAGCAGATTAGAGTTTTACGTCTGTCTGCGACCAAACTGTGGGCACCGGCCATAGAGGTCAAGCATTGGATGTCAACACACTGTGCACTGTGTCACTGTTGGTAAGCTCACTCTCTCCGAGATGTGAGGGAAGGTTGTATAAATTGAGCCCCAATAGCAGATTTCTTTTTGGCACATTTCCCCAAAATTTTCCCAGGCGTTGTCGTTTTGGCTGCTGGTTTTCTGGGTGAGTAACAGATGACGCATCACTACCCACAAAGCCCTGATTACTGCCATGACCAGCAGGCCTCAAACTTCATTGGCGACGCTGGGCCACGCTACATTGGCTCTCATGCTAACAAGGAAAAGCAGGAACTGTCACAAAGTAGACGCAACAAAGGGCAAATGTTGCGGAGAAAATCAATTGAGAATGAGAAATATGTCTACAACCCGACAGTGAAGCCAAAGCAGCAGGACCTCGATTAAACAAATGCCAGACTGGCTCACTTTCGTTTCTCTCATTCTCTCTTTCCCATGTCCACAAACATCCTTCTGTTGCATTCCGTTCTTCCTCCCTGTCCTTTAGTATTGCACTGAACACTCTCTTTACCTCTTTAGTATTGCACTGAACACTCTCTTTACCTCTTTAGTATTGCACTGAACACTCTCTTTACCTCTTTAGTATTGCACTGAACACTCTCTTTACCTCTTTCTTGCTCGTCTTCTGCCTGTTCTCTTTTCACTTACCTCTTATTCTCTTTTCTCCTCCTGTCATCCTTGTCTCCCTCTCTCTCTCTCTCTCTCTCTCTCTCTCTCTCTCTCTCTCTCTCTCTCTCTCTCTTTTTCTCTTTCTCTCTGTCTCTCAGAGGTCTGGGAGGTTCCGTTTGAGGAGATCTCGGACCTGCAGTGGGTGGGGAGTGGGGCCCAAGGTGCCGTCTTCCTGGGGAAGTTCCACGGAGAGGAGGTTGCCGTGAAGAAAGTGAGGGACATCAAGGAGACTGACATCAAGCACCTGCGCAAACTCAAACACCCCAACATCATTACCTTCAAGTGAGTAACGTTAAAGTACCCCAACATCATTACCTTCAAGTGAGTAACGTTAAAGCACCCCCACATCATTACCTTCAAGTAAGTGAAGCACCCTAACGTCTTGACATTGGAGACAGTATAGCAACAGCCCTCTGCAACTGTAGTTGTAGTGAAGTGTAGTACACATAACACTAGATTAGTCTAATAAGAGCTCCTGATAATTTGAGCATGTTGCCTTCAGCTCATCTTAATTCATGTGAAGCATCCATCCAATCCACCAGTCCTGTTGAAAGGTGGTTTACCAGTATACACTGTTCCTCCATAATGCCGTGGCTCACTGGAATGATATAACAACACGCTGGTTATACAGTCGTTACGCTGCGTTAACTGAGGCTTTTGCCAAATGAAATCTTTGCAACATTGTAAAGATCAGCAGTGCAGGGGGAGCTGTAGCACAGGGGCTCCGTTCCACATCTGGGTCTCAGTGCCCTCGGGGAGCCAGGTTTGTTTCCGGCCTGCAGTCATTTCCCGATCCCGTCCCATGCCATCTCTCTCTCCCACTAGGCTCCTGTCTCTGTTTTACTCTCCTATTGATGGCTGCAAAAAAAGCCGTACTGTCGGTATGAAAAAACCCCTAGCTTGAGTTGCTGCAGCCAACAGTTAGAGATTCCAGGCAGCTACGGTGCTACACTCTGGGGGCATGTTCATGAGCCCCCATGTTCATGTGGTGCTGTAGCTGCCTGGCTGCTTTAAAAAAAATCTAATTGCCTGATTTCTCCTTTAAAAATAAAGATCTACACTACAGTCCATTTAGTAATCAATCCTTACGTTTTTATTTTCTGCTGAGGTTTTGAAACTGTGGCAAATGGTTGCCAGCTGAGTTTACACATTTACACAGGAGCACTCTTTCAGCTGGACAGAGCATCTTTCCAGAATTGCCCTTAATGTATGCCCCACTCCCTGCTGTCCACCCCAGGGGCATCTGCACTCAAGCTCCATGCTACTGCATCATCATGGAGTACTGCGCCCAGGGGCAACTGTACGAGGTGCTGCGGGCGGGCCGGAAGATCACCCCCTCCCTGCTGGTGGACTGGGCCATGGGCATCGCTGGGGGCATGAACTACCTGCACCTCCACAAGATCATCCACAGAGACCTCAAGTCACCCAAGTGAGTATTGCTTTGGGACGTCAATCCAAAAGTTTAGCTATGACTGTGGCTAAGATAAAGGGATGAGTTAATTGATGAGAAAAGACTTGTTGAGAAAAGGATTAGCATTGTAAGGCTTTCTAAGAGTATCCAACATAATTAAAAAGAATACCTCAAAATAGTGGACTGATTGACTGTCAGATTTATGGTGTTGACTTCCTGATATTCTGTTCATTGTAGTATGCTGATCACATATGACGACCTAGTGAAGATATCAGACTTTGGAACCTCGAAGGAGCTGAGTGACAAGAGTACCAAGATGTCTTTCGCTGGTACGGTGGCCTGGATGGCACCAGAGGTCATACGAAATGAGCCAGTCTCGGAGAAAGTAGATATTTGGTAAGCAGTAGCTATCTATTGTTTGTTATCATTGTTTCCTTCCTGCTCTGTATGGTACTCTGCTTGATATATGTTATAGAAATATATAACAGTGAAATAGTATGGAGAAGGTAAAACATAACATGGATTACTTTTGTATTTTCTAGGAGCTGGAGGTGCAATTGACTATAACTAAAAGGCAAAATATTTTTGACTGTATGCAATAGCATTTACACCCTTGACAAATTGAAATGGCAGCTTCTTGTATTACAGTATTTTAGAACGAGCGTGAGAAAGAGCATGCATCTGATTTGACCAAAAGCCTCCCAAGCCACACATACTATACAATCCAGTGAAGAGCGCATTGATAATGGTGGCTTTATATTGCTTGATATTTCAAGGTGCTGGATTATGGCCACCAAAGTTGTCTATCTGTGTGTCTGTGTTGTCTCCATTGCTATTTATTATCTTTTGTGTTGTGTCGCTGGTTGTGTGTTTCTTGATACCTGGCTGCAACTTAATTTGACCCTGTGGGATAATAAATTTCAATTGACTTGAAAGTGCAACTAATAACAGTTACATTACATACAAATATACATAAGTATCTTAACATTTATAAATGTTTAATGTGCATCATTTAATGTGTAATGTTTAATGTGCAAAATTCACAATACCTCCACTAAGGCTATAGGGAGCGACTGCAGCTGTAGCCCCTGATCTCTCTAGCCATTCCAGCCTCATCTCTCAGTGTTGCCCTCTCACCCCTCCACTGCCTCTCTGAAAGGAATGCTCGCTTAATTCAATAATTGATTTGCCAGATGCTCTAGAGAGGCTGATAGAACCAAAAAGCCTTGCACTTGGCGGCATGCCAGTGTTGCATTTGGAGACATAGGAGAATCCCATTTCCACTCATTTAAAAAGAAGAAAAAAACAAGTAAAAAATGAAAGAAAGGAAGAAAAAAGGAAGCAAAGAGTACTGGCGGACTAACGGGGAGAAATATATATTTATATACTAATATAAGACTCTGCTTTCTTGTCTTGCTGTTCCTTCGGAGGGATGAAGTCTCCAGGCCTGTCTGGCTGGGTTGTGTGTGAGCCATGCGGTAATGTGTTCTGGCAGTGAGAGCAGAATGCTTTAGAGAGTTCTGGATCTGAAGGCCAACTATGCAACATCCTTTATTACAAATGAGACCTTGACCCACTCTACTGTGTCTAGGAGTAAAAGCAATGCCAAGTCAACTTAATGTATGTTTTTAATGACACTGTTAGGGTTTATCTACCCACAATTCTGTACCATTTGTGGAGGACGTCCTCCAAGTGAGGGTTAAAGAGAGGGGAAATGTGTTAAACTCATTTAGAGCTTTCTGCATCACATGCTGAGATATTGCAGCTCCACCTGGCTACCGATGCCATCATGTCTTGGTACTTTTCACCTAACTGTAGTCAAAGGTGTCAGGCTGCGTTGGTAACTCTTATCATGAGCAGTCCACCTTGCTATTTTGTTGTCATGGTTTTATGCATTTATGCATTTGCTCACCTGTACATGGGATGACAGCAGTCCATCTATAAAGGCATGTTGTTGTTGTAACAGTGATGTTCTCATCTCTATGGCTCTAGTGTGTTCTGCATGTACCTACTGTAGCCTGATAAAGACGTTGTTTTCATCTTGAGGTACCTTGAAAAGCGCTATAGAAATGCAGTGTGTTGTTGTTGGGTTGTTTTCATACAGTAGCCTTTAAGGGTGACCTCTTGCCTCACAGCTCCCTTTGTTAAATCCACAATGATAGGAATAAAGCAGTGTTATGGAGAGTCACTCAGTTAATGAAGTAAGATATATTTGGCCTCTGTCCAACTCAAAACTATAACAGTAAGTTCCCCATTTACGTAAAGTACCCTGTGAAGAATATGGCGGTTTATAATATACTGTACATGAAGCATTATGTAAGGTGCAATACGGGCATGCAGCATTCTAAGTGAGTACGGAGGAGTGCTGTCCCCAGGACTGTGGGGGGTGTGTGTGTGTTTCTGGCACTGTCCAGAGACCTGGCCCGCCTCAGCCAGACGGCCCAATCCTGCAGCAACCAGATTAAAAATTGAGGAAAATAAAATGAGCTGAGGTAGCAAAGTGAGAGTTGCGCTGCTAAAACATTCACTGGAGCGCGCGCGCACACACACACATACATGCACGCACGCACGCACGCACACACACACACGCGCGCACACACGCGCACACACGCACACACGCGCATACACACACACACACACACACACACACACACACACACACACACACACACACACACACACACACACACACACACACACACACACACACACACACACACACACACACACACACACACACACACATGCGCACGCACACACACACACACACACAGGAGAGATTCAAAAAGCTCCTCACTGCCCAGAATTCAGACAGAATCCTTCTCATGCATAAATGTATAATATCTCGGCAACTCCAGTCTGACTAAAGAGATTGTGAATTTTGAGAAGATGGGGATAATGATGGACCATTACCAATGTGCTATGACAATTCAGACCACAATTACAGAGCTGCCAGTCAGACGCTAAAATGGGTTGAGTTTTTTTGCATCTTCTTTCCCCCTCACTATTTCAAAATCCAAGGAGGCCATAGATGGATCCCATTCTTTTTTTTATCCTTTTTTTTACCCCGTGGTGAAGAAGAATCTCACAGTCGATGCGTCAATGGCGAGTCTCTAAAAATACTTCCACAAGTGCGCAGCTCTCACAACCACTCTCTCAAGCTGCTTCCTTCCTCGTCTCCTGCATGAAGTGCGCACAGGCGTCACCATGGCAATCAAAGGTGTCATCGACAACAAGCATGTACCACGTCACGACCCCCAACACATAAAAACACACACACAAACAAACACACACACACACACACACACACCCTCCCTCCCCTGAGGCATAACTGCAGGGGACTGTGGGAATCTCTGCCCTGCACTGGTCTTCAGAGTCCAGAAGGCCAAAGCTGTGGAGGTGTAAAACAAACGTACATACTTGTTGTCGACGACACCTTTGATTGCCGTGGTGACGCCTGTGTGCACTTCATGCAGGAAGCCAGTGGGTCAACATTTGCACGTGCTGAAAGAGCCAATGTGTTTCTGTTTTCATGCATTTGTTAGTGCAGTCGTAGATGTTATCGCCGGTCTGCGTGCATCAGCAGGACTACCACGTGCAGAATACCAGACTCGGCCAATGAACCGTGTTTTTGCTGTGTGTTTCGCTGTGTGGTGTCAATATCAAGGTCTGAGCTCACACAAAGGCAAGAGAGAGATGAGATCCAGCTCAGGTCTGACACCTCATGGAGAACATAAAGAACAACTGTTGAAATAGTCCGCTGGCTTCCAATGCTCTGCCAATCCTAATGTATGCTGGTGCTAATGGAATGTGAATGACTCCTTTCTACATCAAGCCAAAGGCGTACTCACTCATGCCTGACATTATGTAACGTGTCATTTCTGCTAAAAGTGACAGATTATGGTACTTTGTGATCTTTGACTAGTGGGACTAATAATGAATATTACTCATGCTCTCCTCCTTCTCCTTTTTGCTCTCACTTTGTCTCTCTCTCTCGCTCGCTCTCTCTCTACCTTCTCTCTCTCCCTCTTTCTCTCCACCCTCTCTGTCTCTCCCTCTCTCTCTCTCTCTTCTTTTTCTCTCTCACTTTCTCTCTCTCGCACACTCTCTCCACCCTCTCTCTCTCCCTCCCTCCCTTTTTCTCTCTCTCTCTCTCTCCACCCTCACTTTTTCCCTCTCTCAGGTCATTTGGCGTGGTTCTGTGGGAGATGCTGACAGGAGAGGTTCCATATAAAGACGTGGACTCCTCTGCCATCATCTGGGGAGTGGGCAACAACAGCCTGCAACTGCCAGTCCCTGAGAGCTGCCCAGACGGCTTTAAAATTCTCCTCAAACAGTGCTGGTAAGAGACAGAATGAGAATAACAGAGAGCGAGAGAGAGAGAGGGAGGGATGGATGAGGAAATGTAGTGAGAGGAGCAGAGAGAGAAAGAAAGAAATCGTTGTGGGTCATGATTGCTGTGAGAGAGTGAGGGAGGAAGGGATGGAGTGAGGGAGGGAGGGAGGGATGGATGGAGGGAGGGAGGGAGAGATCAGGTGTACACAATCTGAGAAAATAACGGTTGAATTTGAGAGAAATAGGCAGCAGTGCTGGACTAATATGGGGTGATTGTGGAGCGTTTGCAGGTCTGGGATGCCACAGCTGTTGTTTAGGGACCTAGTAGAAAAGCACCCATTTCATACTGGAACATTTGGGTCTGAAGCAAATGTCTTCATTTTTCACATTTATCCATGCCTGGGGGTGTGTGATCATGTTTTGATTTGTCGCCCGCAGGAACTGCAAACCACGAAACAGACCGTCCTTCCGGCAAATTCTACTCCATTTGGATATAGCCTCAGCCGACGTCTTGTCCACTCCACAGGAGACATACTTTAAATCACAGGTACTTCCACACTTCTATGTTTACTGCCTGTCATTCTCCCTCGGCGGGCCACACTCAGAAGGGATTACTGAAGAAATGCCCACAGAAGATGTATAAAAACTGCACAGACGATGTATAGAAACTGCTCTGAAGGGACATGCTTGCCCCAGAAACAATATGTTAGGGTGCCTGTAAGGAAGAAATTGAATTCAAATCTGGAGTGTTCATCATCTGCAGTATTTACCATCACTACTTCTTCTGCTTTTCACCCTTCCTTTCTCTTGCTCTCTCTCACAAACACACACACACACACACACAAACAAACTAACACACATACACACACAAATACACACACACACACACACACACACACACAATTCTCTTTTCCTTTCCCGATGGCTGCACCTCTTTCTGATTAGATCTAATGACGCAAATAGGGTTCACTTAGCCTTGCTCTCGCTCTCCCTCTCAGGGGTTATACTGGATTTCACTTTGGATAGTCACAAGAGCTAGTTTGCTAACAAAGTCTATTGACTTATTTTAATAGGAAAGAGAACCAATTACAAGGTAGACAGTGACATAAAGAGAGAGAGAGGGATAGAGATAGAGAGAGAGAGAGAGACACTAAGAGAGAGACCATATGGAGAGGAATGGCAAGTGTATCTGTAGGCAAAGGATATCCACCACATCCCAAGTGACATTATGGAAACAGCCACACACTAGTCTGCAGGTGCACACAAATCAAAGGTCCATTCCCACCTTACACAACCCTTTCCAGAACACAATTTGATACAAAGTTCTTCTGTGTAACCTTAAAAAGCTGTCGGGTTCATGCCTCCTGAGATTTGTTATGGTTGGCCTGTTGTGACACAGCTTGCATTTGAAGTGTTTGTCTTATGCTTACACTGTTGTAGCTAACACACTACTAAATTCTGTGCTCTTTTTCTGTGTGTTTGTGTGTGTGTGTGTGTGTGTGTGTGTGTGTGTGTGTGTGTGTGTGTGTGTGTGTGTGTGTGTCTGTGTGTGTGTGTCTGTGTGTGTTCTGCCGGGCTCAGGCGGAGTGGAGGGAGGAGGTGAAGCAGCACTTTGAGAAGATCAAGTCGGAGGGGACATGCCTGCACCGATTGGACGAGGAGCTAATCATCCGCCGCCGAGAAGAGCTCAGGTCAGTCTCCACGAGCGACACATGGGGGATTGTGGGATTGGAGTCCCACTTGGAGGACACTGGAGCACTGCCCTGTTACTTCTTGAATAATTATTCAGATTCATATCTCTTCCAGTTTTGGCCTTACACACTTTCTGCAGATTTTGGCTCATTATGTCAAAACTCTACACATAAGCCAAATAAGACATAGCACTTGGGGATACATATGCCAAAATGAAACACTGCAATCAAAATCTAAAAATCCTTTCTAAAAATTAAATTCTTGCAACAAAATGACACACACATGCACCATTTGAATTACTCTTTCAAACCAGCAGCAACACACTGAGGTGAAAACACTGCGATTTTTGGTAACACTTTACTTGACAGTATCGACATAAGAGTGACATGACACTGTCATGACACATGAATTAACCCTTAACCCTAACCCTAATCCTAACCTATAACCCTAACCCTACCCTAACTTGTTATGACAAAAAACAAATGTCACTTAATAACAGAAGTGTTATGTCATAAACATTTATGACTTGTTTATGACACGTTCATGACAGTGTCATGTCATGTCACTTATGTCGATACTGTCAAGTAAAGTGTAACCCGATTTTTACTATCTGTATTGTAATTTTCCCAGACAGTCTTTTGTGAAACTCAAGAATAGAAATGCTCCAGTAATCAGCTTACACTTTTTAATGATTGCAACAAAAAATTAGATATAATATAATATAATATAATATAATATAATATAATATAATATAATATGTATGGAGTAAAGGGGCAAGTACAAAACTGTAAACGGGGTACTCAATGTAAAAGCACACAATTGGAAAGGTACACGATGGCTTATCTGAAGCCTATTTCTAGTGCTAAGTCTCAGACTGATTGATTGGAGTTCAGTTTTCTCTGTAAGTGTTTTCAGGTATTACCAATTACCAGATGTGTTTTGCATTTTGAATAGAAGTGCTTTCCCAATGGTTACAAGAGATTGATTTTTTTTATCAAAGTGTCTAATGTAAGAAACCATGTGTAGTGTTTTGCAGTAAGTGTGTTGCAGAATTTAAAAAAAAGTGCAAAGCAGAAAGTGTGTTTAAGGTATGATTGCACTGTGTTTAAAGTGTGCTTACACAACAACTTTAGGTTTTGGTCTAAGCATTCATTTCTAGTGTGTAAGCAATGGGCAAAATGTAATAATACCTAATAGATGGTGACAAAGTCTACATTTTCCTCATGTGAGTTGTGCGGTCTAAACCTTAGCTCACCTTTGATGCCGATCACAGCGTGGGTCTGTTTGTGCAGCTTTATTAGGCATGGTTAGGTTGGATGTGTTGCTGTAACCATGGTGACAATGCCAGAAGCATAACTGTGTGGCAGCAATAACTGGTTAGAAGCAAGCTGATTAGATGCCATGCAAGACACTATCACCTCCCACATGTTGCTTAGTGTTTGGTTTCTCTCTATCCGTCTGTCATGTCAAGTAATTGTCAAGAAAGTCGACCTGAATTCATCTGAAAGGGAAAGAATAACTCTCTCACGTCCTTGACATTTAGTTTCAAAGATATCTTTAAAGTTAGAAGGTTTTTCGATGACACTGTTAAATCAAATGAAATCTAAGGCTTGAAAAATGAGCTTGCAATGAATCGTGTGTCTTTCAAAAAAGACATAGGGAATGGGATATTGATATGACAGGCTGAAATACAAGCTTGGATGCTCACATTCTGAGGCTAAGCAGTAGCACTGTAGAGTAATGTCACAAATAACATCGGAATAGTATCACGTAACACTCCACAGTGAGTGAGTGAGAGTGAGTGAGTGAGTGAGAGTGTGTGTGTGTGTGTGTGTGTGTGTGTGTGCACCTAAGGGTATCTTATGTCAGTGTGGCAGAGTGAAATCTACATAGAATTGCAGCAATCCATCCCTCACCCTCCACCCCCATGACAACTGGTAAATAAATCAATCCACTTTAGTGCTGCACAACTAAACTTAAACTGGTTCTTACATTACATGTCTCTCCCTGTTCTCTCTCTCTCTCTCTCCTCTCTCTTCCCTTCTTCTTTCTTCTCCGTCTCAAAGGCACGCCCTGGACATCCGCGAGCACTACGAGCGGAAGCTCGAGAGAGCCAACAACCTGTACATGGAGCTGAGCGCTGTCATGCTACAGCTGGAGCTCAAAGAGAAGGAACTCCTCAGGTAAGAGCCCGCCACACACCACACACACACACACACACACACACACACAGAACAACTGACAGGAGGGGAAGACCATAGAGAGAATGAGAGAGAGAAATCAAAGAGAGGAGAGGAGAGAGAAGGGGAGGAAAACAGAAAACGACAAGACTGCGTATGAATATTTCATCTGTAAGCTGAGCCCAGAGGATCAATGAGGGAACTTTCTCAGGCATGAAAAGAGAGAAAGCAGTGGGGAGTAGGAAGAGGCGGAGAGAAGGGGGGGAGGGTGGAGGGGTGAAGATGCTGGGGAGCTGGAGGAGGAAAATGTTTTATAATGTTTTTGTTAAAGTCTTCCTCTGTGTGTGTGTGTCTGTATGGCAGGAGGGAGCAGTCGTTGGATAAGAAGTACCCGGGTCTCTTCAAGCACCACAGCTCCAGACAGAGCGGCTCCTCCAACTCCATGGAGAAGCTCATTAAGAAGCGCAACGTGCCTCAGAAGCTGCCCTCCCACAGCAAGAGGTGAGCAATGGGAAACACCTCCAAATGATAATGAACTTCAATCTTAAAACAAGGACTGGGACCATAAAATATATGATTCTGGTTTTATTTACAGTTAACTGTTCCTGTTTTATGTACAGTTTATTGTTTTACGTAACATTTACTGTTATTACATTAAGGACAGAGAAGCTGCACTCTTTTAGATATTTATTAAAGGCTGATGTTTTGGCAAACAGCCTTTATCAAGGTTCCGTTTACTTCCGGTTATTGATTATCGGTTATTCATTCTCTAGGCCAGACCTGCTGAAGTCCGAGGTCATCCTGCCCAAGCTGGACTCGTCCATGACGCAGGTCACCATCCCCTCCTGCCCCAACAAAGGCTCCACCTCGCCCGGCCGCTCCCGCCGTGGGAAGCCCCGCTACCGGAAGGCAGGCAAGGGCAGCAGTGGCGACCTGGCGGGCCTGAAGGCCACACTGTCCACATCCCTCCGCGACACCTTCAACACGGCCTCCACCGGCGGCGGCGGAGGAGGTGGTGGTGGAGGCGGAGGAGGAGGAGGAGGAGGCAACAGCACCAGCTCCCAGATCAGCAGCAAGCAGCACCTGGACCCAAGCGCGGCCCTGCGTGGGCTGCAGCACGACCTCCTGCTCAAGAAGATGTCCTCGTCCAGCCCTGACCTCATCTCCACCACCCTGGAGGCCGAGGGCAGGGGGCGGCGCGAGGAGGGAGGAGGGGCACTCCCCGAGCTGGACAGGGGCGGCATGAGCGCCTCGGGCGGCGTTGGCGACGGGGCTGACCCCGGCGTGGGCACGGACGACCTGACGGAGACGCCGCCGCGGAGCGACACGCCCAGCGAGGACGCCAACTCCATCCCGTTCTCCAGCAGCCCGGACTCGCCGTGCGGGAGGGGTGCGGCGGCCGGGCGGGGCTCGGGCCTGGGATCGCCACGGTTACAGGACGGGGAGGAGAAGGAGGAGGCCACCGGCATGATCCGCTCACCCCGCGGGGGCACGGCACACCTCACCCCAGCCGCCATACTGTACAGGGCTGCAGTCACACGCAAGCAGGTGGGCAGGCTGGATGAGCTCATCTGTCTGTGTGTGTGTATGTGTGTTGAAGTAATCCGTGTGTGTGTGTGTGTGTGTGTGTGTTTGAGAGAGAGAGAGAGAGAGAGACAGGGAGAAATTGGCCAGGCTGAGCTTACATCCTCTGACATTGCCGAGTTTATTTGTGGTGATGACTCACTCCCTCTAAAAGAGGTTAACAAAACAACAACTGTGCCTCTTTGCGGGCTTGCCTGCCTCAGACTCTGAAGCACAACGTGTTCTTTTGGCTCGGCCAAAAAGCTTGCCTGCATGCTCAAAAACCTCTCCTTCCTCTGTGTCTTTCTCTTTCCTGCCTTTCACAGAGACGAGGAGTGTCCTCAGAAGAGGAGGAGGGGGAGGTAGATAGTGAAGTGGAGTTGCCACGGAGACGGTAAGCTACGATAAGGACCGCCTCACTGAAGTCTTCATTACAGCTGCTGCATGTAATGTGACCATTATTACAGGAAGCTCATAGTTCACCACAGGGCTTGATATACGCCCACACACACACACACGCTCACACAGTTCGGCTTCACACATGAGTCTTGACCCAAACACCTGACCTCTCCTCTGTCGTCATATGAATAACATCTTTAAAGACAATTTACGTCAAATATGCGTTAGTAACTGTAGTTGAAATAGCAGGGTAATGAATGCTGGTCAGCAGGCCTCTCATCAGTCCCCCCTTTGTGTCCAGGCGGCCGGTGAGCATGACAAAGTGTCAGTCCGTGTCGACCTTCAGCTCAGAGAACCTGTCAGTGTCTGACGGCGAGGAGGGCAACACCAGTGACCACTCGCACAGCGGCACGCCCGACGTTGTCAGCACCAACACGGACGAAAGGCTGGACGACAAGAGTGACGACCTGCTCTCCCAAGGCTCGGAGATCCCCGCCGATCCCGCCGACCCCTCCGACCCTGCGGACGCCGTCGACCCTGGCCAGGGCTCGGATGGGCTGTCCGAGAAGGAGGCCGCCATCAGGCACGTCCGAACGCAGCTCAACTGCTACGAGGTATGTCACAGGACTGCGGGCAAAACCATGGCAACCAACCAACACACAGCGATGGTGCTGACCAGTTTTTCACAGTGCAACACCAAATACAGTACAGTGAGGGTGGTAGTTCTATCTGGCACTTGGTAACAACACATTATTGTAGGGTCACACTAGATGGACTGTAGGCTGCAAAACTTCTTGATGTAAAAGAAATTGTCATTACAGTAACATTCAGAACAGATGAATGAGATGAGTTTAATATGAGCAAAAGCCAAAGTTAAAGATGATGATGACCAGACAGTATCAGTGTGTGTCGGCAGACACCTTAATGTCCATATCCAAACTAAGAAATGTATAAGATCTTTGGTAGTTGAGGCTGAGAGACATTGAGAGGTGTCGTTAACACTGTTTTATTCTGTTCTGCCCACGCGTGTCCCTCTGCAGAACCAGGCCCTTTATGACGACTCGGACTGCGACAGCGCTGAGTTGGACCACTCAGGCAGTGCCGAGCCCAGCAGCAGCAGACCGCCCAGCAACTGGGAGGAGCCACAGGCCTGAGCCGCCCTGGACATAACGCAGGATGGGGGTATGGAGATGGACACGCTCCTGCAAAGCCCCAGACCTCCTCACAACACACACACACACACGGTGGAGATCTCCTCACACATAAACATACACACACACAGGATGGGGAGAGACTGACACATTTCTGTAAAGGCACAGACCTCCTCACCCCCCCCCCCCCCCCACACACACACACACACACACACACCCCAGCTGTGCAAAAACACTTCCCCCCCACCCACCTCAACTCTCCCTGTGTTATCTTACCTCCTTGCTCCGAGAGACTCTGGGAATCCACTTCGGGAGAAAACATAACTTTCCGTTTTCACAACTCTCCCTCCTTGTTTTCTCCATTGTTTTAAAAACGTCCCATACTTCAGGTTATACCTCATATTTCCATTCTCATTTACACACACACTGTTAAAGAGCTCTTTAACTTACTTGTACATATTTATTCTCAAGTGGTCCTCTGTGCCCATTACTCCGTTGGTCTAGCTTTGATTCTTTCTCTTTTTTTCCTTTTTTTAAAATCCGTTACTTGCCAGTGACTTATTTTTACGTTTTGCACTTAATTTAAGAGAGATGTGATGGTAACCAAGATCAAATGTTTAGCTTGAATTAATCAAATCATGTTTACATTTTTTACTTTTATTTATTTTTGTGTTTTTTTCTTGTTTACTTGTTTTGTATCAGGGACTGCGTTGTCATCGTTTTTTTCTACATTTGGCATGTTAAGTTATTGACCATGTAAATATTTTACCTCTTGCCATTGTACAAAGTACACATTTTAAAGAGTTATAAGCTGATACTGTACAATATGGTGCTGACATTTTCACCAAGTTTGCGGGGAGGGGGGGGCTGTCATATTGTGTTGGACACCTCTGTCGTTAACAAGATTGTGAAATGAACAACCAGGAATAAGCAATATTTCAGCTCCAAATCATTCCTCATCAGAGAACAAACTAAGTCAGCCCTTCTGGCTGCACAAATGCATTAATGACTTGATGGATGATTCATCCAACATTGTAGTGTTAATTATGACAGGGAAAAAAGAATTGACATGCAACTACATTGCCACCATTCATTCTGCGTGTAAAAAAACTCACCACTAGCATCTGGGAGTGTACAGATCATTTAAAAAAAGCATGCTTGTACTATAGTATGTGTACTCCAGACTGTATTCTAAGTTGATTCCAAAAGCACTTAAGGCCACACATGGGCAAACCACTCATGATTGCAGTAGGTAGATGTGTCAGTGCAGATCCATGTAACACTCCACTCCCCAGGATCAGAGGTGGTGTGAAGCAGGGGGTTTGGGTGGGCTCGAAGACTTGGCACAGTCAGTGGTGCCATACTGAATGTTTTTATGCAGTGGGGGGGGGGGGGGGGGGGGAGTGATAAGGATGATGCTTGAAGGACCACCTCGTCAGGTGGTGTTGGAAAGCTGACCGCCTCACCTCCACATCTCCAGTTCTATATCTGGTGCTATTGGAGTCGCGTTCGATTCCAGTGTACGGCCCTGCATTGCCGAGTAACCTCCGCATCCTTACGACGTTACACCACTCACTCTGCAAGTACTGTTCTCTTCTCTGAGCTAGAAAAGGCAGCTTTCTGTGTCCGTTTAAAGTTACTTGACTTATCGGTGTTCATTTTTAAGGATACAAAATAGAAGGTTAAAAGATTAACCATCACGTGTACATTACCAACTCACGAAATTATTGTTCCCTTTAATGTAAGGGGTGTAAAACTGAATGAAAACTTAGTGTATGTCAGATATTATCCACTAAAGGTCTTGTTGCCAGTACAGCAATAGAATACTGCCCCCTGGTGACTGGAGGTTTAAAAGGCACGTATATGTTTAGTACTACAGAAAACAAAAAACTGAAAAGAACAAAATTAAAATGTTTGGTTTTATACGACATTACGTATTGTAGCTGTGTACAATAGATATATTTAAAAAATGAAATTAAGATTAATTAAAAATCACTCTGTTTAAGACTGTGTCTTGTGTCTGTATGCACCCACACATGCACAGTACACCCAAGCATACACACTCATGAGGGTTTAAGTAGTGAAGTGTCACGCCTAAACTTGAGCAGGTGGTAGTCATTTACAGAACATATAACACATCTCCTTGTTAAGACCTTGAATTTCCCCTTGGGGATCAATAAAGTATCTATCTATGAAAACTGCTTTTCGAAGTTCAATTAATATGGTTGACCAAAGGGTGCACAGCTGTATGCATGCTTGACCCCAACCGATTTTTAAGCCTATACCACATCTCCCTCATACCATACTAACACAGAGCTACTGTTCAATTTGGGTTTGCAGTTCATTGGTCGTCAGTTAGTCAACTAGTTCATCTGAAACATACATGGTACAGTAGTATAGGAACAGACAATGCAAGGGGAGATTAGTATTAATAAAGAGATCTCAAAAACAATTTTGTAGTTTAAGCATTTCACATCTGTTTAATTGTCTTCCAACAATTTTGTGGCACCCAGGTCTACAGTTTTTTTGAGAATGTGCACAAAGTAGTAAATTCTTTCCTGCAAATAATAAAAATAAAATTTCGACTCGAGCAAACAAAGCAAAGAGCAGGAAAAGTAGTGTTAACTCATACCTTTACTGTACTTCATCTAAATTCAGCTTAGCAATCCTGTTCTTTAGCCGTATCACATTTATACACAAGACCTGTCAATATTTCCAGGAGTCAATCCCCTTTGGTAGTTAAAAAAAATATTTCCTCCATTTTAAAACAAATATTCCAACTCGGTTTTAGTAGTATCAGTCTTTACAAAACAAAAGAAAGGAAAGCACTGCTTCTGAGCCCGACCCTCAACCTGCCTCCCCCTCCTCCCCCCAAATCCCAGAGCACAAAGCTTCCTCCGAAATCAGAAACAAGTGCAAAAAGGGTAGGTGGAAAAATAGGAATGAGACAGAAAAAAAAGTATATTTTCTTTTAAAGGTGACGGAGTACACAGTTTAAATGATATGTATGAGTGCAGTAGCCACTGGTGGGTGTTATGATCATTCGCTATACCCCAAATAAACAACAAAAGTCCCAGCAGCAGTACAGGGCCAGACTTCTATAAATAAATAGGGCCCTCTAAATATGGTGGATAAAATATATCCCCCTGAATTCGAGCATTTTTAGTTTATCATGATGCAAGTGTGTGTATGTGTGTGTGTGTGTGTATAATGCCAAATCAGGACAGGGTGTGGGTTAGAGGAACAGTGGTGGTTGGGAGGGGAGGATGGGGGGAAAACAAGAGTTAAAGAAAGAAAAAGAAAAAAAAAAAAAAATTCTGGAAAACAGAACAGGCAGAAAATAAAAACAATCAATCTACATATTTTTAAGATTTTTTTTTTATTTTTCCTTTTTTTGCCTCTTTTTTATGTTTTGAAGAAAAAAAATCCGACTTTACAGAAACTAAACCTATGCCTATTCAGATTTTTCCACCTCTATACTCTTGTGATGGCAAACAAAGACAGGAGAAGCAAGTTTTTTCTCCTCTCGATCCTTTCATTAAAATAAAAAGGGGGAAAATACTCTAATAATAATAATAATAATAATAATAATAATAATAATAATAATAACAATAAATCATTAAAACTTTCTCCACTGGACCCGAGGGGATTTTAAAAACCAAATTTGAGTGGAAAAAATTATTAATAAACAGAAACAAAAAAATATTTATAAATAAAAAGCATGTCGAATATGAGTGGGCATGACTGGAACAGAAGGGGAGAGTGAGACGGGAATTCTGGGAAATACTGAAGGGTCGCATTTGACCGCTGTTTTGCTAAGATGCTGATGATGGTGGTAAAAAGAAGTGGGGTGAGTGCGGAGATGCAGTGTCAAAAAACAAAATCAGTTGGTCGCCAGTCCTGTAGCCTCAGAGGAAAGCCTGGAGTGAGGAGACATTGGAAGGAGAACAAAATAAGCCATTGTATGCTTCAGAATATGTAAATAACAAACAAAAATCTCTCTCGTGCACACACACACGCTAGCCCTGATCATGACTGCTCCCTGGAAAGGCCAAAACATAAACCCCTAGACCATCTTGGGCATGCAGCAGGTTCACTTCCAGGGTAAATGCTAACAATTTAAAATCTCAATCTCAATTTAAAACTGGAAACAACTGGGTGAGTTATTCAACTATGGTTTGTTTCATGTCAACTTGCGCAAATGAGCCTCCTATCCAGACAAACAAAAGAAAATAAAGGTCAATTCTTTGAGAGGTTGCAGGAGAGATGGGAGATCTGGGAAATGAAACTGGATGGGTTTCCTGTGACAACACCAAAGCTTTCAGAGGGAAACCAGTAGGGATCAACTGCATTACTGTATCGGTGGGGCAGCCAAGGAAATGAATGAGTGAATGAAACGGGGAAACAAGAGTACTGGTGTGCATCCCTGTCAAATGAGCACACTGTTTGGCATTACAGAAAACAGAAAGGAGGGTTAAAGCATTTACGCCACACTAAACCACATGGTTTGGCCTACAAGCAGCTCTATACAAAACCCACATCCACTGCTCTTTAAGAGTATAGGGGTTGTCTCTGAAGCACACACACAGTTTAGGGCTACCTGAGCTCACAGCCAAAAGAGACAACCAAAGAGCTGAAGTTAGAAATTATCAGGAGAAAAAGTGAGTTAATAAAATTCCTTACAAAGACCATGGACTCAAATGTCCTTTACACATACGAGACAAGAGTAATATAGATAGCGAGAGTTGAAGAGAGAAAAGGCAAGAGATCAATAACCCAAATACAGAGATATCAAATCTTAAAACTGAAGGCCAGGTCTCAACATACACACACTTCCTTCTTGCTATTTTTACACCAGGTGAGAAGAGTAAAGTATTACGGGCACGGCCATGCCTACAGCAGTGCAGGGGTTGATCAAGCCTGTGCTGGGAGTGGGGTGGGGGGGCCTAATAGTGGGACAGCCGCCGCTTCTTGGACTTGGAGCCCAACTCAGAAGCCATCTTGGGCTCGGGGTTGGCGGAGGTAGAGGTGGAAACGGGGCTAGACGAGGCCGACCCACTGACAACATGGAGCGCCAGCAGGGGGAGGGGCTTGAGGCTGAGCAGACTGGAGACACAGGCAGTGGCGGGGGAGGAGGAGGAGGAGCCGGGAAACTGGGAGGGGGAAGAGGAAGAGGCACGGGACGAGGTGGAGGCGGGGCCAGGCGCCAACAAGGAGGACAGAGAGATGGAGGCTGAGAGGGGCACCACACAGGAGGAGGAAGTGGAGGAGGAAGAGGAAGAGGAGGAAGAGGAGGAAAAGGTAGCAGCAGTAGTAGCGGCAGGAGAGGTGGTAGTAGTAGCAGTAGTAGTAGTAGTAGTAGTAGAGGTGAGAGGGCAGAGGCTCGTGCTGAGGGCCTGTTCAGGGTTCGAGGAAGAGGAGGAGGAGGAGGAGGAGGAAGAGGAGGAGGAGGAGGAGGAGGAGGAGGGAGATTTAGAGGACTCTACACTGTAGAAAGAGAAAGAGAGGGAGAAGAAAGAGAGGGACACAGAGTGGGCATGGGTTACAGGGAAAGTCAAAGAGGATGGGGAGAAAAGACAGGGAAGGTGTAGAAGGGGAGGGAGGGAGAGAGGGAGAGAGGAAGAGGGAGAGGAGGAGAAAGAGGAGGAGGAGGAAGAGGACAGCACCACAAACTAACACACACATGGGAAGTGAGACTTGACGGACACACAGAGAGCACAGGACACTACTACAGGCCAGGAAGGCCAAGGGTGGCCAAAGCTGGGGTTGACAGAAAGACATTTACTTTGACAAAGGTCAGAAAGGGAGGGTGTCATTATCAACTGCTTTGAATAGGAGGGGAAATTAAGTCAACTGCAACACTATGACCGCTGAATGGAGACTTGAGATCAGAGAGGCAGCCATGACTTGGCGACACAGACAGGAGTCCACTTTGTGTGTGTGTGTGTGTGTGAGAGAGAGAGAGAGTGTGAGTGAGTGAGTGAGTATGTGTAAGTAGGTAGTCACCTGGCGTTGATGAGGTACTCGGCCAAGCTGATGCTGGCAGGGGAGCCAGTGATGGTGACCTGCCGATCCGTGGAACCTTCCACGGGGTTGGCGATCTTGATCTGAGCCCCAGACATCTGCCTGATCTCATTGATCTTGGCACCCTGACGGCCAATGATGCACCCGATCAACTGAACGGAGACAAAAGACGGAAGTTGAGCAAAAGAAACAGCATGAGGGACTGAGAGACCGGCAGACAGAACAAAACAAAGGAAGCTTTTGGTTAAGCTTTCAGTTAAAACGCCCACAAATGTTCAAACGGCTAATGACCACATCTGAGAACATGACAAATCCCACAAACAGCAGGGGAAAAATTTAAGTGGGAGAGATCATCAGCAATGATGTGAGTGGCACACAACTGCATAAGGAGAGGAGAACATTAAGGAGGCTAGTTTTTTTGGGCTTTTTTTGCCTTTATTCCAACAGGACAGTGAAGATGGACAGGAAGTGAGTGGGAGAGAGATGGGGTGGGATTGGGACATGACCGCAGGTGAGCACTAGGACCCGAATATGGTACGGGCGCTGGAGCCTGTTGCGCCACAGTGCCGCCCCGAAAGGAGGCTAGTTTAACGAGGATGCGGGAAAGGATGTGGTCAACCAGAGCAGAAAACACTTACATCATTTGGAATGGTCATCTCATGGGAACCAGTTTGGGCAGAGGCATCCATCCCTGCAAAACGAAGGAGAGTGTGACTCAACATCGCGATGATGAACACATAGGGAGACAGGTTCTCCATTTTGTCTAAAATCATCTACTCCTTTCCAACATGAGCGCTGGTAGAGGGGAGAAAAACTACATGTAATGGATAATGCTGCTTGATTAAGATGCCATCAAATGTGCTAAACAATTGAGGCAAATTCACCTCTTATTTGCTATTCAATAAATATAGAGATGCTGGCCCTATTTATCAAACATACATGTCCTCTCACTCTCTTTCTAGCAGCTGAACTTGAATGTTACCTTACCATATAACATCATTTGAAACGTAGGCTACTTAGAGCTTGCGCACAAGAGAGAGTGTGAGAGTCAGTCATATCCAGGGTTGGGCATGTCATTGTTTGCATTTCCTATTCGGTATAAGAAAGTTATAAAGAAATCATAAAGGCAAAAAGGACAAGGAGGTGGAGGAGTTATGCTGTTCTCGTCATTTAGGCTACAAGTTCAGGTTTGTTATCAGCCTGCCCTGCACTCACTAGCCTACAGTTTGGAACTGGCCAAACAGTGCTGGCCTATACTTACTTTGCCTTTGTAGAATCGAATTAGGGAGTCTTCAATGATTCGTTCTCCTTAAGCTAAGCTTAACATGAACCATATGATGAATCTTGCTATTTAAAACACCACTCTGCTAGGTGGCTATAGGCTATATAGATCATTTTCATTCAGAAATGTCAAGATAGCAATAGGTCATTACATCCTTTAATTGTCAAAATATTATTGTCCATAATATACAATCAATGTGGCGCAAATGAGGCTAGTATTGGTGGATTCATTTATCAGAAATGAGCAGCAAGGGCAGGCAAAATTATGAGAACCATTTAGACTCTGTGGGCTAAGCCCCGAATGTTTTCAACTGCTAGCGACGCCCCTGCTCACGACAACATATTTAACCATTGCAACTGCAAGAGACAATTTCACTCTTAAAGAAAGACATGCATACATCTCATATCTGGCCATCAAAAGACTATAACCAAAACTGAACACTAATCCCACAAGCCCACACTGATCAAAACCAGGGGAACATGGGTCTCCAAGCACAGAGGCACAATGTGTGTGAACTGCAAGTCCCTCAGGGGTCTTACCAGTGAAGCCTTGGTTGCTAGGGGCCAGAGGGAAGGGGCTCTGCTGCATGGCTAGCTGGTGGAGCTTGGTGAGCTGAGGAGAGATAGAGGCAGAGGAAGACTGTGAGAGCGAGAGAGAGGGGGCAAGGGAGAGAAGCAGGGCAAAGAAAGGAAAGGAGAAGAGATGGATAGAGAGAGAACGGTCAGTAAACAGAGCGTTTCACAACGTTGGCTCACTTCAATGCCTTCTTTCTTTTTTATTTATCTCCCTCCCCAATTCCAGATTCAGTTTTCAGACATGAAACACAGAGTGGCGTGCACATGTTTTTGGACGCAACGTAACTGGTGGAGGGGGTTTCATACAAGACGCAATGGTGATCTACTGGACACACTTTGAATGTACAAACCAGTGACATTGAGGACACCAATGTACTTACTGCTTTTCAATGGTGGTTGATGGATGAACACAATGCAATGGCATTTCAACCCAAAATGATTGTCTACGAGTTGCACTACACACAACACTGAGGCGTGCTCATTTGTGGCATATGGTACTTTCCAGTCCATATTTCCAAACTAATCCAGTTTAATTGAAAATGTCAGATCTAGCAGAGCATGCAAACAAGATAGGCCAGTGAGCAGACGAGAGAAGAAAAACACAAAAAAAAAGAAAGACAGGAAGACCGTGAGAGAAAGGACAGACAGCAGTAAAGGGGTGGAGAATCTGGACAAATACTACAACATCCATTGTTCTTGTCTAAAGTTTTTGTCTAAAACTGCTTCCAAACCTGGTCCTGTGCTTCCCCCCACTTAAGCCAACAGGTCTCAGAGGCCAACAACCAGGTCTGACCATGCAGACACATGCTAGCAGATAGCAAGCTAAGACAGGAGCGCTAGCAGGGGATCACAATCCACACCCACAAACACCACACAATGGTTGGCCTTACATGTGATTGACAAACAAGCCATCAAGCTAACAAGACCATAAACCACTGCTAGCTGTTAGCTACTTTGCTAACTGTGTCAACTACTGTCATTGCAGTCTATGAAGGCTAACTTTTCTCTCTAGCTATGCATCAAAGACAGGGTCAGTGATGCCTTTCAGGTTAACCCACGAGAGCTGCCCAGGACAAGTTGCAGAGGACTCAGGTTGGAGGCAGCTGAAGATCGAGGGCACACATGAGCCCTCTCTTACCAGATGGAGAGTGCAGGAGTGCAGGGTGAATCACTCCACACTCAGGGGAAGGTTGGGTGGGGACAGGGGGGGGCTGGAATGGCAAGGTGGTGGGGTTTGGATGGGAGGAGTGGAGAAGGGGGGAGAGTGTGGGGGTTGGGTGGGCTGGGAGGAAGTAAGAGGGGGGTGGGGGTTCTACAGCACTTACATCTGGCTGCGGAATCGCGTGCTGTCCTTGAACGGCATACGCCTGAAACGAGAACACAGCGTTCATGGGGGTGCCACCACCATCACGGCACACTCATGACTAAGACACCCATCAGAGTCAGCAAAGGGAATGGTGAACACACACACACACACACACAAATACACACACCTGAAACATGTAAACAATACCCCGTACACACTATTCAAAACAAAAATCTGAAAAGGAAAGGAAAATAAATGTTTTTTTAAGTGCATGTCTTGTCCAAAATCTCCACATGACCAAGAGGTGGTGAGGAGCAGGAGGAGGAGGAGGAAGAGGATGTGTGTGGGGGTAGGGTGGAGCTGCACAGAGGCTTGAAGAGCAAAAGAGCACACGGATAAAAGCAGATAATAAACACATTTTCACTCCTGCACAGGCCCAGCTCAACCCAAACGGCCCGGGCTAACAGCTGAGCCATTGTCTCCAGCGATTCAATTCATTCAGCAGGCACACAATGGTGGGTGGAGAGACAGTGCAGACAGGCCGCTCCAGTGGCAAGAGCACACAGTATCAGAAACACAAGACAGACCGTTTCAAAAGGAGAGACAGGGTTGGGGGGTTTTTTGTTGTTTTTTTTTAGAAAGAAATGAAAGAACACACATTAATTAGAACAAATGGAGAGGAAAAAGGTGTGAGCGGAGGAGGGAGGGAAAAAAACACATCTCATTTTCATGCCCAGCAGCCTTTTATAATCGGTTTGATTTCAATTCACAACTCTGAGGTGAGGTCTAGGGCTTTTCAGAAGAAATCAAAAACACTGAGGGAAGAGGAAGGGGCCTTGATGTGGGGGTCTGTACAATGGCCTGAGGCGTGAGGGTAGGGTAGGATGGGGTGGGGTGGTGGGGGGTCAGAGTCTGGTTACCTGTCCTCCAGCGAAGATCACAGGGGATCCTGAGGGTTTGGGTCTGTAGGGGATGGTGACTCCCTTTGGAGGAGACTGCACAAACAAACAAACAAACACAAAACAAACAAACACACACAAAAATAAAGAAATTTACATATTAAATAAGAACAATATGTTTGTATAGGTTGTTCTAAATTGTATTAGATTAAAGATTCACAGCCAATGCAAAGCAGAGGGACAAATAAATGAAAGGATGGAGGGGAATGACTATACCTCCAGCATCACCACACAGATCTGCTTGACACACTCGATGATGGACTGAGGAGTGCCTGCGATGGTGATGGCACGCTCCGTAGAGTTGGGGAGCATGTCACCTGCCACCTGAACCTGGGCACCCGTGGACTGGCAGGCAGAGAGCAGGCGAGAGAGAAAATAGCAGACAAAATTAATTATTGTTGATACCGAGATGCACGCACTCACATGGAATTTCTCATGGACTGAATCAGGACAAGGGCAAGTCCTCAACAAGTTATAAAATGCTCTAGGCTGAGATTGCATGGGAAATATTAGCTAGTCATTACCATCAATGAGTTCAAACGGATCATAATTACAGTATTTGACATGCTTTAGATGAACCTATTAAAGTCTAAGCTGCGAGTAGGTTCTGAACAACTCATAAAACCTGCCTTACTTATTCCTGTCATAGGACTGAACAAGCCCTCCAGGGGTATCCACCCAACGCACGCAGAAGCAGTCAGCACGCTTTGTGCCAACCACAAAACTATCGATGGGTGATGAAATGTTCCCCTTCTTAAAAAAAAAAAGGGGGGGGAGGGGGGTGACGCATAATTTAGAAACTTGGCAGTGTCCAACCTCTCGTATCTCCTTGATCTTGCAGCCTCCTTTGCCAATGAGCGAGCCACACTGGCTAGCAGGCACCACGATGCGCAGGGTCACAGGGGGCTTGCTGGTGGCTGTGCTGTTGGTCATCGAGCTGCTTATGTCCTGAGGAGAGAAACACAGCCAGGTTAAGATCAAGTGTGTTCAGTAGTATGCAACAATGTGCTACTCTGAACTGGTCTCTCCAGTCATGCTGAGGGGGTTCTGTAGGGGCATCTATTGAAAATAAATTGAGTATACCTTTCAGAATGTCATTTTGACAACTGCTCAAAGATTTGCTCTGAGAGATAGATAAATGTGTCTGTGTCTGTGTGTGTGTGTGTGTGTGTGTGTGTGGGGGGGGGGGGGGGGGGTCACCTCCTCCAATTTGTCGATGATCATGGAGAATGCTTTGAAGATGGCGGTGGTAGGACCAGCCAGGGTTATGATTCTCTCTGGACAGTTCCCCTCTGAGATGTTGATGCGGGCTCCACTCTGAAAGTAAGAACAAAAAAGTCCTTAGAAGAGCCCAAAAGAAACCTGAACATCAACAGCCTCAAGATCAAAGCACTTTTACTCACGACTGATCCATCTCTCTGATCAACATCTTTTTTAATAATGAAAGTCAAAAGCTTCTTTGGTCATGCTGCAACTAAATGAAACTCACCTCCTCTCTCATCTTCTTAACAGATTCACCTTTCTGTGAGGGGAGAAAGAGGAAAATATTTTAGAGAACCATACAATTTCAAATCCCTACATCTACAGAAGGCGCCCCAACATACCTTTCCAATGATGCTTCCAACTTCCTATTGAAGACAAAATATACAGAAGTTAGGCATTGGCTTAATTGAGTCATATTTTCCATCCTTCCAACCCCATAAGGATAAACCAACTGGTGAAAGACATGGCACCAAGAAATACCTTGTTTTACATGACTGGGAGAATGGTAAACTACAAACACGTTGACAAATTACATTACAACCCTCTGACCAATTATCCACAACAAGGGGACTGACCTTGCCATGCATGAGAAGCCTGATGGTCAGGGTGACATTGAGTCCTCCTTCGATTACACCGGAGTCCATAACTACAATGTCCGGGAGAGAAGCTGACAAGAAAAAAGATTGGGGGGTCTTTGGTCACAAAGATGGATCTGAGGAAGAAGAGGAGAGGACATTCTGAGAACTGTGGGAGAAGGCTTAAGCAGCTGGCAAGCAAATCATGAAAGAATGGTGAATGCACCAAGTTAGTTGTTATGACTGCAAAGCATGGATAAGTTTTGATCAAATACATTAAGCTTGATCATATGGGATAAAGCCTTCTGGATCAGCTATGGGTGGTCATACAGAATTGTCAAAAATACATTCGGATTGTGGAGATATAACAGTTTGCTGTAAACTACCATTGTATTAGGCATGTTTCATTCAAATGAACATACAACTCAGATTAGTGCAAAGATCTCACGCTCCTTAGATGCCAGTTTTGAATGGCAGTAACAAATTGTTGAGTTTTTCTATACAAACAACATTTTTGAACAAAAGATACATAAGAACATGCTTGATGTTGCACTTTAAAGCTAACAAACTACCGCTGGCTAGCCCATGTTATCTGGAAAACCGCGGCTAACGTTAGCTACCTTACCTGGCAATACAACACTGCAATATCATTAGCTAACGGCTAACTTGCTAACCCGATTGAGAACTAAAACAACCTTCAAATGTAAAACGGCCAACTGTGTGCCTGTGTTCCGATTCCATGTAGTTGCTGAGCATATATTTAAACAAGGATAAACCTGATTCCACAAACTGAACCCACAAACTACGACAATAACATAGATGCTAACTAGTGCCTTTAGGTGGATTTACGACCGGGCGATTAGCATGATCCATTTAGCAGACTAGCTAACATTAGCTGGTCGGTGTTGAGTGTGCACGTTGACAACCACTGCTAATTTTAGAAACTAATAATTGAATGGCTACATGATTATTCGAACATTTCTAAACCTACCAAATTAATGCAAACGACAAAATACATCACGTCCCATCAATTACTATGAGCTAAATGATATATGAGATTTAAACGAATTCGCTGGTGGCATGATAGTTAGCTATCGAAGCTATGTAGTTACACTGCGTGCTCATGCGGCCTAGCAAATTTACACCAAGCCTCACAGTAGAAACTAAGCTAACATTAGCAAGTTAGCTTCAGCGCGCGTTACACCTCATTTAGAATTCACAAGAGTATTTTAAAATGTATTTCAATTTTAACAATCTTACCTGATCCGTGTCTTGAGATGTGTTCAGGGGGAGGGTGGGGTTGTAAGGGTAGAAGGGGAGAGGTTCGGGAGGGTATAAACCCAGGGGGAGAGTTTTAAAAGGATTCGGGGAAGAGGGAAGAGTGATAGTGTGAGATCGAGCTCCACTCTTTTACACAAAGACAACAAATCTCTCACCTCTGAACTTTCACCCTTCCACCCGCCCCTCCCCCTTCGACGCGGAAACATCCGTTCTTTCAAAGACCATTTCGCTTTCGTCAGAATAAAGCTTAGACATTCTCTGATAAAGCCCCACATTTTATACAGGTTAAATAAATTACACCCCCACCACAACACCACATTCAACAAAATGTCAAAAAATGGAGGGGTAGAGAACAGATTAATTACCACCGGGCCTAAACCTGTATGTTATTAGAACTAGTTATTGCGTTAATGCAAAGACTTGTATTTTGACAAAATGTCCCATTTCGTGACCCAGATGAGATGCAACCGTAGACAGTAAAGGCTTATTAGACATTCTCTGGTAAAGGGATGCAACTAGGATTTGGTGAACGGTATCGTCTGGTATCGTTGACAGAACCAGACTTCTTCAGACAGCATTTCTAGTATGGTGCGTGTCTACTACATAGTTCAGAGACAATTTTTATAATTTGTAACGTGAAATATGCATGTTTTGAGAGCATCACCAGATAAGGACTGCAGCCAATCTTTTCATTTCTAGTGATACAGGCATCACAAAAAAATATTATTTTAATATCATATATTTCAGTCTAAATCCAAATGCAAAATAACCCAAAATCTTTTCCAAAACAAATTCGCTGATATGTTTGAATAAACTTGACAGTGTATCTTAACTGAAGGATAAGTGAATTCAAGGGATACAATCAATATGATAATGAACAGATAGTGTGACAATTAGGTTAAACTGTAAGAACAGACTTATCTTAATAAAACAGCATTGCATTGCAGTCCTGGTGTAACCTGGCTTGGTCCAATCATTTAGCTTCAGACAATGCCGATTAAGCCAAAGGTTCACTTTTGTAATATATAACACACAAGAGCTTCAGCAGGTTTTAAGCATCTTAACAAGAATTTTATTCACCACTCCATAACTTAGGTTCTACCTTAATGATAAGGCACTTTCATTCATATCATCTAGATGATCATATAATTTACCATAAATGTAGTTTTACTGTAACCCTTATAACAATACAGTGTAACATTGTACATTAGTGTATCTTCGACTGCAAAGTCCAATAGCTGTGCTACTTAAGTGTTAATCTAGTACTTTGACAGATAAAAAATAAGATCAGAAGCTTAAGGCAATGTGCTTTACATTATTGATTTTCATGATAAATATTCTTTAATTCTAAAAATTTCTTTAGTGTGATAATTAAATAATACAGTAAATTGCTTTGCAAATCCTCGTAAATGACACAACATAATAATACAGTTTAGTATGAAATGCATTAAAAGGACAAATATCAGTGAAGCTAGCAATCATCTGTTGTATGTTACTTCACAAGGCGGGCCCTTTTGACAGCTATTTGTTGGACCCTAACTTTAGTCAGTCACTGCTGCTGCTACTGCTGCTGCTGCTTGAGGAATGCTGTGGACAAACAAAGTATGTAATTAATTAAACTATACGTTTATGCACACAGGGATGTTCATACTCTGGTATCATAGACCAAGTCTGGGTCCTCCCTCCCTCATCACATATTTACTATGCACAACATAGTTAGTGAGAGGAAGACTCGCAAGTAAATCTCTTGAATTGTTGACTAGGAGTGGGAACCTTCACCACTTTTCATTAAATAATTGTAGACACTACTTCCACTAACTACTAGAGCAAGGATAGTTATTGGCTACGAACAAATGTTCATTACAGTCACATCAATTTGTTCTATAGGAGACAGGTATAAGTGAAAGTACCAAACATTTGCATTCATGTGCTACACTGATCAACAATACAGTCTCAGACCAGGATATGATTCCAAATAGGTGATTTAGAGGCAAACCTAGGTAAGATAAGCCAGAGGAAGTTGTAAACCTTATAACAGAACGGGGGCTTCAATCTCCTAACTAAACAAAGTCAAAGGTTTACCATTTCTTCTCTGTCCTCGATCTGTCACTTAACCACCTACTTGTGTAACAGAGTTATAAATGTAGTTTAGTGTTTGTATGTGATTTTCGCCGTAATTAAGCAGGTGTATTGAGATTTGTGTTTTGGCGCCCCCTTTGGAGAAACGGTGTACTGCAGCTCTGCTACGTTGACATTCTCTGGTTTTACCATGTTCTACGTTCTACCAGAGCCCGTCTTATTAGACATTCTCTGGTTCTACGTTTACTGTGTTGTTGCCGTACCCGATCAGAAGCGTTATGCTTTGCATTGGGTAGGTTGACTGTATAAAGCACTCCCCACTTTGTTATAATTTTGTAACTGTAAAATGTTGTTTTTGAAAACTTCGACATATCACCTGTGTTATATTACTTTACATGTATTGTTAGGATTTGGGTGCATTTCTAAAAACTTGGAGAAAGTTTATTTATGTTTTCATTATGACCACGAGATCATACACACTGAGTCTTAGTGACTAGCTGTAAACTCTGCTAGCAACTTTTCATGCATTCAGTGTAGTTTAGTTTAGTGTGCATGGAAAGTACAATTCAGTCAATGAATTAGCAGGCAATGAATCTACAGTTAGTTTAGCATTATGTGTATGCATTATCTCCGTATTTCATCTGTGAATGTTTAGTGAGTCTCTTAGAATATTAATTAATTCGTTCTGTGCACCTGAACGTTCCATGTTGCATGTCTCCCTTTCTAGTAGGGCTGACAGTGATGATATGAATGATGCATCTAATATAGCCCATTCAACTTAGTCTGTAAAAGGAAGCACACTATCTTGCACTAGCTGCAGCATGTGAAGCAAATGAGGATGCACCTTTCTGTGTCTCTGAGGTCGATGTGAGCAATGCCTTTAGGAGGGTTAATTGTAGAAAAGCTGCTGGACCGGATGGAATTTCTAACAGGGTTTTGAAATCCTGCGCTGCTCAGTTAGCTCCTGTGTTCACTTATATCTTTAACACATCATTGGCTCAAGAGACAGTTCCTACTTGCCTCAAGCAGTCTGTTATTGTTCCAGTACCGAAAAACAAAAGTCCATCATGTCTGAATGACTACCGCCCAGTAGCCCTGACGTCTACAGTGATGAAGTGTTTTGAGAAGCTTGTGAAAAACATTATCTGCTCATCCCTCCCTGCCTCCTTCGACCCCCTCCAATTAGCCAACAGGTCTACAGAGGATGCCATCTCAAACCTCATGCACACCACCTTAACTCACCTGGAGGAGGGGAATGGGAATTATGTGAGGATGCTGTTCATTAACTTTAGTTCAGCATTCAACACGATAGTACCTCTCACCTTGGTCACAAAGATGAAGGCCTTAGGACTGAACACCACCCTGTGTCACTGGATATTTGACCTTCTCACCAACCGTTCACAAGTGGTTAGAGTGGGGGGTCTGACATCTGACACATTAACCATCAGCACTGGTGCTCCCCAAGGCTGTGTTTTGAGTCCACTGCTGTACAACATCTACACACATGACTGCAAAGCCAACAGTAGTCATACCTCCATCATCAAGTTTGCAGATGACACAGTGATCTTGGGCCTGATTAGTAACAACAATGAACAGCTCTACTTGGATCAGGTTGATGAGGTGGCACAGTGGTGTCAATCTAACAGCTTGACACTGAATGTCAATAAAACCAAGGAAATGGTAGTGGATTACAGAAGGCAGCAGCAGAACTACAGTTACACCCCACTAATGATCAGCGGGCAACCTGTAGAGAGTCACAAGTTTTAAATACTTTGGTGTCCACATTACTGAAGACTTAACATGGACTGTTAACACTCAATATGTTCTGAAGAAGTCCAGACAACGACTCTACTTCCTTCGTCAGCTAAGGAAATTCAAAGTTTCTACATCCATCATGAAGGGCGGCCTTCTACACTTCAGCGGTTGAGAGTGTTCTAACTGGTAGCATCATCACCTGGTATGGGAACTCCACAGTTAGAGATTGTAGTACTCTGCAGAGAGTAGTGCGCTCAGCTGAACGTACTATAAGAACTCAACTCCCTGCTCTACAAGACATCTATTCCAGAAGAGTACTCCTAAGAGCCCAACCGATTCTGAAGGACTCTTCTCATCCTAACAATGGATTATTCCTACCGCTGAAATCAAGAAGACGCCTATGTCACAAAGCCAGAACTGAGAGACTCAGGAGAAGCTTTTATCCCCAGGCCATCCGAACTCTGAACTCACACTATACTGACTTTGCACACATTCACTCCTCAGCACTCTCAAACATTTCCCAACTCTGAACTCACACTAGACTGACTTTGCACTCATTTACTCCTCAGCACTCATGACCACTCCCCCCCCCACACACACACACACCTACATGACTTTTAGCACTTTTACATCCCTCTCCCTATGCTACAGACCTTTTATTTATTTTCTTATTTCATCACACGTCAAAACACACACACACACACACACACATATCTGACTTTCTCCAACTTTTGCACATCTCCATAGAACTTTTTATTTATTATTTTTGTTTTCTCCTCCATCTATCTACCCATGTCCTTGATTGCGTAGCCTTTCTGCCCCCCCCCCCCCCCCCCCATCCCCAACACACACAAAAAACACACACACTTACATCATCACTGTCATCACCTCACATACATACAGCACACTGCTTGCTACAGTAAGCCTCCTCTACATACTTGCTGCACACTGCCCCCCCCCCCCCCTACATACACAGCACATTGTCTTCAGGACATACATCATACATACAGTACTCTGCTTGCAATAGTAAGTCCCTTCACCATACTTGCAGTACAGTGCCCCCCCCCCCCCCCATTACACAGCACATTGTCTCATGAGGAAGCTTCTCCAACACACATATTGCACACTGCCCTCTCCCCACATAATATACAGCACACTATCCCATCTCCCTTGTCATCCCCCAACACACACACAAAGACCCTTGGCAGTTGGGTTAGCCCCTTGAGCCGTGGATCTGCCCAAGGTTTCTTCCTTGGTAAGGGAGTTTTTCCTTGCCCCTGTTGCTCTTGGGTGCTCCTTGTTGGTGCCCCCCCCCCAATCCCAATCCTCCCCCACCTTTCTTATGCAGCCCTTGCCAGTTAATCTACTAAACCCCTCTTCTACTGCACTTTTTACCCCCCCATAAATGCACAAATTGCCACCAGACAATTTAACTGCATTTCTTACTTCCAGTAACACTATATGCATGTGACAATAAACTTCCTTGTATCCTTGTATTTATTTTGCTTGTGCAGATGCTGTTTTATGTACGCCAGTGCCTGTTGCTCCATATGTAAAATGTGAATTAGTTATAGAATGAGGAAATATTTTCCTGTGCATTTTTCTTAAGTTTATTTCATCACCGTCTAGTATGCTAAAGGTGTATCCTTCTGTATGAATGTTTCTTTCTTTGTTATTTTAAAGAGAGAATTCTCAGAAGCGTTAAATGCTTTGCATTGGATGCTGTTTTATGTACGCCAGTGCCTGAAGGCATATGCTGTTTTGGTTTTCCCATATGTTGCTCCATATGTAAAATGTGAATTAGTTATAGAATGAGGAAATATTTTCCTGTGCATTTTTCTTAAGTTTATTTCATCACCGTCTAGTATGCTAAAGGTGTATCCTTCTGTATGAATGATTCTTTCTTTGTTATTTTAAAGAGACAATTCTCAGAAGCGTTATGCTTTGCATTGGATGCTGTTTTATGTATGCCAGTGCCTGAAGGCATATGTTGTTTTGGTTTTCCCAAAGGAATAAAAGTGAGAAAAGCCAGTTTTGGTCTCAGTCCCTTCACTGCCTGACCACCGTTACACTTGGAATACACCCTAGACCATATATCAGGCTGCCTGTGCCATGAGTCAGTCGCTATCTAGCATTGCAACACCCTCATCCAAAGTCCACCCAGCTCCACCACTCACCTTGCCATGCTTATGAGCCTTGTGTTCTTTATGTTTCTTCTTTCCTTTCTTATTCTTTTTCATTTTCTTGTGCATCTTGTGTCCCGCCACAGCCACTCCTGCCCCGGCTAACCCCCCTGCTATGGCCCCACCCATTGCCGGTCCCATGGGATGTGGATGAGGCCCTGGGTAGGCCCCACCATGTGGGGCATAGGGTGGGGGAGCTGGGCCAGTGGGGAAATAGGGTTGCCCTGGGACACCAGGAGGAACCGGTCCAGGAGGCATAGCTGGGTTCATACCGGGTGGATATGCTGGATCGGTCCCAGGGGGGAATGCAGGATTTGGGATTCCAGGGTAGCCTGGAGGTGGATGAGCTGGATTTGGGATTCCAGGGTAGCCTGGAGGTGGTTGAGCTGGGTTAGGGGGACCCATTGGAGGACCTGAAATAATAATAAATACAATGTCACACCTCAAATATGTAAGGGATAATGTATAGAACTATACATTATCTATACATTATCCCGCTTATTACACGGCTACTTGCCAAAACGAAATAAAAAAACTCCCCACAATATGAATTTAGCCTACATAGCCTAGCCTATTTGTTACATAGACTGCAGTCTATGATTTGTTACCGTTCATCGTGGCATTTGCTGAAATAGTTCGTAACAACACGCTGAACTTGAATCAAACATTCTTTAGAACACAGCTGATCAGCCGTCTGCTTTCACTTTTGAATGAAGTTCCAGTCCTTGCGTGGGGATATGAAATACCTGAATTAGAAGCACAAACTCCGTTGCCATTGACAGCGGTCATTATTTTTTTCAGAGGTCATTTCCCAAGAAATAATGACCGCTAGAACTTTGGGAAATCCCATTCAAGTCAATGGAGCGTTCTACTTGCCTTGTGAAGAGCCGTGTAATAATGTTTGAATAATGTATAGCTATATAACTACATGGTCGTTAGTAGCAACCTCACCAACATAGACTAAGCTCGGGCACCAAGTTATTACATATAGGTTGCCTATTTTCATTTAGTCTATTGCTTACCTTGGTTAGGCCACATTGCGAGTTGATTCACTTATGGGTGTCAAATAGCAGCTAAATGGTTCCTGAAAATGTTTAGGGAGAGGTGAGTTTAAGGCATCTGTGGAGTAGCCATGCTACATGAAATACTTGACATTTACCCCAAGTTATGCGTTACGGCATAAAGTCAACAAACTGTGTTAAGTATCGAAGAACATGAACAATATCCATAGACTGTACACAAAATCACATAGCCCTGCGAGCAGAAGAGAACGCTGATGTAGCCTAGTAGTCCACAGTGATCAACCACGTAAGTTGAAAGCCGTGAACAAAACAGGCAGTTAATTTGAACAACGTAACAGCCATGATGTTTAAGGTTTAACTAAAGCCTACCTTTATATGTTAATCCCGAAGAAAAACTCTACCGTTGTGGTTCTTCCCGGTTCCTCCACTGTTTATAGTTCTTTTAGACATTAGACAAGTGCCTTCTTCCGGGATCAAGCGCTGCAAAAGAGGTGTGTTCACGATCATCATGTACCAAGACGGTTATTATTGATTTACCTGTGTATTTACTTAGGATAGCCAACTCGAAGGAAGACAAGCATTGAAACAGACAAAATGTCAGGGTCCGATTAGCCTACGTTTATTTACTGCATAATGCTTCTCACACCTACGTAGACCAGTGCCCAACTACGCTGAAATATGACACATATTTTCGATATTTTATATCTTGAACATACCTTTCATAACGTTACAACTGTTGTGGTTTCGAGATGGGTTCCACCCTTTACAGGTTCCACCCTTGTGATTATCACCCTACCCCTAGTCCCCTCATCACATAGAAAAACCATCAGAGTGAGGGATGGAGGAAGCCTGGTTCCACCCCAGCTCTACATGTAGCCAGAGCCCGTCTACGGAGAGCCTTGCCACTCCGTATTAAGTCCCATTGTACCGAATTTTGGTTGCAGTTCCACTAGATTTCCACTGGGGGCGATCGCCATGAGTGCAGAATGAATGGGAGTCAATGGAGCTAGACGGCTAAATTTGCCTCTTTCACCTGATTGTCGTTGACAAATCTCAGATTTGATTGTAGTTTGTATAACTTCAACATGGGTTATAGGTCAAAAGTTGAATGAACGAGTACTTATGTCCTTTTGATTTCTTACAGGTTGGGTCGTTGTTGCCCATAACACGCTAGCATTGTGCTAATGAATGACGTCATTGACACGTTTGAAAGGCTTTTTAGAACAATTAAGTGACTTTAAAAAATATAATACTCAACCAAGTGTATTTTCTTTGCCTCCCCTTTCGAAAACAATATTCAAATTACTTGGAAAAAAATTATATCCAGAGAAAAGTGGATTTTGAGGGGTACAGCTCCATAGACCTCCATGCATTCTGCACTCGTGGACGAGCGCCCTCATGTGGAACCACAGAAGGAACTGCAACCAGTTCAGAAACCGGAAGTTTTCCGAGAGTGGCAGTTCTCCCCTTATTAGACATTCTCTGATGTAGCCTAGCTTTGAAGAAAAGGTGTGGCATAATTATGAAAGATTGAACAATTTGTCCCAATATTAAATAGAAAACTAGGCATAAGACCAGGGCAATTCAGTCTATCACCAGTAGGAATTCAGAAACTAGGCCCTACATGTTTATTTAGGCTAAATAAATCATAGACTGTTCTATATAGTCTATGAAATAAATTATGTGTCAGGATCCTGTCTGGATGGAATGACTTTGTGCCACCCTGGTGGAAACTTTGTGTAGTGTCCTGTGTGCTGTGTTTGCCTGGTTCCCCATGTGCTTTGTGTTACCTGCCTGTCACCTGTCTTTGTCTCCGCCCCATCTCCTTATTTGGTCTGTGCTTCCTGTCTTGTTAGTTTTCACTCCGTTTCTGCTTCCTTACCTGTTCCCTGTATTGTCTCGTTGGTTACGTCCAGTCCTCTGTCTTTCTGTTAATTGGTAGGCTGTGTGTATTTCTACCCTCCTGTTTCTCTGTTCTTTGTCGGACTGTCTCTCTGTTAACCCTGTAAGTTCTGTTTGTTAGTAAGTTTGTCAATCATTAAAGTGTGCTTTTCTAATTTCTGCCTGGAGGAGTCTTGCACTTGGGTCCTATCCGCCTAATCCTGACATTATGTAATTTCAGTGTAGCACTGAAAATAGGGCCTACTAAGCAAAACATAACATCCTGAAATATAGCACCTGATGAAGAGCCTACTGCAACAACTAGGCCTACTAGAAATGTTACAATGAAATCAGAGACATACATCATATGCCAATGTCTGTAGCTTGAAATGTAACAGTGACATAAACAGGATGTAACTATACACCGCACAATACCTATAAATTAGGCTAAGTAAGGAACGCTGAACTACACAGTAAAATACAGTAAAAAACAAATTCCAACCTGCAAAAATAAAAAGAAAGGACGAAAGCATACAGACCACACAATTTCCAAGATGTCACAAGTTCAGAGATATTTTAATGCTAATCCCTCAATCATATTTTTCTTTGATGTATAGGCCAATATTAGATATACGTATCAACAACAATTTGCTAAATTAAACAAAATCCAGAATAGGATTTTGGAGGTAGCTCAAGGTCCCCAATGAATAGGCTACTATGGAGAACTGGAAGCAAGATAGATATAGAGCAAAAGGGCACATTGAGAGGTTATGATTACTTACACTGTAATTTAACATTTGAATGCAGATTATGATATGGAAATATATACTGCTCAAAAAAATTAAGGGAACACTTACAGTTTTCCACAATTGTTAAAACATTTTTTTTGAAACCTTCCACCCTTTTCTCCATTCTCAAACTACATTCACAGAATGTCTGACAGTTCTTGCTAAATAAAACACTCGCCTCAAAAGTTTTACTTGTGCTCAGAACCAAACAGTGTCAGAGTACCGATCCAGGGTTGAAGTGTTCCCTTCATTTTTTTGAGCAGTATATATTTTGTGACATGTATTTGTATGTGTGAAGCTCACTATGTGTGTGTGTGTGTGTTTGTGTGTGATAGAGAGAGAAAGAGAGTGTCTAAGTAAGTATTCTAAAACCTTTCCCGAGATACAAAATGCATTTAAATACTGTTGTTTCTGAGAAACGAGCTAGATTGCAAGTCAACAACAGCAATTACATCACCTGAGAGGTGCTAGACTGGCACTGCCACAGGAGAGCAGGACTCAGTCACACAGGGCACAGATGCCATCAGCTCACACCAGCACATTACTGCTAAGGTCTGAGCAAATGATGGTTTGTGCATCCCTATACAGTGAGTGCAGGGGGAATTTCTGAATTTCTACCTTTCCTCTGATACAAATGACTTAATAGTACATTTAATGCTTTGTCAATGTGGCATTCATTTGTTTCATATTGAACAAGTTCTACTGTTTTGACTTCTATCATGTAATATTTTAGTATTTAGCAAAATGCAGACATCATCACATACCATTAGTCAGAATGAAAGATTTTATTCACCACTGCATAATGTAACAGGTTGTACCTTTATGATAAGGCACTTTCCAACCTTCACGGTGTTGTGATTTCCACATAAATAGCCCACAGAAGTGCTTCTATAGGTTTTAAAGTACATCAGACATTTTATTCACCATTGCACAATGTAAGTGGTATAACCTTAATGATAAGGCACTCTTATCTTCACAGCGTCATGATGTCCACAGACCATAAGCACCAGAATCTAAATGACCAGTTTGGTATCATTTACCATAAAGCTTTCTTATTGTAACAAAGCTTTCTTATTGTGTGGTAATATAATATGTGTAACAATATACATAAACAATCTTCAATTGCAATGTTCAGTAGCTGTGCTACACCTTTACACAAACACGTATCTATACCATGTGGTTAAAGGTCGTTCTCTAGTTCTGTGACAGATTTTAAAAAAGATCAGAAGCTAAAGGTAAAGGAGCTTTACATTATTCACATTCAGAAAATAATATCATCTTCTTTAGTGTGATAAATAATACATACATTGTTTTACAAAAAATACCTTATATGACATAATTGTTTATTAATAATAATAATATAGTTTAGAGTGAAGCCCATTAAAAGAAGCTGTATAAGACAAATGTCAGTAAAACTATCGATCATTTGCTGTGTGTAACAGGGTTTTTGGTAGTAATTTGTTGGACTTTAGTCAGTCACTGCTGCTGCTGCTGCTGCTGCTGCTTGAAGAATGCTGTGGACAAACAAAACATATAATTAATTAAACTATAACTTAAGTATTATTCTGGCTGAAGTTAGCATATGGTATATTAGACAAAACTTTGGGCCTTCCTCCTTCACCACACATTTACAATACCACATATCCCAAAATGATTAAGAGTTATGGAGGTGAAGACTTGAAAGTAACTATTCTGAATTGTTGACTAGAAGTAGCATTAATATTTTTCATTAAAGAAGACGACTTTTTTCAATAATTATCCTATTAGAGCAAGGTTAGATATTGGCTATGAACAAAATGGCAGAAAATGGCAGTCACACCAATTTGTTCTACAACAAATAAGGACAGCCGAGATGTATTTAAAAATGCCAAGCAACTACATTCATGTTTTGATGTTATGCTGATTAATCACAAAGCCTCAAACTATGCATCAGGTGATGCACAGTCATAGGCTTATATGAGTCATATGCAGCATTGCAACACCCTCATTCAAAGTCCACCCAGCTCCACCACTCACCTTGCCGTGCTTCATGTGTTTGTGGCTTTTTCCTTTCTTCATCTTTTTCATTTTCTTGTGCGCTAAATTTCCTGATAACCCAGCCAATTTGTGATCCCCATAGTGTTGAGGGAAGTGATGAGGGCCTTTGTGATGGCCTTTATGGCCTTTATGAGCTCCAGGATAAGCACCAGGGTGAGCTCCGGGATAAGGACTATGGTCAGGGCTAGGATAGACACCACCGTGTGGGAGTGGGGCATGGGGGATTGGGGCTCCATACGGAGGGAGAACTGGACCAGTGGGGTAATAGGGTTGTCCCGGAACATCAGGAGGTCTAGCTGGGTTCATACCAGGTGGATATACTGGTTGGTTACCAGGGTAGCCTGAGGGACCCATACCAGGGTAGCCTGAGGGACCCATACCAGGGTAGCCTGAGGGACCCATACCAGGGTAGCCGGGGGGACCCATACCAGGGTAGCCGGGGGGACCCATACCAGGGTAGCCGGAGGGACCCGCACCAGGGTAGCCAGGGGGACCCATTGGAGGACCTGAAATAGTAATTAATGCAATGTCATACCTCAAATTCTATTGCCTATAGCTATATACCCTCCAGAATTATTCTGCTAAAGTTGATTAAAAAGAGGAATATAAAATCATCTTTTGGAAATTGATCTTAATGCCTTAAATAAAAAAATGAGGAAATATCCAACCTTTAAAGACACCAATTTTCTTTGTGAATGAATAATGTATCATAAATAAATAAATGTTCTTCCTTAAAATACAGGGGTCATAAGTATTGGCATGGATCCAGGATACTATGCATCCTGATAAAGTTCCCTTGGCCTTTGGAATTAAAATAGCTCCACATAATCACATACCTTTCACCATACCTATAGATTGGCATGGTTTTATTTCGGTTAGCCTATTAGCTGGTTTGATTTGCATTGAGCTCAAAAAAAAAAAAACATTTGCCTACCTTGGTTAGGCCACATAGCAAGTTGATCCACTTATGAATGCCAGAAGAAATGGTTCCTGGAAACATTCAAGGTCAGGTGAGTTTTACAGGTTTTTTTTTTCCACTGCACACAAAAATACATAATCACACAATTTCTAAAGCATGCCACTCAAAACACCGTAACCCCACACCAAATCTGCGAAACTAATTCTCAGCCTTCTTTGACACCTTCAATTTGATAAACAAACATTTTGAAAAACACCACACACAATTATCTAACACACAAAACTGATCAGAAAGTATCTGGACACAACCAAACAAAATGGCCCACCATGCCTAACACCAGAGACTTTCTAATGTGGAGACACAGCACTCAAAAAATACTCCATAGGAATAGGGAGGGAAAGTGAAAACCAGCGCCCCAAGTGGTTGCGTTCCTATCGAAGAGCAGCTCCAATGTTAAGTCCCATAGACCTATTTTAAAAAATATATTGTGAAGCCAAATCAGCGATGTTATCCACCAGAAATATTTTTCAGTGTCTATACAGTAATAATCTTCTAACTGTGAAAATGTCAGACCCTATTTTGCCTTATTTAAGAAAATCGAAATTGCTCCTTTTGTTTCATAAACGAACTACAAAAGAAGTCACGTGACTTTACCCTTCGACGTTACCAAGGTCCTTTTAGACAAGTCCCTCCACTCGGCGGCCATATACCAACGTTTTATGGGCACTCATCGGGCACAGTCTTTGGGTCGAACTGCGCGTGCGCGAGGCTTCACGACACCAATCTTGCTCCAGCGGCGAGATCACAACACATGATTGGCACGATATCTTCACAACACACCATATGATTGGCTCAATGTATTCACATCACACCACATGATTGGCTCAATGTATTCACATGTCGACGTTTTGCCGAGGAAGGGGTGGGATATGTGTAGACAACGGCCATATTGGCGTGACAAACTAGCCCCATGCATTTCTATGGAGGATTTTTTGAGTGCTGTGTCTCTACATTAGAAAGTCTCTGACGTTACTCACGGTAGCATGGTTTGTTTATTAGCCTGGTTAGCATTGACACTTAAAGGGGTGGTTCAGGATTTTGGACATAGGACCTCATTTCCAAGTAAGCAAGTGTGATATTTATCAGTGGAGACCGTTTTCAACACGTTTCATCCAGTCCTAATTGCAGAGTACGCAGGTGCTAGGCTAGCGCAAGTCAACGGTATGTGCTAGCCTGCCACTAAAAACAGTCTTACACACTCCAAAGTACACCCGAGGCAAATAAATTATAACGCCAGACTATCGATGTAAATGTCTGTATTGATAGTGTTATTTCTAACGTTATTCTATCCTTGCATTTCAACAATCGCATTACATTTTGAGGGACTAGTTTCTTAGCAGCGGCGGAATTATACTTGCTCCGGTTAGTAGTACTGCGCCGAAAAGAAAACAGTAAAGCGCACTCCAATGGGGATACCTAGTAGTAGCCTTGGTAATAGCAGTCCGCCGCTGAGTTGCAAAATGACTACAAACAACTTCAGGGACCAAAGTATAACTATTGCAACGCGATGCAAGGGTAGTTGTATTTCTTACACTATTCTATCAACACAGACATTTACATCGATTGTCTGGAATTTGCCTCAGGTGTACTTTGGAGTGGGTAAGACTGTCTTTAGTGGCAGGCTAGCACATACCGTTGGCTTGCGCTAGCCTAGCACCTGCGAACTCTGCAATTAGAAGGACTGGATGAAACGTGTTGAAAACGGTCTCCACTGATAAATATCACACTTGCTTACTTGGAAATGAGGTCTTATGTCCAAAATCCTGAACCACCCCTTTAACACTTACAGCCAGCTCTTCATGCGAGTAGAAGCACAACACCAGTTATCCAGACAAAAGGTTATCACCACGCGGTTTACATCACGTTCCGTAGGCTATTACAAAAATATGTTCAGCCAGTTAAGCAAATTGCCGTATTGAGCAGTTAGAGATTAGGCGCCCAAACATGTGACGTCACATGCAGCTGTAGTTCCTTATCACCGTGTTACGACAAAAACTCAAAACAATTCAACTGATCCTAAAAATAAGGTATGACCACTTGAAGCAATAGAGGTGACCCCAGTGCTTAACATATGGAAGGCATTAAATTAAGATCCTAATGTGCATCGAGATATTTTTTCCCATCCACTCCGCTAAACTCTAGGAACGCAACCACTAGATGGCGATGAGATTACTTTCCCTCCCTATGCATGGGGCTAGTTTGTCACGCCACCCCTTCCTCGTAGTAGGGGTTAAGTCGTTAGGCGTGTTCGACTTCGACTGAGTCTGACTTGGTCTGGCTTTCTACGTAAACGTGATCTTCAGAGGCTAGCCGGGAGGAGCTACAACAGAGGGCAGCTCATCCCCATAGACCATAGATATATACACTAGATGTCGCCTTGACTACTGCTGTTCATTGGAACGAATGCGTCAATCGAGACGCCATCTTGCTTCAGTGATCCACTCCTCTATAATGCATTAGCGTCAATCTGGGCAAAGATCTAGCGAAAATAAAATCACCATAAATCGTCAAAATCTCAAGCAATTATCTAGTTTTTTGGGTTGTTCCAACTGACAGGCATGTATTTATGGTTGAGTCTAGAGAAAACTAAGCTTAAGACGATAATAAAGATACATTTTACCTGTCTAGCCCCATAGACTCCCATTCATTCTGCACTAGCTAGCGGCGGCCCCTAGAGGAACAATGAGTAAACTGCAACCAGGTTCGATACAATGAAAGTAAACAGACTCTTCGTAGACAGGCTGTGGTTGAGGCCACATACTCCTCGTCTCGTTTACTCATGTAAGTTGTAATCTCACCAGAAGTTGCTGTAGATCTGTAGAACATTTACCTCTGCTACTACATAGGCTACGCCAGTCGTTACTTTTATATGCATGGGTCAGTGCCATGGGCAAACGAGATGTAGCTGAATTCATAAATGACAAAACCATGAGAAAGGTGATTTTCTTACGTTTCAACAACAAAGAAGCCGATCTGCCATCATTGTGAGAAGTTCCCAAATTTGTCGCTAATCGCTAAAAAGGTTTTCTATCGCTGGGGATGGCCAAACGTCGCTAAATAGGTAACGCTGACAATACAGGAGAACTAGTTTAGCGCTTCAGATCCCTGTACCATGATGGCGGCGGTGTTGACGCATGCTGAGAAGCAGAAGGCGACATCTAGTGTATATATCTATGCCCATAGACAGTAAAAGAAATGGACGAACAGACTCCGTCGTTTTCAGTGGGAGGTCACTGAGTCAAATAGAACGATTTTTCAGTTGGTCCCCCCAGTACTGCGCAGACTCACACTTAACTTTGTGACGTTAGCCATCGAACTGAATCTTGTAACTCATACATCTACAACTATACAATCAGTGTTGGGCAAGTTACTTCAAAATCGTAATGTACTATGCATTACTTATTACTGTCATTTCAAAGTAATTTGTTACATTATAATATTACTGTCTCTGAATTGTAAGGCATTACACTACTATTGCATTACTTTTAAGTTACTATCACCAAAATATCTAGAAATATGGATTTGCCATTCTAAATGCAGTTTATTACGCTCAATGCAGCTTGCTCTTCCAATGGAGGGAGATGTGGTATAGCATAATGACTGAGCTAGGCTTAAGGCAACAGTAGAATGCAATAGGCGCAGTGCTCATAATGCAATACAAGGAACAATCATAGTCAGAATTTTGTTAAAAACCGACAAAAGGTCAAAGTCTGGTAAATTGTGATAGAAATACTGTAACTTTAAGGCCTAGGCCTACTCATTAAAATCAATAGAGAGCCTACTATATTGTAAATCAAAGATTAAAGAAACCGTATGTAAGATTGTGGCCAAAACGGGTACTACAATCACTTTCAAATTACTGTAGAGCGGTGTATCCCCTTCCCCTCCCCTCTGACTGGCAGAGTTGGCAACCGGATGACGAAACACTACTGTCAAGATGGTGGCCTGCTGGCCATTTCGGTGCCCTAAGTGAGTGGCTTTGAGTGAGTGACATTTAAATGATAACTCAAACACCTAAAGTAAAATAAAAGGCCTATTATTTACAGACCATTACTGTGTATTTTTAAAGATTAATTTCTGAAGAAATGCTGTTTTACTTATAAATGGTGCACTGTCACTTTAAGAGCATTGATCTTTACGTTGTCATAATGCCCTTTTGCCAGCTCTTGTTTACAAGCCTTATTTGTTTGAGTTACATTGATAGCACAATATTAACAATAATATGCACAATGTTAAGCTGTTTTAAGCAACCTTCATTGCTTTGGAAATGGAACTATGCAATGACATGTTGCTTCACATTTCGTTTTGTGAATACAAGTGAATTATGAGCCTGGTATCCACCTAGCTATCTGAATGGAATGCGTTTCAGTCGACTCAGCATATCATGTGCTTCATGTAGCCTAAATGCTTGGAAAACGAATGATTGAAGACCCACCAATTCTAGTACTACGTGGTGATTGAGAGAACCCAAAAGGTATCAAACTTGCATGTAACATCGTGTTAGTGCATTTTGACATTGTAAACGTTATTGATGAAGAGTGAAACGCAGTTTGCAGTAAAGCTACTATTCATTGGTTACATTTGGGTGCCCCCTCTGTCCTTTGGTGCCCAACGCAAAGTGTGTGATGCGCGTGGTGGGAGCGGTGGCACTGCCAGGCTACACAATCTTTTTCTGCATTTCTATCCCTTTATTCTCTTCAATTCAAGTTCACAGCACAAAGCTGACATGCACAACAGCATAGTTTGTGTTTTATCAAGAATCAAAAAGATTAGCGTGGCACTACTTTAGATGTTTCATTAATTTACTTGTGGTATTTCGCGAGCTGAGAGATCTTTCGGTTTCGCACACAAAGTGCACTAACTATTATGTTCTTCATCTGACAAGCTAAAATTTATGAGGGTAGGCTTATGTCCATCCAGCAAATAGAGTCCGCCTGCGAGTCTGCTGCAGCCACAGTCATATTCAACCAGTATCAGGAGATAACGTATTTTGCGCGGATTTTTTCTCCTCTATTGTTCTCGCGTGGTGTTTGCAAATATGTATCAAAACAAAACAAGCGCTTAATTTTGGATTAAACTGCATTGTACTGAAGTTTGTACCGAGTAAATATTACCCAATTATTTTTTTGTAATGCCTTACATTACCGCGTTACCGCAAACAGCAATATATTACAGTAATTACATTACTTTTGTAACGCATTACTCCCAACACTGCGGTCAATCCATCGAAAACCTCTGAAATGATTAGTGCCGTTTTTAAAAAAATTAGGTTTACTTTTTTTATTATTATTAGGTTGCCTCTGTGTAATGCTTTACCTTAATATACGGTCGTGTGCTAGGTTTTGCTTATGAGTTACCGTCATAGACAGTAAGGTGGACTGAGCTTCTTATCCAAACAATACGGTTATCTCCCTACGGCGCGAAAGAGAGATTACGTCAAAGCTAGCTTCCCTCCAACCAAACATTCTTCTTACGGGTAACCAACGTTACGGATGAGGTAGTGGAGTCTGTTTTACCTTTGTAGTGTTTATGTAGATTACACAGAAGCTACAATATCGGCACAGGATATATGTTATATGAAGTTATGGTATTTCAAAAAAATCCTAGAATGAATGGGCTTCTATGGGAGTTAGCAGAGAGGTGGTCCCTCCAGCCTACGTCGATTCTTCTACTTCCGGGAATTCGCCTGCCCCCTTGCTCATCCCGCAGGCTACAGTCTGCCTGACGTGACTCGCGGGAGATATCGCGGAATTTTGTTTGCAATAAACACAGCAGAACTTTCATTCCTACTCATTAAAATGAGCATGATGACTGACGAAATAAATTCTTATGATGTAGTTTAAATAAACCACTGTTGTCATACAGTTAACAGGCCTGCATTGTAGCACATACATTCAATATCAAGTGTTTCCCCTATGTGTGTCTATCTATTTAGCCAACAGCAGAAAATAACAGAATATCCAAACGTTTTCAGTAGGCTAGCCTACCATTGTTGCAGAAATCACGTATAAGAAGGTATCCCTTCGATTTCTGTTTATTTTCGCATATTCCAACATAAGGAAGCAGCATGAGACTCCCGTCAAAATCGTCACGAGGACATTCCTCCCAAATGGCCCTATCACGTCTTTGAACTGACGTGATGAGGGCGTGTTTCAGCTCGTGCAGCTCGTGGAAGGCAACTGCAAGATCTGTCTGCAGGCTAAGACTCCCGCGATATTTTAAGGTCATGTGACACGGTGTCACGGTGGTAAGTCCCTCCCCGGCTGACAGAAGTCGGACCAGAGCCCGTCTACGGAGAGCCTTGCCACTCCGTATTAGTCCCATTGTACCGAATTTTGGTTGCAGTTCCACCAGATTTCCACTGGGGGCGATCGCCATGAGTGCAGAATGAATGGGAGTCAATGGAGCTGGCGGCTAAATTTGTCTCTTTCACCTGATTGTCGTTGACAAATCTCAGATTTGATTGTAGTTTGTATAACTTCAACATGGGTTATAGGTCAAAAGTTGAATGAACGAGTACTTATGTCCTTTTGATTTCTTACAGTTTGGGTTGTTGTTGCCCATAACACGCTAGCATTGTGCTAATGAGTGACGTCATTGACACATTTGAAAGGCTTTTTAGAACAATTAAGCCACTTTAAAAAAGATAATACTCCACCAAGTGTATTTTCTTTGCCTCCCCTTTCGAATACAATATTCAAATTACTTGAAAAAAAATTATATCCCGAGAAAAATGAATTTTGAGGGGTACTGCTCCATAGACCTCCATGCATTCTGCACTCGTGGACGAGCGCCCTCATGTGGAACCACAGAAGGAACTGCAACCAGTTCAGAAACCGGAAGTTTTCCGAGAGTGGCAGTTCTCCCCTTATTAGACATCATAGATATATACACTAGATGTCGCCTTGACTACTGCTGTTCATTGGAACGAATGCGTCAATCGAGACGCCATCTTGCTTCAGTGATCCACTCCTCTATAATGCATTAGCGTCAATCTGGGCAAAGATCTAGCGAAAATAAAATCACCATAAATCGTCAAAATCTCAAGCAATTATCTAGTTTTTTGGGTCGTTCCAACTGACAGGCATGTATTTATGGTTGAGTCTAGAGAAAACTAAGCTTAAGACGATAATAAAGATACATTTTACCCGTCTAGCCCCATAGACTCCCATTCATTCTGCACTAGCTAGCGGCGGCCCCTAGAGGAACAATGAGTAAACTGCAACCAGGTTCGATACAATGAAAGTAAACAGGCTCTTCGTAGACAGGCTCTGGTTGAGGCCACATACCCCTCGTCTCGTTTACTCATGTAAGTTGTAATCTCACCAGAAGTTGCTGTATATCCGTAGAACATTTACCTCTGCTACTACATAGGCTACGCCAGTCGTTACTTTTATATGCATGGGTCAGTGCCATGGGCAAACGAGATGTAGCTGAATTCATAAATGACAAAGCCATGAGAAAGGTGATTTTCTTACGTTTCAACAACAAAGAAGCCGATCTGCCATCATTGTGAGAAGTTCCCAAATTTGTCGCTAATCGCTAAAAAGGTTTTCTATCGCTGGGGATGGCCAAACGTTGCTAAATAGGTAACGCTGACAATACAGGAGAACTAGTTTAGCGCTTCAGATCCCTGTACCATGATGGCGGCGGTGTTGACGCATGCTGAGAAGCAGAAGGTGACATCTAGTGTATATATCTATGATTAGACATTCTCTGAGTCGGACAGAATTTCTAACTAGCAAGCATTGCGTCCATCCCAGTATGCATTGTGTTCAACCCAGCATGCATCACATCAAGTCAGATCTGCACAAGTCGAAGTCGAACTCGCCTAACCTACGTTCTTATATTAAAAGAGTTCACTCCAAATTATTGTCTATAGGTGTAGGTGGTAATAAAATAAATTATTATCAACATAATAGCCTATTGTCTCCCATAAGTCCCAAAGTGTTTGAAATAAAATGATCTGAAACAATGCTTTCAATTCAATTTATGCCTAGCCTATATTTAATCTGTGTAGCACACAGTTGATTTAACATTCATGAACAATCGTCGACACATGAAACAGTTTTAACTATTAGCTGCCTATAGGCTACAGAATAATTATCCTTTGGCTTGCATCAGATATAGCCCACTGGCAAAGCTGTCACTGGACAGCCTACTAAATGTGCATGACCCTTTATCAGCAGTAGACATATGTCTTTCATCAAAGATTATAACTAAAAATGCCTTTATCAAGGTGATAAACAATGTAGCCTTAATACTTCGTATGGGAAGCGAACCTGCGAACAAGAAAGTAATTGCACGTTACACCACCACCGAACGTAAGTGACGTATAGCACGATTCCTAGAACCACACGCATGTGAAGTTAAAACATTTTTAATCGTATAATCTTAATGAATTCTTTGGAGCTAGTGAATGTGTAAATTCATGCTTAGTGCACTGTCGGAAAAAACATTTCTATAGGCCTACTTCTATTTTTGAAGTTGTAGGCTACAGGTGACGAGAGCACAGGTTGAAGGAACCATCTTTTTGGACTTGTTTTCCGACTGATTGTTTTTTTTTTTTGCAACACAGCTTAATTTAGCTTGAAAGTTAACCTGCTGGTTAGTTCTGTGGCATAAATTCCCATGGTTACCAAACTGGGATTCACGTTAACCTCATTAATGGAACGGAATTCTCACTAAAATTAGCGAGACTTATCGAAATAAGCCAGGTTTGGCCTTTAGCGAGGTTGATGGAATAGGGGAGCGCGGGGCACAAAGTAGGGGAGAACCGGCACAATTGTAACACTTTTTTATTTTTCCAATTCAAACTCGATTTACACAAAGACGATAGACTTGAGAGTTGTGAAATTTGACCAGAACAGAGTCGTACATGTCTACTCCATGAAAGTTGAAACAGAATTTAAAAAATATGTTATAGTTTGTCAATAATTTAACTTAACAGCCATAAAAAAGTGCGGTACAGTTGTAACAGTAGCGTCATGAATGTAACAGTGCTAAAATCGTGAATCCTATAACATATTTTAACACAAAACAGTGCTGGGTTAAACAAAGAGCATCTGTTTTCATATAAAATCAAGAAAAAAAGTCCAAATGTATGACTGTTAAAGCTAATTATGACCGCCGCTAGCGAAGCGGTCATATAGGGATTGTCAAAGTTTTTTTTTTTTTTTTTTTTTTTTTTTTTTTTTTTTTTTTTTTTTTTTTTCCCCGTCATCTACTTCCTGAAATTTTGGTCAACGATACCCGGGGCACCGAAACACCGGGGCACATGAAATTTGGTGGGTATGTAGCCCCACTAGACTTTTACGGAAAAATTTCGTTTGGTCCCCGGGGGCCACTCCCCCTCCGCGCTGGGCCCCCCGAAACCCAAAAAATGCAGTTTTTCCTCAATAACTACCTGAACCGTGGCACCGAGGATGAAGACATTTTTATGGTATGTTGGTCTCAAGGGCCCACATCAACTTAGCCCATAATCACTCATTTGTGATTTGCACCCCCCCGGTAAAAAATGAAAATGCAATATCATTCTGCTTTAATCGCCCCTCTCTTCAGTAAAGACGTTCAGAACTGCACCAAATTTTATGTGTATGATTAACCTGACATTCTCTGGGGGTATGCCAAGTTTCGTAGAATTTCATCCATGGGGGGGTCTAAAAAATTAAGTTATGTGTACATTTAGTGTCTCTACACTCATTGGCCTGTAGATGGTGGTGCACACATATACACATGCACACACACACACAGGCACCCACATACTATCGGTATTAGAACGGCCGATACATAATTACAAATTCAGTAGGATTAAAAGAAAGCCAAAATAAATATTCATCATCATCATCATGGCTGCATTTCCAGTATTGGCGATAAGTAGTCGTTTGTCCACTAGATGGCGCATCGTTGCAGTGAGACGTAATTTTGTTGGAAGTTAATCTTAAATGGGTTGGAAAGACACTATGCTTCCTACAAGGACAACACTGTAGGCTACAGTAGTTTACCGCAGAGAACGTCTAAGGGTAGGATGATTTCTGCATGACATGTAATTCCCATTTCCTCTTGAAGCCGAAATAAATCTGAGAATGTTTATCGGACATGCTTGTTTTTAACTGCAGGTAGGCTACGTTAATCCTATCAATAGCAGAACGTAGGTAAAATAATGTTACCGTTAGCATGGTTGAGTGATGGAGGCCAATTTGATTATTGATGTATTTGTAGAAAACCATAAATGCGTTTATAAGCTACCAAGCAAATCGATAACAGCACTAATTGTATCTTTCGACTGTCATCTCATTTGCTTATGACCATAACCTAGGCTACTAACAGGAGCTAAGTGAGTTAGCCACAACACGTTCGCTACGTGATGGTTTTTTAATGGAAAATATATAGGCTACCTGAAAGATAACCTGTCTATGATCCCGTGATGATCTACATCTCCATTTAAACCAGATGTTTTAGAGCGCACGTTGAGATGTATTCAGGGCAGGGCTACACATATTTGTTGCACGTGCTACAAAAATCATTCTTTGCGATGAATGATTTAGTACCAACGTTACAAGGGTCAGATACAGTTTTGCCTATGGCTATTCCGTGAGACTGAGGCGCTTTTTGTTTGTTCGAAGTGCGTGTGTTTAGGGTGTGAGAGGGGAGTCGATGTGCTTTGATTCCAGCTTGGTAGTTGTAGTCTATGCGATTAAAAAACACGTGTGTGTGATGTGAAGTATCCAAACAATGATAACGCTTTCATTATGGCTGCTTTAGCCACAGACCTTGAGCTACTGTACAGTGGGTTGGGTTCCGTTTAGAAGTGTCCACTTCATTCGCCCTTTCCGTGATTCACAGCTACGTGAAATGTATTACTGATATGCAAAACTATTAACTTTTTCGCCAAGAGGTGGCAGCTTGATACTGTAAGGTGTAAGCCATTGGTTCCAACGGAGATTTTATTTGGGTCGCCAGCATAGCCTAGCGACAATTTGTGTTGTGTAATAGGCCTAGCATAGGGCCTACCTTATATAGCTTATAGTTTGTTAACAGTCACGGTTTTGTCATAACTCCCTCTATGCATTTTTGCATTTAGAATAGCTCTAAAACCGGGGGGCGAACACGTCGCAGGGGGGGGCGCCAGTGCGTGGATATCTCAATCGCAAAATTAAACAATATTTCTATCGGGCGCCTACCATGGACTAGGCTGGGTGAAAATCAAAAGATTGCGTCAAAAGATTGAGCTTAACCATTGACCTCATGGTTGCAAAATGCAGGGGAACATGAATCAGCATATTATTTGCACAAACAATAACGGAGAGTAGCTCTTCAACTTTGCCCGTTAAAATGTGTATGAACAGTCTCGCAACGCATTTCATGAAGGCCCTTTGGACATGTCAGTTATTTGCACCACTGGGAAAAACGGCATTTTGTTTTAGACTACTGGTATTTCATTTGTGCATTGACAATAAAGCTGAATATCATTTGAACTAGATGACTAAACTTATGCATATGTAGAAGAAGAAACATTCACAAAAATCCATGACCTCTCTTCTTGATAGCTGTTGAAAACTGCATGGAACTGACAGGGATTGTTTTGTTTAATAATAAATAAATAAATACATTATGCTGCTACCTTCTGCTTTTCCCAAATACAATGTAGCCTACAGGTGTACCTTTCATCAGTCCAGTTGCAATGGATGGACTGTGATGAACTGCCCTACTTGTGATTGTTTAGAGATTTTAAAGGTTTTATAACAATGTTACAGATTTTTTGGCCCAGAAACAAATCTATTCACCTTTGCAGCGCCAGTAGGCTACTTTGTGTGCGGAATGTGTGCAAACACACATTCCAAACAAGCATACACAAAAGTTTCAAGAGTGGGGAATGGAGTAGAAGATGGAGACAAATTCATTAATATGATTTATTTTCGCGGAATGGATGTGCAGGACTGAGCGGCGGTCATATTTTGTACCGCTACGCGGTACATCTAGTTTATTGCATTATTGATTAGCCATTGCAGACCATATTACGGTGTTATAGCTCACAATAACCTTTAAATAGCCTATGCTTATTTTGGCCATATCCACTTGATAAAACCAGTAAATATAGTTGATAAACTGCTTATTTCTTACATGTCTGAAGCATTTGGTCCAACAGTGATATTTCAAGTTGCTGTGTTAACTTAATTGGGTGATGGCGGCACAAAAATCATAATCCATAACTCGCAATAGAATGCGCGATAAAATCAGTTCATTTTGCCATAGAGACTGGTGTTACAACTGACCCGCACAGGTCATGTTTTTATTTTCATTTAATTGCATGTGCTGTGACATAAATCAAATGGGACTCATGTTAACTTGAAACAGAGGGACTGAAGATATGAATGACATGTGATTGAAGTCCACACGCTCAAATTTCACAAAGCAAACTTAAACAAACAGTTGCGGTTAAAAATAAATAAAAAATCGCGATGCTTGAATTTTGCACCTCTTTGCTTAATATCTCTGGTCGTATTTATAGTAGACCATTCATATTTGGATGGCTGTAAGATTATACATAATTACATGATATGTGTCTGTTTACGTTTCCGTAGCTATCTTGAGAATAAAACACTGTTAGCTACATTTGTACCGCTGTTACAATTGTACCAGTTCTCCCCTAACACTTTTTGGTTATGGCTAAATAATTCTAAAATCATTTGAGTTTCACTAGTTATACTTTTTAACAAGCAACATACATATCTCTGTTACACATATGCACTGGAAGTTTGTTTGTAGGAGCTACTGTTATTTTGCAATTCCACCGAGAGTGGCGATAGGTGAAATGTTACAACCTGCCCCATATGTATGAAGGTATATTGGGTGCAAAAGTGGCGAGCACATTTAACTGCAGATTTTGCATGTGCACACTAAAGTCGTAAATGTGTAACAGTAAAGTTGAAGTTGTACATATTTTTTTATATCTTGTTAACACAAAATAGGGGCTACGGGTTCACAAATCCTTTTTACAGGTACACAAATCCTTTTTACAGGTACACAAATCCTATCCTGTGAGTCACAACTTTCAAGAGTCACGCACTCGACACTTTTGCTCCAATCGTTGCAGCGCAGTAGGTGCGAAACATTTGCACATCCGTGTTTCATAATCTGAGAACATGCACAACATTCGTGCATTTGTAAACCCAAATGTGAACTAATGCATCCGAAGTTGTGCATCTGTGAAATAATTTCTCATTAATAAAATTCTACAGATCGCTTTGATTTTCTTGCACGACTACAGGTCAATTGATACTAGTGCTCGAATCTGCTTCTAGAGTGAGTGACTTTTGCTCCTAGCTAGGTGATATAATCATACGTCGAGCAATCGATCGAGAAAACAAGGCGGCCGGATCTGGATCCTGGATCACGCTCAGACTACCATTGCCTGCTCATAAAGTAAGTAACCTCAGCATGTTTCCTTATCAATGAAGGACACACGATTTATAGTTTTTCTTTGCACAAAGCGAGGAAAAAAATGTTGCGGTGTGCGGTGTTAAGTTATACGACCTTATTATTCATAATGTCTGCACAGCAAACAATTGCTAATTTGCCTTGCACTATCCAATAGTCTTCGTGCAAGATACAAGTCAGCTGTTCGAAAATTGCAGAACGATTGTGTCAGATTGTGTGTCCTAACGATTTTGGACGGGCAGTGTTATATTTCTGTACTTCTAAACTAGTTATTTATCTAGCGATAGCTAGCTTGATCTGGCACTGGAGGATTTAGCAAGCAGGTAAACTAAGCTAAACATAGCTGTCATGATAATGTAAACCAACAAACAAGATAACTTTCTTCATATTATTATCATGTTACTTACCTTATGAGCAGGCAATGGTAGTCTGAGCGCGATCCAGATCCGGCCGCCTTGTTTTCTCGATCGATTCGCTCGACGTGCACACATACAAATCGTTTTGCTCCTATTATATCACCTAGCCAGGAGCAAAAGTATCGTCACTCGTAGAAGCAGATTCGAGCACTTGTATCAATTGACTTGTAGTCGTGCAAGAAAATCAAAGCGATCTGTAGAATTTTATTAATGAGAAATTTTTTCACAGATGCACAACTTCGGATGCATTAGTTCACATTTGGGTTTACAAATGCACGAATGTTGTGCATGTTCTCAGATTATGAAACACGGATGTGCAAATGTGTTTCGCACCTACTGCGCTGCAACGATTGGAGCAAAAGTGTCGAGTGCGTGACTCTTGAAAGTTGTGACTCACAGGATAGGATTTGTGTACCTGTAAAAAGGATTTGTGTACCTGTAAAAAGGATTTGTGAACCCGTAGCCCCTATTTTGTGTTAACAAGATATAAAAAAAATATGTACAACTTCAACTTTACTGTTACACATTTACGACTTTAGTGTGCACATGCAAAATCTGCAGTTAAATGTGCTCGCCACTTTTGCACCCAATATACCTTCATACATATGCGGGGTTAGTTGTAACACTAATCCCAAGGGCTGTTTTTAATTAAATTAATTCAATAAATGTATCTGAATGTGTATGGTAGAATAGGATCTGACTATTTATGATACATAAGTCATGAACTAACAACAGACGTGTGTCGAAAATTGACTTTATTTTCTATACGGAGAAATAACATGAGAAATATGCACCAAAGGAAGAAAAGAGTCTAACCAAGATCAATCCTGCCAAGAAAAGCCCTCAAACCTGAAAACACATGAGGCAAAATGCAAAACATCACAAAAACTAACTAAACTAACACGAATACGCGCATATTTTTGTATTGCAACATCATTGTACAGTATGAGTGGCTTAGTTGTAACAGCGCGTTACAACTAACCCCGCTGGGTCACGTTTGTTATAAGATAAGCTATAGCTCCTGCTATGAGTTGGCTACATGTTTCAAAACGGTGTTCATTTTTAGCCTACAAGACGGTTATTAAGATGATAGAAGATTGGAGTCAGTGAGCTGCACCCACAACTCAGTAGCCTAATGGAAAGACAAGTACATTTAAGTTGATGTCTTCAAAAGGCGTTTTGCTGCAGATCTACGTGGAAACACGTCCATACTGACTGAAAATTTGTGGAACACCGTCTCATAGTAATGTGATTAACTGACCAATAGCATGCCTCGATCAACCCCCTGCAAATAGGGAAAAAGTCCGTGTTACATTTAACCCCGCGCTCCCCTACCCCCCAAGTTATGTATAATGACATTAAGTAAACAAACAAGCCAGCGAAGTTACATTGAGGCCTACTACTAGGCCTACGACAACACTGACATCACCTGCAGAGATGATAACGTAGGCCTAGTCTAAAGTTATGCAGTCCAAGTTAATGTATTAATCACACAATTCGTATTTTTCTTCTGAAAGCCGTGAACACAATACAGTGAATATAAACAACATGATGTTTCCTGAACGTTCAGGTAAAGCTTACCTTGATAGAAAACCTCTAGCGCTGTGATTCTTCACCTGTTGTCAGTATTCTTAAAAGATGGCTTCTTCCGGATTCGGGCGCTGCCAAATGGGTATGTTAATGCACAAGAACAAAAAAAATGTTACGTCTATTTACTTTGCACCACCCACCCACAAACCGGTGTTACCGGATATACGGTTTCTGAGATTCTGAGTTTCCAGGGCGGAGTTTAGCGTGAATATTTATGAACGGAGGATGGTCGTGCGCGAGTGCACGCCCATTGCTGAAGCGTGAATGAAATGGAAGACCACTTTTTTACCACCAAAACCACCAAAAGTTTTAACACGTTTTTGGATGTTGTCATGTGTTATTAATGGAAAGTATGACTATGTCGTGTTCGAGTATGTAATTTGGCGTCATTGTTGTTATCTTGTGTCAAACAAAACTTTGTGTCAGATTCAGTGGGTCGCTTACCATTAAGGATATTGGCGATTTTTACACAGTAGTCCTTGATGGTAGTCCTAGCCTAGCTAGGCTATTATGTTTTTATCGTTTTGATTGTAGCCTAGCCTCTGTGCATCTGTAGTGATGTTAGCCCAGGCAGCAACATAGCCTACATCAGATTGACCCACTATAGCCTACAACACAAATGTCTGTGCAATAGCCCATGTTGCCTGTGTATGTCCTAACTCTGAACAAATGGTATCGTCATTGCCCTCATGCACATGTGATATGTTATTCTGAGACATAATCTATAGGAATTGCTACACATAACTAAACACACAAAAAGTTGTAAAAAGAATTTATTGCATTAGTTATTTACAGCCAGGGCAAATAAACTGTCCTTCAGTGTCAGGCCAGTTTACACATTCAGTGGTAGGCCTACCAGCCCTGGCAGCAATCACATTTTATCTTCAAGACAAAAAACATTGGCTTGACATCAGTATTAACTCAAAGTTAAACAATATTATCATACCAAAATACCCACAGAGTATTGTGTGCAAGGATAAGGATATACAAAATAAAGTTTGGGTAATCAGCCAAAGGGCAGAAATGGGGTGCCCTGTCTATCTATTGTACAGCAGTTTATTCTTTTCAATTTTAATTTTACATTGTAATAGGGAGTCTGGCCAAGTTAGCCTAATATTCTTAGGGAATAGAACATAACAGCAGATTTGGTCGAAAATGTAAATTCATAGGCATATACATATAGAACAGCATGAGCCTGTCTGGCATCAAATACACGAGTGGAGTGGTGTGTTTTGGTGAGTGCTGGTGAACATATTTTCATCACAGCAGGCAACTAAGTAACTTGTCATCTTGATGATACACTACAATAAGAAAGCAATAATTCATATTATAATGAAACACAATTCTGTTGTCTGTTTCTCTGTTCCTACCTGAAGGACCTAACTGTTCCTACCTAAACTTTCAAAGCGATAAGACCTGCTCAAAATTCATTAACTCTATTAAGTGTGTATGGGCTTTCAAAATGATTTTGGAAACGTTATTTTAGTGCCAAAAACGTAATATTACGTTTTTCCTTCCCATGCGTTGAGTGCCAAAAACGTAATATTACGTTTTTAGCTTTTTTTTTAAAAATTACGAAAATAGACACTCTAACACACCTTATATGTGATTTTGGGAACTCTGTGATGAATGGAAATAAAATATATGACGATCGAAAACTCATGAAAACGCACAATCTGGACATTTTATCATAACTCGGTTGCCGCTTTGGGTCGAATCAGTGACGCATGCACGTCAGGTCAAAACCAGGCCATTTTCGTAGGTCTATCACTAGGTGGCAGTCTCGCCAGGTCTCGCTGATCACTTCCCGGAAAGTTTACACAAGTAAGTAACAGGCATGAGCAACATAGGCCTATTTCATGAAAGACGTTATATCTACATTTCTAGAAAAAACAGCGATTTTGATGAAAACTAGCCACTGTTTAGCTTGGGATTTCTCAGGAACAGAGGCGTGTAGAAAGAGCTTAAAGTCTCACCTTTTAATCGAGCCATTGTATGTGTTCATAGCTATAACACAGAATATGCTGTGGCTGTACAAAATTCATCAACAATGGTCTAGATTGCTGGCACTAGGACAAAGCTCCCGAAAACAGCTTGGCATTCAATGAGTTAAGGTAAAAACTCTTCAGGTCCTTTATGCATCACATGACTCATTTGGGGTTTGAAGGGCCAGATTACTACCTGCTATAATCAGCCCATATGTAGTCATTCACCTCAATCTGATGAACTTTACATTATAGTCAACCCCCCCCCCCCCCCCCCCCCATCATCCTCATTGAGCACATATAGGTTCTTCTAAAGTACTACTTAATTGCATTTGTAACCATTACCTTTTGAATATACAGATTCTATATGACCATACCCCACATTAATAACATACCCATTCATCTTGTGTATCTGAAGGACTTATGTAAGTAGGCATCATCCATGTAAAGCTAGACAGTGTTTGTAAGGTAATAAAGCATATTGACTTATGTAGTTATGACCTTTATGGATAAACATAACCAATATACTGTAAGTGCATGGCCCATATTGATGCCCTGCTTCCCTAATGGTACAATAACAACATGATTGTATAAAACAAGTTTTATTATTTCACAAGACTCCAAGATATCAGAATGTCCAATAAAGCATGCCTTAATGATCTGTTTTGGCAACAGAGGTAGCTGGGCATTGTAATGCAGCACAAGTCAATTTGTCAAACTAGGCTAACATGTTTGTAAGCATGCATGACCAAACCTCGAAACTCATTGGACATCACACACAAAAAAATGTTGTACTGACACTTAAAAGACATCTACCATGATGTCCCACTGACATTACAACTTTAAGATCTAAATAGCCCATTTAAACAGGGCTAAATGAAAGTAATGACAATTTGATAGGCTGCTGTAGGATAGCCTGCCTGTCTAGGCTATAAGATCAAAAACATATACGCCAAATTGCATAATCGTACACTTACTCGACCACCAGTGGTCGTCGAAATTGTCACGTTTTTCCACAATAACCCATATCAACATTCAAAAACGTGTTAAAATTGCTGTAGTCTTCTAGCTTCTTTACCAACATTTTCAGTTCCATTTGAGTCACGCTTCATGAATGCTCTCTAGGCGCGCGCGCACGACATCCTCACGCAATATTCACGCTAAACTCCACCTGACTCCACCCATGGAGACCCAGAATCTCAGAAACCGTATATCTGGTAACACCGGTAGTCATTGAAACAAACAGACACTTTCAGAGTCATTGCAACCGATTACGTTTATTAAAATGCAATGCATTCACTCACATTTTAATGCTTCTTACACACGCCAGAGTATAGAAGTAGGCTACTTCAATACTCTTTGCCTACATACTGAATATTTATTAAGTTGAATATACCATTCATCATCACGTTACCTGTTGTTGTGGGGCCCCACCCCCACCTCCACAATAGTGGATGAACTGGTCACAGAAAAATAGGTGTGGCACAGTGACATATGGAAAGAGTGAGCAATTTTCCCTGATGTTATGGTTATGGGATTTGGCAGACACCTTTGTCCAAAGCCACACATAAATACAAAAACAACATAGGCCTAATATTTAAAATTTAACAGGGAACAGATTAGAATGTTGGTCAAACTATAATAAAGAGAATAGCAATAATAAACAACAAAGTCAATTAAATCAATAGCCTAAAAAAATAAGCAATGAAAATGAGGGAGAAAAGCAATAATAAACAATAATGTCCATTCAATCAATAATATAAAAACAATGACATGGTAATACTACATTAAGGAGAATATCAATAATAAACAATAATGTCAAATTAATCAACAGCCTAATGGAAATAAAACAATATTATTCAATAACGCATAAGAAGCGCTTAAAGAACTAATTGCACGTTGAACAGGAATGTCTTTAGACCCCTCTTAAACGACCCAAAACTACCACAGGAATGGAGAGCACTGGGCAACTCATTCCACCAACATGGAACCACTGAGGAAGAGTCTTGAATTAGACCTAGTGTTTATGACTGGTCGACATAACAGACGCTCAGCAGAAGAGCGCAGTGGGCGGTTGGGGATGCTAATAGTGAATTACAATAGTCCAGCTTGGAGATGACCATGGTCTGAACAAGAATATTGTGTCAGATAAGGTCTGATCTTCCTAATATTGTAAAGCATAAACCAACATGATTTTGCAATAGAAGCTACATGCTCAGAGAAGTTAAGTCGGTCATCAATTACAACGCCCAAGTTACGTGCCAATCTAGTTGGGGTCAGTGAGGTTGAGTCAAGCTGGATGTTAATATGTTGGGGAATAGCCGTTTTAGCTGGTGACACCAAAAACTCAGTTTGAGAGATTAAGCTGAAGGTGCCGATCTTTCATCCAGGCTGAAATATCCTTAAGGCATGCAGAAATCCGGTGGGAAACGCTAGAGTCATCAGGTGGGAAAGACAGGTAAAGTTGAGTATCGTCTGCATAACAGTGATAAGTATATATACTCTTTTGATCCCGTGAGGGAAATTTGGTCTCTGCATTTATCCCAATCTGTGAATTAGTGAAACACACTCAGCACACAGTGAACACACAGTGAGGTGAAGCACACACTAATCCCAGAGCAGTGAGCTGCCTGCAACAACAGCGGCGGGGAGCAGTGAGGGGTTAGGGGCCTTGCTCAAGGGCACTTCAGCCATGCCTACTGGTCGGGGTTCGAACTGGCAACCCTTCGGTTACAAGACCGAAGCGCTAACCAGTGGGCCACGGCTGCCCACGTGTGACAATAAACTTCCTTGTATCCCATCCTTGTATATCCCTTACAACATTCCCAAAAGCTCAGGGTAATCTTTATTAATCTCCCCAGAGGGTTTCCAATGCAATGTGAAATAATGTATGGAAAAGATAAACTGCTATTGTAAATATAGTTGAATATAGTTAAATTAATCTGATGCCAGTGGTGTCATGATGGATATATAGTCAAGAGACTTGTTGAAATTAACTTGAAAACTAATGCATAGAAGCAGAGCAAGTTTGGCAACCAGGCATGAGGTTTTGGTTGCCAAAGCCAACCAAATCTGGTTGCCACTTGTAACAATTTGGAAGCCAAGGGCAACCAGGCAACCATTAATATGGAGCCCTGCATAGAAGGTTATACCAATAGGCTATTTTCCATCCCAAACTTCTGCCTGTCTGTGCATGTTTAACTTCCACCTCCTCCGTTTGGACATTTCAAATGCTGTTAAGGCTGTGACAAATATGGTCACATTCCCATGGTTATCTCCAACCATAGGCCTACAGCATTGTGTATATGTGTCTTCTCAGTATTATGTTGTAGCCAGGTGCAAACAGACAAACATTATTGCCTATGGTAGCAAACAGTTCACTGCCAATGCAGTGGATAGATATCAAGTTTTGATCTAGTAGTGATTTGCCTGAGAAAAGTTCCCCCCACTAGAGGGAGTATTCAGTAGGTAAGGAGGCTATTCTGTTGGCAGCACAGTGTGCAGTCAGTCGAGCATCGGGGTCATGGTCCCAGCAGTCCTCCAGTATTTCTTGCAAGGAAAAGTTCTTGGTCTGCAACAGATCAGAATGTGTCTGTTTTCCATCTCTCATTAGGAGACAGTATGTTTGCAACTAAATAAAGATGCCAATACAGTTAGACTTTAGACCATGGGTGTAATGAGTGGAATACCTGAGGAACTTTAGACCATGTTGATGGTATGGCAGGTCTCCCTCTCTTTTCAAACACAAAGACAAACAGTTGCTCCAGAGTGGGTCTGGGTCCTAGCTCTGCTTCATAAGGCAGGTGGTGCTCTGGAACAGCTTGGTCTGGAAAGTTGTGTCAAGTAAATAATGGAACTATTTTTTCACTTTTCACTTTTTTTTTAGGTCTATATAGATACTAATTGAAAGCCTGTCTAAAATCATTCCACTTCCTCTATGTTTTAACTGAAATAGAAAGTAAGTATTTTTTTTATTAGCCTTCAAAATGTTAATCTAATAAATGTAGGGAACAGTACCAAAATAAAACCATAGTTAATAAAATAAGCAAAGCTCTTGAAGAAAATCTATAAGAAAGAGACGTGGTGGCAAAATATATACTCCACACACACTCCATATGCTCATGGTGCGTGTGCGTGTGAGTGTACTATGCCTTTGCATACCAAAAAACAGGTCCGAGCAGCGCATCCACATCTCCCATAGCAACAGTCCCAGGGCATACACATCTCCCTGCAGCAAGCAGCGGCCACTGCTCAGATCCACAGATCGGTCCAGGATCTCTGGGCACATGTAGCACAGAGTCCCCAATTGAACAGGGTCCTACAGTGGAGACATGGAGGGAGAGAGAGTAGATATATAGCCAAGGGACACATTCAATGGTCATGAGTAACCTTTACACTGTAAATTAAAATTTAAATACAGATTATGATAATATATTTTTGCCACGTGTGTGTGTATGTGTGTGTATGTGTGTGTGTGTGTGTGTGTGTGTGTGTGTGTGTGCGCGCACGCGTGTGTCTGAGAGAATGTGAGTTAGAGAAAGAATAAGAAAGAGTATTATAAAACATACAGTATGCATTTAAATACTGTGTGGTTTCTGTATGCATGGTTAGTAAGAAACAAATCATCGCTTATAAGTCAGCAGCAATCATCCATCACCTGAGAGGTGCTTGACTGGCACTGCCACTGTTCAGGGCTGCCACAGGAGTGCAGGACTGTGGCACAGCCGAAGTCACACAGGGCACAGGTGGCATCAGCGTGCACCAGCACATTGTTACTGCTGAGGTCTCTGTGAGCCACCGGTGGTTTGTGCATCCCTACCACAGGCACAGGGAGATCACAAACAGCTGCATTTGTTACTCCCCCTCTGAAGTTCTACCTTTCCTCTAACAGAAGACTTAAAGGTGCAGTCAGGGATTTTTCCTGCCCATAATTGCCTTTCCTGCCCCTGCAATTTCAAGGCCATAACATTTTTTTTTGTCACATTCAGCAATCATCTCCTCATAACTGCTAAAAAAACTGGAAAACTGGAAACAAACAAAGTGGGGGCAGCCTGTCCCCAGACAAAAAACGAAACCCTGCGTGGAATTTCCCTGGGAATACTGAAGGTAGGGGTGAGCTACCTCTCTGGCGTGTTTCGTTTGGTACTTAATCAAAATATAATGTACGTAGTGTCTACTAATAAATTTAAACATGAACACAAACAAACGTGACATCCTGTGAAATCCCTGACAGCAGCTTTAATACTACCTTTAATGGGGCAGCCGTGGCCTACTGGTTAGAGCTTCGGACTTGTAACCGAAGGGTTGCCAGTTCGAACCCCGACCAGTAGGCACGGCTGAAGTGCCCTTGAGCAAGGCACCTAACCCCTCACTGCTCCCCGAGCACCACTGTTGTTGCAGGCAGCTCACTGCGCCGGGATTAGTGTGTGCTTCACCTCACTGTGTGTTCACTGTGTGCTGAGTGTGTTTTACTAATTCACGGATTGGGAGAAATGCAGAGACCAAATTTCCCTCACGGGATCAAGAGTATATATACTTATATATACTTATACTTAATGCTGTGCCAATGCAGTATTCAGTAAATTCAAATGAAACGACTTCTGTTAATTTGACCTAGTATCTATTATTATTTGTGTATATTAATGACAATGTACACAGGCATTAGCACATACCATTAGAATACAAGTCAGAATGAAGATAGACAAGTCCTTCCACCAAAGACTTTGAGAGTGTCACAGCATCCCTCCAGGTAATCACAGTTTTGGAAAGGTAAGAATTTAGTGAACCCTGAGAACATAGTAAGATGAGATTAATAGTTTTCACATACATCATAAGCATTGCAAAACTCTTTATTCATATAAAACTCTTCCTCAAATGTTATTTCAACAACTGAACATCAGTTAAAATGTAGTAGTAGATTCATATCTGAATCTACTGATCAATGTAATCAATACACTGCTTATCATCCAATAAATATGTGACACAAACCTGTCAAAAACACATAAATAACTCACATGTGAAGCCAGCTTCAACACTAGCACAGGTTCCCCACTCACTGCTCTGCCTGCACCAAGGAAGTGTGCAATTCCAGCATGCAGCATGAGAGGAAGAGCATATATTGCTCTCTCTCTGGTGAACTCATGATGGTTTTTCACAGGAAAGAGTTTTAAGGCAACCACATTTCCCTGGTAACTACCTTGCCACACGATGCCGTAACGCCCACAAGCTACAATCTGAAAAGTAAAGAAAAAAAATACATCAATTAAAAGAAGTATAGGTTCAATGCATCTCATTACAGTACATTATATATAACGATACTATTATTCACCCTGCATGAAATTCTTCCTCTGCATTAGACCCATCTGTAGTTACTGAACACACAATCAGACACACTAGGAGCAGTGAACACACCTTGGCCCATACTCACAAAGAATTTTAAGGCTAAAAGTAGCTCCTAACTGTCGAATTTAGGAGAAACTCCTAAAAATAATGGGAGTGTCAATCGTAACACTAGGACTTTACTAAGAGTAATTCACAAAGCATTTTAGCCCTACAAGTAGTTCTGGGACAGCTTATAAGTCGAGAGGACTCCTAACTCACTAACACCTATTTACAAACCGCTTTTTGTGGCATTTCATGTCGCAATGTTTTGAAATGCACATGCGGCTATACAGGAGCTCTCACTTTTAGCCTTTTCACTACTTTTAGCCTCACAATTCTTTGTGAATACGGGCCCAGGAGAGTAAGGAGAACAGACTAACACCCGGAGCAGAGGGCAGCTGCGCCTGTTAGGCATCTCAGCCGTGGATGTGGATGTCGACATGGAGAGATGTCTCAATTGTGTGGCTAGACATCAGAGAGGCATATCATTGAAAATGCACAAAAATGGTAATCCATAAATGAAATTCAACAGGTAATGAAAATCACTCCCCCCACCCACATTTTCCTACCAGCAGAGGCCTAACCGGCCACTCTACGGTAACTGGTCTGATTCCCCAACCGGTAGGCAACGGTTGCCCCTATTGTAAATAGCAAATTCTAAATAATCTGTATCCTGTAAACCCAATCTTTACTGTATACATTATCTAATGACCAACTATTCTGTCCCTACCTACGTACCTTTTGTAACTTTATGTTTTCCATATCAATGTCTGACATTGTTGAGATATAACAGGAACAGTGAGAGGTCCATCCTTTATTTGAAGAAGCTGCCTTCTCTCCTTTAACACAAAGTAAAGAATCATGTGGGTATCTGCAGGTCGGATTTCTTTGTTCAGTTAATGAGGTTTGATAGTTTGCATCATTGTCTGCAGCTGAGAGATCTGGTTTGGTGAATGAGTGAAGTCAGTGCACCAGCTACTGTACATGCATTTCATCTGTTCAGAACAAGTCTAAATATGCAGGCAAGTGTGTCAATTGTGTGGCATATCCATTCATTGAAAATGCACAAAAAGGGTAATCCATAAATGAGGTAATGGAAATATTTTAGCTAAAAATCTAGCATCTTAACATCATCTCTGAAATCAGTCCCCACCTCTGAATCAGCTGAATAGCTACTAAAGCATAATGAACTTTTAAGAATGACCGATGATCCTGCCTCTTTGAGAGCAGAGAGATTTGGCACTGATTTGGAGTTTTTACATGAATGACTAACACAGTTGCAAAGAACAGACATGCATGGGAGTGAAGAGGAAAGATGTGTGGGGAGGAGGAGGAGGAGTGGGAGTGACAGCATTCCACGCCATGCCAAGGTCACTCCATAAAGGAGGAGGACAGAACACAAACACACCTGGCTTCGCATCAGCAAAATAAAGGGTGGGAATGAAGAAAGGACACTAATGTTACTTTAAGATCTTACCACAGTGCCTGAGATGAGGTATCAGTTTGTGTCCCATAACAATAAAGACCAAAATCATCAAGATGCCAATGACGAGTATGATCGCACTGTCACTTAACCCAACTGCAGATAGGGGGAAAAAGGATCAGAAAGAATGACAATACCAACAAAACATGTTGAGGACATTCTCATTTCCACATCTTCTATCATTCAAGTTAACAAGAAAACGAGAATGTGTTCTTCTGAATTGAAGCCAAAGCTGATACTCTGTATTTGTTTATGTATCCAAGGTTGAAGGGCTGAGTGAAAAGAGAGACTGAGATATAGAGAGGGAACCGTGGAAGTGCTGGATTAGATAGACAAAGTCATCTCGAAAGATGAAAGGCAAATAATCTTTGTGCTTTTCACTGCTCTTGAAACCAAACGGTAATTCCTATTAAACCATTTGATAGTTTGTATAACTGTTGATGAGTTAACCAAGTGTTTCTGAAATATGACAACAGATGTTAGGAAATCTCTAGATATCAAAATAATAATATAATTTTATGATGAGATGATTTATGAAGTAGTAAGGACCTTTCCCACTACCCTGCGGGTTGAGCGCTTGTGTCTGTTTCGTCTCTGGGCTCCACGTAATGTTAGTGTTGCAGAAGTCCGAGCTGCACAAACATTTCGTGTAGTTATCAACATTTGTAGATGCAGAGCACGTGGTGTCAGGACAGGGCGTCTCACCCAGGCTGCATCCTGCAACTCAGAAAAACACAATCTAACACAACTGTTGCGCAACATTAGTAAACAATGATTTCTTATTTTATGAATTTTTTTTTTTTTTGTTGTTTTTATTTCTTAGACAAAGTTTCTTAAGACAAAAGACAGTCCCTTACCAAGCAGATCAGGTCTGAAGTGACCATCAATTAGCTCAAAGAAGCCTATACAGCATTGTGTTTTTGCACAGAATTGTACGGTCCCATTCACATCTCCAGACTGCATGGCCTTGTCTATATTTCGGGAACTGGCAAAAAACGTACATCTCCTCAGCTGCATCTTATTTGGTCCCAGGGAACCAGCAATGACTGAACCTATTTCCAACACACATTACAGTATATACAACATCAGTGCCCTATATGTAATTCTGTAATTCAGCAGATAGGGTCCATTGTAGGACTGATGCTATATATATATATATATATATATATATATATATATATATATATATATATATATATATATATATATATATATATATATATATATATATATATATATATATATATATATAAGGTTATATGACTTAGCAGACGCTTTTGTCCAACAGAGAAAAGTTTCAAAATGTTGGTAATTATTTAAACAATTAAACAATAATGTCAATGCAATATCGATGATTAATAGCCTAATGAAAATAAACAAATACCAATGATTTTCTTTTCTTTTGATTTTTAAATTCGAAACGAAAATTTAAAATCGACCTTATTTCTGTATTTTTTAAAAACGAAATAGGAAATGTCCTCTTGTTTTTGTATTGAATATTAAACTTTGTATCCCCACGACCGAAATCCAAAATCCGCACAACAATAATGTCAAATCGGCTTTCACTTTTTCATTTAGCCTATTCCCGCTAGGCTGTCCTACATTGAAACCTATGACATTTTAATTAGAGACATGTTTGTAAACAAGCTAACTTAGTCAGACATCTGTTGCCTCAACTAGGAGCAAGAGGAGGGGAGGCTTAGAACGCAGAGTTCACTGGCCTAGCATGAGGCACGAACATAATGTAGCCTACCCTAGGCCTATTTGGGCTCCTCTGTTCTGTATGCGCGACTATAGCCTACCGTTGCCTGTATTATGTTGGTAAAAGAGAATTGTAATGGAGAAAGAATCGAGAATGAGCTGTCCTTGCATTGGGGGGGGGGGGGGGCTTAGTAGCCAGCTCTATGACCAAGTAGGCTACTTATTTGCTTATGGTTATGGTAATAGTATTTCGCAGACGCTTCTGTTCAAAGTGACATACGACTAATTTATATTTATATTCATATTGTAGGCCTAACAACTGAGGCGACAAGGTTCAAATCAGTAGGCCTACATTTATTGGGTCAGGAGCGGGGAACACAGACAGGTCGAAAAATCATTATAGAACACACAAGGCTATAGTCACTAACACATGCACAAGTGTTAAGCTAAGCCTGTCTACAAAACATAGCCTAATAAATGCATGATGTCGATTGTCCTTTCAGTGACATTTACCCTCTTTCTTCGAAGGGTGCACGCAACCTTAATCCCACTCCCTACTATGCAGCACACCTGGGACATAAATTACTTATCGATCAAAACGAGAAGCTTGGAATGTTCTGGCGATTTTTTTCTATGTGCAGATCACTCTCCTTCAACATCACAATCTTGCTCCCTTTGGTGAACATAGGCTAGCAATTATCCATTCGGACAGTGGCAAAAAATTGCTGTCAGCATGCAGTAGGCCTAGTGAATGTGGCGTGCGTGGTGCGGTAGCCTCGCGTGCCTGGGTTTTCATTTTTAACATGAATAATGACTAATTGAAATTACAATATTGAAATTCAAACCCTCATTGTATATTGGATTATTTTTTCAACAAAATGCTTCAATATTTGTATTTTATTTTTCTCTGGGAAGTACTGTTTTAGGTAAAGGTCTTCAAATCCGTTTTTTGATCACTGTTTCAACCTTGAAAATTAAATGAATAGAAGGTACACGGACCTTAGTAGCCAACATAAACATTCAAATAGTATTAAAACACAGTTTCAATGCAGATAGTCTCTCATGTTTTCATTCTCACTGGTTTAATTAGTGCGATCACTGGCACCAACACCAAATCTTAAATGTAGGTCTACCTATACCTATAAAATAACCTACTGATGAAATTGGGACACGCACACTCACCAGCAAAGAGGGCTGCGCAAATCAAAAAACGCATAGCCGTGAAAATCCAAGTCCTCTCTGTTGCTGCAGATACGATTTTGATCGCAACACTGAACAAGTGAAGTGATTCAAAAAGACAAACAATTCAACCACCCGCGTTCAAAGAGATGGGAATGACCTCGGAGTTTCCCACCCATAACTCCTCCAGCCACGCACCTGCAGTCTGAAACCACACATGCTCGCGGGCCGGACCATAGCCTACTGATAAAATGGACACAACTGTTCAAAGGCACAGACTGCTTGCAGATGTATTTACCGTAAATGGGAACGGTTCAATTGCCAATTCCAATACGCGTACGCTCTCTTTGATAGGCCAAGGCGCTGATCCAATTAAAGGGCTTCATAAGCATGTGCGCCGAGTTGGCGGATACTCACTTTCGCTGAGCAGTGGTAAAGCCACATACCTGGAGCGGCAGTATGGAAAATGTAAACCTCATATTTCGTAGGCCATTTGACTGCCGTTTGTTATTAGGTTTGCACTGTCTGTTATCTCACATTTGTTTGTTCCTTTGCAGAATGAACCTCTGGGAATGTCCTCCCTCTCTAAAGGGATTGCCGATATCTTTGCTGAAGAATCCGAAAACGACAAAACATTTCATGGCTTTTCAGACAGTGAAATTGGTGAATTTTGTGATGTTAAGGTTGGTAGTTGATGTTTTTGCAGTCTTTGTTGCTGTTGCAAAGTGAATGATTGATTTGTAAGCAATATCAGATGCGTAGGCTATCAAATTATCAAATTGCCAGTAGGCCTATACTCTGCTTTATGGTGTGGTAGCCAAATGAGGACGTTGTAGAATGAAGACCAGTTAATTCATTGGTAGCCTAGGTGCCATTCCGACTACGTCAGGCTAATTAATTGGTATTTTAACAATTTGTTTAGTTTTTTTTCTAGCTCCATGATCTCACCTCTTAGTGTAAATTGTATTCTGGCTTATATGTCTTTGACTTTGCAACATTTTTCATTGAAAAAGTTGCTAAAATAAGTGTTCAGTTTGGTGAACCTATAGGAGGGCTTTACCTTGTGTTGGCATGATGGCATTGTTGGACTCTTTCTCTCCACTGTCCCATCTACTACAGTCTATCGCACCTGCTGTTCAACACTTCTCTCGGTTCTAGTTCTTTCTTTTAAACAGGCAAGGGTTACACACCTTTGCTAAAAAAAGTAGGCCTATACCTAATCCAACTGATGTGAAGAACTACAGACCTGTCTCCCTTCCTCCTTTCTTGTCAAAGGTTTTGGAGAAGGTGGTCTTCAAGCAAGTATGTGACTTCCTTTATCAGAATAACCTACTAGACCCTATGCAGTCTGGTTTCAAGAGTGGTCAGACAGGGGCAGCCGTGGCCTACTGGTTAACACTTCGGACCTGAAACCGGAGGGTTGCCAGTTTGAACCCCGACCAGTAGGCACGGCTGAAGTGCCCTTGAGCAAGGCACCTAACCCCTCACTGCTCCCCGAGCGCCGCTGTTGATGCAGGCAGCTCACTGCACCGGGATTAGTGTGTGCTTCACCTCACTGTGTGTACACTGTGTGCTGTGTGTGTTTCACTAATTCACAGATTGGGATAAATGCAGACACCAAATTTCCCTCATGGGATCAAAAGAGTATATACTTATACTTCTACTGAAACTGCTTATCTGTCTGTGACTGAAGCATTTAGAGTAGCTAAGTCCTCTGCTCAGTCATCAGTATTAATTCTACTAGATGTATCTGCCTTTGATAGTGTTAACCATGACATTCTCCTTTCTACACTATCTGAACTGGGAATTTCTGGGAAAGCTCTTGACTGGTTTGAATTTTACCTTAAAGGCCGTTCTTGGCAAGGACTGATATCAAAGTCTTATGACCTCACCACAGGTGTGCCCCAGGGATCAGTATTAGGGCCCCTGCTTTTCTCTATTTACATCATTTCCTTAGGTCAGACCATTCACTCCATTAGATTTGACTATCATTGTGGATGACACTCAACTTTACTTATCTTTCCCACCTGAGGACTCAAGAGTTTCACATCGGATTTCTGCATGCCTTAAAGATATTTCAGTCCGGATGAAATATGGTCACCTTCAGCTTAATCTCTCAAAAACTGAGCTTTTGGAAACAGTCATGTGATCCATTGCTAGCACTCTGATTAGATGATCTCAAAACGTTGCCCATAAGTGTCCAAATCATTCAGATAGAAATTCTGTTGCCCAACCTCAATGGGAGAGTGTCGCTCAGCAACATTGGCCAAGATGCATCACCTTACGGTAGAAAAATGTGTGCGTGTTTGCACAGGCTTTTGGGGTGGGGGAGGTGCTCAGTGTTTGTCTCAGCCAAGGGGTCCTTGGGCTGAAAAAGGTTAAAGACCCCTGGCCTAATCTAAAGCAGTGACCCATGCACACTAAATGTGTTAATATTGGGCAAACAAATTCACTACTAGGCTAGCAGCAAGTGACTGCAGTCAGGTTAGGTGCTAGTCATACTTAGATTAGCTTAGCCTACAAAGTCATCTAAAGTCTAAATGATGCTGGAGGTGTCACTCAATTTAATAACAATATACAACATTGTTCAAATTTATTCACAATTTATATAAATATAATGTGTTATTTATTACACATTATATTTAAAATGTTTCCTATTACCTGATGTGGAATATATCTAAGGAACATTTATGGCATTTACATCGACTTTACCGTTACATGTCTGTGCTGGCCTGGTGTTGCCAGACTTATGCCTCAGCTTTGACTGGATCAACATTACATTAAATAATTCATGATTAAAGGAACATGGATGGAAGAAAAAAAATATTGTGTTGCCAATGTATTACTACAACATTTAAGTTGTTGGTTCATGCTGTTGCCAGTTGATTAGGTAATTATATTGCTTTTCCGTGCTCTGACCTTGGAGAGGCTGAAACTATATAGCAGTTAGGTTCCCATTTTCATTTGTCTTGAAGAATGAATGTATATCAGACAAGACCTAGTCACAAAATTGCATTGTGGGTAGAGCTCGAACAGTTAGTTATTGCATCAATTATTGCCGTTTTCGTGTACCTGTCTCCTGGCAGATGCATTATGGGTAGGTTAAAGTTACTGTTGTAACATGGTTCCATTTGCTGCTTGTGGCTGATGCTCTTGTAAAACAGTTTATTTATTTATTTATTTATTTATTTATTATTATTATTATTATTATTATTATTATTATTATTATTATGTGTGATGGAGAGCCATTGTACTGCCATTGCAGTGTAATAATTTATCTCTTCTACAGGGCTCTGACAGTGATGAGCCAGACTCCGAGAGGTTCTCTCCCAAGAAACCCCCCGGTCAGCGTTTCACCCTGAGGGTGGCCTTGCGCCCACGTGGACCCTCTCCTCCCAATCGTGAAGTGGAGGAGGAAGAGGAGTGGGAGGAGAAGGAAGAAGATAGGGAGGCCAAGAAAAGAGGAAGGCGTAGGATCAAGCCTTTGAAGCCTGTGAAGACTGAAAAAAGTGTCACATTTGAGGTGAAGGAGGAGAAACCTGTTGTCCAGCAGCCGAAATCTCCCCATTCATCTGAATCTGAATCAGAGGGCACCTCTTTCCTCGAGAAAAGAGCTAAGAACATAAAAGCAAACAAAGCAATGGTAATCACACAAGTTACACAGGCCAAATGCAGAATAAAATAAGAATATCTTGTACATATTTCAGTGTGATGTCGCTACATTTTGAAACGGTTAAGTTGTGCGCAAAGTGTGATGGAAGTGTTTTTTTTCCCCCTCCCCTCTCTAGTTGGCCCAGCTGTTTGCAGATTTACAAAAGATGCCTGGAGAGCTTCTGAAAGCTAAACCGAGCCGCAAGAAGGAACCCCGTTCTGTAAGTAGGGTGTGCATAGGTTGAGATATGAGCTTGCATGCAGTAGCCTGAAAAGTTGTTGGTTCAATTCCTGGCTTCCACCGTTGAGCAAGGCACTTCACCCCAAGTTGCTTTGGGGAGAATGGCCCTTGTTATTTAATTGACATATGAAAGTCACTTTGGATAAAAGCATCTGCAAAAAGAATAAATGCAAATGTATGATACTGTAAACATAATATAGGAGCCATTATGCACTGCTGCTGATACTAGTTTTCTCTTGGGAGGATGTGAACCCTAGCCTAACCTTGAGCTTGGCTGTGCAGCGGGCTCCTCGCTCCTCCACGGCTGGGACCCTGGAGCGGCGGAACCCAGAACGCACCTCCCGCCGGCAGACCCGCTCTATGGGTGGACCCACGGAAGTCACAGAGTCTGAGGAAGGCCTGGAGCGGAGTCTAGAAGAGGAGCTAATCAAGGTTATTAGCATTTCCCCAACACTTTAAACTAGGAGCTAATCAAGGTTATTAGCATTTCCCCAACACTTTAAACATGTTGCATGTAAGACAGTGCTGAATAGTTTTTCTGTGTAGAATTATGTAAAGAAGCTATGACCTTGCAGTTAATATGTTAATAAGGTACTTCCAAGATATGCCATACTGTGCGTGTTGGGGGCTAAAAACTGGTGTGTGTGATGTGAGAACTTTTGAGACTGTTTGAGGGCTGCAGGTGTTTAGTCCATGGTGGTCATGTGTTAGGTGCGGGGCACCCCACGCGCTAGAGGTACCCCACGACCCAGCCAGGGCAAACCTCATGTCATTCGCAGAGTGGAAGAGATCACCGAAGATGAGCTTGAGCTTGTGGCAACCAGCTTGACCGAGAAGATCTATAACCGCGAGACGGTGAGTTGCGACTGATGAATAAATGGTCTTGGGTTTGGTTGGACAAATCCTGTTTCAAGCTCTCCTTTCCTCTGCTTCTATAGGGTAGCACGTGTCATCAGTGCCGACAGAAAACTGTGGACACAAAAACGTGCTGTCGCAGCGAGGACTGCCGTGGAATCCAGGGACAGTTCTGCGGCCCATGTCTTCGTAACCGCTATGGAGAGGATATCCGCACTGCTCTGCTTGACCCGGTGTGGACCACTTTATTTATTTATATATTTATTTATTTATGTATGTATTTATTTATTTATTTAATTTTATTTACACCCCCCCCCACACACACACACAACTCATTGATAAAGTGGTTGACCTTAAGTAAAATGTCAAAGCCACTTGATGCACTGAGCTGATAGACCCAGCCATCATGACACTTTGGCAAAGTGTTGTAGTAGATTCCACTAGTGTCCTCAAAGCCTCAGTTTACACAATTGGCTGATTCTATATAAATGGCATCACAGGCTCACCCTAATGGCATTTTATGCAGACCTCATCCATAGTTCATTTTTATCATTTTATCAATCTGGTATTCCTTCAAGTATTCAGCGTTCATGGCCACAGGCCCTTTGCCATTCTGAGAACTTTGGCATTGAATGACCACAGATACTATCACTTAAGGCTCAATTAAAAATCCTAGTTGCTGGTGACATAATAAACTAATGGTTTTCTTTTTGTTACAAAGATTCTAGGCACGTTTGAACTTGCAGTTAAAGTGGCCATTTGATGGCTGATGGATCTTGTGTCTTTGTTTACACAGGAATGGAAGTGTCCACCGTGTCGTGGCATTTGTAACTGCAGCTTCTGTCGTCAGCGAGATGGGCGCTGCCCCACTGGCATTCTGTTTCCACTGGCACAGTACCACGGCTTCTCCGATGTGCACTCGTATCTCACCAGGTGGGACTCCAATCGATTACTTCCATTTGTTGGCTTGTTTTCTACATGCATTGCGTATAGTTTAAAGCAGGCTTAGATTCTATTGACCTAACAGTTACTTTCTATTCCATTGCAGCCTTCGTAACAAAATAAAGGCTGGAGAAGACTCTGCTGATGATGTGTAGGGAGTCACTGACCACCAGAGGGTACCCTTATTCAGTGCACATTTTACAGTAGGAAACTGTTCCACAAGTAACCTTAAACCAGTCACTTCATGTTCATGTTGGCAGGTTGTTGAAGCGTTTTAACCAGTAATGGTATTTTTGTTTTTGTGTTTTGAAATAAACTATTTGAATTCTCAACTCGGCCTGATTAATTTGAATAATTAATGTAAGAAATAATGAAAATTCTATAATTATCTTATTATTTTAGTATTTCTCATTGTGGCTTCTCACTAAGACATTGGCGTGGGGATGTTAAAGCTTGGGCCAATGCTAATTGCTTCCAATGAAGCTTCCCTGGTGTCCCACTGATTTTGGCACTCCTTGCAGCTTCTTGGTGCGCTGTACTGTTCCAAACAAAATCCACCTCCCACTCAACTATGGGACCTAGCTACTTGTGTCGGTAGTTTATATCAGGAATGTTCGTTTTTAAATTATGGACATGAGCCAGAAGGTGATTTTTCTTATACAATACTTCAAATGACCCTAACAAAAGCCTAAAGTGTCATCACAGGGAAACATCAGTGCCTTCTAGGCGTGAGACTGACTACTTCTGATGTTGTAATATTTATTATTGCAGATGTTTTGCATTACTGTTTTAAGCTCCATTTCCTGTGAACATAATGTAGCATTGATCATTTCAGGACAAACCCCATAGCAATGATTGCAACATCACACTAAGAATGCTGCAATTGCACCATAAGCCCCAAGAAACTTGTGCGTGTGGATGTATCAAATCATTGGATGTAGCTTAAATGTTATTCTGTTGCTTTAAGTGGCTTTGGATAAATGCATCTCTCAAGTGAGTAAATGTATCAGTTATGGTTACATCAGATAGTTAGATTATAATACATGTCAGGGATATGTGTGTGTATTCAAAACAAATCCTGAAGTTTTGCAGTTAGCCTCCATATACTGTGTAGAGATGAATGCAGTAACAGCATCAGGGCACTGGACAAGACCATAATAAGGATGTTAACAAAAACAAATAAAGCCCTTGGAATTCATTATTTTAATCCAGACATTGGCATTTGTAGCAGTAATATTCACAAGGTACAAAAACCAAATCCCTTGCATAAAAAAAGTTCATACATGTGGTTGTCCTTTGGGGAGGGGGAGGGAAACTGCCCTTGTAGCAAAAACACTGATTTTACTGTTTTACAAACTATCCAAGAACAGTGTATTCCAGCTGCAAACAGACCAACCCAATACAAAAATACAAAGAAATGAAGAGATAAGATGGAAAACCGAAAAACACATCTCCTTACAGTGAACCTTAGTCAGAGCTTGAGAAACACTTCAAGGGCTACTGACTAATGTGATGCTGACAGGCACCTCCTTACTACTTAGGGATGAATCGCCATGACGATAGAAAAACGTGCATGGTCTTCCTTCACTGCTAGTGTTGAAAAGTTTGATTTAGTAGAGACACAGTGTAAGACAGCATTTTAGGCTGGACAAAAAAGGCCCATCCTTGTCTGTAGCAAATATAAAAGCAAAAAAATATATAAAATACGGGCACAGACAAGGGTGATGTAACATTGCTGACACTTAGCACCGATATAGAATGAGGTCTCAGCAAATTATTGCTATTGTTCTACTCCATGATGGTACATTCTATATCAGGGTGAGCATGTCGGACACGGTGAAGCAGCTGTTTGAAATACGAACTAAAGATGACTCACTAGAAGCAGGAAGCCACTTCGTCCCCTCTATAGAGGTCCGGGTGATTTCGGTTGCGACAAAACTCTGGACAACAGACACGGATGTGGGTTTCTTTGAAAATTAAGGAAAGTCATGGTGTTCAAATTCTTGCCCCTGAGAATCCATCTACCACCTGATAGAAAACGGACCTTTGGTTTGTATATGTCACAAAAATCTGAACAGACTTCTTAAGAAAAACAAATGTTTGTCTTTGTGCTCTTTTGATTCTTGTGATTTGAGTGAAGATGATGTTAGGAAAACACACATAGTAATACATTTTACCACAGAAATGGAAACTCTTCATGAGGTTCTACATTATTACAAAGTAAAAGTGGGTTAGGCAGATCTGGACTGTACTGAATGCAATACATAGTTCTATTTAGAACACTCTGTTTAGTTTACAAATGTATTCTCAGAAAGAAGAAAAAAAAAAAACTACATTTATATAAAAATGATAATAATTAAGGTTAAGATCTGATTGTATGAGACAGACAACACACAACAAAAGGCAATTTCAGGTGATCATACAAGTTGATCCTTCCTATGGTAATTTGTAGTCTTCAGAGTTTAGAAAAAATATAATTTATGTACAAAAACACTATCAAAAGTATTTTTTGCTATGATAAGTTATCAAAGCATGATGGCTTGTGAGTGTACCTATCATTCATGTAAAAAAAAAAAACATACATATAATCCCCACAAGGATTTTAGTGTCCTTCCACCCTGCGTAGATAGATTAGTTCTCCTGAAAATGGGGCTTCTGAAGTCACTAGTGACCTAATTCTCCTTCTGTCTGGTGCATAAACTGGCCTTCCAGTGAGAGTGGTCAGACTGGACGCTCAGAAACAGGCCCTCGCAGTGCTGCACTGGGGTCAAGAGATATACTGGACATGGGGCTGGCGGCCCGGTCCAAGCGGGACACATCGCGCCCAGACAGTCGGCAGCCGTAACCTGAGAGAGAAAGGGAGAGCACTGCCAACTCTGGAGGCTGGCGTAGTGTGTGCATATGTACACGTGTGTGTGTGTGTATGTCTGTCTGTCTCTGTGTTTGTGTGTGTGTGTGTGTGTGTTTAAGGGCACCACACCTTCCCACAAACACCAGTTACAAAGTGTTCGGAGTTCTGGCGAGTCAGAACATTGTGCTACGGAGAAGCATTTTCTTCCCTTGACGCAAAAAAGTGTGTTGCAGTCTCTTCCCGAGCCCAATCACTTCCACTGTGACCCTCTGTCCCTTGCTGACCTCATCCATATCATTGCATGGTTCTACAAGAACACCTGTGCCTATTGCTATTCCAAGACATCGTTCCTTACTGAAAAATCCCTCCTACCTACCCACCCACCCCGCCCACCTCCATGCCCAGCTCAGTCTCCTTTGCCCTCTTGATTCAGTCCGTTGCCCCGTCCCCCTGTGGCTCAGTAGCCGTTACTGTTCATGTTCAGCGAGTGGATGTCCGTCACCTGCATGACGTTAATGCCGCTGCTCGCTAGCCTGGCGATGCCCTCAGGCGACAGAGTCTCCATGGTGATGAGTGTGGGTTGGTCGGCTTGCGCGCCGTTGTCCGAGGCGACAGGGGCGGGAGAGGCGGAGTCGGACGTGGGCTGGCCGCCTGCTGGGGCGCCCTTCTTATTCAAGTGGGTCTTGATGTGCTTGGAGAGGTGGTCACTGCGCATGAAGCGCTTGGGACATTCTGGACAGGAGAACTTCTTCTCACCTGCCAAGGAAATGCACAGGTACTGAGGTTAACAACAGAGACGAAGGGGTCTAGACATCACACATGTCAGAAGCGTATTTTACATATACATCGAGATGAGCTATGAGACAAAAGTTCACACTCGGTATCATGTTTCAACACACTTTAGGTCAAGATCACACCGAAATTCTCCTTTAAGTAAGAAATTGTACCCGCGTAGTTTGGTGTGAAAATGCGTAGTTGCTACGCAAAATGCGTACAGGTTGGCAGGTCTGTGTGTGTATAGAACACTCCAATGAAAATATGGCCCATTTGAATATGTTCCACTGCTCTAGTATACAAGTGTAGCTGCTGCACATCTAGAGACACTCACCAGTGTGGGTGCGCTTGTGTCGTTGCAGCTCATCCGAGCGGGTGAAGCGCTTGCCACAGAAGGACCAGGAGCAGACAAACGGCCTCTCGCCCGTGTGCCAGCGCAGATGGGCGCGCAGGTGTGACGTCTTGCCGTACACCTTGTTGCAGCCAGGGATGTGGCAGATGTGCTGCTTCTTCTTGGTGGGGTCGCTACTGCTGGACCACGACAGATGGAGAAAGATCAGAAGAAGTGAGTCTGACAGACAGAATGTGCAGACTTGCAGAAAGAAAACTTGCAGGCCTTAGCTAGAGTTAAGCCCATTGTTATTTATAACCATGCCAATTTTGATGTACTAGAAAACACTTTTTTTATTCTTTCCTTTTTATCTCAAACACAATGAATCACCATTTATTTTGTATTTTACTTGTCATTTCCATACAGAAGACATTTATTTGTTAAATAAAAATCACTATAAATCAATATTTGGCATGAGTATGAATCATTCAGAGCTTATCTACACATGATATGGAGTACATGGAGTCTTTTCCGTATGTTCATGACGTACCGGCCCTCCCCATCCTTGCAGTAGGGACAAGTGCAGGCTTCTCGGCGTGTGCGTCTGTTGGGGGTGGGGCTGGTCTCCAGGCTCTCTTCCAGAGCCGCGTCATCCATGCTGTCGTTGCCAGTTGCAGTCTGCATAATCTGCTCTCCTGCACAACAGAAGGGAACATCAGATCCATGCTTTTCAGGAGGGTTTGAGCGCTGACTCTTAAAGGTACACTATGCAAGTTTAGGTATTTTTGGCTTCCTCTAGAGTCACATTATATTTATATTTTACTCTGCTGTTGTAAATAGCAAACTTCTCGTGATTGTCCCCCAAGTACACAATAAAAATATGCTTTTGTTGTGGAGGTGAAGGATTAACAACAGGGACAAACTATCTCCAAAGAGCTATATCTACTGACAAGGTAATGTTTCACGATTCTCGTGAGATTTGTCAGGCCTCCATTCTTGTAGTTGCATGGCTGGTTTTCTCGGTAGCTACTCGCTACGTCTATTCTGTATACGTCTATGCTGCATAACAAGTTCATTTACTATCAAATTGGCTTCGTAAAGGTTATATTAAGATGAAAATCTTGCATAGTGTACCTTTAAGTTTAGATTTAACACAACAACAAAGTTTCAAATATCGAGAATGCAGTGAGGCAAGTGGACTTCCACTTTCTTAACTGTTACTTTTTTAATAGCATAAAACAAGATAAAAATCACCAGAACACAATATGGTAAGCAAGGAAGTTGAGAAATGACTCACAGCTTACCCTGGCTTTGAGTGCAACATACCTCGCTAACCCACTAATCGAGATTCGTAGTATACCCCACAGATCACAAAAAAAGTGAAACCAAACTTGTCAATCTACCTTGGGATTTGGATTAGCTCCAACATTTTAATAGACTCTTGGCCAATAGTAGACCGCTCTACCACACTTCATGCAAATTAAGCTGACAGCATGGTACTTTCTAACTGCAATTTCACTACCACGGGGAAAAAAAAAAAAAAAAAAAGTCATCTGAAATGTAAAAACCAACTGGTTCAAAGACTCAAAGTAAACCACAAACGAGTAATACACTGGAGCTTTCAGTTTCCATCATAGAAACTATTAATAGTCCATTATCTACTATATTCCTTTTCAGTAGCATTTCTGTCACTCGCAGGAAGTGGCCTCCTTTCCCCTGGACCGTGCAGGAAGGAACTCTGTGACGCAGCGTCACACATGAATAAGCACCACTAATCAGGCTAACAACTCGGCTGTCCTTTATATGTGCTTGCTTGTTTGGCTTCTCAAGGAGGAAATAACCAAACAACAGATAAACATGGGTGGCATAGCACAGGCGTGGTCACACCCATCAGCCCGCGTCCAGTACGCAGCCGTGGAGACGGTTGTGGACAGGCCTTGCCTGATAAGCCCTGTTCTGGGTGGGTGGGGTGGAGTTGCATTTTCCTTACAGAATAAACGAGTCAAAACACAGACATATGACCAAAAAAGCCAACACACAATTGGTGCTTGAGACACAGATACACCCTCTCTCCCCCTTTTCCTCGTATGAAAAACACAAAGGTCATGCTGACACTTGCACAAGCAAACCTCCGCTTCAACTAGCCAAACCAGTATGGTAAGCAACACCAAACAGGAAGTAGGTTCCTTTCTTTTCAACAGATTGCAATTTTAGAAGGTTCAGCTCAACTCCCTGTCATTGCCAAACTAACCACATCTAACGTATTAAATGCTGTGTAGTATGAGGAATGTTAGGAGGGTAGTACAGCCACACATGAACATTACCTTCATATTATCCATCAGATTAGCCAGTTTTACAACTTCCAGTGCAAGTAGCACAACTATGTTCCAATGATTAATATGATTAACACATGGTATCCATTACGTAAGAAGGGCATCTTACAGGCTAAAACATTTAAAAAAGTTAAAACCTATTGATCATTGAATTTACAAGCAGCAGAAAAAAACTCTTTTACCTCGACAAATAAAACAAACACTTTTCTAGATAGAATTTGCTTGGATATAAATATAGGCCAGCAAACAAAAGTGACCTAACTGTCCAGTAACTAATGACTAACTGAAAAACACACGGCAAGCATTTATTAACCACTCTCCCAGGACTGACCTGCTGTGTTGGCGATGGCGATAGGAACCCCTTGCAACTGGTGCATCTGCAGCCCTGTGTTGCCCAGTGGGTTCAGGTTAATGGTCTGCAGGCCCTGCAAGCCCTGCAGGCTCTGCAGCTGCACCGTGTTGCCCGTCTGCGTCTGTGCCAGCTGCGGGATGGACTGCACGGGCGCCAGTGTGATCTGAGCCCCTCCCGGGTTCTGGAGCTGGATGGTCTGCCAGCTGACTTGGCCGTTGGGCCCCACCGTGCGCAACAGGATGGGCCCACTGTTGGGGATGGCCTGGATCTGCAGGTTCTGGAGGCCGTCCTGAGTGATGGTCGGTGTGGCAAACATCTGGCCCCCTGCTGTTGTCATCGTGCCTGGATGGATGGCCTGGAGCGTCTGGGCTCCCTGGAGGATCTGCTGGGGCTGGATGAGGATCTGCTGCTGCTGGGGCTGTTGTTGTTGTTGTTGCTGCTGTTGTTGTTGCTGTTGTTGCTGCTGCTGCTGCTGTTGTTGACCATCTCTGTTATCAGGCTGGATGGGTACACCTCCTGTTGCATTCTGGAAGGTTCCAGTGACTACTGTGTTAGTGCTCTGAGCCTGCGTTGCTATCCCATACGAGATGGTAGGCTGGGCAGAGGTGGTGGTGCTGGAGGTGGTATAGTATGTTGACCCGACGGACGACACTGTGGGTTGCTGCTGCATCAACTGTTGGTTGCTGCCTCCGGCTCCACCTCCCCCATCTCCCCCGCCTGTAGAGGACATTCCAGTACTCACTGGCAGGAGGGTAATGTTGCCGTTGAGCGACAATGGCATGTTGGCCAGAAACTGTGTCTGATTGGGCAGTACCGAGTTGCCCAGGCCCAGGTTCTGGAGGGGTATAGCTTGCTGAATGAGCCCTGGCATAGTGAGGATGTTACCTGCAGCCCCAGGTCTGTTGGTGGCGGCAATGAGCTGCTGACCACCATTGGGAGAGGACACCAGCTGAAACTGGCCAGCCCCCAACGCCGAAGGGTCCTGCTGGGTCTGAGCAAGCTGCAGCTGCTGGCCATCCACAGTCTGAAACTGGGGTATGACTTGGTACTGGATGTTGGGCATCATACCAGAGAGGGTGGTAAGCACCTGTTGGCCCTGCACAGACGGGGCCATGACATACTGATGCTGAGGCTGCTGCTGCTGTACTGTGGCTCCTGAGGACACCACCAGTCTATTCTTCTGATCCTCGGACATGACGCCAGAGACGACTTGCCAGCCGTTGGCAGTGTGTGTGATCTGAGACTGGCTGAGGTCTAACTGCTGGCTTTGCTGCTGGTTTTGCTGGTCAGATGTGGCATCATTCTCATCCATGCGACTGCAGGTAGCTGCTAACAGAGCAAGGGGAGATGGCTGCTGGGAGTCCTGTTAAATGAGAAAAGAAAGAAAAAACGTGGTTGTTGTTTGTTACACTAAGATTAAATGTTTCTTGGAAGAAGAAACACAAAAAGAAGTCACTTAGTAATTTGCAGCATTCAAATTCTACAGGAGATTATTCAGTCACACAGCTCTGATACCGTTGACATTTCTGTTGAATACTTGTGGTAATGGGAGGAGGGACAGAGAAGGAAAGGAGGGAACAAGGCTATTTGGAAATGGGTGGGATCGCAGATTCTTTCTGTCCTCCCAAGCTCCTGCGCCTAACCACACATCCCCTCCCCCACCCCACCCATCTCCCTCCCACCCTTTATTCTACCCTATAAACTCGCTCAGGCGCATGTAGCCACCCCTCCGTGGGCAGCTAGAATGGGCCGCGCAACCCGCATTCAAAGTGCGGGGCTTGACAGGAACACCCCGCATTGCCTCTTTTACCTCCATCGCCGTCCTAACTCCCACCCAAAGACATGTGCGCTAGCAAAACCGACAACAAATGTCATCCGTCACACACCACTTCCAAAAGCTTTCAATTCTAGCTGGAAGCTACCTAGCCGACTCAGTTCTGTTCATTTGAGTATGATTGGCCGCCACCACATCGATCAAACCATTTGAATCACTGATAACGTTAGCTAAAGCACTTTAAGATGATCTAAAAAGTTTGTTTAAAGTGCTACCGAACTCACCTGTCCGGTATTTCTGTTTCGTTTTTGAAGGAAGTCTCCGTCACTTTCCACCAGCGCGGCCATTTCATCTTGCTGTTGCTCTGCGTGAAAACGTAACTTAGCTAGCTAGTAGTAAAAAGGGTCCCTTCGTAAAGACTTTTGTCAAACTTCAACGTGACTAACAAGCATTGGCAGACATTAACACACAGTTGGCTCATTTTTACACAAGGCGTACATGAAAACAGTTTCCTTTAACTCCACTAACTACGAACCAAGTTCAATAAAGTAGTTAGCCCGCTAATTTGGCTGGCAAAATAGTCCATCAATCTGCCTAGATGGCTCCGAACAGCTTGCTAAGGCTAACCGAATATCCTAGCATTGCTAGCTACCAAAGCTGACACGAGCCAAGAATGTCACTCAATCTTGTTGCTTGTAGTTTACCATGGCTTTTCAAACAACTTACCGGGTTCAACCCAGCAAATACTTTATATCAGACTTACTTTCCCAATGTCACGACATTTTTAGTCGACCATAAAATATTTAAATCAAGAAATGAACCATCTTAAAGTGTCTGTCTAACGTTGGCTAACTTAACTTACCTGGTCATTGAACAGTTTGCTAACCAGACCTAACGTTAGCTGTTAAACCAGCACTCCATGTCATCTGTTGCTATTTCAACAACTAACGTTACTTCTGATCCTAGAGCTTAACACAGAGAGGAGTTGTTTGTCATTATATCGCAATCTAAAGTTAAGGTTACAGTAGCATTATCCCACAAGCCATTCCGTAGTAAGGGAAACATTGTAACGTCACTAGTTAAATTAGCCATGTAGCTGCTACAAGCTAAAGGAAATAGCTAACATTACTCATCTCGTTGCAAAACCATTTACTTCACTAAATTAGCGTTATAGCTTAAAAGCTAGCTATTTGGGATTAAGTCCACATCTATACTCACGTACGGTTCATGTATGTATAATCCACAAACACATCAATGGCAAATCTGTAATGTGACAAATGCAGTTCCACAGAAGCTACTAAACTTTTCCAAAATTCACTCACCACCACTCATAGCTTTGAGATGTGGAGTTTCTCGGGCTTCTTCTAGACTGACATCAACTTGCAAACCGCGCAACCGAACTTGACGGCGGCGCGGCGAAGTAGATAGAAGGAAAAGTAAATTCTCCAATAGAAATGCCAATAGTTTAGTTTAGAGCCAATGGAAATCTCTTGTAAGAGATTGTTTTGCTTAAGTACGCTCCGTTGAAGTAGAAGTTCACCTAGAAGTTATATAGAATGTTGGGCGTGAACAAACTACGTGAGGCACAGTAAGCATTTGTACATTCATGCCAAGGCGAACGAAACACCCAATGGTAGCCAAATTCAGAGGCGGATATTTGGGTGGGGTCATCTAAAAGTAGGTTGTGCCATCGTACGTTTGACTAATGTGACGTCGGCGGGAGGGATTTTTGGCGCAAAAGGCGCCATTGATGAATTCATCTCAATTTGAATGTAACATAATATGCCTATAACTAGGTTCTAAAAATAATCTGCTGTTTTTTGTTCCACAGACATAGGTAACAATGTTTCATAGAGCACATTCTATGGTGCATTGCAAGCAAATAGACTAAGGAACATTAACTAGGCAATACTTTGTTTATCTTAAATTGTAGATTGGTAAACCTTATACAAAACTGTAAATTATTCTTTGGGATACTTTATGTTTCATTTGATTGACTGAACCTCAAAATGTTATAGACAACATGATCTCACCAAAATATTCCACCTGTTTGAATGCCTGTTTCTGGGTAGTAGTTAGGACCTATTATTTGAAAACTGGCTTTGGCCAAAAGCATCTGCTAAATACAATAACCATAACTACAACTACAACAATGGATAAAAGAAGAAATATTTAATATTTTAAATGCTCATACTGCATAGTGCTGAATAGTGCTATTATACTAGCAGTGTTTATAGTTTATTCATTCTAATCACATTAAATTATATATCATCCTTTTAGTTAATTGAAAGAAAAAACTTATCCACAACCTTTATTTTTCACAGAAGGCTGACAGGATTGACAGAAGTAACCCTTCTCGGTTAGCTTAATTCTCAAAGAGTGCAGTGTCTGGTGTCTGCAACGTTTACCTGACCCACTTGGGAGTCTCTCATTTTTCTTTTCCTCTCAGTTAAATGTGAAGAACTAGCAGCTGTGAGAAGGGGAGGATGACAGAGCAGTCACATTCATACCAGGGCTGAGACTGTGGACTGGCCACTCCCTATGGTCTGGGGGGCTGGTAGAGGGCTTGACAAACACGGAGGTGGGAGGACTACAGGGCCGTAACTGCCCGGTAAAGGGGTGGGGGGCTGGGTGGGGACAGAATTTTTCGTGTGTGTGTGAGAGAACAGAGAAGGGGGTGCCCGAGGAGCACATGCCGTTTGCATGTAAACACTGAGAGCCACGGCCCAGTTAGGGTGGAGTTCTAGAGCCTCATGCACACCCACCTCTCCCACAGCCCTCCTCTTGGCCACACGCTGCTTGGCTCACAAGAAGACCATAATACTGCTTTTGCAGTGCAAAGAACCCGGGACTGAGAGTGCAGAGATAAAAGCATGACATCTAGCTGCAAAGCAGATAAAATAAAAGTTCTATTAAGGTGCATTCTGCACAGGACAGTATTCACATGGTTATCTGATGAATGTAAAGAGGAACTTGACGTTTTGGGCCAGAATATTTATTTTGTCTAATCTTTCAAGTCTTCATAAAACTACAGGTCAAACATAAAAAATAGGCCTAAGTGAAACAAAGAGTACTAAACTCATTAATAACAAAAAAAGTATACAAAAATATACTTACAACCATTAGCATAACTGAATGACTAAAAATAAAACTTTTGTTTTGATTGAATTAAAAGTTATTAATTCAAATTATTTTTAACTATACTATACTATACTTAATTTTACTATAAATTAGTAAATTACTTCAGTTATTATTTGATCTGATGATATGCTACTCTTGTTTGAAGGAAACAAATAGGTCAAATGTAACAAGAAAATTGAAAGCTTGTCTCCAAGAATTACATTATTTATAACAGGAACATAATACACAGGCCTATATGAGAAGAACATTCACTATGTGTTATGTACCGCTGTTATGTAAGGTTTCTAACATACTATATGATGGAAGTTATAATATACGCAGAGACGGTTGATCTTTGGTATAAGTATAAGTATACTCCTTTGATCCCGTGAGGGAAATTTGGTCACTGCATTTACAATCCGTGAATTAGTGAAACACACTCAGCACCCACACAGTGAACACACAGTGAGGTGAAGCACACACTAATCCCGGCGCAGTGAGATGCCTGCAACAACAGCGACGCTCGGGGAGCAGTGAGGGGTTAGGTGCCTTGCTCAAGGGCACTTTACTTGGACTAGGCCACGGCTAACCAGTAGGTCTTCAGCTGTGTTCGCATCGGCAGTCCAGACATAAAACACTTAAAAGATTCGGTTTAGGGAGGTCAGTGGCCCCAGTGTACCATCCTCAAGGTTTTGGGACCATAAAGGTTGTGAATTATATTATGGAAAGTCTGACACCTAGTGGTGACTAAAGAGCATTTAAAATAATTACTTGAGAAAAATGTATTAGGCTAATAAGCACCATAATAATAGGCCTACATTATTGACTTGTTTCATTTTCATAGGATACCAGAATACAAGGAAGTTTACTGTCACATGCATATAGTTACTGGATGTAAGAAATGCAGTGAAATTATGTCTGGTGTCAGCCTATTTGTGCATAGTTGAACAAACTAACTTTAATCACCCATCAAGACTCATCCACTCTATTCACTGTCAGCGCAAAAGGCTATTTGAAACTGTATGGACAAAATATAGGCTACGTTCACGTCCACATAACACTTGACTATCACCTCCTCCGAATGCTCATGATGACTGTTTGCAAGCGAATATCAACCACGTAGGCTATTACTTTTTTCTTCCGACAACAGGTGTAATTTTTCCTAAGTGAACTATAGGCAGGGCCAGCCATTGCGCTGCTAATACTGAGGAGGCGTCACATCTCTCCAACAAGACCTAAAATGATAACCGACACTGGAACATCACTACGCCATGGGCTGCACAGGTTCAGGATATTACACGCTAGGTGCTAGTGCTGTTTCAGTTCTGTCTTCTGATCGCAGCATCATTTCCTCCTTGGTTCTTCATGTAGCCTAACGACAATAGCACGCAGTCTGTCAAAAGCGCGGACACGAAACTTTGCGTTGGCGGCGAACAATGCTCTAAAATGGGGATCCTCGGGAGCGTACATGTAAAGATAGAGGGAAAACTCAAGGATGCCTCGTTGCATAATCAATATCGGATACCTGAGCGGTGAATAGAGTGCTTAATTTGAATGATAGGCAAACCGGCATAGTGAAGGTATGTTATGGACGTGAATCTCGCATCAGTTCGTGACTGGTTAGGCTTATAAATAAGTTGGTCTTTTCGTATGTCTCAACAGTGTTTGGCTTTTCATATGTATGATTATCGATCATAAAAAACGGATTTTCACTGTTTGAAGTTAATAGCCTTCGACTGTGAAGTCGATGTAAATTGCTGCTGAACACCAGCCTAACATTCTTCCTGAACTTAAAAATTTTTTAGCATATGGGTCGAGGTTATTTATTCATTTATTTCAAATATATCATTCCATTCATACGAGCAGTGAGGTTCTTAAAGGTTGGCCAGAACGTGTAAAGGTATCAACTTTTTCTTCAGTTCGCTATTATCTGGACCCAATGGAGACGCCGTCCCCAAATGTCAGGCGTCATGCCTGGGTGCACAGCAGCTGGCTTACCCTGGAGGAGACGGAACATCAGGCCCCGTACCCAGCAACCACAGACCTGCACCTGTCCACCCAGGAGGATGATGTTTTTCTGGGAGGTCAGTGACATTTTCGAACCAAATCTCCAGTGTGGCCGTGCCGACCACAGAGAGGTAGCAGGAACTACAATAAACGGATTATTATGTCGTTTTGAGGAAGGGAATATGAGCTTATCTTCTTACACACCTGCGGAATGCTTTGCTTTGATAAAATGAATTTCCTCATTCATTTTCTTTGGGAAATCTTTGAGTGAGAGCGAGAAGTCTAAAGTTAGACAACAGCAATAGGCTACAGGCCAATAAACCAAGAAATGAAACATAAATAGCCTAGACCACGCAGCCTCAAAGACAGCACAAATGTTATGTAACTAGTGCAGATTGACGCTGCAGCATAGCAGAAACCACCTTAGGGAAAAAGCTGACAATAATAAGTGTTTAGTATGTAAGCAGAGGTACACATCTTGCACGTTCACTCTCTTTGTCTCTGCATGGTGTGTCTTTTGAGTTTCCACAGGATGTGCTACAGGAAAGATTGAAAACTGGCTTCAAGGTTGTGGGTAAGTATAATTGTGTATTGTATTGTGTATATTTGTGTGTGTGTGTGTATGTGTGTGTTTGTGTGTGTGTGTGTTTGTGTGTAGAGACATCTGCTCTGTCTGTGTAGACTTGAGGAGTGGCATAATGTGTTTGTTGGCGGCAGAGCATTAAAAACAGATGAATGGAAAACAACAAGACTAGAGATTTGAATCTAGCATTACATTATTACACAGGATTAGATGTTAAAATCCCTTGTGCCAAAATCCAAGGTAAAAACACATTCAGAAGCCCCTGCTCAAGTTTAACTTTAAAAAGCACACTACCCACAAATCCGCCAACAAATGGTCACATGGATGGATTCAGTTACAGTTAAATAATACAATGTTTTCTCTACTCAGGACATTTCTTTTGTATTGCCTGAAGATATATTATGATATAATAAGCTTGGGAAAGCCATGTAAAAATAGCATGTTACTTTCTTGCTGTAATATTTATGTAGTCCAAATATGAGTGCACTCACATAATGACCATTTGATAGAGTGGCTATAAGGATATTCTTATTCTAAGTGAGTCTTGCAATTATCCATTAGAAGATTTAACATTGTACAAATACAATTTCTGTCATATTGCTGTGTCTAATGGAGGGCCATGGTATGGTATGATGTCACTGACTAAAATGCTATTGCCCCTGCTATAACAATATGTCAACCCCAAGACAGCAGGCAAACGGCAGCAAATATGTTTATTTTTCGCCTTCAGAAATCAAAGTCATTCAAAACTATTTTGTGATGATACCCAGAGTTGTCATGTGCTGAGATAGGATAGCAGTATTTATGTAAAGATGGGAGGCTGGAGCAGAACACTGCAGTGTCTGACATGTGGTGCTTTGTGGGTATTTTTATCCCAGTGACTGGCCCTATGCCCACTGTCTACCCACAGGCACACGCAACAATTCAGAGCTGATAATGTGTACTTAGTGGTTGATGACTTAATGGTAGCTAATTTTTATCACAAACACATTAACCCTTCACAGGCCAGCCACTGGACTAGAGGAGGCGAGAGCTGACCCTGCTCACTTAACTTTGGGTAAGTCCTCCTAAAGCAAACAGAAAACCGTTGCAACCCCGTTGCTTTGTTAGGCTTGAGAGCAAGGGTGTAAGGTTTTGGCTGAATGCATCTCTGATCATGGAAAGTGCTGACCTTTGCTACATTTGCCTTTGTTATCTCACCCTTGTTGTCAAGTTAGTCTAGATTCTCACCCATGTTTAGTGATAATGCTCCTCTTACCTCCCCCAGAGTCTTTACTGAAAACATGTAACAGTTTTGAAGATGACCTGAGTCTAGGAGCTGAGGGTAAGTGAAGGAAAGTAAACTTAGACAGAGGAAACAAAACAGGAAAGACTGTCATGGGAAGAGGTGGGACTGTGTGTGACCAGCACACTTATTTCTCTGTTTACGTGTGGGAATTTGTCCAGGTTCCAGTCAACAAAATGTCATTTTTTTTAATACAAAATTATTCAGAAATATGAGTGCTTAAGAGAATAACCACATAAAGGATGCAATGATAAAGCCTTTCAACAATTGTCACTTCATATTGCCAGGGCATGAAGCCAAAGCAGGAGACTGTACATGGTGGCTACAGCCCTTCTCCCAGCCTATTTCCATTGCAGCACACAGTTCTATTGCATTAAAAACAATGGCCTCTTTGTAGCATCAAAAGCCTACACCTCTTCCTTGAGTGACATCCTTGTGGATTTAAATCAGATAAAACTTATCTGTAAAACCATGTGTCTGAAAAGATGGATCCGTTGCCACTGACAGCATATGTTTGACATGAGTATTAGAAGGGCGGAATGAATTGTAATGGAAATGCAAATGATTGTTAAGCTGGGTGAAGGTGTGTCTCAGACTAGTCTTTCTTTCTGCCTAGCCACTGTGTTGCATGATGTGGCCAGACCATCAGTGGGGTGAGAGGAAATGTTGCTTGTCTTATACAAAATTCAGATGTTTTGCATGTGCACACTGTCCCTCACTCACATGGCTTTGTTGTTGGCTGTGTGTTGCATCACCAGGTGCCGTCCTGTGCTCCTGCCCCCTCCAAAATCACGTCAGAAAAAATTTACCACAAGGTTATTATCAGTGTCCTTTGGCGTCCTTTCAATATCTGCTTCAAATGCATTTTGCAAATCCACACTAATGATTAAATGCTGTAATTGTTGTGCAATAGCATGTAACTTTGCTGTGGCAACCTAGGAGACAACCTAGTTTTGAGAATGTGAATGTGTTCACAGCACACCGCAGCAGAGGCTTAGTCTTCCACTCTTTAATATGGGCCAGAGCATGGCCTCCAGCTGCCTGTCCTCCACCACCAGTAAAACGGCCTCAAGGTAAACACATACCTAACATACCTGACTCCTCCTGCCTGTGTCTGTCCTAATAATGTCACTGTTGACATAAATCTCTCCATCTTCTCCACTCCCTCCACCCCCACCTCTCACACACACATTCTCTCTCTCTCTCTCTCACACACACACACACACACACACATTAGTATCTCGGAGGTTCTTCAGATGTGCACAGAGGATGCGGAGGAAACGCTGTACCAGCTGGGCTTTGGCTGTGATGAGCCCCAGGTCACGGCGCGGATCCCTTCCCGTTTCTTCAACTTCCCCTCCCAACTGCGCGGCATCAATTTCCGCCTCTTCTTGGAGTCACAGCTCCGTCGGGTCAGTCAAGAGGACCCAAACCTGTCACTTGCTAGTGAGTGGAATATCATACAATGTCTTTTGTATTCTGCCCTTATATCGTGTCTGGCAAGCCTTATGGTTTGTGCCTTTATGTTCTGGCTATTGGTATGTATTTTAGTTATGAAACACTGAGCGGTCTTTCTTCCTCTCTCTCTCTCTCTCTCTCCGGTGCAGGTCGTTTCAGGCAAGTGGAGGTGCTGACAGCGATGGCCAATGCCTTTTACTCCCTTTATTCCCATGTGTCCAGGACTCCCCTCCAGAAACTCGCGCCCCCCGAATTCAGCTTTTCCCCTGCGGCTGAAAAGCGGATCGGGGTGCGCTTCTTCGGCAGTGTCCGCAGCGAGCCTCGCTCACCCGTGGAGAGGCTCAAGGACACCGTTTCGAAAATGTGCCTCTTTGCTGGCTCTCGTACCTCCGACTCCACATCACCACACAACTCACCCAGGAAGCGGGGCAGTATCCCCGAAATACCGACCCAGTTGATAAACACAGACACAAAGGCTTCAGGACATTCAGAACTTGAAGGGGGAAACTGTGCAGGGCTTGCAGAAAACAATATGGGACATGTCACTAAAGTAAACCCTAATATAGAAAGAGCAGGCAAGGGATCAGAAAGGAGGACTTCTGAGGATATGACTCATCAAACAGGTCTTGACAGCACTGAGCACTCAAGCACATTGTTATCAGGTTCAAGGAAGATCTCTCAAGACTCGGTTAATAACTGCAGGGTGAGGCTCACATTTTCTGATCCTGGCCAAATCCAGAGTGCTGTTGATGACGCAAACATTCCAGAAAATTCCAAAAGGCCAGTAACCCTCAACCTCCAGTCGCATGCCTTGTTTCAGGCTCCCATGGCCCTTGTGCCTAAGGTGACTCATGACTTTATCTGCCCTCCGATTGTAGAGGAGGTGCACCAAGCACCTTACTGCAGTCCACTGGACTTCAAAACCTCAGTGCCCCATAAGTGCTTTGGAGGACAGCCAATTTCAGACATCTCCATCACAACTTCACCCTCAGAACTGAACGAACAGACAGTTCATTGTAACTTACAAGAAGGTGAACCCACAAATATCCCTAAAACCTGTTCTGAACGTCATTCGGTGGATGGCGAGCCGTCTGCACCATCATCTCATCCCAGCAGGAGCAGCCGTGTGTCCCCATGTCAGATACTGGTGACAGGCTGGGAAGGTGAAGCCATGCACGGGGACACAGCAGAAGATCCTCCCTTCAGTGCCGTCTCTGCTCAATCTCAGACACCGCTCTCAAACCGGAGGTACCTAAGCCCCCTCAAGGGTGCAGAGCAGGCCCGACTCATCCACGAACCCAAGCACGCCAATTCCTTTGAACTAGAAGAGGTATGTACCATGCTCCTTCATCTACAGTTGAGTCATCCAGCTCAACAACTGCACGCCTCCACAGAGGCAACGAATGCCCACTCACGTCACCCTATTAGCTCCTGTGCTGTTGCCTTGTTCTGATGGAAGTGATAACTGTGAAGACAAGCGCTAGTTTTGCTATCCGCCCCCTCTCAGTGTTCTCAATAGTTCCCATCCATGACTCATGATGAATAAATGGATTGAAGTATAAGTAGAAAGTTGTTGTTTTTGAACAGGTTCACAGTGCTGGGGAAGATGATGTTGGACAATCCGACCTCGGGACACGTGCCTCGTTATCCCTCTCGGCTATTGGTCAGCACAATAGTGAGTTGATTTGATTCCAAAAGTGAGTTGATTTTAGCTAGAGCTTGCTTTTATCTGAAGCCAAGTATGGAACCATTCTTTTAAAAAAGAAATGAAACAATTATAATAGTTCAGGCTGTGTTAAGAGGCCACAACACCTCGTCAGAAGAACTTTGCTCTTAAACTTTCTCAGCATTACCACAGCGTAGCATAAGCAGTGGCTTCCCAGAAGTTTCAAAGCAACAGTAAAAGATGAAGTGAATGTTGGGTGGTGCTGTGCTGTGCGATCATCACTTTTTGAGCTGCTAAGGCGTTGGTGTGAACAGGCTTCTCATCTTTATTATCTCTCTGTCAGTGGTGGGAAACCTCACGACAGGAAGGGAGATAAGCTGGCGCAGCATTTGGCCTATCTGCAAACGGCACAGGCAGTCACAACGACAAAGTGCTAGAAATGCATTTGCTATGCTGTACACTCATGTAACCACCACTGTGTCTTGACTTTCCTGTGTCTGTACTCTAGGCTTGCCGAGGGGGGAGAGTTTCCAGTCAGACAGCAGTGGCTACGCCGAGGATGACTTGCACCTTCTGGCTTAGGAATCCTCTCAACCAGATTGTCACTCTGTTTCATGATTGGGCCTATGTGTACTGTAACACGTTGTGCAAAACAGTTTTACTAGCTTTTAAGTGTACTTCAAACCTTGACCTCTGCAGAGAATTTACATGTAAGCGTAATTTATTTGTAAAGTATACAAATTAGGCCACAATGGGCATTGTTTATGCACTGTTTATCAAGCAGAGGACTAGGATACTGTAATATTTGCATTGCCATTGTCTTGACCTTTACAAGTAAAAGAGGATCAGGATGATGAATTTTTTGATTGCTTAAACACAAAAATGTGAAGAAACCCAGCTTGTGAATTTTTAAACTCAAACCACTACACAGTTGTTTGTGAAACATTAAACACACGTCCCTACTTTAGATACAGAAATCTAACAAAATGCAACGTCTTTGCCATTTCAAGATACTGCCTTTCAGAACTCACCTTTCAGAGCTAAGCACTGTCTTAAACAGAAATGGAAAGTAGCCAACATTGCAGTGAGAGGAAGAATTGGGATGACAGGGGGCGTCCATAGCAGTAGATGGGTAGGGAGTAATCGGAGTACCCAGAAGCCCATAGCAGTAGATGGGTAGGGAGTAATTGGAGTACCCAGAAGTCCATAGCAGTATGGGTAGTTAGTAATCTGGGTACCCAGAAGCTCGCATGCTGAACCAACAGGTAGGGAGAGGAAAATGATTGTGGAGGTAGACCTGCTGGAAGCACTTTCACTGTAGTACGTTCTCTTTAGAATGTTCTGCTACGGTTTCATTTGGCAAAGCATCTGCAGCATTCTGATACTCTTGTCTAGGGTTGTGTTAATGGTGTGTAGTGTTTTGAAACAAGTGGGCCTGGTTTTCAAAATTGTGCTGAAACAATCAAAACAAAAACCTGAAGACTTGCAAAGAGGCTGCTTTGTTTTCGCATGGCCTTACAGTGTTGCGTATGTGTATGGCCGCTACTCAATGGCCCATACATGGGACATGGGTGTAGTTACCTGCGGCATCATTTGAGAGAGTTCCAGTGTGCTGGTTTCCTGGCTAAGCTCTCATTAACAAATACAGGGTCCATGGAAACCGGCACGTTGCACTAAATTATGTGTATATAGTTTCCCATTTGAGTGTGTGGTATGTTTAATAACGCAATGGCTAGCCACAGTCCTGTGCTTGTGACGATACTGTAGTGCACGCTATCTGAACTCGAGAAACAGGAACAGTGACACTGCAGATCCTCTGTGATGTGAGCTGAGCCAGCTGAATGCATTTCCTCGACTGCAAATTACCGTCATCTTTCCTGCCTTTCAAAAATGCTACTGAAAGTCCTTTGTGTTGTGTATGATGTGTTGATTTAAAAATAAATTGCATTAATTTATATTACAGAGAACTTACTTGCATCAAGCACACATTAAATCAAGAGAAGTGTATTTAAAAGACTTTATTAAATGTATTTTTTGAAAATGTTGTAAAGCAGACAGGTGTTTGACTGCTATAATGTATTACAGTAAATAAAGTCCAACAAAACATTATTTGTACAATTGAGAATGCATTCATTTCTCCATTTCCCAGTTTCTCTCTATGTATTGCCCATTTCCAGAAATTGTGACTAATAAAAATTCTGAAAATATCTCAGTCACAACAGGGAGCCTTCTCTTTTTAATCCCATGGATTCTACTGTACTGGATCTGCCAGTAATGACACTAATTTGTTACATAACACATACTTTGTAGTTGAGTTGATGTCTAGTGATTTTTTGGCAGCTGAAAATGCACATTATGTGCATCTTCCTGAGGTGATCATAAAAGCATAGTTTCAGCACATCATGTTTGGAGCATCATTTTAAATTTGGGTACAGGACAGAAATATTAAGTCTAACAATTATTAAAACTGGGCTTGTTCTTAAAAGGTAATTAGTTCTGTCAGTCACCAACTCTGATTATAACTAAAACAAAAATGAACACTAGCAGTTTGTCCAATTACCCTTGTAATCTAGAGAGTGGATACGTCAAATTTCTAAAAATGCCAGTGATCAGATTGGCTAATTATTTCATGTCATGGTTAAAAAGGCCACTGCAGTTTAAGAGCACAATTTAGAAACATGTTAATGGCTAAAAGCTAAACACACTAGACATATATAGACAATTTAAACATCAATTGTTAAAATAAGTGGGGAATTGCAAGATAAACAATAAGAACATGGGACTCTCAATAGTAATAACATTTGCTAGTGCAGCACATAGTTCAATAGGAAAAGTGCAACTAGACTTTAAAATGAATATAATGCACTGCCACATTATATCAAAGTTTAACTACACTATATGCTAAATCTAGATGGAGGAGAATTGTTCAATTTTGTAATCCATAGGGTGGCTCTACAGCTCTCAAATGAGATCTTGCATCAGGGGGAAAAGTTGGAGTAACATCACTGGGAGTCACAGAATCCCACACAAACCCTCACTTCACAGAACTGAGGAAATAAACAAGATTTGGAGAAGGTCACCTTAACCATTTCTAACAACAGCCCCTTAAAATAGAGGGGGTAGAGAAAAAGGGAAAGAAAAAAAGAGTGAGGTCTTGTCAGCAGAACAGGGTCATTTCCCACCTGCCATGATTTTGAGGTACTGAAGTGCATTGTGGGCAGCGTTTGCCCGGGCGGCATCCAGGCTGGGGGCGAAGCCGTGGCACACGGTTATGGGCTGGGTGGAGAGCTCCACCAGACACTGGCACAGGCCACTCAGACTGCGCTCCTCTGAGTGAGTGAGAGAGAGTGAGAGAGAAAGAGAGAAAAAAAGAAAGAGAGAAAGAAAGAAAGAAAGAAAGAAAGAAAGAAAGAATCAAATGATTTTAAAAGTCACAGAAAATCTTCTGCTGAGACTAGAATTAAACCATGAATTAATTTAGACCCATTCCATACTGGTTATTGATGTACAAAGCTTAAAGCTTTTTGCTACAATAATGCCACCTAGTGTTGAAATTGGTTATATTGCTGCAATGTCTTAGCCTGGCGGGGCCATCCTATATCATTGACATGTATAGTCTGGCATCGAATCATTCACCTCGCTTAATCCAAGGGGCGGGCAGAGAATTGTCTTTCAAACTGCCTAGGCATGCAATAGGCCAGCTCTACGACCATATCCGTATCCGGTCGGCAAAACGGCAAATACATCCTTCTTCGAAAGGAATGACTTAAGTGCATTGTGTTGATCTACTTTCAAAGAAAAGCACAAGTCCAACTCCTCCAAAGTTGACGCCAACGCCGATTCAAACAACCGCTCTTCGTTTGCCATAGCCACCTTCCTTGTTGTTCACCGTCGCAGGATGTCGTTATCCTGTTAAGCCCGCCTTAAGACTCTCTAACGAAATAGAGCGCTGTGATTGGCCGTCATCCACGGTGTTAAGCCAATAGAAATTCCTATGGTTCGATACTAGACGTACAAGCTGAGCAAATTAATTTGCCGCCGCTAGGGTGCGTCTAGATTTCTAGGCTAGCAATGTCTGACATCAAGCACATAAATCATAGCCTACATTTACTGACTTTGATTAGGTTAGACAGACATTCAACCTACATCTTTATCGAACATTGTCAAAGCAGGAAGACAAAACCTACAGTGAAGTAGACCAGTGGTTCTCAACCTTTTTTCAGTGATGTACCCCATGCAGCCAAGTACCCCCTATCCAGCGCAAAGCATTTTTAGTTGAGAAAAAAAGACTTAAAACAGAGCACTGTGACATCAGTGTCTAATTTATTAAACTTTGGAACCACGACTCCATCCATAAACTTCAACCACGACTCCATCGTTTGAGTTTGGGTTGGGGTTGGGTCGAACCATCCTGGTATGGGGGGGGGGGGGGGGACTCTGGGTTACAGGATAATTATTTTGAATAGCTTACTGAAATATAAAATTAATTTTATGAACTTATATTTTCCTGAAATATTTATAAAATAATTGTTTTTTAAAAAAGTATTTTTGCATGGATTCTACTTTTTAAATCTATGTATATTTTAACCATAAGTTGTTTTTAGGGCATTTTCACTACCTTTATTCATAAGGATTTATTCTGGTCATTGTAAGTGCCAAACACACATGTTATATATTGTTTTTTCAGCAGAGTCTAGGCTATCCAGATCTGCCATCATTCCATGTATTAGTACTAGCATTGATTTTATTTTGATTTTTAGAATTAAAATTAGAATTAAAATATAGAAAGCGTATTATAAAAATTCTTATATTTTGACATTTATCTCACCACAGCAAGCTCATAGCTCTACATGCATTTCATGTGTGTGTAGGGCAGACTGTCCTGAATCGGGCAATATCATTGCCATGGTGGAGGGATAATCGGGGGCTGAGCAATTTACAAACATATTTGGTGTGTGCCTTACAGAAATAAATGCCATTTTTTTATTTAGTGATTAAAAATGACCTTTCTGCGCTCCATATCTGTGACACGAACTGATCTGACCTGACTTGACCCGAGTTTACGTGTGTGTGCCTATGGTGTCTGCACTCATGATTCATTACAACTTTTTACTGCATTGGCATGAACAAAGTAAAGGCAAAAAAGGTGTTTCTTTGCGAACAAATTGGGATGCAATGTGAGCCTTGAATTGGATGCCATGCAGGAATTTGGTAGGATCTCAAAACCGGATTATGAACATTCTTTGCCATAGAGAAACACACAATAGCGTTGGATTATAAACATGCTTATTTGCTACAAAAACAGACAAAAACGTGAGGTAAGTCGAGTTATATGAAGTTATTATTTTGCTGTCACTTCGTCTGTTTTATAATCCAGAAGGATGTATTTGTTATCAAATGATAGCTCCGTCTCCTCTTTCATCTGACATGCGTGGCATATCTATCTGATCACAGGTCAGCGAGTAATTCAAACGAGAGTAATGGGTGTGCAGCATTGGTTTTTGTACATGACGTTATTATTTTGCAGTCACTTCGTCTGTTTTCATAAGCCAGAAGGATCAACATACTTTCAATGGATAGCCCCGTGTCTCCTCTTTCATCGGATATGCTTGCCATATCTATATGTTCACGGGTTCGCGAGTAATTCAAACGAGAGTAATGGGTGCGCAGGTGAACGCAGAGAAGTATAGACTTTGCAATTTGATTTAATTTCATGTTTTTTTTTCTTTTCATACTTTAACGTACAGACAATACAGTACAGTGCGTGGTTTCGTTGGAAAGCCCCACTTCTGCTTTGTCACGTAATAAAGGTTTCATCTCGCTGCGATAAACAGTTGCGGAGCAATATAACAGAGAAGAAAGGGTGTGTTTTTTGACGCACTTTGCGTCAATCGGGTTCTAAGGGTTAAAATCTCACGTACCCCCATTTGAGAACCACTGAAGTAGACCACAATATATGAAAGAATAAAAAGCGCACTAGCATAGACATTGCTTGGGACTTCACTTCATCTACATTACTCAGAAAAGAGTCAAATCATCAAATACATATCTGAATGGGAGGCATCTGATATCTTAAGTACCTAAACCACTAAGCCAGCTGATCTGGGATAACTCTTTTTGTATAGCCTACATTTGATCTTTCCTGCTGAAAGATGACCAGACTGCTAAGACTTGAGAAAGGCCATGGGCAGAAACTTCTCTCTTATTAAATCACTGTGGCATCTGAGCATCCAGAGTGTGCAGTCTTCCTCTGGTTTTCATATCACGTATCCTGTGACCAGCACCTCGCAAAGTTCCAAGATTCGGTGTGCATTCACTTTTTCAACACACAGACTGCTTTTATCGCCACAGATATTTAGTTAACTCGGCAAGATCTAGGCAGGCAGTTAAGTAGCCAAGTGAATGTGAACTACTCGTTAACTACAAACTCCCCGGAGAATACAGGCCTATATCACACAAGGCATATTTTTCACACCCTTTCCATGAGTACAAATACTGAAGTTTGAGAATTACCTTAATTTAATTTAAGATGTTTGAGAAAACATGAATGAATATAAAGAGTTTAATTTAAATGCTTTCAGAACCTCTCTGAGAATGTTGCTACTAAATATTAATAGTAATTTTACACAGAAAGACAAAAAAAAGTTGCCTTAAAATAGGCCTACATCTTGAACAAACCAACCCAAGCCAGACTGGCTCCATTTTATCCCCGGAGATAGGGTGGGAAAATATGACTAATCGCAGACTTTAAAGTTTGCGGCTGGGTCTTAGCCCTGGATCCTACCCCCGAAATAGCCTCTGGCATCCCACTTAAGGATGGCATTGGGCACATAATTTGGTGGTTGATTTACAGACTGCGCTTGAGATTCATGGGGCCGACCACAGCCACTCCACTTACATATTTGCAATAAGTATGGCGAAATTAGATAGGCAGCCACCAACCGCATATTTCCGACAGAGGTGATTAATTAGTGATGCGAAACTACAGTGTAGAGTTTCAACAAAGCCTTTCCAGAGCTGAAATGATAAAATATGTTTACTTGCCATACTAAATCTGAACTTTATATTGATTTTAAATCTGACCCTCCTGAGATGAGATTAATCAGTACAGTGACACAGAAGGACCACCTTTTCCACAGCTAGGTAAGACTAGAGCTAGGAGGTGGTAAGGACTTTAGTATACCATGCTTTTGGACTTGACTAGGGGTGGATAAGGATGTATTTTTGTGTCCATTACAAAGTTTTTGCACACATCATCCAAAATATCCAATTAGAACAACTTTCAAATACCTTTTCCAGACGCAATTGTGGATTAGTAGGGGTCAATAAAGGTGTTTGTTTGTCCATTACAAAGTGTTTGCACACATCATTCAAAAACACTCAAAAGTCTCAAAACTTTTTTGGTGCGGTTACAAGCAGCTGCTGTCAGGCGATGTTTCATGGTATTGGCAATAAAGCACTGACTTGACTTGACTTGACCTAGAGCGTGATAGAGGAGCAGCTTGCGGGCGAGGCGAGGCTTACCCAGGTCCAGGTAGCTGACGTCGAATCGTTGCTCCTCCGACAGGTCGTGCAGCAGGGAGCAAAAGTTGGCGGTGGAGCTGGCCGTGGCCAGTGGGTGGCTGCGCAGCTGCAGGATCTTCTCGCCGGCCGAGTTGCGGAGCGAGTCCCAGGTGCAGCCAAAGCCCTTGCACTTCCCACCCTCCAGACGGTGCTGCTGGAGCACGAGCACAAAGACACAGTGAGAAGAGATGCAGCAGCAGTGGCAATGTCAGTTTAATGCCATATCAGCATCAAAGACTAGGTCATGGCAAAAAAGGTCTAATAAAACAATATAAATTAGAGATTAAAAACAAACAAACAAATATAATTACATAAACAACACAAACAATATAGTATAAGTATATATACTCTTTTGATCCCGTGAGGGAAATTTGGTCTCTGCATTCATCCCAATCTTTAAATCTACATTTGATATACCGGTACATTCCAGAATTGCAGTGCTGTCCTACCCAGAGGTTATGATTATTACCTCTAAGCTCACGGCCCTCAGCTAGTCTATATTCATTTATACAGCGCCTTTCAGTCAAAGCCACAATACAAGTGGCTTCACAACAACACCAATACTGAGTATAAGAGACAGGGCAGAACTAGAAAGGCCAGTAAGGCACAACAGAGTGGCTTTATGAGTTTGTGTTTCTGTAGATAGTATCAAGAATCATGACATGGCATTTTTCACTGTACTGAATGACTTGCATCTAACATGTTCGTTGTACTGTTTCCTCTACAAACAGGAAGATGTATCAACCATCCTGCAAAAACAGTAAGACAGCTGAATTTATGTGTGTGTACACATGGACCAGTACCAAACAGTCGCCATAGGCCCACATTCTCAACTTCATTAACATAATGTAGTTGCACTGATGTGCTAAATAGCATAAAAGAAAGCAAGCAGTAGCTACAACATGACCATGAGGTAAACATTCCCACCATAGTGAAGGTATCGTCCTCCGCCTCAGCTTCATGGCTGCTGCGCAGATCCACTGGCACGTCATGGATCCTGGAGAGCATCTTTGCTGCTGCGTTGCGCTTGGCAAGCTTCTTGGATGTACCACTGCCTATTAGTTTTTAAACAAATGTTTCACAAGAATAAATTACTTTCCGTTTTTAAAGAAAATGTGTCTCTGTGCTTTAAAATACCATTATGGGCCCTAATTTATATCGTGGGCAAGTACAAAGTAAACCAACAAGCAGGTTCTTGCGTGTGAACTACAGCCACCATTGTGGCATGTGGGAGGATTGAAGTGACTCATCAATGTTGCGGTTAAGGTCCTGCCTATGGTGTTAAATTAAGAAATTGATTTTACTTAGTTATTAAATTAGCTTTAGTTAGACTTAAGATTTTGGACTTGCCCATCATTCAAATTAGCACCCTGTATCCATCAGCTATTCATTATAACACTGCTGGGCATCAATTCTGCAACCAATACAGACATTACAATATCAACAAAACCCGTTTATAGACTTGACTGTTATACAAAGTGATATGGATGACTTGGGCATTGGTCTTATTGTGCCTTAAGGGGGAAGTCTTTGAAGCGTGATTGCAACAGGTGATTCTGCACCCACTCAACATTACCGATTTCAACAAATCTCTCCACGCGGCAGGTCATGGTGAACTCTTTACGATGGGCAGGCCCGGACTCCTGTGTCACCGTGTACTCAGGCAAACGCCAGCCTTTCTGCACCACAAGCTCCTACCAGGAGAATGGGGGAACAGATAGAGGGACAAAAACTAGACAGTGAAGAGTGTGAAAGGAAAACTCAGGCAATTTTTCACATAGATCTCTGTTCCTCGAAGTCACCTGTACCTGTATCGGTACGGGGGGAAAAAACAAAACAAATCGGTGCTACCTAGCTCGAGCTGCTGCAGCCAACAGCCAGAGCAGCCAGGCAGCTAGTGTCACACTCTGGGAGGGGCATCTTCAAAATCATGCCCCCATAATGTTGCACTGTAGCTGCCTGGCTGCTCTGGCTGTTAGCTGCAGCAACGAGCTGGGTAGCACCAATTTGTTTCGTTTTGTTTTTCGTACTGACAGTACTCTGTGACCTCTATGTGAAGTCTTCTTTAAGAAGAGTGGGGAGCTGAAATGGGTTCTCCATCTTCAACAGAAATAATATGAAGAACAGCCATGTGATGTAGGGGAGAGTAAATGTAGGGGTCACATAGCATAATAGGGGTTTAGTCACTTGTTGCCGATATTGAAAACATAGGCACTCAAGGATTAAAATTAAATAACAAACACCAGAGAAAGAGAGAGTAACTCCTATGTTTGATTCTAATGTCTAATGTCAGAATGAACTAATGTCAGACATATTTGATCACCTGTAGCGCTCCTACTGGATTGCACTCGACTTGCTGAGTAGAGCTGGTTGACTTCATTTCTGCTGGGATGCTACAAGAAAATACATAAAGTAAGAGACAGATAATCTTTTTCTTTCTTTTCTTATGAACACACTGGCCTCTCAGGGCCACCATAGGACACTATATTGAAACCAGATTTTACCATTCTCCATCTAAAGACATGTCGACTCCAGCAAAACTCTCTACTCCAGCGACTCCCCCTATTCCCCCTTTAAGCATTTTGAGGGCTGCCTCGGCGGCTTTGTGCTTTGCGGCCTTCTTGCTGGGCCCTTGGCCGGTGCAGCTGATGTCGCCCACGGAGACGCGGAAGGTGAAGTTAGGCTGATGGGCCTGGCCCTCGGCCTTCAGCAGGTCATACACCGGGGTCTTGCCTATCCGCGTTCCATACTCCTGCAGCAGACTGATCGGCGTCTTCCCGGGGTTCACAGCCAGCATTTGCTCAATACTAACAGCAGAAAAGGTAAGTCAGCTGTCAAACATAAAAGCACGTGGCTCTCAATACAAAATTCAGGCGCGCTAATCTTTTCAGTATTGCTGAGGACTCGGTCAAACTGTGGGCAGCTGCTAAGACATTGTTACATAGCTGATGTTCACTTCAACAATTAAATTGGAGCTAAAGATGTAGCTGGGCCAGAGCACTGACGTTAACATGCTAGTTATATCTCGTTTTACTGAGCTCCAGGCAATGGTAGCTGTTACAATAGCTAGCGTTACCAAAACCACAGTGGCAGTAATGCTATGAATTGACAACACTGTCGGCATCACCCTCTCATTCAGTTAAGGAACACAAAAGCTAGGCCGAAATAATCGTTGACTAATACCTGTCAACATGTACGTTATTCTAAGGGTTGCGAGGGATAGACCATGTTACCTGGAACACCCAGAGTTTCTCTTGCAGTTGCCCGGGCTTTTCTCGTCGCTCATTCCCCACTAACAGAGACAAAGCCAGTCGGTTTCGGATTGCAAACTCCCCCCCAAAAATAAAATTAAAATCCCTAGATGTCATTAATGGCCCCTCAAGCCGAGGAGGCAGCGACATAAGGAGACTGCGACCTCCTTTCGCAGTCCCTCTGCAATGGCAGTGTATTGGAAATATTTCTCTATGGGAAACATTTCCTAGTTTCGAGCAACTTCCGTCGCTGGTTCTGACGTCATAATTCTTGAGGTCGGCAGATCCCAGAGCCATAAAGGTTACCTTATGGCTCTGGCTGATCCTACCTATGGATCCTACTAATTATTGTGTTTTCATAGATATTGTCAGTGCAGTAATGAAATAACAAATGAGTAAATGTAAATGTACATTTATTTATAAAGCACTTTATCATACAGAATGGTCATTCAATGTGCTTTACATGTTATGATACAAGATTAATCAATATTATACAATATATGTAAAAAAGCAACATGAACAGCAATTTAAAGACAAATTCATATTATTTATGACATTAAATAAAAAAAATAGAAAATAAAAAAAAACTCACTTTACAACTCTCAAACCAAAAATCAACAGATTAATCAAAGGCAGTAGAAAATAATAGAGATTTGCATTTCTTTTTAAAACAAACAACTGTTGGAGCAGATCTGATCTCCATAGGGAGTTAATTCCTGCAGTACGAAAATGTAATTTCACCCTGTTTAGATTTGACCCTGCGCTACCAGCAGACCAGCGTCAGTAGATCTACAATATATTTTAGGCCCAGGCCATTTAGTGCCTTATAGACAATAAGTAGCACTTTAAATTCAATTCTAGACCTATAACTGGGAGCCAGTGTAAAGACCTGATGATTGGGGTGATGTGAACTCTTTTCTTTCTTGCTGGTGCATTTTGAATTAGTTGGAGTTGTGGACTTTTGGGGGAGGCCAGTGAGGAGAGCGTTGCAATAATCAAGTAAGTAGGGATATTGGCTCTCTGATCATAGAAATGATTTCCCCCCTAAATTGTTCATAGCAGGCTATCATTTCAGATAAGCATATTAGTCTAATTTACTTTAGACAATATTGCTATTGTTTTTTTTATATATCTTTCTTTCGTTGTTTTTTTTTATATTGTTTAGGCTACATAACAATTAAAACATTAGTGAGGCTAGCCTATAATGTGAGTGAGGGAGGCCTATTATTTTGTTTATTCAATTGGGCTAAATAATACACTTGGAGAAAGTACATAGGAATTACAAGTCAGTGGCTTGTTTAAATGTAATGGCCCAACCATTTTTTTCCATGTCAGTGTAATTCTTTTTTGAGGATTTCCATTGGTCTATCCATTGGGCTACTCAACTGAATACTTCCTACAAATCTGATGCCTAAATTCATGGGCAAGTGTTGACAAATCCATGAAATGCTATGATCTAGTTTACCTGAAGGGGGCAGAATTTAGTTATACTTGCTGTAGGTTTTGGTGCCTTACATTCACTTCTGTCAGTGGTTTTCAAACTGAGGTGTGGGATTCCCTGGGGGTTCGTTATCAGAGAGATCATGGAATGATAATCTGTCAGAATTAAAGAGAACTTAAATAAAAATTCTAGACTTTGGTTTTAAACCTGTGCTTTACAGTAGCTCTAGATGAAGGCCTCCAATTCACAGTGTTTCCATAATGTTCCTCCAAAATTGATGCTCTGTTTACACAAACACAAATCTCTACTTGAGCCTCTAATGACGTAGCCTACCGTTTGAGCTTGAAGATGCAGTTCACAAGCTTACTAGTAACAGAACTCTAGGCAGCCTTATTTTGCCACAGCAGTAACAGCTAGACATTGGATGAGTGCTAGTTGTCAACTGGAAAATAAGAAGTTGAATTCTCAAAGGCAGCCAAGGACAGGGTTTATTAGTACCTCAGATAGAAAGAAAAATACAGGACAGCCATCAGGAGCACTCTGCAATGTTTGTTTTAAAATATTGCATGTCCCACTACATTTTAGCCATTCTCCTTAGATATAGGATGGCCCCGCCAGGCTATAGATAAACCAATATCAATATTGGTTTGTCACAGAGGAATGTCTTAAATGTAATTGAAAAAGCAGTATTTTCTAACAAATATTCTACTTCCTTTTTAAGAATGGAATTTTACATTCACCTTACAGCTGAAAACCAATCAATGGGTATAGTAGTTAAATAACTATAACCATGCATAATGATTGTCAGACATCATGTAGTCTAGTCGTTTGGTGCAGTGATACAAGCAGGCATCAAGGAAGAACAAACTTGGATATCATAATTATGCTATTACTGCGGTTGGCGTTTTACAGCTTCTGATGTCTGTCCTGTATTATTCTTTCTATGTGAGGTACTAATAAGCCTTGTTTTCTAACCTATCATTTTCTGGTGTGGGTTTACATTTGCTGCTATTTAACTTGTTAATCTAACTGCCGTTACAGAGTTGGAGCTTAATGGCAGCACGCTTAACATGACTTCTTCAGGCAATAATTTTTCACGCAAAATGTATGATCCATGTGCACACGCACGCACGCACGCACACACACACACGCACACACACACTCACACGCGCAGGCACGCACGCACGCACGCACACACACACACACACACACACACACACACACACACACACACACACACACACACACACACACACACACACAAACTCATTCACATAAGCACACCTATACTCACACACACACAGAGACATACGTGCAGGCACCAGCACACACACATGCATGCACGCACGCACGCGCGCACACACACACACACACACACACACACACACACACACACACACACACACACACACACACACACACACACACACACACACACACACACAAACACTTCCCCCTCTTCTCTTGGCCCTGTATCCAGGCATTTGATCCCCCCATTTCGCTCAAGCCAAAATCATCAGCAGATTCAAGATATCTTTTAAAGAAATGACTTGAGTTATATGAACAATTTTTTCCTCTCTCAATATGCTCTGTTTCCTTTTTTGTGTGTGTTTTGATCCCTGCTCTTGTGGCCGGACCGTTCTGTGGTGAGGCGCGGGTTCGAGTGGCGCTCCAGTGTTATTTTTGGCTGGAGCAGTGGTTGGTGGCTCTGAGAGAGAGAGAGACAGAGAGAAAGAGGGAGAGAGAGAGAGAGGAGGTGGAGGGGGGATCACTCTCAGTCCAAAACCGAGGCTGTTTAAGGGATTTCTTGCCTGAAAGAATCCCTCTGTAATGATCAGAGTCATTATGGGCGCACACAAAGTCTGAGACGTGCCTTTGCGCTTTTAGCTAATTTCAACACACCCATGCTTACAGTATACTCCCCATGCATAAAGAATCACTCAACCAGACAGTCTGCACCGGACGACCCTAGATATGACTCCATTCATGACAATGAAACAATGAAAACAATAGGCGGTGTACCTCATATGATGTTTCATTGTTTTGAAGTATTTTCAGACTCTATTTATCTGAAACTGTTATATAACATTTCACAGTTAGCTTTCTAATAAGCACACAAATTCTGATGGAATGGCATAAAGTGTAACGTATATGTCAGACACTCTCTCTATGTTTCTCTCTCTCTCTCTCTCTCCATAGTCAGGATGCTTTGTGCCGCGTCAGGCATTTTTGCTCTTCCCACTACACTCTAAGACATTATGTAAAAAAGATGTTTTCTTTCTATTTCTGGCAGCAGATCAAGTGAATTAGATTTTTTTCCATTTTGAGTGGTGAGTATATATGTGTGTCTGGCACGTCTGTGTGTGTATGTTTATTTGCATGTGTGGAAGTGTTTGTGCATGAGCATGCGCATGCTTGTCTCTATACTTGTGTGTGTGTGTGTGTATGTTAGTGTGTGTGTGTGTGTGTCTCTCTCTGTGTGTGTGTGTGTGTGTGTGTGTGTGTGTGTGTGTGTTTGTCCATGTATGTGTGTGTGTGTGTGTGTGTGTGTGTGCGTGTGTGTGTGCGTGTGTGTGTGTGTGTGTGTAAGTGTGTGAGCTAACCCACAAAGATATTTCAATTTCTCGGGGATATTAAATAAACATGCAGCGGCAGCAGCAGCCCCAGCAACACGCTTGCTGCCTGCCAGTCGCTCTGGAGGGAGGGGGGGGGGGGGGTTGTGGCCATGACTCTGGGGGGGTGCAGCGTCTCATGGTCAGGGCCCCCGCCGGACACGCTGGCGCCTCGCTCTGGAGGACTTCTGAACCACCACACTCCTCCGCCAAAACCCTGCCAACCCTTCCTCTCTCATCCAACCCAAATCACTCACTTCTTGCCTGCCTCTCTCTCTCTCTTTCTCCCTCTTTCTCTCTTATTCTGTCTCTTCTCTTCCTTTTCTTCTTCTCGTTTTCCTCTCTTTCTGTCTCTCGCATCCACTCACCCTTGTTCTCCCTCTCTCTCATTCATTGTCAGTCTCCTTTCTAATTATAATCCGTTGCTTTCGTATTGTTCTCCTTCGACTCGCAGAACTTCTTGTTGTGACATCTGGAACCTTCACCTTTTTCGCATTTCCTTTTCTCACATTCATTTACCTCTTCTCTCTCTTCTCTCTCTTCTAAAACAGTTCCCCTCTTCAAATATTCCCAGGAGGTATTTAGTGGCCAACACTGAAGGAACAAGGATGGTTTGTGTAGTGTGTCAGAATAAAAATACCATGGCAACGTCAGATTCTTTAATATAGTAAGTGTTTAGTGAAAGCCAATGGTCCATATAGCACGGTGGGCCTCATGCATATATTTGCCGTTGCCAGTTCAGTCACTAATCCTGATCTAGTTTGTGCATACTATATGATTAGGTCTGTTTAACCTGTTTAAGTATAACAACTCCAATATTTTGGAAGAGTTCCGAAGTATTTAGAAATTTGGCATAATGGCGATAATGTATAGAATATTTCACGATGGCTATCCTTTAATTTCAAGCTATGTCAATTTGAAAGTAACTTCATCATAGGGTCATGTGGTCATAATATAAAATTCATATGTTGAGTAAAGACTCTTGGCAGCTTCTGTAATTTCGGTTTCAAAACCTGATCAGTCTGAGGCGTCTTTTCTGTGCAGCCCTACAGTTTATTTTTACTGCTACAACCAGGGGACACAAAGTCCCAATAGCCTGTAAAACTGTAAAAGCCCAACATCTGGCAAACACAGATTTAACGGGTTTCCCCTGGGCCATATTTGCCAGATATCCTAAACCCAGTGCTCTGAAAAGATGCATATCAAAAAGACGTAAAAAAAATATAAAGCATGCTCAATTTTCAAATAAGAGTTAATAAAAATAGAAGAGGACATTGGGAAGTTGTGACTGAAGTCCCATTAGCATCTAACAGCATTATGAATTTGGAGGAATTAAGGAGAGAGGTTGTCTATTTTGGAGTGTCACATCTCATTTCCTCAGCTTCCATTTTTTTCTGGAAGCAATTTGTCATCCGGAGGACATTAAATGGGGAACATATTATCTTTTTACAGGGGCATGGAGTCGCCCACAGCCTGCCCACAGTCCCTATAAACAGAATTGGTTCGTTTAGTGGTGCGTTTGCCTGCATCTCAGAAGTTACACTGGGCCCAGTCAAAGGGCAGAGGCCTGTAAAGAAATTCAGCTTTGCCATGAAAGGGCGGCAGATAAGTACAGCTAAGCATCGGCCTGATGGAGGCACAAAAGATTTAATTGGGGGCAATGATGATCAATCTTTCTCACCTTTGTGAAAACTTAATGTTCTCTTTCCTCCTCTTGCACTATCAGGGATTAATCTGACCCTAATGCTGACCCCTTGCATCTTGTTTTGGTTCACAGAGGTCAGCCCTGTTCTTGTCCAGTAGTCTTAAGGCCTTATCTTGTTTTTTTTTAGCTATTGTTGTAGTTGGTTGGCCCTCAGGGTTGATCAGTCACCCCCACCCGAACCCCTTCCTCTTCCCTGAAAGAGGGTTCAGGGACACCTGTGGACACCTGTGCCTTTGTCCTTCTTTAAATGATGCCCCCTACTTCACCCAAGGGCTTGGGGGAGTGTGAGATTGAGAGAAAACCACGGCAAGCCTTTGTCAGAACAGACACTGGCTTCCCCACATTGTCAGGGGCGCATGTAGATCCAAAGACCTATGTCACATTCCACAGTTTGCTTATTTTTACATTTGTGTTATTTACAATTACCCAAAGGGTACCCAGAGGGAAAGGAAATGAGTAGGTTGGGGGTTTCAACACAATATGATAGAGTGTTTTTTTTTTGCAACGTACCTACATTTTTTTTAAACGTACTTACAGACAGTCTCAAACAGTGAGAAGTAAAATGCCATGTCCAGCAGCCACTTTTTTCCCCTTCGGATTCAGGGAATGTTCTCGGAATGGCCAGTGTGAAAGGGAGGAGGACACATGTGGAACTCTTTGTCCAAAGTCTCTCTTCTCTCCTTTTTTCAGTGTGCTACTAAATATATTTATCTTTTTTTTCACTGCCTTACTAGAAGTGACTCTCAAATCCTGCCAGTTTCTTTTATTTCTGTCCTAAACGGAGGGGAAGAAATGTAATAAGGCAAGGTTACCACTGCTACTGGTGTGTATAAAAAGTAAAGAAAGAAAAAAACAGCAGCTGTCCGAGCCACTGACCATCCCCTACTCCCCGCTCTCCCCTCCTCGGCCCCTCTTCCTTGACACACCCCGCTCCGTTTCCCCATCTCGCTCTTTTATGTTGTGGACTTGGACCGCGTGCCCACTTCAGACCACCATAAACATGTCAGAGCCTGATGACAGAGTCCGCCCTGAGATGTTTTATATAAATTGAGCTCAACTACAGCTCATTAGATCCACTAAATTGGAACCATGCAGCGGCAGGGAAGTGCGGAGCGTTGAGCAAGACGGGGGGCAAGGGGGGGGGGGGGGTCTGTAACTGAGGGGCTCGAGTGGTGGGTTGGGAGGTGGAGGCAAGGGGTGGGAGGGTGGTGGTAGCAGTGGTGGTGGTGGTGGCCATGGGGGTGGGGGGTGGGGGTTTAGGAGGACAGGTCTCGCTCCCGGGGACCCCACCCTTTCCTCTTTGGGTGTCACCCTACAACCATAACTAACTTTTATTGTGCCAATTAAAATGGAAATAGCATCGGTCCCAGGCCACGCCTGCTCGTGGGGCTCTAAAGTGCAAGGCGTGAGGTGGGTCCTGTGGTGTGAAGGGACCTGTGGAACATCTGACCGGATTTATAAGAACACACCAAACATCACACGCAGAAACAGGACAGAACACCCGGTCAGCACAACGTGGAGACAAATCCGGAGGTTTCCGCACAGAAATCTCAATATCGTGTTGCATTACAAACATAACATGGCCTAAATGAAATCAATGCAAACTAAGAGAAAAGCCTCACCAGACATTTTCTTATGCTCTTAAAAAAGACACCAAGGGGACAGGTTTATCGCTGAGCTGGAACATTTCTCAAAATCTCCAATTGCTGAGGATAGACCAGATAGATCACCATATACTTTAAGTAAATATACGATACAATGAAGAGGTCATGATTTTATGTAAGCAATTTAGCTTCAGTCCTTTTCATGCTTGGAGCTGATTTTGTAACTCTTACTCAAGCGAGCCCACTGACCAAAACCTGCAGATTGTCCCATTCACCTCCCTATTTAGTTTTAATTGAAATCTTTTGTCAGGCCATAGCCCCAGGTACAATCCAATAAACAATGCAATTACCTCCCCCCACCCCTCCTCCACCTCCTCCTCCTCCACCACCACCACCACCACCCCCCAACCCCAAACTTTGCAGGAGCTTCGGTAGGAGTAAATGACCCTCTCAGACAGTGGAGAGGCGTAATTGCCTCAAGCGTAACTACAGTGGTGCACTGAAAGGGATCATTGTGTCCAGGAGAGTTCATCTGAGTGAACTGCTTTGTTTGTGCCGCAAAAACTAATTAAGGTATTTGGTCAGCCATGGGGCAGGCAGACAGAATGTAGGAGATACAGCAACAAAAAGGAAGAAGAGGAGGAGGAAGAGGAAGAGGAGGAGGGGGTACTACAGAAGGAAATAGACAGCATGGGGGTCTTACAGTTCTCAGGCACTGTGCCGGAATTCAAGCATGGGTCGGGCTATTTGAGACTGGAAAATAAGCAATTAAAATAAAATAATGGCTTCAAAAACTTTTAGTTTATGCACAGAAATGTTCCTTGCTTTAAGCCTAGGGACCATGAGGGGAGGGCAAGGAAAAGAGAGAGGCAGAGACAGAGACAGAGAGAGACTGAGAGAGACAGAGAGAAGCCGGAAAGACAGAGGGTGTTTGGGTGCACACCCGCGGCCCTGTGTTTGTTTGTGTCAGGCGGCCGGATTGATGTGGAGTGTTAATATTTGTGCTGGGCTGCAGTTTGCTCCTGACGGAAGTGTGCTTGGTGTGCCGTGGGCATCACTCCCCCGGAGCTGTGCTGACATTACTGGGGGCAACGGAAAAATGAATTAACCAACATGTTTACTTTATTCAACGCCACTTTTGACATGATAGGACACTTAGCAATCATCTCATTACTGCACACAGCACAGGCCACACAGCATGGGGGAAACCTGGTGGAGTTCAGTGGCACACTGAAACTGTACAATATAAATGAATTTCATGTTCAGAATGTTCCTTTCACATACTCCAGTGCACAGTGGACTTCTCAAACCAGGAAAAAAGAAGTCACAGTAACCCATATTTTCTCCCCGCTGTTAGAGTTACCCAACTAACCAAGTTACCTTGGTACTCTCAGGACTGGAGCAAAATAATTGTCTTTATTTAGTTTTCTGGCCTTTTGTGTTATAGTGTGCTACTGTTATGCTACCTACAATATCCTGAATGTATTATTTTGATAACATTATTTTGATAAAACAAGTTTTTCATGTGCATTTGATTGAGTAATTTGCTCTGAGAGACAGACTATTAAATAATATCCTTACTGGTAGAGTATGTACAACTTTGGATAGATAACTCTGCCTACCTACCATCATTTCTGTTAATACCTTTCCCATTATATGCTCATCAAAAACTAGTCACAGATACGTCAAAAATAAATATGACGAAAATTTATTGGCAAAAACAAGTCATCATTGTCACTGTATTTACAGTCCTGAAGGCAAGGCACTTTCTACTTCAACAAAAAAAACACAGGCAAGTTAACAGGTTAAGGTGGGGTGCATGTAAAATTAACTTTAAAAGCAGACTGAAAAGACAGGAGAGAATCAAAAATGGACACCACCACCACTTAGCAATCAATATTTTAAACAATCAATAAATAGAAAGATAAAAATAAAAGAAAACCATTAATTTATTTTCCTAACTGGCCAGCTGCAGACCTTCAGCCACTGAGCAATGCTTTTGAAATGCAATACTATCCTCTCATAATTTAAGACATAATTTATATTTCTTAAAAAAGTTAAAAGGAAATTAAATTAAACTGAGAATAAGAGAAAAAATAAAACATTTGTAAAGAACAATAACTGCACATTATCAGCAACTGTTCAGTCACTCAGATGAGCATGATCAATTATGCTAATCTGTTAACAGCTTGGTCCTTCATAATGAAAATATGCTGAATATATTACACAAAAACATACTATTGTAAATCTGTATTTTCACAAAAGACTATTTCAGTGAAAATGCCAAAATACCTGCGTGATATGTTATTATTCAATATCACCAAATTTGCCATTTTTAATGTCTTTATAAGAGGCACTCCCAGTGATTTAGTGGTACATGCTAGTGTGTGTATGTTTGTGTGTGTATACATTTGTGTGTGTCTGTGTACGTGTGTGGTGTTTTCTTAACATCCAGCAGCTTTGCAATGTTAAAGTCTCTTGGCTTTTTTACAAGTTGCTGGCTTCCATCTGTCCCATTTCTTGTTGCTGGCTCACAGCACCAGAGAGAGAGAGAGAGAGAGGGAGAGAGAGAGAGAGAGAGAGAGAGAGAGGGAGTGAAAGAAATAAAATGTATTTCTGAACATATAAATGTCTTTTCTGGTCTCTCCCGTCCTTCACAGAGAAAAAAAAATAAACCCACACCTCAGCACCACCGCTTAGCACCAATAGAAGCACCAGCAGACCTAACTGAGAGTCAGTCAGGTCAAGCGGAATCAGATCTCCAGCAGACCACTGCTCGTCTCTACGCCATTGGCCGCGTTGCTTTTCTCCTCGCCGTTGGTGGCGGCGTCTGGGACTGTTCCCCCGGGCCCGGGGGCGGGGGCGTTGCTGTTGGGGTCAGCGGTTTCCTCCATCCTGGGGTCTGCCTCCCCCCCTTCTCCGCCGGCGCCCTTGCCCTGCAGACTGGCCTCGGCGTGGGTCTTCTGGTGCTTGCTGAGGTGGTCGCTGCGCGTGAAGCGCTTGTTGCACAGCAGGCACGTGAACTTCTTCTCGCGCGTGTGCGTGCGCACGTGCCGCTCCAGCTCGTCGGAGCGCGTGAAGCGCTTGCCGCAGAAGAGCCAGTTGCAGACGAACGGGCGCTCGCCCGTGTGCCAGCGCAGGTGCGCCTTCAGGTGCGAGGCCTTGCCGTACACCTTGCCGCAGCCCGGGATGTGGCAGCTGTGCACGGGCTTCTTGCGCAGCGAGGCGGCCGACGCACCCAGGCGCTCCAGCTCCTGGCAGTTGGGGCAGTCGCACGACGACCGGCCCGTGGTGCTGCCGCCTCCGCCACCGTACCCTCCAGAGCCCCGGCTGGGCTTGAGGCCCATGGGGTTCTCCATGATCCCCGCGCTGGCCACGGGCTTGGGCTTGTACATGTCCTGGGGCAGCATGTGCTGAGAGGAGGGCAGCAGGTGTGTGGAGGAGCTGAGGCCCACCGAGGAGTACTGCGCCGGGTTGAGGGAGGTGAAATCGGAGCTGTAGCTGGGCAGCTGCCCCGGGCTCAGCGAGGTCTGCGGGGGCACGGGCTGCAGAGAGGCCTGCAGGCCGTCCTGCTGCGCCTGCGCTGGACTCAGCCAGTTGGAGTTGGGGTGCACGTCCCACCAGGACGAGGTGGCGTTGGACGGCGCCGTGGTGATGCCCGGGTGGATGCCTGCCTTGTACCACGAGCCGTACGGGTGGGTCATGTCCAGAGAGGTGTAGACACTGGTCAGGCAGTCCGCAGTGGCGTGGGCTTTGGTCACCAGCAGCGAGGGGTCCTGCGACCCGGACGACGTCTGGAAGGAGTGGGAGAAGGGGTTGTACTCGGAGCCGTAGCCCCCCGTCGGGGGTGGCGGGCTGCCCGTGGGGGTCAGGAGTCCCCCTCCAGCGCCGAAGGAGGCGGTGTAGGAGTCCGGCAGGCCATCGTTGCTGCGGCCATTCTTGGGCGCTTGGAGGTCCGTGGTCATGGTGTAGGGCTTCTTTCCTGGCACTGTGTTTCCTGCTTTGCCGGGCGTGGCGGAGTCTCTCACTGGGCTTGTGCTTCCAAATTTATTGCAGGTGGCAGTTAGCATAGCCAGAGGGCTGGAGCCATAACGTGCTTCCTCCTGAGGGGCGAGACAAGCTCACTTAAACCAACAGCAGCATATATTACAACTCACACATACATTCTCAGATTCAGATTAGGTTTTTACTTTAAAACATTGAACAGTGCAAAGCCTTGGGGTTGTGAGCCCTTAGTTTTGACTAAGTGGTTTCTCTAAGTCAACAGTTGACACTAATTAAGGTTGCTTGTTTTTGTTCCCCTTCCTAAAGGGGCTCCGTCCCTGATAAACAATCAGAGTCTGATCTGTGGTTGTTGGTTTGTTGGAAGAAGAACGTTGAGACACTGATGGGTAATGTTTGCCCATGTGTGGTTTGATGAAAATACCCATGAAAACAACGGAGAACTTTCATCCTCTGGGCAAAAGCTGAAACAAATGAGACAAATCATGCTTTTCTTCTTGGTAATTAGGTTTTACAGGTTTCTGATTTATTTACTAAACCCACTTTCATACTGGGACAACCCAACAATCCAACAACACAACATAGCCCTCAAGCACTCAGTATCTTTCCACAGTTGTCAGGCTCCATGCATATTTCTTCACAAGTACATGCAATGCATTTCAAAATGACACAGATCCTGTTGGACATGTTTAGCTCTGTCAGTCACCATGGTGTTTTTATTGCACTAGCATATGTTAAACAATGGAGTATTGTTGATGTTCAGTCATAGTTTTTCCACTAATGCTCACCTTATTGCATCTACAACTATTTTTTCATTATTGTGCTGTCAGCCATCAAGGGCTTTGACCCCCATTGTACAAAGAAGTGGCCAGTACTGTGTGCTGTATGTTCTGTAACATTCTACAAACTATGTGTACATGTATATGATGTCATGGTTTCACCTGTACACATTAAGGCCTACAACCTTTGGCTATGATGTGCATCCATGGATCACCTTTCTTTAAATTGGATGAATAGTCCAACATGAGCAAAAGTGAAACTTCTAAAGTCTTGAAACCCTTCTACTTATCCAACACGTGCACAACTGAGGTCTTAGCACCTAAAGTGATCAAGAAAACGTCCCCCTCTAAACACTTTACGCATGGGAATACTGTGAGTAGTCTACAGTTTAATATAATCTTGATCTTTCTGGCCAGAGATTGACTGTCAGGCAACGTGATTCCGGAGACCCCGGGATTTAACGCAGATCATTCCTGCTAAGCGCCTGCGGTTAACTTGGCGTAGGCTATCCTATTGCTTTAGCTCCTGTTTCCAGGTTAATTGCGCTCCATTACAGGGATAACCGTTGGTCTTTAGCTTATCCTTAATGCCTGCGTTCGGAAGCTTTCCCGCAAGTGTTTTATTTCCTATGGTTCGTTTTTGATGATGTATGGAAATTTCATGCTGCAGGCTAATTGCAGGGTCGGCATTACGTAGTCCATGTCCATCAGTGCATATATGTTTTCATACGCCAGCAACTTATGGCCAAAGCAGATTTTAAAATACACCTTCTGATCAACTCTGTCTTTAATCACTCATTAACCCAATAACCCAGACTGCACTGTAGTGACCTCCAGGTTCGTAAAATACAAAAAAGCCTAAACTGGATGCATTGGTTACAGGTTTGGCATGGTATAACAATAAATAATCTCTTCGCGGCGCATTCTTATGGTCCAAAAGTCCAAACGCGTTCCGGTGGTCGCATAGAGCACGGCGATTTACATGACGTTATACAGAGCTCTAATATTGCCTCACCTCACGTCCCCCAAGTCATTCTCTTATGCGGTGCGTGAAGAGCTACACTAACGCTTACTACTCAACATGGTTGTCGCATCAAAATCTGCCAGTAAATAAGTTAATCAAACTTTCATTACACTCACTTGGAAACTCTACCTCATTCAGGCGATCCGCGTAGTTTGACGGTCTCGGGGAGACTTGCCCATATTTGCTTCTTATGAATGAGTTGCATAATTACAAAACAGTAGCCTGTACCAGTGAGGCAGCGTGTTACCCTTAATATGGACACGCGTTGTCAAACAGCTGGATACATATAAAGATGGTTTCCATACCTCCAGAATCGATGCGGCCATCCCTGAGAAACAAATCCCAAGAGTCTTGACTCTACAAGGAGGGGGTCTCGGCTCGCGCAGTCCCGGGACAGTGTGGAGTAACTTCGGCACGAGCGCAGAGTCTTCTACAGGGAGACAGAGGTCCCGCCTCCTAATTACAGGGTCCGGACCCTTTGAAGAGCCGCCAAGAGGCAATAAAGGGGAAAAGAGGAGAAAATATACAGAAAGGGTAACACGGTGGGCAAAGGGGCAAATCGGGGAGACATCGCTTAAACATTAAGGTTGCCACGCTTTGTAGCGTTAAATGAATATGGTTCGGCATTGACATTAGATGAAAGTTTGTGGGCCCATACGGATGAATAGCAGCTGAACAGTAGTCATTTACATGTTGTCACTAGTGAATGGCCTATTATTTTCTGGTGGCGAACATGCACCGGAGATAGCTACTTGACCTCGCTGTATATTTCATCTTATTGCATTGCATTCTGCTCTGTGTTGATATCTACTTCCACAGGGCACCGCAACGCACTTACCGTTTTTGCCCTGGGTGTGACTGAGGTATATGAGGCATGCATTGTCATTTTGTGTCTTATACAGGTGAGCGATGGTAAATGCTGTGCCTCAATGAAAAACGCAGCAGTGGAATTATTCCTTGTTTTTCACTCACTATTAGCCTACGTCAAGGACAACAAAGTAGGCTAATAGCAATAATAACGCTACAAGTTCATTATTTCCGTTTCAAATGAGCCAGTGTCACAAAACCAGATGTAACAGCCAGATCATTTGGGTCTTGTTGCTCGTACAGTTACCGTGAATTGTTTTAACTGAGAGAGGAAGAGGGGAAAATAAATCCACATGTATAAATCAAGAAATTAAGCTGGTCGAGTCTGTGGTTACTGTTTTAGATTTTATTGTTTGGTTTTCAAACCTCATTCTGTTTTCAATATTTTAAAACGCATTTACTGCTTTTGTAGGAATACGATGAGGGTTAAATGATTCAGCGTCCCGGAGAAAGGATGCAACAAAAGGGCACCGTGAAATAAAAATAAAGAAATGATTATCATGACAAATAAAATAAATTCCGACCGCGGCTTTTAAAACGAATGGTTTAAAAATCACTGCGTGGAGTCTTCATTAGTTTCCCCTCTGTAAAATCCCACGAATTAAAGCAAACAGCAGTTTCGAATCAAGGACGGTGCATTTGGGAATATTTACTTTTTTTGTTAAAGCACTAAGTAGTTCCTTAGAAGTTCATCTAGAACTTTCACACTGGGAATGTGCGGTTAATCGCGGGCTGCAAATGTTTGCTTTTGTATTAGAATTTTTAAAATACAAAATGTTTTCTGTTATTCCGAAATATCTTTGAAAGGCATTAGCATTTGAAAGTAGGAGCAGCACATTATATTTCTGCTCACGTGTTTGTCTTTTGATAAAACCGATAGACAAAAGACCATATTTTAGGTTTTAATATCGCAACAATAATAGTTTGAGTCTGTACAAAATAATTCTAAAGCAGCTACTTCCTAAAATAATGGATGAAACAGAACATTTCGTGTGGTTTCAACGTTACATCCGCTGGCATAACTGCCCTATAAATTTAATCACATGAGTTGAGCTGTTTTGACTGATACGGTTAACCTTCCTGTATGAAAAACACATCGCATTTAGGCTATGCAATGCATAGAGTAATACTTATTGAGAGTGGGGAGTATATTATGGCACTAAACTGCCTAGGCTACTGTTGCTGGTCATGCTTTTGTAAAACTTTCATGAAAGTTGCATTTACAAATCAGCTTTTCTACAATACTGAAAAACCTAGATTTTTAACTAAAATTATTTAATACATGATACATATTCATCAGCCTTTAACTGAACAGTTAAACATTATAGATTTCATTATAGATTTCAACACAAGGTGATGTGACACAGTATGGCTGTATCAGGATTAAAGGAGTTTTAATCCAGTCTCCTCCTAGTCAATATGGACAAAAAGAGAGAGATCAATTTCAAAATAGATAGATTCCAAATAGTTTTAGAAGCATCAGACAAAGTTAAAGCAATAATACAGACAGGATTAAGAGTATGAAGTCTGAGGGATGGTAAAAGAAAGTGCATCTAAAGTCTGTATAACGTATGAAGTCTGAGGGATGTTAAAAGAAAGTGCATATAAATAGGCTACACGTGAAGTGCATGTAAGTGACGGAGAAGAGAAGGTTTGGGAACTCTGGTATGTGGAGTTATAAGCATGCTCTGTACTAGGGTTTGACTTTAAAAAAGCTATTCTATTTTGAGGAAATGTATGGAATAATCGATAAGACAAGATGGAGAAGTGCTGAAAATATGTTTTAAATCCTCATGATATGATAAATGTATCTAGTTGCCCTTCAATAACACGTTCTCCAGCACAAACAATAACTTATATAGCTTACACACTACTAAGCAGAGGATGGGTGTTGTGAAAAAGAGTGTCCTTTGCCATGGTGAGTAAAGCACATGCCATTTAGAAGTCAGTTTCTAGCTTTCGTTACATCAACATGGAGCCTAAGGTTTTTTTCTCTCTCTCCTTTCTGGGTCGTGCATATCCTGCATAGTTTATGGCAGGTCCAGTGTTAACCTTAAGACGTCAGAGTGGCGGAGTCAAGAACATCCATCAAATAAATAAACAGCCAGCCTAAAGAACCTTCCGGCAGCCCATCTTGGTTTTGTGTGTCTTTGTGGGCGTCTTCTTCTTTTCTTTTTTTTTCAAAATGAGTGGAGAGAAGATTAAAATTGTTTTCAAAAATAAACATGTAATTTCATTCTTTATTTTTTTCCCCAATTACAAGGCACGGTCAGAGCAGGCTTGTCGTTTGGCCCTCACATGAGCACACAGACTATATTTAGCAGCCTGCTCCCAGACTGACCCTGCTCTTTGCATTTCTCCATCCTGAGAGAGGGAACCAGCTCGACATCCTGGTCGGAATGAAGATTCTCATTGAATCCAAATGCTGAACCCCATGTGCGTGTTCTTTTCAGAGACGTTTTGTGGAGGAGGAGAAGAAGGAGGAGAAGGACTGGGACAGTGACTAGATATTTGGGTTTGTGTACAGGGGAGTTGTTTTGGCCTTGCACCTGTTGCTCTACTATAATGTTTTCTTAGGCCCAATTCACACCAAAGATTTGTGACGAGACGAAACTGTTGCAGAAGGAGTTGCATCGGTGTGAATTAAATGTTGCACGTCGTTGCCAGCTGTTGCAAGCCGTCGCAACCATGTCTAGTCGCAGTTGCAAGGTTTTAGAACGTCGCAAAATCTTTGGTTTGAACCCCCCTTTAGCCATATTCTTGCATCATTTGGATATAAAGTAACAGTCAAACTGACCGATACATCTATCTCTCAAGAAAGTCAGATTAATTTGCAAGATACAAGAAGGACTTTAATCAAATGTTAATAGTGCACTCAGCGATCGTACACAATTTCAAACCCATACATTTCTTTGCCCATTTAGCGAGTACAATGTAACAAAAGCAGGTCTCTGTAGGCAGCCTATACGCTCCAAAAAACTGGAAACAAACAAAGTAGGAGCAGCCTGTCCCCCAAACAAATTCTCTGAGAATACTGAAGGTAGGGGTGAGCCACCTCTCTGGTGTGTTTCGTTTGGTCCTTGGTTAAAATATAATGTATGTTGTTTTGGACAAAAGCGTCTGCTAATAAATTTAAATATAAACCTAAACCTAAACACAAACAAATGTGACTTGCTGCACAATCGCTGACTGTACTTTGTCATAACCATAGATCTGTATTATTAAGATACATTCACAGCCATTTCCATGTTGTCTTTGTTAACTGATCCTCTCAGGACCAGTAAAAGAATAACAGACTCATGCACTAGGGGTGTGACCATTCAAAATGCTCTTGTCACTTGTATGTTGCTATGTCACAACTAGTAACTAGTAATATGAAACATTACCTGCATTGGCCTGTCATGTTAGGGGCAGCTGTGGCCTACTGGTTAGCGCTTCAGACTTGTAACCGGAGGGTTGCCGGTTCGAACCCCGACCAGTAGGCACGGCTGAAGTGCCCTTGAGCAAGGCACCGAACCCCTCACTGCTTCCCGAGCGCCGCTCACCACACCGGGATTAGTGTGTGCTTCACCTCACTGTGTGTTCACTGTGTGCTGAGTGTGTTTCACCAATTCACAGATTGGGATAAATGCAGAGACCAAATTTCCCTCAAAGGATCAAAAGAGTATATATTCTTATACTTATAGATAATATGTTGTTTCTATGGCAGGTGGGCCAAGGAGCGGCTGCCTGCTCAGAGCATAGGCCTACTCCAAGTGCTGTTTGTGCGATTTGGTGAGACTTGAGAGTCACATATGGGTTCCTTTTACGAAGTGAAAAGATTTCCTTCTGCACTTTGATTATCAGTAATTCAGATTCTGAGTTCCTCACTTTATTAGGGTGTGTTTCCTTTATTCAAATTTCTCTGGCATTTGCCCAGTAACAGTTCCCTTCAAAGCGTTGGAGGGTAATGTGTAATTAGAGATTGTGTTAAGCCCTTAACAGTTCCTTGAAAATACAGGGGGAAACATTTAATGCTTTCCCTGATCTATTTTAAAACGTCAACTTTGGAGGCAGTGCTTTGGCTGGGTAGGGTAATTCCCCAATAAAAAACAGAGATTATTGGCTGTTAAGGTAGGGAGTGTGTGTGTGGTAACAGCGTAGGAGTGGGGTGTGTTGGTGTATTTGCATGGGATTTGGGGAAAAAACAGTGAAATCGTGTTTTAAAACTAGCTAATGGCACAATATATCAGGGTAGTTTCGTTCTTCATTTTGCCAACTTTCTTCATTATCTGTGAACACTATCATGTTATGGACTACCAACAAAGTCAGATGTGTATCTGTTATATGATGCTTCATTCACTAATTTTCCTCCCAGCCATTAGCATACATGTGGCTTCCTTCACCGTGTTCCTGTTTTATAACCAACTATGATAGATGGGTTAGTTCATTTTCATTCAGGCATGTCCAAGGCTGGCCTCCTTGTAAAAAACTGTGCAGGGGCCTAGTCGGTCTTAAGTCATAGATTCATGGTTTCCATACATTGCCATTTCTCACATCAGCTAGACTGTATGAGGATTTGATGTTTTTGCAAGCCTCAACATACTCATTTTTATTAACCAATTGGCAGAGCTCAGAAGTTGTCAGTGGTTTTATTTTTTTTATCCGGGTGGTGGTGTGGTGGCTATCTGCTTTCTGCATTGGTTGGATTGGACCCGCAGCGTCATCAGGTTACGGCGGCAGCCAACAGCGGTATAATGGGAATCGATGGAATAGCTCTCGGTAATGCATTTCCCTTGAATTCCTCTTTCGGGATGCAGGCCTCAGAAAATTAACAATGTTAATAATACTGCCTCGGAGGGGAAAAAGCGAAATGATTAGACGTGCGCAAGGCTCTCTGGTGATGGAAATGTGGTGAGAGGGAATCAGGGTCAGGGAGCGACTCGCCTTGCAGGATGACTGTGTGTGTTATTTTTCCAGTCTGTGTGGTCACAAAAAACAGAGGCATGTCGATGGAAAATACGAGGAAAGAGAAGGAAAGCAGGAGAGAGGGATAGAAAGAGAGGGAGAGAGAGAGGGATAGAAAGAGAGAGAAGAGAGAGATCTATATAAGGGCCAAGCTGGCTCTTGGTTACATTTGACCACCTAAGGTGATTTACGGCTAATGTGAGTTGCAAAATGTCCGATGGTTCATTATGGGCTAAAAGGCTCCAATAGAGCCAAGTGCGAAGCAGAAGCATCACGGCGGACGTGATGTCTGATAGGCACCACGAGCGAGCGATGAGTGTCAAAGTGTTGCGTTTCCGCTGATAATTTCCGCCAGCGAGTGGAAAGACGCCTTGGCCATTAGCGCCTCACTCTGCATGAATGGAGGCGGTGGAAAGAGTGGCTTTGGCTCGGTTCTGACGCCAGTCAGCGTCCCCAACCTCGGCCTGTTCTCACCTCCTCATCCTCCCGTGCCTAATGGGGCCACCATGAAACGCACGTCAGTGGACATTTGGGTGTCTGAGCTGTGAATGTGTTTGACATGAGGATGCAAGAGGATGCGTAGTTGTGATCCATTTGGCATTTTGTGTATGAATGAAAGTACGCTGCAGAATGAGTGTGTGTTTTTGAGTGTGAGATGCATTTACTTATAAGGAATATTTGGGTGTGATAAGTTACATTGGCATATAATACATATTTGGTCGTCTTTTATGAACGCGTCTAAGTACACACTCTCTATTCAAAAGAGTGTGTGTGTGGGTGTTCCGTGTATGACTGTGTGTGTGTGTGTGTATGTGTATGTTTGTGTGTCTGAGTGTTTTCATAAGATGGGCAGACGGTTGGCTCTGCCCAGGCCACCCGATGAGGGCAGTGGGCACCATGGGATGTAAAAAGAGCTAGGCCGACCTTGAGGACGACTCGGGCCTCTAATTTAGCGTCACGGCCCGCCACACAGCGCCTGCCTCCCGTTTCAACCCTCTCCCTGAAGGACAGCCCTAATGCAGCCACCGGCCGCAGCTGCCACTCACTCATTCACTCAGACATTCACTAACCGACTCATTCACCCACTCAATCACTCACTCACCTATTAACTTAGTCACTCTACTACCCTCTCACTTATTCTACTCGCTCACTCACTAACTCACTCACCCACCCACTCACTCACTCATTCACTCACTCACTCACTTACTCATTCACTCACTCACTCACTTACTCATTCATTCACTCACCCACCCACTAACTCACTCACTCACCCACTCACTCATTCACTCACTCACCCACTAACTCATTCACTCACTCACTCACTCACTCACTCACTCACTCACTCACTCATTCACTCACTCACTCACTTATTCATTCACTCACCCACCCACTAACTTACTCACTCACCCACTCACTCACCCACCCACTAACTCACTCACCCACTAACTCACTCACCCACTAACTCACTCACACACTCATTCACTTACTCACCCACTCACTCACTCATTCACTCACTCACCCACTCACTCACTCACCCACTAACTCATTCACTCACTCACTCACTTGTACACTCACTCACTCACTGACATACACAGGGGATCCACTGACACTGCCGCTGAAGAGCACGCAGAGGAGGTAATGTATTGCGAGTGATGACATCATGCCCTTTTCCAGTGTCTTGTGAAGGTGGCTGCGTAAAGAATGGTATTAGCCAGAAAGGGCCCAGGCGTGGCAGACTGACAAGGCTCGAGCGACATGAAAGGATCCCCCTTCCATTCCCCACCCCTCTCCTCCCTGCCTAGATGACACATCAGAGAAAAGAGAGCGGTTTGAATGATTTAACATTTCCACTGTGGCTTTGTCACTTGACATCTGATGTGCAGTTATATTGTGTCAACATCCTCAGGTAGTCTCCGGTGTAGAAGAGTGTAGAAGAGGTCTGCACATAGTGAAAATCATCATTGTAATGTTATGTCTGAATAAGGATGATAGTCAAAACAGACGCTACACTGCCTAGACACCAACCAATTACGCAAGGGATCAGCCTGTTCCAATCATCCTGTTTACAGGATAGTACTACATGGTTTAAAATCCAAAGTAGAAATACACCCACTTAAAATCCAAACTATTTTGATCAGGCTACGTTTTTTGTTTTTGTTTACATTTTTTGGAAAACAAATGTTTTGGATAATGTTTTCATTGTAGAAAAAGCACAGTTGAGCCACTTTCAAATTAAGTTTTCCAAAAATAAAACAGGAAATCCAACCCTCTTGAATCTTAAATTATTCACATGTTTACGTGTTTATGTGTGAGCTTCACAAGTTCATCACCTGGGATGACCCTGTTTCACTATTTGGGCAGGCGCGAGTCTAAGACTTCAGCTTGTGCGGTCATTTACATCTTGCATGTCTAAATAAGCCTGTACTACAAAAGATGATAATCAAGCCACTTGATCATCTGATATGTGCAGCGAGAGCGCTCCAACCTGGCAATCACATCAGCTGCCTTCAGACCTACGTGTAAGTCCGCATGTTCGAGCGGTTGGGCCATATATGTGCAACATAACCGGCCATTTGTAATTCTGAACTTAGCCGGCTGTTACACTACTCCCCTCCTAGTATTTCCGACGGACATTATGTAAATGAGCTTGTGTCTGAACGAAGCGAAGAACATGCGGAGATTCTGTTCATGTGCGTGTTCAACCTGTTCAACCTGTTCAACCACACAGAGATTCTGTTAATGTGCGTAGGTGTCGTTCACATATATGACCGCATAATGTCAGCATCATATCTGAATCACCTGAAGGTTTGTACTTTCGTTTGACAAAGCTCCGCATATACTGCGGAGCACGTGTCTGAAAGCAGCTGCTGTTTCTCCCATTTTCATGGTGTTGCTTCAGCTTTGTTCAAATCAAGAACAACAGAATGAAAACTCTGCTACCACAGAGGGAGTATCTCTCTCTGAACGGCTGCTTGGACTGTTGGAACCGACCGACGCAATGGTCTTTTGGCATGCCATGTTTAGGCTACCCCTGGGAGGTCAAGCTCCCTCACGGAACATAGAATCTCCATTTTCGTTGCTTTAATTCAGTACACCTTCAAAACATACAGTACGCCCTGCAACTCCTCTTCTTTCGACGCACTGTATACAAGAAATGGGAGTGTTCTGTAATCTCCATGACTCCCCAGGAGGGCCATTAGCGCCACTGGGGGCAATCATCGGGGCCCAGTCACCGCAGTCAGCACCCGTCTGTGAGTAAGACATCATTAAAACCTGATGAAGCCCTCCACAGGGCCCGAGCTCAGAGAGAGAGGGATGCAAGGAAGAAAGGGGGAGCGTGCATGCAAGCAGAAGAGAAGTATGAACGACCACAAGAAAAAGCACTCTGGGTTTGAAGAGGGAAGGGGTTTGTGGCTTGCGCAGAGGCAGACTTTTTGTGTGTGTGTGTGTGTGTGTGTGTTTTTGTGTGTCTGTGTGTATTTGTGGGTGGAAGGGAGATGTGTGTCTGGATGATTGTGAATGATGTGGCGTATGTGTGTGTGTGTGGATATGTATTTCTGTGCGTGTGAGTGTGTCTGTGTGTGTGTGTGTTTTGTGTGTATCTGCACACGTGTACAAAGGGAAGTGTTTTGCTTTTGTCCTTTCATGTTGCAACATTATCACTTCAATACCTCGAAGCAATTAGCGGCCATCTGATCTGCCGTGTTGACTTTTTATGGGTCCTCTCCAGGACAGACGGTAACCCAAGAACCCGGCTGGTTCGTAGGAGTGAGCCCACCTTCGGCCGCCTGGTTCTCCCTCTCGCACCCACACTCCCGAGGTTTGGTCACATTCATTTATACCCTCTGATGGTAACGATGTGGGTTGAGGGATCGGGGTGGAGGTGGGGGAGGGGGCATCAATGGGGGTTCCTGTTTTTTTTTTTTTTTTGGGAGCTTTGGTATGGTTAGGCACATATAGTATGGCTACAATTAAACCCTTGTCAGGGGCCTCCATAAATGTGGGACAGCAGGTTTCCAGGTTAATTCTTTCATCGCTCATTTTGAAATCTCACTGCGTTTGGGGTCTTTTTTCAGTTATGATGGTGAGCCATTTTTGAGAAGAATCCAAAAAAGAAATCAAAGGATTGGTCTATGCATTAGAGTTAAGTCAGTTAATATTCTTTCTTTCTATTTAAAAAAAACCCATTGGAGACATTTTTCTCTGCTGCAATGACATTCAAAACCATATATGGCGACTACATAGCCGCTGACTATAAAAGTAGCCTGCGAAACCTGAGATGGATTGGTCATATCGTGTTCATACCCTTACTCCCGATTTTGGTTTGGGATGGAAATTAATTCCATATAGCCTAGCGAATGCAGAGCCCCTTTTTTGGGGTTATGAAGTTATTTTCTCCCAAAACGCTAACTCTAAAATGGAGAGATTTTTCAGCAGCTGTCAAATTCCTCCCTCCCGAGTGCTATGCCTCTCGGCACAGGCGTATTATTCTTCCAGCCGTACTGTATGCGTTTGCTGAGCGGAGTGCAGTGGAGCAGGCCGGCCAGGTCTGTGGTCTCTCACTCACTGAACTAAGCCACCGTCCTTCCCCTTCCCATTTCTTGTTTTCAAAAGAAGGAATTGTCCAGAGCTTTGTATTTGAAGTTAGGGCCATAGGCCATGTGGTTAGGGAGTGGGGAAACTATAGAGTTTATTTAAGTGCGACTCGCGCTTGCTCTGTCATTGGGGGATGGGGGTGGGTTGGGCTGTAAGCCTTAAATCGGGCTTGGGACGAAAACTGTGTTCTCACATCTCCTGGTGAATACTTGACCGGTGTGAGCAGAGGCGATAACGCAGCGCATGTCAAGGATTCCTTTGCTGTCCTGGAGGGAAGAAGGTGATGGACGTTGCTGTGGTGGTGCAATAAGTTATGGGGGGAGTCTCGCAAGTTGCTATAGAGCGCCTGTCAGGCTGAGGCTGTGTTGGGGATGTAAGCTACACTCTGTGAGGTGGCTGTGGAGCAGGGGGTTGTTGAGTCCAAGGCTGTAGTGTATAGTGTAGTGTGTGCTCAAGTGCTTGGAGCCAGTATCCAGAAAGAGAATGTCTGTAGAGAAAGACATAAAGGAAAGCTAAACAGGGAGACAAAAAGAAAGGAGGAAGGAAAGAAAGAAAGCAAAAAAGAAAGTGAGAGTGTCAGGCGGGGGAAAAACAGACAGAAAAAAAGAGAGAGAGAGAGAGAGAGAGAGAGAGAGGGAAAATAGATATGTATCACATCTAAGTAAAATAAGCATGTTGTACCTAAAGAGAACTCTATTACTTGAAAACCTCAAAACAAAACAGAAAAGGCCAAGCCACACCATATGTGAGTAGAAGGCAGCTCACAGGAGCTCTCCTCCCTGGACCACCCAATGGCTAACCCACATGCCCAGGAAGCAGGAAGGAAATAGCTCTAGGTGAAAATGTTCGAAAAAACACATTTTTAATAGTCAAAAAACATTTGGCTGAAGTCATAAAACACTTAACACCCTTTCGATTTAGTTTTGATTTCAGATGGGCTGGGAACAATAAAAGATATAAATAATGTTAAGAGGAAATACACTTTCGCTGAGGTGTTCCCCAGTTTTAAAAGGTATTGTTGGGGCGTAGAGGGTGCTCGTTGGCCTTGTTGGAAATGCTTGTGAAAGTGTTGTTCGGAAATGTTGCACACTGGGAAAGGACGAATGCACGGCGCGCTCACACTCCGGCCAGCGAGAGAACACCACGACACTCATTCTGAGAATAAAAAAGAAGACGAAAACCCTTTCCTTCCCTTCCTTTACCCCCTCACCCCCCCACACACCACCACCCCCCCCCCCCCCCCACCTCACTCCGGCACCACCACCACCCCAACTTGAAAAGCCACAGAGCGCGGTCTGTGTGTGTTGCTCTAAAAATGGCAGCCTGCTCGGGGAAGCGTAGAGCCCAAGAGCCGAGTGCGGCCCCCGCCGTAATGGGCCTGTGTGGGTGTGGCCCCTCGGAGATGGCTTTTGAGGGGGCCCCTCCCGGACGCCCTCGCCCTGTGCCAGCGCCCAAGGGCTCCAGTCAGCCTGACCAGATCCACCACGAGCGGCCCACACCACCGCCACACCTCCACCCTGCACCCCACCTACCACCCCGCCCCGTTCCCCCCGCCCCTGAACTTCGACGTGTTCACACCACCGCCCCCTGCTGGATTGCGGTGGCGGTGCAACGCCCTTGGCCGCCAACAACCGCCCTACAGGGCTTCCCTTGCCCCTGCGCGGTAGCACGTGGCTTCAGCAACATGATGTTTGGCTGTGGGGACGGCGCTAGCTCACGCGAATGTGGCTAATTGCATAGTGTACACATAACGTACATTGAGGCCGTCAAACGGACCCAAGCTCTGCGCAAACTCGCTGAGCACCTGCCCTATAGGGTCACATCTGACGTGCAGGGCAAATGCAGGGCAAATGTTCAGCTTCCGCTCAGCAAATGGATGCGGGCAAAATCAACGTCCACTCCACCCCAATCCAGTAAACCACAGTGTACTTTAACATGCGCCGCCATTATGGTTGGGTTAATTTTTTAAAGCTAAAGATTATAGGCGCTACCCAAACAAATGATGCTAATGCACGGCTAATGTGGAAAGTGGGTGAGGGAGGGGGGGATGGGATTGTGATGGTCTGTGTGTGTGTGTGTGTGTGTGTGGGGGGGGGGGGGGCGACGAGTCACTGGACGAACCCAGAGAGCTTCTGGTTCGAATCAGTGGAGGGGAGGCCTCTCGGTAGGTTGTGTTTTATTGCTTCTCCCGTCGGTTTTAAACAGATCTGCCTGTTTGTGGAAGTGCGGCTGGCGGTTGGCTCCCCGGCTTGCAAGGCAGCGGCGTTTAATTGGCCTTTGTTGTGGAGGGTGGGGGTGTGTGGGGGGTGTGTGGGGGGTGAGGTGGGCGTGGAGGGGCTGTGGTCAGAGACTGCACAATGGAACTCTGGACTGCCAGCACACATACTTGCACACATACACTCACACACACACGCACTCACACACACACACACACACACACACGCACACACACACACACACACACTCACACACACACACACACACACACACACACACACACACATACGTACACGCACATGCACACACACAAATATATACTGTATATCTACACAGACACATACCCATACATACACACACAACACCAAATTGAGGGAAACTCCTATACACACCTATAACAGTCAGACACATATCATCCACCCTTTGACAAACATTCCTACACACACACACACACACAAGAAAGCATTTCCTGGCACTATATCACACATAACACACACTTGAAAAGGGAAACGGCTGCTGTGAGTGTTTGTTCTGCAGTAAACTTTATTACACCCACTGTGCCATCTTCTCTTGACTGCAGTTTGGACCAGAACCAATCAGAAGTGACTCACTGTTGAAATAATGCACTCTGAGGCTTTGAAGGAGAGCTCAAAATCTCTCTACATTTGCATCAGCCCTCTAGTGTGCGATGCAGGACGGCAGTATGCAATTATCACATTCACTGGGAAAAGCTGCAGGGTTGTGTGTGTGTGTGTGTGTGTGTGTGTGTGTGTGTGTGTGTGTGTGTGTGTACTCGCGCATGTGGTATGCTTTCACTCAACTCCACCCAAAAGTCAATTGCTGACCAATACCACGAGAGGGAAAGGGAGGGAAAGAGATAGACCAAGAGAAAGAGAGAGAGTGAGAGAAGGAGAGAGAGAGAGAAAGAAAGAGAGAGAGAGTGAGAGAGAGAGAGAGAGAAAGAGAGAGAGAGAGAAAGAAAGAGAGAGAGAAAAAGAAAGAGATGGAGAGAGAAAGAGAGCAAGAGGAAGAGACAGTGAGTCTGAGTGACGTGTACAGACTGTTACCTGAGCTTAACTGTACCCATGTTGGTTTGGCCCCTTAACTGGGCCTGTGTTTTTCTTCCTTTGACTCGTGCTCATTGTTTATTTTCTGGGGCCGCTCTCGTTCGACACACACCCCTGCTCTCTGGGCCCCAGACACGCATCCCGATACGCCGCGAGCGTTCGACACACCCCTCCTCTCCTGGCCTCAGACACGCATCCCGATATGCCGCGCGCCGAGCAACACAGCGGGAGTCAGCTGATCATTTGACAACTTATTTTTCGTGTTCTTTAATAATAAAGACCTATACCATTTCTGGGAAATAATAGCTCATTTACTGTGCATTTCATAGCTCACCGATCTTGTGGCTTTGCTATGGGAGGGCAAGCGTGTTGCAGTGTGGCTGTTCTGACCTTCTATGACTCTTGTTCTCTCTCTCTCTCTCTCTCTCTCTCTCTCGTTCCATCCATTTATTTTTTCTGTCTTTGGTCCTCCATTTGTTTATTTTCCCAACAACCCCAACACGTGTGTTTATCTAACAGATTTCTTCCCTTTGCTTCATCGCCGCCACTAAATGGCTTTAGTGATCTCTTGTGGGCGCAGGAGCCTTGGGTGTTTTTGTCTAACTCTGCGCTATATTTAGGCGCTGATGCACTGTTTTCTTCAGCCCACCTAAAGTAAGTTGTTTTGCAGTTATGAGTGGCCACTAAGTTTCAGTGTCAACACTGGCGTATACTGTACGCGTTCCCAAAAGTGCAATCAC
>NW_027468837.1:7930472-7977972 GCF_046254945.1 Alosa pseudoharengus | reverse complement strand
ACAACAGACAAAAATGATTAACTTCAGCAGAGAAAATATCCTGCCTGGCCGTATCACTCAACTAGATCCTTGAGATATTGTAGCATTCAAAATGCTCAGGACACCACCTTACCGCAGATGCAAAATACAAATGCAAAGATGTCAACAGTGTGGAAGTTGTGTATAGACCTTCTGTTAAACTTTGATTCAACCAAAAATAACCACTGGAGAGACTACTGAAATAAAAAGGCCACCTCAAAATAAAAAGGAAAAAATGTCAAACAACAAAAACATTATGCAATGCATTCGAGTGTACATGAGTATACACTTGATTAAGAATGAATGTCATATTCTAAATCTATGTAGGCCCTAGTTTATTCTAATCACACAATTCACTATCAGAATTATGTCTTTTGTTTTCTTCTGCTCATATCACAATCTTCACAAAATAAAAAAATTGTCTTCTGTTATGCCTGAATGGCAAGGCATGAACAATGCATCGTGTATGTGAAAACACTGCAGGTCCTCTGACCAATATAATTTGTATGCCCCCCATTCACATGATAAGACAAACAAAAGCCTTTTTCTTATGGCGTTTCAGGGTAAACTATAGTAAATATAAAGAGGCGGGGTTGGCCTAGATACGTCGACATGGGGATTGATGATGTTGTACTCAGCGCTTTGTAGCGCATTGATCTCTCATTGGATACTTTTAAAAGCGATAGCTTCTAGTCCAATCAGATCTTCTTAAGGTGTTTTCAAACAGACACGACTACTAATAATGCCTCCCTCCCTCCGCTGGGGGGAGAAGAAGAACCAACCGCCCTCTCCTCCCATCTCAACACCCCTCCCTCCCTAATGAGTCTGTGTAGAACAGCATGATTGTACCGTACAAACGTGCCGGGGATAGGAGGCAGTGTGAAATCATAGCGTTCTGTTACAAGGATTTAAATAGACTAGGCTAATACGAATTGTAAATTATGTTTCTGTATTCTTTTGAAGTCAGGAGTCAGAAATGCTTTGAAATATTCAATTCAGTCACGTTATGATCATCGGTGATAGCCAACTGGCGTTCTTCTTCAAACGAATTCGATGAGAAATTGCAATTTGCAACCACGTCCCGGTTCCTTTTTATCATGCATTTTTGGTTTAATTTTGTTTCATTTGGATGTTTGGAAGAATTGTTGAAGGAAAATGCGCGGTGCATTAAACCACAGCACTGAACCAACTAGCTAGCGATATCTGCAACCAACCACTTTGACCAAACGGGGCTTGTAGCGGAATGGCACCGTGGCGGATAGCATTCATCTGTTTACAGTGGGGTGAGTGTTAATGTTTTAATACACTCAACCACGTCCATCTGTCACGCTTCATGCCCACTGTGGCGTTTAATACAGCTACATGCTGTCACGTTATCCCTGTAGCTTCTATGGGATTAATGATTTCCTCCACCGTGTACGTGCGTTGTAGCTGGGGAAACCCATGAGACAGTTGCAGAATTCTCATTGATATGGTGGCGGTTCTTTAAGCCAGTCTGGTGCGTAACAAATTTCAAATACCAGACGTCCTATATTGATTTTTTTTGATAACCATTGGGAATACAGAGTGAATTAACAGCTGTCTGCGGTGTAGTTTTAAACGGTGGCTATCCAGAGTTAATAAAAAAGCACTGGAAGTATATTCTTTACAATTCCATAGACCCACGTTTTTCAAGCATCTTAAGATTCCAAAGATGCATCATGGACTTCTCTCATGGATTTTTTACATACGTGGATGAACTGGTGTTTTCTCACTAGCCCACTACTGACCAAGCCTCGCGTTAATTATTGCTTGATCCGCTTAAGCTGTGTTCCAGACTCCCATGTCATTATCTGAGGGTGTGTTCGTATCAAGCCGTGTTCTCGCCTGGCTAGTCCAGTTTGGAGGCAGGGCAAGATGAAGTGAAACCTTGTCTAGTTTTTCAAGTATTACCCGTTAGTATGAGTCAGATGAAAGGTGTGTCTTGGTTGTCTACTGCCTTGCATCATGAGGTGGTATACGTCAGGTGGGTGAATGGCTGTGTCAGATGAAAGGTGTGTCTTGGTTGTCTACTGCCTTGCATCATGAGGTGGTATACGTCAGGTGGGTAAATGGCTGTGGGCTGCTGTTAGGGTGAATAGGGCGCCGCACAGATTTGTGTAGGCTAATGTCAGTTTCAGCTGGCCAGGAGTCATTTTTCTCTCCAAGCCAGTAGGCTAAGAACTTTTGCTACTGATGGGGAAGTCAAGTCAGTTGGTCTTGTTCACAATTTTCCTCATTCCTGATGTTAGGGAAGTGAGTCTCACATCAGGAAATGTGTCTGTCACATGTCCTATTTAAATGTAGAGGCAAGTTACAAATAGCTTTGATGACATTTTAGTTTGTCTTCCCTAGAATGTCTCCAGTGCCGAATAATTATCAAAGGTTGTAGGGTCAGTTGTCCATTCTTCCCTATTTGGGAATAATGTATCTCATGTGTTGTGCCCAGTTTTTGCCCTTGTTAAATCAACAGTTTTGTTGATAGGCAGTCCTTATGACCCAAAATGGCCAGGTTCCATGTAGGCTATAAAAGTTCTTACAGAGTAGCCTACAGCGAAGTCAAGAAAATAATAGACAGATGCATACACTACCAGTCCAAAGTTTGGACACACCTACTCATTTATGGGTCTTTCTTTTTCTGACTACATTGTAGAACAAAACTTAAAACTTAAAAAAAAAAAAAAAAAATGAAATAACACACATAGTGTTGTGTAGTAAACAAATGAAAATATTTTATGTTTTAGGCTCTTGAACGCAGTCAATTTTTGCTGTGATTACAGCATTTCACACTCTTGGCATTCTCTCAACTAGCCTACCTTAAAGGAGAAATCTGGCCGATTTTCCCTTACGAAAAAGAACTATAGTAATCCTATAAGAATTCTATGGTAGTGTATAATACTTCTGTGATGTTCTGTAATACCTCTATAATATCCTTAACTGCTTATAGTGTTTCTATAGTAGTCTTATGGTACTTCTATAGTATGTCCCACAATACTATAGTATTCCTATGAGATTACTATAATATTTTGTCCCAAAATACTACAAGATTCCTATAGTTCTTTTTCATAAGGGTTTACATGGATCTTGATCGCTAGACGTCGCCGAGTAGACTACTGTCGGTGCTACCGACCTGGAGTAGCTGCAGCTAATGGACAGTGCTCCCACTGAGCTACAATGCCAGGTCTAGGGGCATCATCTAAATGTGCCTTTTTGCCTCTTAACAGACTTGAAATGTCATTAAAAGTTCTGTGCAACATGAACAGGGCCCTTACGTGATAAAACGATGCGTTTTCAACTCATTAACTATGAATTCGAAGTTTCCTACTGTCACATTTGTTATGTTTCAGACATCTTATGGATTACATTTTTTTTCTCATTAATCTACACACAATACTCCAATACTCCACAAAAAACCAGGTGTTTGGAGTGTTTTGTAAATGTATACAAAAATAAAAGACTGAAATATTCCATTTGTATTCAGACCCTTTGTTATACACGGGTTTCCCGTTTACCAACAAAACTAGATGCGCGCAGCCTTGGGGCAGAAGACGCTTGGTGGCCGTCCACAACGTTATAAACTTAACCTAAATAGTCGGCTGCTGTAAGCTACAATCGGATTTTTTTGTATACCCCTGTTGTCTCAATGATAATAACATCTCATTTCAGACTATATTTCAAAGTTTGACGTTCATTTGGATTATTAATATAACATCGTATTTTGTCATTTTTGGCGAAGACATGCATTCCGTTAGGGATATTGAACATATTTAACATTGTCTAACCATCGTGATTTCGAATTGGTGCAGTTTTCAGCACAAAAAATAATTTTATTATTTTGCTCTTTTGCATTGCTCTATGCTGTTCTATGGTGCTTTCTGCCTCTTGGTTGCGCACGCATGTTTTCGTGACGTTCCATAGAAATCCATGTTTATGACGCTTGCAATTGAGCTCTAGAGCATCCTGGTCCTTGAGATGCTTCACTGGAGTCCATCTGTGCCTACATGAATTCATTGGACATTATTAGGAGAGGCACACATCTGTCTATGTAAGGTCTCACAGTTGATGGTGTATGTCAGAGTGAAAACCAAGCCACAAGGATGAGAGAATTGTCCGTAGACCTGTGAGACAGGATTGTGTCAAGACACAGATCGGGAAGGGTACAAGAACATCTCTGCAGCATTGAAAGTGCCCAAGAGCATGGTAGCCTCCATTCTCAAATGGAAAAGTTTGGAACAACCAACTGTCTTCCTAGATCTGGCTGCTCAGCCAAACTGAGTAATCAGGGACAGTTGGTCAGACAGGTAACCAAGGACCCAATGGTCACTATGAATGAGATCCAGAGGTCTTTTGTGAAGATGAGAGAGAAGCTTACAGAAGGACAACCATCAGTGCAGTACTCCACCAATCAGGCCTTTAAGGTAGAATGGCCAGACGGAAGCCATTTTGCCAGAAGTTTGCCAATAAGTCAAGTCATGAATGAGTTTTTTTTTTTTTTTTTAAGTAAAAATCCTCTGGTCAGATGAAACAAAGATTGAACTATTTGGCCAAAATTTCCAATGGCATGTGTGGAAGAAACCAGGCACTGAGCTACAAAAGTTGAAAGGGTCTGAACTTTCTGGTCGCACTGTATTGCTTTGTTTACTACATAGCCCCATGTTTCATAGTGTTTCATATAGGCCTAAATTGTATGAAAAAAAAAGATCCATAAATGAATAGGTGTGTCCAAACTTTTGACTGGTAGTATGTTTTTATATGATGTTTTTGGTCATTCTTTTTCTGTTGGAAGGAATCAAATCGGGCTCAAATAATTTGGCAGCCCCTCGCATGAACTCTTGAGTCTGGGACTCCCTGTTGAAGATCTTTGGTCCATATGTGTAATAGTAAAAAAATATATTTCACAGTATTCTACCAACTGGAAGTGGTACAGGCGGTGGTAGTGGATAAAGAGCTGGGCTAGCGTGCAGTAGCCAGAAAGTTGTGGGTTCAATTCCTGGCTTCCACTGTTGTGCCCTTGAGCAAGGCACTTAACTCCGAGTTGCATTGTATGTTACCTTGTAATATAGTTGACGTATGTAAGTCACTTTGGACAACAGTGTCTGCTAAATGAATAAGTGTACATGCAAACTGGAACCAAGTGAATCTAGTTTGACACAGATTTCATTGTTTGGCCAAGATTTAAAGGAACCATATGTAAGATTGTGGCCAAAACTGGTACTGCAATCACTTTCAAATTACTGTAGAGCGGTGTATCCCCTCCCCCTCCCCCCTGACTCGAGGTTGCCAACCTGGATGCCGAAACACTACTGACTTTGTGATTACTAGATAGGTGGAGGGTGGCGCATCAGGCCAAAACATGACATGACAAAACAGAACATCATCATTAGTTGAGGGCTGCATCTTTTTAAATGACAATATCCTGGCCGGACTACTGTTTTCAGTGATATAAGTATTTGAAATGAACATGATTTCTTAATGTCTAGTGACTTATCAGGGCCATTTTATGATTAATTGAAATACATTTCTTACATACGGTTCCTTTAAATCAATTTGACATATGCCTACTCTTGTCTTAGATTCCAGATATTCAGATGTTGCTTTAGATTAACATTTGTTTTAGTAAAAGTAGTTTGTGCCAACATATTTCTCTAACAAGTGTGACTGCATGTTAGTCAACATGCTCATTGACACTGTATTCAGTATATACTCATTTGATCCCGTGAGGGAATTTTTTTCTCGTCTGGGTCTGATGATTCCATGTTGAGCTGTTTCATTGATCTGTACTTATTAACCCGGTTATCTAGGCAGGTATTGACTGGTGTGTTGGTCATACCGTATGCACTGTTCCTGACACGACATACATTTCACATGTCCCCCCCCCCCCCCCTCTCTCTTTCAGTAATCCACTATGCATTGTGCCGAGAGGTGACTGTTCCTGATGGCCCACTGTACCGCGTGGCAGGGTTCCCCCTGACTCTGCCCTGCGCCGTGACCGGCTACGAGGGCTCACGCACGCAAGACTTCGAGTGGTTCCAGTACCGGTCCGACACTGGCGGACACCAGATCGGGGTGGTCTCCACACAGGACCCCGGCTTTCCCTACGCCCCCTTCCAGGCGAGAGTGCGCTCGGGGGAGATCCGGGTAGAGAGGGACTCAGGTGACAGAGCCAGGTTGGTGGTGCAGAGGCTGCGGTCAGATGACCAGGGCCGCTTTGAGTGCTACACGCCCAGCACTGACACACGTTACCAAGGCAACTACAGTGCCTCTGTAGTAGTGAAAGGTAGGGGCAATTTCTTTATGCAAATCCTGTAGAGACATTCAAATACACTTTAGAACGATGACCTCATCTTTTAGAAAATACATACAGCTGAATGGCTGTACTGTAGGCCATGGTTATATTATATGGTACTTCTAAAATGTTTTGCTTCTAAAGTGCATGCACACACACCACCACACATACATCACAACACCGAGTTGTTTGTTTTTGTTTTCATTTGTTTACTCACATAGCCCTACATTCCAATGCAGTGGCAGCTGTAATCATAGATTTGCCATGTGGTGTTATAATATGTACTGTGCTATTCATCCACTCCTTTTCCCAATCCTATCTGCCCTTTCCTCTGGCAGTGATTCCTGACACCCTGCTTATCAGTCACCCCCGCACTCTGAGTGGCCAGCCGATGACGGAGGGATCGGAATTGCAGCTCACCTGCAAAGCTTCCGCCCTGTCCCAGCAGCACACTCACCTGGCCATCACTTTCGGTGTGCGGGGTGGGGCGGGGGCAGCCATGGGCCCCCCAGGGGCTCAGGGCCACACCCTGCGGGAGATAATCTCCCTGGACCGTGGGCTGGCCGTCACGGCCGGCCGAGGCGGCTCCTACGACAAGCGTTACCAAGCCGGCGAGATTGGGCTGGAGAAGAGGGTCGGGGACAGCAGCGGAGATCTGTACGTGATGAAGATCGGCGCCCTGGCCCCAGAGGATTCTGGGTCGTACTTCTGCGAGGCGGCTCAGTGGATCCGGGACCCCGACGGCACGTGGCAGAGAATCGCACAGAGGACCATGGAGCTGGGCAACCTGACTGTCCAGCCTTTGGGTCAGTCCCATAGCTTGCACATCATGAGTCTAGCTCAATGCACTTTTCCATCTCTCTCCGTGCTCTGGAAAAGAACATGGATTTCTCCAGCCGGCACAGATTCAGCTGCTTTGTCTAGTGTTTTTTAAAACCAGGAACAGGGGCATTTTTGTTTGTTTGCTAGCTCATTTCCGCGAGGTCACAGACCTCGCCCTGAATGTCCATCAAGTGGCTCTGTGTGGGCGGTATGCGTTGTTGCTATCTGGTTCACTCACAGGACAAAGTCTATGCCTTTTGTGCAGCCTGCGCCTGCCCCATGTGTATACTCTGTGCTGTCTGGTGCACTCACTCTAATGGCATAACCACTCAGCTTGCAAAACAATGGGAGCAGCTGAAGTTAGAGCTTAATATAGGGCCTCAGTGCCTGTATTGTTAATCTCATTAGACAGCCTGTGCTGTGCTTCTCTAAATGTCTCCCCTGATAGACTAGTGTGGGCTGTGTGTCACCACACAATGGCCCGATGCTTCTCCTTTGTGTGGTTTTGTGATAACAGCCTATATTCAGTGGCATGCTCTTAAATTCTTTTGCTACTTTGCAAAAAGCATGCACAGTGCATGGACAATGCATTATACAATGTGCTGTAGTTCACACTGAAAGAATGCGTCACTTTATAAAACAGTTTCATGCATTTCATTCATAGGAATGTAGTTTATCACAAGCTATTGTTTAGTGAGTTTTTAATATTCTATTATATTTTCTATAACTACATTATCTATTAAAAGCTTGTATGAGACTAATTATTGGAATTATGCAGACTTATATGTATTGTGTCACAATCCAGAATGAGCCCCTTATGATCGAACTTATTTTGTCCTTATTTTGTTTGCGTGTCCTCGTATTTTGGGGTGACTTACAGCGGATTCCCTGATGGTGACCTCCACCCCCAGCGGCGAGGTGACCCTGCAGGTGGGCTCCCCTCTGAGCCTGACCTGCGTGGTGGGCGGCGTGGGCTCCTGGACGCGCTCCTCGCTGCTGGTGCAGTGGATGCGGCGGGGTGCAGGCGGCGGCGTGGAGGTGGAGGTGGCCCGCCTCGGCCCAGACGGCGTGGTCAGCTGGGGCGACGACTCCACCCGCCAGGGCGCTGCGTCTATGGAGAAGGAGGGGGAAGGGAAGTACATCCTCCGTCGCTTTGCGGCGTACCCGTCAGACGCCGGGCTGTACCGCTGTGCCGTGAGCGTCTACGCTGGAAAGCTGAACCCGGGACCCTCCGACCCGGCAACTGTTACCCAGAGGTCTGAGGGAGTGCTGGTCAACGTTAAGACTAAAGGTACAGAAAGAAAGGGATTGATTTACACAGACTAGCAGCACAAGGCAATGGCAAAAGACAGCAGCAACTGTATAACTCGATTAAGTTCATCATAAATCGTGCACAAATTGCTTTAGTCTGCTGAGTGGACATGAATGTAATATTATACCCCTATCTCTCTCTCTCTCTCTCTGTGCCTCTCCCAGATGTGAGTGTGGCGGCGGTGGCTGAGGTGCCTCGTGGCCCGCTGCTGAGGCGAGGGAACACGGTGGCCGTGCTCTGCAACGTGTCCGTGACCACCACGGGCCCCTCCCAGGTGGAGATCCAGTGGCTGTCGAAGCGGCAGTCTCCCGAGGGCCTGGGCGAGAAGCCCATGGCCGACGACCCCGGCCGCGTCTTGGCTTTGCTGACCTACGACGGCCTGTCCCGCATCTACGCCAACGGGAGTGAGCTGAGCGTGGACCGCTTGGCCCCCGACTGCTACCGCCTGAGGATCCACGTGGCCAGGGTGGAGGACCAGGGGCACTACCTGTGCCAGGTGGCGGTGTGGGGACAGGACCCTAATGGAGCGTGGTACAACACCGGCGCCACAGCGGAGTCGTCTACGGTCCGGGTCTACCTGTATGCCAGAGGTAAGCCTCCGACTGTTTTGTCACTTGCTCTTTGTACTATAGTATCTAATACAATAACAAAAGTGCCTCTTTGTAAGACCTTTAACTGAGCTGTTTCTATATCGATAGATTTTCTTTTAACCACTGTTACTTTTTTCTTCTCTTCTCTTCTCCTTCCAGTCATGGATCTTCTCCTTATTCCCCTCGTGATTGGAGTGTCGTCAGCCCTGTTTGTAGGTGTTGTCATTATTGCCACGGTGACCTGTTGTTTCATGAGGAGGTTGGCAAGGCAACGCTCACAGAAGTAGGTGTTGGCACACCAATGTCCAAGCTGCTGATAAAACACACGATGGCTTCGGAAAGCTTATTTGTTCTTGCTTAGATAACGCATATTTGTAAGCTATGGATGTGGAAACACGGAATGGGATTTTGGTTGCACCAAAATATGGGCCAATTTTCAAGACAACGAAAAGAAAAGATGAGCTCTAAAAGGAGACCCTTTGAAGATTGTTGCATGACTGATACAAACAAACAAACATAACCCAAAAGACCTCAAAACACGTTTCACATGCACTGCTTCAGGTCTGTACACATTTTGAAATGTGAAGCCGGCTTCCTTGTTCTCCATGCATGAACAGGTAATATATTCACTGACCTTCTGAGGAACTCGACCACGGACAGAGAAGCTGTGGTTGGGACGATGATATAAAGGTATTGTGTGGGAGAACACACAAACTCCTCCCTGGTTTTTGACTCTTGTTGCAAACAATTGGGGACCCAGATTGTTAAGGCTTTACAGATGCTGTTAAAATTAGTCCAATAATCTGACGCTTTTCGAAACAAAGCAGATAACAAAAAGTTGTTTTTAACTTGAACGTGAGAATTCGCCAGCCCTTCACAGAGCAGTGCAAATGCATCATCATATCAAATTACAAGTATCCCCCAGTTACATTATATATGTATAAAGAAAATGGATTGACATAAAAGGTAGTCATCTTGAGGACATATGCACTGGTCTTCACAGTCTTTACAAATGCTTCCTTGTATTGAAATTTGTGCTGAGTAAAATGGACACATGTGGGCCCTAACATATCTAGGGGCCCTCCTACATCTGTAGGAGCTACGGGACCAAATGCACCTACAGTTACTAGTAACTGTGTTTATGGGATGGTCTGTTAAGAGCAGGATATGGGCGTGATCAAACCCAGTTGTGGTACTGTAAAAGGAGCTGGGGCCTGCTGGCTTGAGCACAATGGCAAAACATTGGAGACCGAAGAGCATTCTTGGCATCGCCACCATCCGTCTTGGTGAACATGTCTCTTTGTTTTATATACAAAAGTGGTTAATATAAGCATTATTGTTTTAAACAGAATACCGTAGTGTATTGTTTGACGTTTACAAAATGTATAACTCTTCTTTTGTGCTCACATGGTAAAATGTCAAGTTGCGGAGACCTACTTGATATGCTGTTACTGTTCCCACATGTATGCCAGCATGCCAGTCACTGTCTGTTTTGCCCAAGCAGTTACACAACCAAAATGGAAGTCATGTTCGAGTTAAAGCATCTTTTTATTTCTAGGTGTTGCAGTTAGTTTTGATCATTTTAAGCTGTTTAAAGATTAGAGTGTTCAGGGAGGGTTTTATGTGTACCTGTTCCACCTGTAGATGTTCATTTTTGATGGCTTCCAAAGATTTTTTTGTTTTTTGTTAACCGTAGTCTACTTTGAAGCATCGTTTTAAAAAGCTCATAAATGCTGCTGCTTTGTCAATCGGCATTGTTTTCCTTACAGTGGAATATGGTCTGTCTTTTTTTCCCCCCCGTTTTTTTTTTTTTTTTTTTTTTTTTTTTTTCAGTCGCATTGCATTATGGGTTATTGCTCCTCTCACGGGAAGCAATAAGCCAGCTGAAGTCCCAGACCCTTGTGCACCCGAGCGACGAGCATCACTGAGCCTCTCCCAAATCCCAGAGTGCTAACTCGCAGTGCAATCTATTTGATGGCACTGAGTCAACGCCATGGCGATCAGAATGCAATTGGCCCCTCCTGCCCACTTCATCCCTTCTTCCTGGGTTGACAGTGCGGGTCGAGCTTTTTTCCTGCCCCGCCTCTAACTATTCAGTGTTAATGAAGGCAATGCATTAGTCTATAATAAGAGGTGGAGGGGGAAATGTGGTACAGGGCATCTCTGAGAAACCACTTAGTTACAGAGCTGTGGTGCTGAAAGCTGATTTACCCAGCATTGCTCAAACAACCCAGCCCGCCCCCCGCAACACACACACACACACACCCTCCTGCCTACACGTGACCACAGTCCTGAATGAGGGCCCTGGGTGAGCCAAAGTGAATTCATGCTGGCTGGGTTTTAATCCCTGTGTTTATAGTGTCAGCACCCCATCCCCCCACTGTATGTGCTATTTGTCAGTCAGACTGTCAGTTCTAACTGAGCTGACTGTTTCTCTCGCTCTCTCTCTCTCTCCTCTCATCAATCTGATTCCTTATTGCACTATTTGGGTTGTGAGTTATTTTAAGGAACAGATTTAATGTCTGTTTCTGCCCCTAACTTAGTCATTGTGAGTAAAACCACTAGTTCAATACAGAACCTCTTAAAGTTCAGTACAAATGCACACCCCTTGTGTGAGAATTGATGTTGTTTGTTTTGTATTAAAGTGTGTTCTGCATATATGTCTTATGGTCTTATGACTGAGGGTTATGCTGTTTTAGTTATATCTTGCACTGCTTTGTGACTATGTACATTTGAAATGACGCTTACAAAACAAGTTCTAATTTTTCACAGATGTTCACAATTTATTGTGTGTGTGATGGTGCTTTGAGAATGCTGCCACACAATTAAATAAACCATTCCAGACTAAAATGTTCAAAGGTGTTGTTAGATTATTAAGTTGTTTATTACTCAGTGTGGATTCAAGGTGATACACCTCCCTGAATGCCCTGAAGGGACTTATTTTCGCGATAATGACCGGCGTTCCATACATTATCCCGCTTATTATACAGCTACTTGCCAAAATGAAAAAATAAACTCCACATGATGTCTCTCTACATTTATTTGTTACCCTTTCGTCGTGGCTTTTGCTGAGAAACAAATAGTTAGCAACACACGGTGAACTTTACTCAAACATTCTTTAGAACACAGCTGATCTACCTTCTGCTTTCACTTTTGAATGAAGTTCCATTGCAAGAAGTGACTGTAGAACGTTGGGAAATCCCATTCAAGAGCGTTCTACTAGCATTGTGAAGAGCCTTATATAGGCCTACGTAATAATTAGGCTAACTCATTGTAGTCGCCTATCACCCACGATCATGTAATTTTTCATTGTTTTAAAATTAAAAAGCCTAACATATTGATATATATTGAGAGAGAGAGTTAGTTACAGGAAAGGTAAGTGGAGGTGATGTCGACCACTGTCTTATTAGCATATTTCCGCATGAAACTAGATAACTAGCTAAATGTAGCCTAATAGACTACATAACAATTATCAATCAGACTATTGCCATTTTCGTTACTGTAATCGAAGACCACCAACGACCGTTATGTTCCCATGTTGAAGTTCAGATAGGCCGTGTTCCGCGGCAAGGTAGGATACCGTGATGTCCTACTTTGGTCCGCCCCATAGGCCTATACAAGAACAAAATAACTTTGATGAGGAATCGGAAGATTTACCATTATTCTTGGCGGTATTTGAGGAAAGACGATGGAGGGCGGAACAACTGGACCGCATCCGAATATTTCTGAATTCAGCAGTGCAGAGAGAGGCAGAACTGGGGGAACTGCTGAACTGGTTGTCTTTCACCAGTGAGTGTTAACTTGGTTTAACTGTTGTTGTCATCTGTTTTCTCTTCACTTCACAGAAGTGGTGCGGTAAATTAGGCCTAATGCATTGAGTTAATATTTTCTTTGAACAACAAATGTCTTTCCTTGCTCTGAACAGAGGAATCTTTTGAACATTTTGACCATGAAAGAGATTTAAAGGGGATGGCTTCTTCAGAATACATAAATGCCACGGACAGCAAACTGAACAAGTTTATGTTTGATCTGGATTGCGGCATCCACCGTTTGAACAGCCTTTGGAAATCCGTATATAGCATGAATATAAAGAGAAGAAAGAAAGAGGAGACTGGTAGGGGATTCATCATTAATTTAAATAGCATGAAATGAAAATGAAAAGTTAAATCATTAAAATAAATGAATGAATGAATAAATGCAGAATTAACTCACTTTTAGGCCCAGGCGATGCATTTTGGATAAATACTTTCAACTTTAAACTGTGTTTTCATAGCAATACACAAAGGAAGTATGTGGCACTGGTGGCGAGAGTCAAAAGTTGATGCAGAGGCTGTCAGTCGCATCCAGAAGCTACAACCTCCAACTGTAGAGGCCATATTGGAAGACGCCAGCTTTGCCACTAAATGTGCCTTGGAGCTCACATTTATACTGGAAGACATGCGGAAGTCAATGCCTGGCAATAAAGCTCTGTGTATAGCCTTTCAGTTTGTCCAGACGGGCTTGCAGAACATCAACCAGGCTTTCCAGGAAATATACAAGGAGTTAGCAGTGGGGAAAGAGCGCAACAGTAAAAGGAACAGCAGCAGTAAACTATCACAGCTAAGCACTCAGCTATACATGGAAAGAGACAAAGTAAAAGTACTGGAAGAAAAAGTAACAGACCTGAGGGAACAAAAGCAGGCTCTTCTGTTCCATATCCAAAATATTCAAGAGTACTCGCACCAGAAAGATGTTGTCTTGCCTGAGTCAGCAGTGTACCAAAATGTGCAAGACTCAAAGCCTATCATTGCTGAACCAAATGCAAGGCACCAGGCGCTTTCAACGAACAATATACCCAAACCCTCCTCAAAGTCTCGGAAAAAAGGCCAAAAGCAGCATAATTTGACTGATATCTCTGAAGGTGACACCACAGAGGAGATGACCGAGAGCATTGTAGAACAGATCGAGAAAAAGAGTACTCACCTACTTGAGGAGTTTCGGAAAACTGTGTTTGAAATCGTGGAGAACTCCACAGCGTTTAATGATAACAAGGAATTGGACACAGAGGTGACCAAACCCGAAAAAATATTGAATCTCTATAAGTTTTTGCAGTGCTCCATGCACGATTGCTTCAATGATATAATGACACACATCCGCGGGAGATGTAAAGAAGAAATCATAGAACTGCCCTTTCAGGAAATGTCTTTGCTCGAGTCTGAGCTGTGGGATAGTCCTGAAACAAATCCCAGTGATATGCTGAAAGATTTGAGTAAAGAGATCAAGAACCATAACATGTCGATAAAAAATGCTGGGGCGTCTTTGAACACTCTCTTTTCACTACAAGACAAACATGGTAAGGGTTTTGACCAGAAACGTCGTGCTACAATGTCTCAACTCATGGGCATGTTTAAGAATATAAATAACATTGAAAAACAGCAGGCCTGTAAATTGCGCCTTACCCTTGAAAGCTTGGAGGCAATGCACAAGCGAATGGTCGATAAAGAGAAGCCAGCAAACATCCATCTCCCTTTTCCTAAAAAAACTTCAAAGAAGCCAGCTGAACCCGAGATAGTAGAGGAAATAGTAGAGGAAATAGTGGGGGACAAAGTCATCCAAGAGATTGTGGAGGAAGAGAAACGTGTGGTTGTCGAGAAACGTAACATGGTAAAGACACCTATCAAGAAAGTGGTTCCGGCTGAGCTGGGCCCACGTCTTGAGTCCTCTTTTAACCCTGAGCCACAGAGCCTTGACCCCATCGGAGACGCGAAGTCTGTCCGTTCCACGGAAGACACGGATCGATATGCAGAGCAGATCTCAGAGCAGGCCCAGAGGTTATTACAGTCGCGACTGAGTGGATCCGTGTACGTCATCAATGTGGAATCTCAGCGGGTTAATGTAAAGCTGCTGGACCAGGCGCTGCTCAGGATGACCATCTCCCCGTTGCTCTACCGTTTGCTCCGGGACGTTGTCATGCAGACACATGTCAGCGTCGAGAATCGCCTGTGCTGCATTATGCAGAGGTTTATGAGACATGCAAGACTCCAACAAGTCTGGTGAGATACAAGTACATTTTTTAATCCAGTGATTTTTATTATAAAACATCAGTTATTTTTACATTTGACAATACAGTACATTTTTATTCCAATGATTTTATTTCAAGTACATTTGATATATTCCAACGATTACCGATAAGTTTTATTTGAACTGTTTTTATATAAAATTATAAATTATTTTGGAAAATCTCTTCAGGATGATGTTGGACTGGATTTGAAATAGTTGGCCTAATTCATGACTTTTACTGTGATGATAGCAAGATTTTAAATGGCAGATTGCTGGAAGCTCGCAGCTTGAACGATGGTCATACTATAAGAAAGTGTTACTTCTACCTGCAAAAAGTGGAAAAGCTCCAGACAAAAGTATCCGACAGTGGTTATACCAAGCAGACCTCAGTTGATCACATTCGCAAAAGCTGCATGGCACGAATGCTGTGCTTGTTCAACCAGGTAAAAAATAAAAGTTCAATTATTATTATTATTATTATTATGTAATTATCATTATAGATACATTTTCCTCATTCAAATTCCACAGATGAAACTGGATTATGGCCTGCACCTGGCAGCACCCTATTGTTGCTCGGTTCAGGACTGTTTGCCGATTCTGACAATAGTGCCGAAAAAACTGCAATGGTCGCTCAATCCCTCCCGTTGTCAACGCAGACACTACTTGAACCCTCAACCACCTGCACTGTCCCCACTCCTCTCCTCTTTACAGCCCTCACTTCAGCTATATGATCGCCATCTGACAATCAGCAAAAGGTACTAACTCCAGCGGTCACCACACATCGATGATGTAGCCACCTTCCAATTTTATGGTTATGCCTCTCACATATGCTACATTAACTTACTGTGATGCTACACGGCTGCATAGTATTCCATTTACATGTGTTCCTTTAGCAGACACTTTTTATCCAAAGCGACTTACCTGTCAATTATATTACAAAGGCCAGTGTTCCGGGAGCAACCTGGCTGGAATTGAGCCAACAGCTTTTCAGGCTACTGCATGCTAGCCCAGCTCCTTAACCATTACACTACCACCACCCCATGTTATGTTATCCTCCTGGGAACCAAGAAAAAAAAGTGTCCAACAATTTCTTTTTTGTTGTGATTTACTCTCTATTTAGGATTAAAAAAAACATCAACAAAATATTTTTTTTAAATTTATTTTTATTTTTCATTTTATAGCATGTCCCCTGTGGTGGACAAAAGGACCGTTTTAGTATGAAAAGGTAGCCATGAAAATAGACAAAAATGGAAAAATTACGCTTTTAGTGATATTAAATTAAGGGTAAACTTAACCAAATATAATGGAAAAGGTTATTTATCCTTCTAGACTACTTTATTTGCATTTTCATGTTTTTCTTTCATCTGCGATAATTCATTTTTTAGTCTTACTCTTCCTCGCTATCTTCTTGAGGCACAGGTTCATAGTCCTCATCTCTGTTTCACTCACTCATCACCTGAGAGCTCCAAATCTGACCCCCCCTCATTCATCCTATACAAATGATCTCCTAAATTTCCCAAAAAATCTAAATATTTTGGTCCTGGTGTCCATTATAATGGACATTCATAAAGTCACTATTATTTCAAAATGTAAATAACTTAACTTCTTTCAAAATTAATCATATGATTCCTGACATTTTCATTAACAAGCATATATTGCCATCATAATGAATGCTTAATAACAAGACACTATTTGACTTATCTCTCCTCCTTCCATAAAATGTGCTTGTTTTGATGTCAACCATTTTTGAGAACAATAAAGAGGAGGTTCCCAGCAACCCAGCCAATCACACGATATATCATTAGAAAGCCCAGGATGTCGTCTTTAAAAGACCACAGGAATTGATAGAATAGCTCAAAGGGGTAAAGGGGTATGCATCTAGAACTTATGTCCACTACAGAGGACATAGGTCTATGGATTCGGTCTCAGGAGGATATAACTGGAGTATTGCCTGGTGAATGATGATGCAGAATGAGTCTTTGATGCTCACCACAGTGACAGCACCAGTGAAAGGGTCACACCAGGGTCAGACCAAGCCAGCTATGAGCGGTTATGGGGGGTACAGCAGACCAGCAACAGCATATGGCTTACAAGCAAACAGCCCCCAGTGCTACCCCTGCCCATCCCAACTCTTCCACGTTTGCTCGAGATGGACGTGAACCATGACAGAAGGAAAGCTAGGCGAACTCTACAAGACAGGTATAGAAACATCTCTTCCATGACAGACCACTTCGACAGGTGGTGTCACAGTAACACACCTGTTATAGAAATGATACATATAATTTTTCAAAGAAAGTTTAAATGGTGATTTACATGGCATGGTTTAACATCAAATTACTTATGTACATGTATGATGTATAATGCCAGAATTCTGTGTAATCTGTGTATATGATGTTTTTTCACAGTGAACTAAATAAAAAAGAAGAAAATTAGGATTAAAAAGGATTAATTCATTGCTTAGAAAGCATGGGAATGGCAAGAATCTCTACCGTTTCCTCTACTAGTTTAGGATTATCCTATGTTTACACAGTTTTGAGCGACATATTAAGTTTAGGCATTTATCCCATACCTAAAAATAGATTAATATCAAAGTAGTGTGACGGCATGACATTATTTTTTAATACTATTGCTTGTTTCTGTTCTCACAGAATGAATGGAGTGCTAGGAAACCTTTTGAAATCTAGAGGAGATACTTAGTATGCTGACTACAATGAAATAAATTGAATTTGCACATTATTGCTTTTGAATAGACTTTACTTTTGACCAATTGAACTCACTTCATCATTATGTATTTATGATCAATACCAGACTAGGCTACCTTTAAAAGTATGAACATATTTTATTGTTCTGTTCATTGTTTTATTGATATGATCAAATGTGTGCACATGAATAATACAAACATAATAATAAACATCTCCTAGACAGACTATGTACAATGTAATCATACATATGAATTATTCAAGAATGATCCTAAGAAGATCCAAACGAGACATTGTGTATAAATATATACAGTTAAGGCAGAAGAAAAAAAACAAACAGATGTGTACTTTTGGCTCCTTGAAGCAAAGATCCTTGATTACTGATTAATTGATAACCCTCTCTGGTTGAAGCTTTCATTCATCAGAGGTTCCTTACTTGGATTTACTTGTAGTCACAAAACCAGGATCTTGGTGTCACTAGTTCCCAGAAGCTAGTCTGTGTAAAGAAAGATATATTTTTTTGAATGACAAGCAAGACACACTTAAATCACTAAGCACATCTTAGTGCTAAGTTAATCACATCTAAACACATCTATAAAACCATAAAAAATATTAAGTCATTGTTTCTTCTATGGTGTAAATGATTGCTTGTAAAATTGTATACTATTTTTAGATGACTGTTGAAAATAGCAGTGCTTTATTTTTTATTTGCGGGTGATTTATTTTTTTTTCCCCAGCGGCAAGCACTGTAAGCACATCACAGGCCATCTGTCACTTCATCCTAAGGACTCTACAACTGGGGCATCTGTGCTTATGTATGGAGCAAAAATGTAATCTGGTCAGCAGGTCAACATTGCACCATTACTTAAACGTCTATGCTGTGCTCACATGTTAAAGGTTCAATTTCTTGTGGAAAGTGTGTGTGTGTTTGTGTGTGTGTGTGTGTGTGTCTGCTGTTGGATGTACTTGTGTCTACAGGCTATAGAGCTACAGCTGATACAGATACTGATGTCCAGATGCGTCCAAGAGCTTAAATCTGTGTTTCTGTCCTTGCGTGTCATTTGAATGCGCTTGTTTTCTATTTGCTTGCGTTGTGCGCGGCGGTGCCGTTAACGTGCAGGAGAACCTACCCCAGTACGGGGACAGTGGATGAGGGCGTACCACTCCTGACAGTACAAACACACGTGAATCCCTTGGCCAAACATAAGACAGGTCCACATGACGATGTTCCAGAAGTGACTCTTGCGTTTGTCATTTATGGCAAAGTTGAACATCACTGAAAAGTAAAAACACAAAGGCACATAAAGGCCCACACTTGCACTGCAGGTCTAAACACTTAATTCATATTACATTGAAGTGTTGTTGTAATGCATGGCATGGGCATAGCTCTTACTTCCAAAACCTGCGAATGTGCAGAACATGACTGGGTAGAAGAAGCCGAGGAGCATCGTCAGGGCATACTCATGCACCAGACCAGAGACGGCAAACACGCCCAACATGCCTGCAGAGCGGAACTTTCGCTTGGACAGCTGGGGAGGATAAGAAAGCGATTCAAAGGTCAACATCTTTAGTAGAAAAAGAGTTTGCTCTTCATGATGAACCTAATGGCTTAAGGCAGAGTATTGCAGCAGGGCTCAGAACAACAACAAAAAAGAACTAAAGTGAACTGAGTATGGCTCTGTGGAAGTGTTATTTTAAAATAGATGATTTGATCAGCAGATGAAGAGAAGATACTCACCACGAGGAAGTCTCTGTATCCGTAATAGTACAGCCAGTCATGCACCACTATGTTCCACGTGCGGTAGTAGTTGGCAAAAGAAGTTGAGTTCCACCAGTCCTAACAATAGATGACAAACTTCCCAGTTTCAGATCACTCTACCATACTTTTGAGGAAATGTAGATGGTCAATGTATTTGTTTCCACATAATATATTAAAGCTGCAGTTGGCAAGATTTTTTTGATCATATTCACTGAAACTGACACTATGCTCCGACAGAACAACCTAAATCAGCCGGTTTTAGAAAAAAAACTGGGGGGTATTCCAGAAAGCAGGTTTACTGGCTTAACTGGGTATGTTAACCCAGAGTTAGCGGTAAACCTGGGATTTCAGTTCCAGAAAGCTCAAAAAGGATCAGGCTATGTAAGTAACTATGGTAACATAGGCTCTGAACTGAACTGGGTATGTAAACCCAGAGTAAACGGTAAACCTGGGATTTCAGTTCCAGAAAGCTCAAACATGATCAGGCTATGTAAGTAACTATGGTAACATAGGCTCTGAACTTAAAGGAACCGTATGTAAGAAATGTATTTCAATTAATCATAAAATGGCCCTGATATGTCACTAGACATTAAGAAATCATGTTCATTTCAAATACTTATATCACTGACAACAGTAGTCCGGCCAGGATATTGTCATTTAAAAAGTGAAGTTGCAGCCCTCAACTGATGTTGATGTTGTGTTTTGTCATGTCATATATCGTAATATATATCGTAATTCACCGTGAGAGGGCGATAAGACCACGACATCACATGATAGCCTATACATTATTTTCCAAACTAGTTTTTCAAGAGCGCTAGAGTTTTTCAGCTGAATCCTAAATATAGGCTACTTAAAAAGCATTCTCCATCCCTACATTACGCATGGTGGATTAGAATAGAAAAAAATAAATCTTTAATGTAGGCTAGCTAGCCTACACCATAGTGGACATTTGTGTTTGGCTCACCAGACAGATGGACAAACAACATCTCAGACACATTGAACATATAATTAAAACAAGTAGGCCTACAGTACAAAAAAGGGGAAACATAGCCTATAGAAAATTAATAAATAAGTTTAAATATAGCTGTACAGCTCAGCCGGGTATGCATGTTGTCACTAAGTTTGGTTAAGAATGCTGATGGCATTTGGGATAAAATATTTTTTAATAGGCTACACACGCTCTCCGACTGGGAGTTTTTGTAGTGTTGGAGACGCAGAGCATATCGGCAAGCTGTCGGTCGGTGCGTAAAGTTTGCCTTGCGCTAAAGCAGTTCCTGCGCAACTTCATTCGTTTTCCTGGACACAAACCCACGAGGATCATTAAAGTGTAGTTTCACCAACTGGCAGGTCAGCATCACTTATTACATTTTCCAAATGTGCACCGAAATGTGTCCAATAGGCTACCCATGCCTTCCGACATTCACCCTTCCGATGATGGAGCGCAAAGGTTTAACTTGGCCCACAGCTGCAGGACCCGCGTTAAAATAGAAAATTACATTTGGGATTCTCAAGGGATTCTATGGCCCACTCAATCTGTGACAACTAGGCTAGTTTAAGAAAGCATCACTCAAAGCAGTCATAGGTGATGTCCAGTGAATTATCTTAAACATACGCATTTACACGGTCAGTTAGGCTATTCTCTGCCAAGCAAGGTCTCGGACGCAGGCGCTTAAGTATTGCTCTTTTTTTTGTTATTACAGTTCTCTCCTCCTCGTAAGCCTCGACTACTCCGCCTCTGAAAAATACGGTGCTCTTCCTTTTGCCGGTTTCACTCATGGTTTCGACTCTCAATAGATAATGCCTTTATAAGTTCGCCGTGAACGCGCACAACTCTAGGTTATCTAACACAGGGTTGATTGAACTAACTGGTAACCGGTGTTTTGGAACCGACAGCTCGGGTTTAGTCACCACAGGTTCAGACAACCCAGAGGTTAAGTTTTATCTCAGTGTTTGTTAAACCTCCTTTCTGGAATACCCCTCTGCACTTCTACCTCCACCTAGAGCCTGTTATTTGTTTTGCAAAAATCCACAGCTCCCGGTTCTTCTGGTCCAATCAGAGCAGGGCTGTGTGAGATCTGACTGTCAATCGCAGTCTGGTGCGCACTGACGAGCACAAACTCGATGAGAGGGTGGTCATGAGAGTTGTAAACATTCAAAATTTTGGCTAAGTCCCCTCAATCTGTCAGACTTGCCAACTGCAGCTTTAAGAGACATTGTTGTTGCACATAACCTAGAGGCAATACTTGCAAAATCACAACTTTCATGATGTTGAGAGCGGTGTGATAAAAATGTACCTGATAGAACATTCTGTCAGCGAATCGCATCAGCTCTGCAAAGGTGTTGAGCCAGCAGTGGAGGAAGGCATAGAAGCCGAGAAGAAACATCAGCATACCTGTGACAGGTACAAGTAACTTTAGTAGTAAGGCCACAAGAAGCTATGAAGCTGGACCAGTGCATTTTTGGTAACCTGTTCCAACCATTCACTAACCCAACTGATCCTAATTGCCACAACTCAGCCAAGCACATGGTAGGAATTTTACCTTTACACACATGTAGTTATATAATAACATGAAAGTGCATCATAATAACACCTGACTGACTATACATGAACTTGGGTCCATGTTTTGTATACAAAAATTAAAAATCCTTTAACAGGCCATGTTGGGTCTCACTGAAAGCAAGGCAACTAAGCAGGCAAGAACAAGTTGTTCCACACCAAACACTATCACCTCCCAGATCATTTCAGGAGAATGTAAACATAACCCAGCGCTCAGAGGGTTATAAAGAACACACCATAAACCCTGTTCAACCTTGTGTGTTATGTAACAACACACATAGTCTGGTTTCACAGAGCCAGTGTGGGGGTAAAGATACTGGCCTCCTGTTATGCACAGCAGGTTACCCGGGGAAATGTTACATAGATTGAAAAATGTATTGAGCTGCCTCCAAATGGACATTCTCACATACCCGTCGGAGAGGAAAACCGGCTAATGAAGCGTATTTTGTTATGACCTCTGATTAGGTAGGGGGGTATGTTCCAGGGACTGTGAGATTGGAGGTTAGCATTAAAGGTGCGGTCAGGGATTTTACGCGATTTCAAGCCCATAACATTTTTTGTCACATTCAGCAATCATCTCCTCACGACCGCTAGCTGCCCATTCTGTGAGTACACTGTAAAAAAAAACCAGTCTCTGTAGGGAGCACAGGCTCATATAACTGGAAACAAACAAAGTGGGGGCAGCGTGTCCCCCAAAACAAAAACTCTCTGGCGTGTTTCATTTGGCCCTTGGTTAAAATATAATGTATGTTTTTTTGCACAAAAGTGTCTGCTAATACATTTAAATATAAACATAAACATAAACAAACACAACTTCCTGCTAAATCCCTGACTGCACCTTTAAGAGATGGCTGGATGAGATAGAAATGCATTGCTAGACGCAAATCTGCAATAGGGACCACCATACCTGGAAATGATGCATGAAACATGGCAAGCACCAGTGTCCTTGTGGTGAAGGGTCTGTTGTCCTCATTTGTAAACACAGGAATGCACAGCCGGACAAGGATGAAATTCAAATAGAATATACTGCTCATAATCTAGGGAGAGAAAGAGGGAGAGGAATTGTTTTGTAATTTAGTAGGCTATGCATAGATGTCTTGCAAAAGGATGACCAACATAGAGTTTAATTAGTTTTATGCGCAATATGCCTATAGCTTATTCTTGTTCTGTCTATGGACTACCTATCAGTATTAGCCAACAATATGTGCTGCTGCACAATGTCAGGCTGATGGAAATGCTGTCCAAGCTTACATAGAATTCTTCATGCATTTTCTGGAGGAAAGTGGATTTCACACAAAATCTTATCTTTCTCAAGTGAGATGGCAGTAGTCTGTGAGTACATTTGATAAGAGGCCAATGGCCTTAGTTGGTCTCTGAGGTTATATGCAGGTTTGGAGAGCAGCACTCTCTACAGCTGCAGTAAGCTACTTACACCACTGGAGGGCATGTGATTACATTTTAAAACTGAGCTCCCTATGTACCAGCTAATTTCTGTTCCAGAGAGATTGCAATTTAACAGTAGTAGTAGAGAGTAGTAGAGTTTGTATAATTACGACAAAATGACAGCAAAAAGCTATTCACTGTTAATTTGCTTCAACGTCGTCTACAACCCCAAATCAGAAAAAGTTGGGACATTGTGTAAAATGCAAATAAAAATCTCATAAACTCATATTTAGCTGCAAAAAGGACACAGACAACATATCAGCATATCAAATGTTGAAAATGACACATATGACTATTTTATGGAAAATATATGTTCATTTTGAATTTGATACCAGCAACACGTTTCAAAAAAAGTTGGGACGGGGCCAAGAAAATGCTGGAAAAGTTGTGTAATTATAAAGAAAACAAAAGAAAAATTGTTTCAACTAATTAAGGTAACATGATTGGGTATGAAAAACAGCATCCCAGAAAGGCAGAGTCTCTTAGAAGTAAAGATGTAGAGGTATTCATCACTCACTGGACAAACTATGAAACAATATAATTATAATGCTTCTTAATTGTGAAGTATTAGTGGAGTTCATCATCTACAGTACATAATATCATTAAAATATTCAGAGAATCCAGAGAAATCTTTGCAAACAAGGGACAGAGATGAAAAAACAGTATTGGATGGCCGTGGTTTTTTGGACCTCAGTTGGCACTGCATTAAAACCAGACCTTTTTCTGTAATGAAAATCATTGTATGGGCTCAGGTAAACCTCTGAAAACCATTGTCTATGAGCACAGTTTGATACTCAATTCAGAAATGCTAGTTAAACTTTACCCTGCAAAAGAAGACATTGTATTTAGAGGGGATACAGAAATACCACCGTCTGATCTGGGCCTGAGCTGGTATAAAACAGACTGAGATAAAGTTGAGAAGGTTCCTGTGTTGAGATCAATCAACATTTGCCATTATTTTTGGAAATCATGGACTCCTCTGGGCTAAAGAGGAGAGGACCTATTCAACTATCCAATTTATCCAACTTGTTATAGTGCTCAGTTCAAAACCCAGCATCTATGACGGTGTGGAGGTGCATTTGTGCCTATATGGGCATCTTGCACATCTGGCAAGGCACAATCAATTCAGAATGACGTATACAGGTTTTGAACAACATATACTGCCTTCCAGGCAATGTCTTTTTCGGGGAAGACTTTGAATATTTCAGGAAAACAATGGCAAAATGAATTCTGCACATATTTAAACAGCATTTCTCCATAAAGGAAGAGTCCGGGTGCTAAAATGGCCTGTCTGCAATCCAGACCTGTTAAATTAGGTACATCATGGAATGAAAAACATGATTGTGAAAATATTACATACTGCTGAGCAACTGCAATCCTATCGGGCAGGAATGGGACATTTCATTCTGAAAACTCTAGCAACTGGTCTCCTCAGTTCCTAAACTGAATTTATTTTAATGTATTTATTTTATTTAAATTTAAATGTATTATATTTATATTTATGTGTACTATATTTAGTATTTAGTTTTGTTAGTTTTTCTTATCTTCTACTGTCTCTATTGTACAGTGGAGTTTGGTTATATGTTTATACTTATATTTACCATTTCTGCTGTAAGTGCATGTTGTGTGTGATGTCTGTATGCTACTGAGACCTTGAATTTCCCCTTGGGGATCAATAAAGTATCTATCTATCTATCTATCTATCTATCTATCTATCTATCTATCTATCTATCTATCTATCTATCTATCTATCTATCTATCTATTTAATCTAAACATTTATAGGATGTTGTTAAATGAAGAGGTGGAGCAGCACAGTGGTTAACATGCCCCTGTCCCAACTTTTCTTGAAACATGTTGCTGGCATCAAATTCAAAATGAACATAATATTTTCCATGAAATCAACATTTTCCTTTTTAACATTTGATATGTTGTCTATGTCCCTTTTGCAACTAAATATGGTTTTAAGAGATTCGTATATTATCACATTCTGTTTTTATTTGCATTTTACACAACGTCCCAACTTCTTTTGATTTGGGGTTGTAATTTTTTGCTGCAACAAAGATGATTTCACAGCGAATTACCTTGAACAAATTTAATCCAATGTAGTTCCACCTAATGTAGGGGTTTCTGGAATGAGAAACAGTGGATTAACACTCTATTATACACACATTACTCATTATTATACACATATTAGCTTTCTGTAGACATGCTGAAAAGATCACCATTATTCATTTCATCTAATGGTGGTTCAGCATTGTCTGATGGCATTCGGCTATAAACGGCTCACCTGGGGTAAGACTCCCGGAATATCAGAGTGGGAGCAAACAGAAAATAAAGGTAACTGGACAGCGTGGGTGTTTTTGGAGGACATCCTTTAAAAAGAACACATAAAAATCATAAATGTTTTGAATGCTTGTAATGTAAGGGTAGATTCATACACTTATTTTCATAAATTCTGTGCTGTTTAGGAGGATGCTTTGAAGCAATCAGCAGTGATGCTACCTGATCTGCTGTGGCAGCTAAATGTAATGCATCTGTCATGGGGGCATGTTGTTAGTGGAGCAGAATTACCTTCCTTGGGCTTGTTCTGGATGACAGCAGGAACGGTCTCGCGGATGAAAGAGTAGCTTTTCATGAAGAATCTGATCTGAGGAGAACCGGGAGAGATTCACCCTGTCAGCAGCAGCACACATTTTCACAAAGACACACCAGGTAGCCTACCTGCTTTGGGGTCAGAACTCGCTTTGATCCAACTGCCTCAAATTAACCAGGGGCAGAGATGGAACAGGAAGAGAGAAGCTGGCATCTATCCGCAGATGAAATCTAGTTTAAAATCTGCATTATACATGTGCCCATGAAATTGCCTTTGAAATGGGGGCCCAAGCGATTGATGGCTGCAATTCATGTAGATATTTTTTTAGTGTGTCATCCACTACTAGTCAATTCAAGACATTTGGAGCTCTGAAATGGCGAGTTCTCTATCTACACTACGTTCCCTTTATCTCTCCCATCCCATCCCATTGCATCAGAGATATTTCTGTTGCAATCAGGCATCCCACAGTTATCTAGGATTTTTAGAACACTGTGTGTTTTGGCTTGGCACTAGGACTCGAGGGACTCAGAGGTATCACCATAAAGCACAAAGCCTTCATCTTTCAGGGAATTGTACAAAATGTGTAAAGCACATTTGTGCATAGTTTCAGAAATAATTAACAGCTTGGCATGACATACCATCAGATTAAGGAGAGACGAAGGTCATTCGTTTCTAAATGATTGGCCCCTTTTTCCCTAATTCATATGGGTATTGCTTTGGTTTCGGGAAAAAATGCGATCAATATTAAAATAAAGGAATATGAAGGACTTTGATTCGTACTGTGTACTTTTGGGACCTTGACTCAGCACAGGAGGAGCCCTATTAACAGCTACACAAGGGACGTTGAGTTGGCACGGACAGTGTATGCTGTGATATGGCCTAATTAGTAACTCATTGACTACACTGAGGCTTTATTGGCTTGTTAATGAGTTGTTCCAGGTTTTATATCAACCAAACCAACCTAACTCATCGACTATATAAATAAACACCCACACCCACACAAACACACACACATACACCCCCCCCCCCCCACACACACACACACACACACACTCAAACACACACATACACATAAACACACGCGTACACGCACACAAGTGAACACCCATGATACGCATATGCACGTATGTGTGTGAATATATATGTTTATTTACATGGTTAGTGAGCCAGGTTGATGATACAGTATCTGAGAGAGTATTGCTCCTGTACCTGCTCGATGGCGAGGATGAATCGTGAGGCTGGAGGGAGTTGGTGGTGCAGGATCACATAGACGGGGAACACGAGCAGCAGTGCAGTCTCCGCCACTGCCAGCAGCAGGCCTGCCGTGATGGACACCAGGACCTTCCAGCCACTGCTGTGGTACAGTTCTCCCCACACACACAGCGCAAAGTAGGGCCCCAGCAACGTGTAGCTGAACATGAGCAGCCAGGACCACACCACCACCGACAGCTGCCCGAAGGCATAGAAGAAGAGGTCAAACTCGGGCACCAGTCTACAGGGGAGATAAACATGTTCAATAGTGGTGAAGAACGACTCATATAGATCTAATATAGACTAAATATAAGCAACGACGTTTAGGATAGTTTAATGATTTAAAAACAAATCCTTGTGTTCACAAGAGGTTAAATGCCTGCTTGAGATGCTTATTTAGTTAATTATTTAATAAACCAGATCAAATCCAATCCAGGTTAAAAATCATATGGGGCCTGATTCCCTATATGCACCTTCTGACCATCCAATCTACCAGAAATTCTGTCTTTTTAGACCTTAGAGCTCTGAAATTATTTTGTGGTAATTTTAATTTAGACCCTCTCTTCACCACCCAAGCCTAGGAAAGCTGTCTCCTGATAGAATCTATTACTGCTCAGTTTCCTCACAGAAGGCAAAGCTGAGTGATTGAAATCGACAAGCAGGAAGTCCGTCCCAGCCTGCAGATACAGGTGTACTGAATGATAAGACATACATGGGTCAATGGGTTCTCTGAGCTACTGTCTGGTGTTCAACAGTCACACTCAGCTTGTTCCCCAGGCGTGTGCGCGCACACACACACACATACAAGACATACTACACATACACACACACACATACAAGACATACTACACATGCACACACACACACAGACTTAGTATATGGCACACAGTACTTTTACACCCTCCCACGCAGACAGTTGCCCCCCCCCCCCACACACACAGATTCACAAGCTCCTAATTACCTGCCCTGGTCGATGTAGTCCACAGCTATGGTGCTGCTTATGAAGAGGAACAGGGCAGCAATGAACATGTGGTAGATGGTCCTGATGTGACTGATCTCAAAGAGCTCACTGAAAAAGTAGACAACAGCAAAGTGGTACAATGAGACGTTTTTTTGAACAACTGAACAACATTTTTGTAAAACATGTGTTTTACTTGTTTGACACTGCTCAGCACTCACTCTAATAAGGATTGTCTGGCAATGAAGGCTTTTCCATCCCCTGGCTTGTGTAATCTGTGGTGAATAAGTGGCTAATTTACTTTACAATGACCACATCATTATCATCCAGTAAGATGTTCTTAATTACTAATCATTTATCAGCCGCGGGCTATCATACACTGTCCTCACCGGGAAGCATTCTTCGGCTCTTTCCTGTCCACAGGTGAGTTGGTGTGCTTGGAGAAGGACTCCACAGACTCTTTGATGGTCCTGTCCAGCAGGCCACTGATTTGATCCTGAACCTCCTCGAGAACGCCCACCTTCACTTGCTATAGATGGACACGGCAACAGTGTCAACAACAACAACAACAACAACAGCATACATTTAACATACATGATGAGCTCTACAGGCCTGTGCCAGTAACACATATAGAAATCCAGCTTTGGTCCGGTCCCTTAACCCTTAAGCTGGTACCGTCACACCGGTGTAACAGGAATGTTAGAAATTGAACATTCTAAAGAATATCTGGGTACTTTGAATTCAGCCAGTGCAGAGCCTTATAGATATCTATAAGGCTTTGAACCAGTGCCTATACCTTGCATTGTTGCGGAACAGAATCTTCTGTTGGAATGTTCACAACTCCCCTGCTGAAGGGTTAAACAAGGTGGTCAAGCTGGTGACAGAGCTGCTTTAGAGTTTTTTTTTTTTTTTTTTTAAACTGCTTTAATCTGGCGAAAATCAATCATGGATTAATGGGGGCAGTAAATACATCCCAAGCTGGTCACTGCCTGGATAGCGGCAGCCCAAGGAGAGCGGATAGCAGCTTGATCTGGTGGATCCGCTCCGGAATTCTTACTATAAGCGGAAAAGAACCTCGTACGTACCTCCATATGCTTCCTCCAGAGTCTTAAATCCTCCAGCTGGAGCTCGGCAGGTTTCACTAGTGACCGAAACAAAACAATGATTAGATTATGCCAGTTTGCCACAGTCTTACAGTATGGGCTTAAACATTCAGAATATACATGATACACAAGGATTGAACATGAGCAGTCCTTATTAACATGAGCAGTTCCTTCTTTTTACCTCCAACATCTACGTGGGTATGATAGGTCTAAATAACAAAATTGGAAAAGTAAGAGAAATGGCCATATTTTGTTTGATTGGTTTATGGGTTCATAGAAAGTTAAGAGCCCAATGGCTTTTCTGCAATGTGAAATGACATCATGAAACAGTCAGCACCAATGATGCCAGAATGATTCCATGTTATGTCACAATTGATTTGTACAGCAGCTGAACAGTCTTATTTGAGTCTTGCCTCACCTTCACAGTGTTAATTAAAGTCAAATGGTACATGCTGAGCTATTCAGTTATTCCACATCAAAACAGTAAGAACTCATAACTCATAATTCAGTGGTGTCTTTGCAGAGAGAAAGCCATCCAGAAGCACCCAGGGGGAAAAGAGAGACCTGCACAATACTTCAATATGCTTCTTTTCAATTCCCTTCATCAGTTCCCTTCAGTTCATCATGTTGCACTTCACTGCATTTGTAATCCCAAACTGTGTTGGTTAATATGAATATATGAACCTTCTCAAAACTCTTGACTACGCTCTGCAATGCTCCTCTTACTTCTGGAGTCAAATGAAATTGAGCGGGAGTACGTATAGGCGGGGCCAGCCTAGTGGACAGCAGCATGTCGAGGGGATTCAAGTACAGGGATAGATAGATAGATAGATAGATACTTTATTGATCCCCAAGGGGAAATTCAAGGACTGACCCAGACCCACTGAATGTTTATGCTATCCTATGGCTATCTTCTGAACTGGAGTTACCTACAGTGCTTTTGTCGGTCATCAGCGCTGTCCTCAGTCACTAGTAGAATGTTACACATACATTTGTAAACAATGATAAGACCCCAACTGGTCCCGATGTCTCCCTTCACCAGATAACGTATAGAAGAAAGATAGAGAGGTGTCGTTGACCGCCAGTGGCCCCTGTCTCACCAGTGGGCTGGTTTAGATTAAAACCATACTAGAGATGCACCGATTGCAAAATTTTGGGCCGATTCCAATTTCCAATTTGTTTGACCTGCCGATACCGATTTTAGCTGATTCCGATTTCATTTCTTCTAACCACCTTACAGTCTACAGGGGAGATAAACATTTATAATAGTGGTGAAGAATTACTCATAAGGATCTAACTAAATATAAGCAACAACGTTTATGATAGTTTAATGATTTAAAAAGAAATGTGTTTACAAGAGATTAATTGTCTGCTTGAGGTGCTTATTTAGTTCATAGAAAGTTAAGAGCCCAAGTGGCTTTTCTACAATGTGAAATTACATCATGAAACAGTCAGCACCAAAGATTCTAGCAAAGATTCTATAGTTAACTTTATCAACCGTCTCTGATTCTAGAGCGGAGCAGAGCTCTGTTCTAGAATCTTTGGTTAGCGCCAATTATCTGCCAACGCAGCTCTTTCTAGCCAGAATGATTCCATGTTGTCACAATTGATTTTTACAGCTGTACAGGCTTTTTTTAAATCATGAGGAACATTTCTTTGGCATGACAACACTGAGCATAGGCCTATGCCAGCCATTTGAAACAGCATTAACAATTCCAATTTATTACCAATTTATGTCATGAATCCACAGAATTAATTTCACATTTGGTGACATTTTATGACTAGATAAGAGACCTGGTGACATAATCATTTGTAAATGAAACTGCGTTCAAACAGTGGGGAGCGTGATCTTGACCAGAATATTGCTCTATTGTACTTAAAATAGCGCTGCAGAGACATTTCCTGAGAAGAAACTGTCTTGTGCTGATGGTGTGAAAACAGGAAGACATGTAGACGCACCAGGTGTTGAAACTCCGTTTTCTGTGGGGTGGTCTCTCTGGGATGTTGAGGTGTTGCGATGGTGCACATTGCTGCTTGTGTCCGTGGTCGCCATGGCCCGTGCCCGGTCCCTGGAGGTGTCCACTGAAGGTCAGATAATGAAGGATATACAGTATGGTCACTGCAGAATCCAAGCACAGAAAGCAATTCACAGCAGCACCACACATCAAATGCCATGGCCAGCCTAGTGGAGAGCAGCATGTCAAGGGATTCCAGTACAGGGACTATGGGACTCTGACCCAGACCCACTGAATGTTTATGCTATCCTATGGCTATCTGCTGAACTGGAGTTACCTGCAGTGCTTTTGTCGGTCATAAGCGCTGTCCACAGTCACTAGTAGAATGTTACACATACATTTGTAAACAATGATAAGACCCCAACTGGCCCTGATGTCTCCCTTCACCAGATAACGTATAGAAGAAAGATAGAGAGGTGTCGTTGACCTGTGTGTCTGTCTCACCAGTGGGCTGGTTTAGATTAAAACCATTTTACCAAGAACTTGTTGATTAGAACATCTTGAGTACAATTTTTTTACTGACTGATAGTCAGTAAGCAAAATGAGACCTGAAGAATTTGGATATGATATTATGTTATAGATGGCTGTAGGCGTGGGCATGATATTCTGCTGTAGATGCCCCAATAATGCAAGCATATCAAATGTGTTTGTATGAGCCTTTTGGCAACTTGATTAATACAATTTGTATGAATGCTAATGTTATTCATTAAGCTGTGAGAACAGGCTGTAGGTACTGCCTTGTGTGAATTAAAGATAGCACCAATCAGTCAGAGTAATAAGTCATTTTATTTAATTAATGAATCTTGTGTTACACATACTAGACTGTGATTAATATGCCGAGTTGAAGTCTGTTAGATAGGACATTGTTCTCATTATTTGTTTCATGTGTAATAGATACAGTAAGTGGGCATCATATATTGCTGAGAGATAGATCATTCTTACGTGTAGCAATCATAATCTTGCAACTATATGAAAAAAGATCTACCTCCATTTTTGTACCCAAATGTCCACATCAGCCATGTAAAGGTGCTTTGTTGGGTGAACTTAATGTAAAGGATAACAGCTCTCTGTCTCCCTTTGACTTGCAATCAAATGCCTATCAGACAAGCACAGCATTCGACGTATAGAAAGTATATGACTCCAGGGAGACTCTCTGAAGCACTATCGAAGGAGCAGCTTATCAGTGCACGGATGGTCAGTGAGGTTCATCGACACTTCCCCTCGTCATCGGCCTGCCTGCGATACCGAGTGACTCCTCATCTGGATAGACCAGTACACTATCTCAGAGTCTTCAAGGACTGATCTATCCAGTTGTCTATGAATTTATGGCATAAGGTCAGTCAGACCTGCAGAAGCTGATAGGAACTGATTTTAACATTATCAGTCATAGAAACAGAAAACATGGGGCAGTTGATAAAGCACTCTGTCCAGTCATTTATGTCACTCCCCTTGTGATAGGAATATCTATTTGCTATCTTTCGTTGCATCATGGCAGAGAGCCAGAAGGAAACTGAGCTTGCAGGCAATAAATAAAGTATGCAGGCAGAAAATACAGTAGCCTATATGTCCGAAAAACAGACAAATGTCATAATTTCATGGAGATTATGGTTAGTTCCTGGATTTCACAAACCATGACCGGTTAATACATTGGTCACAGGAGTCAGATTTCCTAACTGAACAACAATGCTCTCACATTAGTCAGCAATCTAAGTAACAGCCATTACAGATGACACTTTTAAAGCGGCCCGTCACAAAGCACACTAAGAGAGGGGATTAGTAACCCAGATTAGAATTCAGGTTTGGGACTAAAGGGCTGTTCTGAATATGGTATCGCAGAATCACATTATTTCATGTTCATATTAAAACCCTGAACTGTAAGCAAAGTAGTCCCTGAGATTGACATATCATATACACATAGGAGTAAGATGTGTGAGTGTGTGTTGTAGAGAGAGTGCACAATTCCATAGAGATGTGGCTTGGCAGAGTTCAGGTCAGTACAATGTATTAACAGTATTTTATGACATCTATAAATGTTCACACACCCTCACACCCAAAGGAAGCTTTGTTTAAACTAACAAAATATGTGTGGATATAGGAAAGTTAAGGTGCCAAAGACCAAAAAATGTCAGTTTTCCTTTCTTTTCCAAGATGCTTTGTTCTCTCGCCTGGATCTGTTGAGGGATGCTTTATCAAGCCTCTCCAGTGCCCCTCTCTATGCAAGTCTTAATGAAGGAATGGAGGAGACATTGCTTGTGATACTCACCTTCTGAAAACTGTTTGAGGTCAACAAAACAAAATGCCTTTGCCTTAGAATTACTGTTGGCAATATATTTAATACAAGCACTAGGGGAACAGGGTCCTTGTTGAATTATTTACAGGTAAAAAACAGATCTGAAATACTTTATATCTTTTTTGAAGTACAGTATATGTAATAAATAATTCTCTGATCATTTCTATCAATCATTTGATCTCTCTCAGAGCTTTCCACAGATAATATTTCATAGTTGTACTTACAGAGATTGCTGATGAATCAACAGCTGCTCGGGATTACCTGCTGGAGTGACTGACAGATCCCATACATGTGAAGAGACGCATTTTAAATTGTGCATTTATACTGTTCAGGCTTTGCCAGATAAGTGCTACCTGGGAGTGTGTGTGTGATCTTTGCCCTGTTTAACTCCTGGCTGCAGTTCTAACTCATGGTTGTAGGCCAGCAGTGAGGTCATGTCCCAACCCCCTCTGCCCTGTTCGTGCTCACTTACTGTCTCTCTCGCTCTCTCTCTCTCTCACACACACACACACACTTGATGAACTAGTGTGACAACATTATATAAATCAATGGTTTGAGACATATGATGTAGGCCATCAGCCTCTGTTGTGAGAAACCAGTGGTAAATATGTTGTAGTACCTGGTGTCATTGACCTTGTTTGTTAGGATGGCTGTGGAAAAGACAACCTTATCTGTTCCTCTCTCCTGTGTTTAAGGCTTCCTTTTTCCAATGATAGAACATAAAGAGGATTAAAGCTGTAAGATGAAAGATTTGACATCAAACTCCCAAGAGCATTTTTATAGCACTGCGTCTTTATTGAAATGTGTTTTCTTTTAGATAACGTGATTTCTCCTCAGCTACAGAGGCATGTTGTACACAGCATGCACTATTCACACACAATAAACAAACAAACAATCAAACAATCAATCAACCAACCAAACAAACAAACAAACAATGACATGTCCACCGGCCCATGAAAACATAGTTGTTTACTATACTGTATTTGCCATTCAATTGCTTAGATTGGAAGATTTTTGAGTTGATATATGCACCTATATGAATCAGCAGAATGCATTCAGTACCAGAAGCGCGACTTTTGCTGTATGACACAGAACCTGAGGCGAATGATGGACATGAGGAGATCTAAACTGGAATATTATCACCATTTCAAACACGCTTTCTGGCCCCCTATATCTGTAGCATTGGTCAAAGGGTAGCAGAAATAACCTACAGTTACCTCTTCACATTGAGGGGGCAGTATTGTGGGTTCAAAAGAGAATTTCACTGTATTGTAGCTCTGTTTAATGCATGTTGTTTAAACACAAGCTTTTTTCTCTCAGACATTCAAAACTGACATGTATTTTTTTTTTTTCAACTCACACTGTGCAATGCTCTCCACTCTACCACTGCAACACATTTGACAGCCAAATGGAATTAAAATAGTTCTACAATGAGTTGAGTTCTACAAGTTTGAGTTCTTGAGTTCTACAATATCTACTTCACATCTGCCACACGCTCCGCAGCACAGCGTACCTCTCCTGCTAACTGTACTCATCCGCTACTACACAACACAATGCTACAGTTCTCCACAGACAGATGTATCTAGCTGAGGCACGCTATCTTTAGTGCAACGCAAGGGGTTTACTGAGTTAACTTGCAGAGGTGGAGGGATTCCAGATTCAAAGAGTAGGCCTAACTACAGTCACCATGTTTTTTGCCCTGTGCATACACTGAACACGCTGACTTCACTGTCTGCTTACACCAATGGCTGTGCCAATTAGCTCATTTGGATGGTCAAAAAAACAAAAAAACCTATAGCAGACGTCTACTTCCTGAACCTGGCCGTCCTACCTCTGGATATTTGTGGGCATTGGCAAAGTAAAGGGATAATTGATCTAACATGGAGCAGGAAGCTGACAGTGGGCGCAGTTAAAAAGAGTGAGCTTCTGTGGCTGCTAATAAGTGGGTCTACCCCCCCTCCAGGACTCCATCGCCCCCACAGACAGAACACCTCCTCTCAGCTCCTCACTGCCCACTGGAGCCCCTCTCTCTCCCAACTGGCTGATCAGGAGTGCGGTATAGAGGGGGGCAATCAGGGGGCATCCAGAGCTAAGAAGAAATGAATGTGTGTGTGGTGCAGGAAAGAGAGACCTGCCACAGACCACAGAGGGCGTGAACTGTCTGAGAGTCTGTGAGGTATGTGCATGGACTCTGGACAGGTGAGGCAGACTCACAGATCTGCAGATCAGAGGCTAGCTACACTGGACAGGTGAGGCAGACTCACAGATCTGAGATCAGAGGCTAGCTACACTGGACAGGTGAGGCAGACTCACAGATCTGAGATCAGAGGCTAGCTACACTGGACAGGTGAGGCAGACTCACAGATCTGAGATCAGAGGCTAGCTACACTGGCTGATGTAGCCGCAGCTCTGTCTTTGAGGGAGCTGCCAGTGCTGTAGTGCTGCTCTCAGATGCTCCTGTCTCTATGAGAAAGACCTGGCAAAGTCCACTCCTATAGGAGCTGATTCAGCTGCTGCCTACAGAGTCCTGCTTCATGTCAGAGTAAACAGAAAAGTACCAGTAGTAAAGTGAAGGAGGTGGTGGAGATTGGTTTCCAATGGTAGTTAGCTTTACATCAGACATTCCCCCCCTCTCTCTCTCTCTCTCTCACACACACACACACACACTCTCTCTCTCTCTCTTCATTTGTCTCCATCATACCTTAGTTCTGTCCTTCACTCTACATTCTACACGTTCATGCTCTTGCTCTGTCCTGGCCTCTTTTCTATAGTTGGATTTTTTAGATATAATTAAGTATTCAGTATAATAAACAATCTGTAATAAATATAATGCCTAAACACTCAAGGTAGCAAGCAAATACACATGTCAATAAATAGATATGCAAATAAATAAATAAATACTTGAATAAATAAATTAATACATACATACATAAATAAATAATCTACAAAATCTCTGAAAAACATGAACATTCATTACATTCCATGAGAATTCATGATAACTGCAATAGGTAAAAAAAAAAAAAAAAACAGTTACCAAACAAATATTCAACATAATCAATAATATAACAATTGCTTTAAGTGAAATAACTAATTATGGTGGACTGTATAAAAATAGGACTACTCTAGTGCTTCAGCCTCACCCCTATGTATCCTTGCACTATTCTGTGGGAGTACATCTACCATGTACAGCCAGTGGAGACATCACTACAGACACACTGACATAAGACAGAGGGAACGACTCACAAAACACATCCTCACCACGCGGAGGGTGATACACACTGGAAAAAGCTTACATGTAAATATGCATCATTTCTAAAAACCACATACTTGGATGATATCATGGCTGCTTGCTTTTCCCCCCTTGAGGAGCGACTGCCGTCTTAGTAGGGACAGCTTCCATCCTTCAGGTTAATGCGGTTGTGGAAAATTTCTCTGCAATGCCACAGTGCAGTCTCATGACTACAGCTTATTATACACATTATATTCACTGGGGTTGGAAGGGGTTGCGTCTGGGTATATGGGGCAGCAGCCTTCATTAATCTCTCTGCTCCTCCTGTTGCTGAATTCTGTTTCTCTCTCTATCTCTTATCACAGGGAGGAAGGTGTATCACTGTAACACATTTCCAAGGGGGCTGCATATATACACAAAGGGGATTATTTGCTCCAGTGTACAAAACAAATTATATGAATAGGACTTTTTTGTTTTTGTTTGTCAATTTTTTGTTGTTACTGTTTAAGGCTCTGCTATGTGTGTGTGTGTGTGTGTGTGTGTGTGTGTGTGTGTGTGTGTGTGTGTGTGTGTGTGGGCAATAGACCGCGGCACATGCACCTAGTTCAAGGAGCAAGGCTTGACAGTGTGTGCTCACATGGTTCTGATTGGATGCCTCTGTGTGGTTAGAAATGCCCCTCTGATGAAAATGACTCCCTCTGAACCAGTCTATATGTGCCTGCCCTGGAACTGACTGAAAGTATCCAAATTTACAGAATGAAAAAATAAGGGGGGAGGGGGATAGCACAGGTTTATACAGAACTGCAGTACACATTATGTCAAGGTGCACTTCCCACACAATAAGTCAAACAGCACACCCTAGTGGCCAGAAGAAACACTGCATGCTCTCCAAGAACCTCCACTGGTCAGTCCTATTTACTCCAGCAAAAAAAATGGGAGTTTCGAGCATTAGAGAGGCTGCCAGTGCTAAGCATTAAGAAGCCACAGTGTCTGCCACAGTTAAGTTTTTCTCTACATGTATTCTATGTACATCATAAAACTACGAAGTATTGAAAGGAAGGAGTATTAGGGGTACAGGGGTTTGGCGAGCTGAAGGGGAGAACTTGAGACTAGGAGACAGGAGGATTCTGGGTCCAGAGGGTTAGATCTGAATAGGGTCGGCAGGGCAGGGGAGTTATGAGAAACTGATAGGCAGCATGCTGATATACACAGGAGACTCTGGATGAGGCTGTTCATCTAGGGAGAAAGAGAGAGAGAGAGAGAGAAGAGAGAAACAGAGAAAGAGAGAGAAGAGAGAAATGGAGAAAGAGAGAAGAGAGAAACGGAGAAAGAAACAAAGAAAGGCGGAGTTAATGAAGTATAAGACAACATCTGCAACAGCACCATGCCTTTGCGTGTCTGAGCCTTGTTCTCTGTTAGTACACTTGGGGAGACATCCTGTTTCAACTGAGTGAGTAGTGAGTCTTTTGAGCAGCCTACCACCCATAAAATAAAACATCATTCTGCATCCGCTCTAGCAGATGCAGGTGTTCTCTGATGGTACACAGACCAAAAAGAGACAAACAGCCCTGTCTATGGTCTATGCCTGTGCCATCTGAACAGCCGAGATAATGGAAGCAGAGATGAGGGAAGAACTGACTGCATTTCAAATGGTCCTTCACTCTCCTCAGCACCAATGTTGAATCTCTTCAGAAGGTGCATCTTCATTTATCACACACTCCTGCAGTAAAAGGTAGTTTGTGTGTGTGTACATGTGTCTGAGTGTGTGTGTGTGTGTGTGTGTGTGTGTGTGTGTGTGTGGAGGGTGTGTGTGTAGGACATTTTTAGGAGCACACATCCCCTTTGGAGCCAAGCACCCTGAATAAGATACATATCACTGTTAATTAAGCAGCTCAAGGATTAAAGGCTGCCAGAGAGGGCTTACCCTGAGCCATTTGAGAATTGGTAACCCATCCATACACAAACGCCCTTGTTTACTGTGACTCTGGTATCTACCATCTACATCTGTAGGCAAGTACTCTAATGATGGGTAAGGCATGAACAGTTAGAAGAGGTCATTGTGCACATCCCAAGTGTAAAACGAAAAAAACTGTCAAGAAAAACTTGTGTTAAAAAGTGCTAACACATTTATTTTGTGTGTGTGTTTTATTTTGTCATGCTTGGCTGAATAATGTTTTGACCTTTCGGTCTTCTTCAGATTCGGCAGAAAGGTCAAGATGGTTATTCAGCCAAGCATGCCAAAATAAAACACAAAAAAGGGAAAGAATGGAGAAGTGTGCGGACTTGTTTGTGACATGAGCAGCAACTGCGGTCCTGTAGCCTGGCTGACCGCCCCACCCCGGCACTAGAGCTCACCTGCTTTGAGTTATTAGCTGGCAGCGGTCTGCTGCTGCATGATGTAGAGGTTGTTGGGGTCGTTGTTGGGGTCGGCGTGCGGGCCGCAGTGGCCTTCGCCTCTGGACACAGAGGACACGTTGAGACACACACTACACAACGGCGGCGCACGCGAGCAGTGGCGGCGGCAGGAGAGGCGTCAGCGGCAGCAGCGGGGGCATCAGGGGCCGAGACACAGAGGTGGGCGAGGCGGGCAAAGGGCCGGCGGGCGGCACCACAGTCAAGCAGCCCACACATGGGCACATGGGACAGGGGAGGTGGGGCAGGTGAAAAAAAGCAGTAGCACAAGCCTTGGTCAGCAACCCACGATGCTTCTGGTGCCCATATTCGATGTCTGGGGCTAGTCTCTGTGATGTGTGCTCATATCTGGTGTGTGCCTTGCTAGGTGCTTTTACTAACACGCATGCATCAGGAGCAGAGAAGCTCCAACTCTGGGTGAGCATTCTGGAGTGACCGGTGTAGCTTGTTGAGCTGTAACTCTCTAACTGTGGCTTAGCGTGCAGTTTAGTTTACTGCAGGTGTTAGAAATGAGAAATGTAACTATGTGCTGTAACTATGTACTGAGTGCACTGATATTCAATTCAGGTTTTTCTAGTATTGTGCTCACTACTGTATACTTTCAACGCACAGTGAATAGGGGAGTGATACAGTGCAGTAATAAAGGGTATGGCTTACCTGTTGTCGTTGATGTCTGTGGCATTTCCTGTGAAGGCATGAAACAGCATCATGTTAGAGTGTAGGACAACATTGATTGCTCATGTATCGACCTGTCTTCATCTACTATACTATGATATCGTAGTCTGTTACTGGACGTTACGCATTTCATTGGCAAAGAGAAAACAGTATATAAAGCTGTTGAGAGGTGAGCTAGGCAATGCTGAATAAAGTATGACTCAGAACTGAAAATCAAGCTTTGTGTGTGAACGGTGGGTGACTTAGCACCCCTGCCTGTGACTGTAGGGTGCTACATTGAGCTATATATATGCTAGCCTCATAGATCACGTTCTCTCGATTACAGCGCGGTGCTCACCGTTGGCCACATTGAGCTGATGGGAGTCCGATGTCTCTGTGGAGTTGACTGTGGTGTTGCTCACCTCCACTGGGGCCCTGTTGGGGAGAATTACACAGTCATTCAGACAGAGGGACTTGGGGAGAGAGCGGGCCGATCACACTTGCATTGAATGCTGACGCTTCCCAATTCCCTTCTGGTGGATTACAGTAGGCACTGGTGCGTTTCTCGCTGTGGTGGTGGCATTAACATAAAGTCATATTTGGATACACTCCACTTTCCTAAGGAGTTTGTGTGCTGCTCTCCCTTCAGTTTACCCCAAATAAGGTTTCTTTCTGCCGTAAGATGAGCTTGGTTTCTCTAAAAAAAACGGTTTTATCATCAGGCCTTCAGTCAGAGTTAAGTATCGAGGGCAGACTGTCATATTTCCCCACTGACACTAATGACTCGAAATTGGCGGAGAGCCCTTGAGTGGCCCTTGCAGAGACTCTCCTAAGAGAGGACACTGCATTGGATTGCAGCAGTACCCTCACGTGGCCCTCATTAGCTACACCTCTCGCCAAACTCAATGTGCTGAGTCACCTGTCGGTCTGGCCACTTAAAGGAATTATCCGGAGTAAAATGCACTTTAGATCGATTTATGGATGATTGGGGGTACATACGTTGAGTTGACATCAAAATCATGTAATTCGGATGTGTTTTGAGAAAGTTCGATTGTACCGTTTTCAGTCAAAACTCGTAGCCTGGAAGTGAGCAGGGCATATCAATTTTTATTTTATTTTTATACCTTTATTTTATTTTTATACCTTTAGGTCTTTATGTGGTCGGATAGAGAGTCCAGAATGAATTTCATCAAGCCAGTACCTTTCCGGAAATGTTGCCATCTTTGCTGCCATTTTTGCTGCCATCTTCAGGGGAAAGTCCGTAGGAGTCGTGTGTTCTGGAAATTCACAATTTCTTCGCCGTTTAAAAAAAAAAAAAAAAACATAGTCCAGTCCATACAACTTCATTCAATTTCGAAAGAAATACTGGACTATGTTTTTTTTTTTTTTTAAAAACGGCGACGAAATTGTGAATTTCCAGAGCGTGTTACAACACACTCAGCAATCGACTCCTACGGACTCCTCCTATGGCTTGATGAAATTCATTCTTGACTCTCTATCCGACCACATAAAGACCTCAGGATACTTCGGTTTGGCTTTAGGGACCCTCTACTCACTACCACGTAAGTGTTATGTTGTTTGGAACTGTAGAAGAGGTATAAAAATAGCATTTTGTAGCGGCAAAATTGATATGCCCTGCTCACTTCCAGGCTACGAGTTTTGACTGAAAATGGTACAATCGAACTTTCTCAAAACACATCCGAATGACATGATTTTGATGTCAACTCAACGTATGTACCCCCATTCATCCGTAAATCGATCTAAAGTGCATTTTACTCCGGATAATTCCTTTAATTGCCAGCAGAGTGCTTCTCCATGAAGAAACAGACACACAGAGAGATAGAGAAAGAAAGAGTAAGAGTGATGCAGGCCAGCGGGGGTCAGGGGTCAGGACTCACGTGATCTTCTGTGTGGTGCTGGGGTTCGGGGGCTGCTGCTGGGTGCTGGCCTGGGGGCTGTTCTGAAACAGCACGTTGCTGAAGGCGATGGGGTGGTCACTGTTGCGCATCACCAGTGGGTTGGTGGGAGAGGCAACGGAGAAGTGGCCAGGACGAACAGGCTTGGCTACGCATGACAGGAGAAAAGAACAAGAAAAGAACATTAACAAATACAGCACCAACGTACATAAATAATATGAAACATGCAATATTACTGTAACAGCACAGTACAGAGTGTGGGATTCAGGCAAAACTGAGATGCCATACTGTCACGTTCAGGGTCTGATAACCAAATGGCCTCACTAGTGGTGTCTTCATAGGATCCTTCTAACTTCCTTAGGCTTATTCTTTAATATCCATGCATTATATCATTATGTGCATTTCATACACGTGTATCAGACACTGTGTATTACGTGATGTGATCTTATTTGGACGCTGGCGTGGCTGGCGTGGCCGGCTCACCGATCTGTGCGGCGTGGGGACGCCTGAGCGGGTTGCGGGCCCTCATGACGTCCTTGATGCGCTCGACCTCCTGCTGGTAGCGCCGGCGGTCCTTCATGGCGCTCTCCTTGGCCTCTTTTAGTGCACCCTCCAAGGCCTTAACTCGCTCAGCCGTAGACCGAAGACGTTTCTCCAGTTTAGGAAGCTCACAACGCAGATCTGCATTGTCACGTACCAGCTGTTCAACGGGAGGAGGAGAGAAGGGTGGGGGGTGTAGCAGAAGGGAGAGAGAAAGATTTTTAATTTCACAGATAAAAAAAATAAAAATGTGATGAGAGGAGCAATCCATAGCCATTATGGTTATTCATGCATATCATTCTCAAAGACGAACAGTATTGCTAATTGTGTGAATAGTTTGTCTGTTTGTTTTTATATCGGTTCAAGACTTGGTTATCAGTCTTACTAGGGAATAATTAAAGCAAATATGTAATGCAAATAAAGCATTCAAGAATTTAAATGAATTTAATTTTAAGAGAGAGAGAGAGAGAGAGAGAGAGAGAGAGAGAGAGACAGAGGTTAAAACAAAAGTACGGAAATGAAAAAGAATAGTGCAAGGTTAACACCAAACACCTGTGCTGTGATTTGACAGCATTCGTTTGCATGAGAGAGACAGAGAGAAAGAGACTAGAGAGAGAGGGAGAGAGAGGGAGAGAAAGAGAGAGAAAAAGAAAGAGAAAGAGAGAGAGAGCGACAGATGTCAAACCCCAAATATTTCTCATATTTCCTACCTCCGACAACTACAAAAACCCCATGTGCCTCAGTAGTCCCTTGTGCCTGCATATATAGGGCAGAATTACCATACTGCTGCCGTGACATTCCCGTACTCTCCAAATGTTTTCTCAACTCTGAGAGCATTGGCATAAAAGAAGCCCACGTGCAATTTTAACAGATAATGAAGAGGATGGGAATTGCAGCTGCTCACTGGAGAGATGAGATCCACTCCAGCCTTGATCTCAGGATTTATTGATTTACACGTGAGCCTCTCTGTCAGTCTCTCTGTCTGTCTGTCTCTCTCTCTCTCTGTCTGTCTGTCTCTCTCTCTCTCTCTGTCTGTCTCTCTCTCTCTCTGCTTGCCTGAGTGAGTAAGCACATTAACAGCCTCTAACAGCCCCATGGAGGCTGCTGCTTTTAGGAGGACGCTGCTGCAGCACTGCAGAGATTTGCTTCTGCTGCCTCGGTCCCATTGAAAAGACAAATCCTCTAAGAATCAGAACTTTTGTAGCCTGTGTGTATCAGTATACAGTATACTCTTTTGATCCGGTGAGGGAAATTTGGTCTCTGCATTTATCCCAATCCGTGAATTAGTGAAACACACTCAGCACACAGTGAACACACAGTGAGGTAAAGCACACACTAATCCCGGCGCAGTGAGCTGCCTGCAACTACAGTGGCGCTCGGGGAGCAGTGAGGGGTTAGGTGCCTTGCTCAAGGGCACTTCAGCTGTGCCTACTAGTTGGGGTGCGAACCGGCAACCCTCCGGTTACAAGTCCGAAGCGCTAACCAGTAGGTGTGTGTGTGTGTGTGTGTGTGTGTGTGTGTGTGTGTGTGATAAAGATGTCTGTATTTGTAAGTGTCTGTGTCTATGCTTATGTAAATATATGGATATCTACTTGACATGCTTGTCAAGCTACATTATTTATGCATTCTTTTTCTTGAGGTTGATGACAATGAGGAGAATCAATCTCAATCTACTTAACTGCCTTCATTTAGTAACTATTGAAATGAGATCAGTGGGTGTGACCAACCCATCTTGAGGATCTGAGCTCAACTGTGCCCGTTTGCAGGGTGTCTGTGGTGCCAGGAAGAGAATGCCATACTGCAGTGGTTCAGGGTTGCCAAGGAAATGAATGTAGGAAACTGTGAAGGTGTGTGCATGTGAAAGGAGTGAGATGCGTGTGTGTGTGTGCGTGTGTGTGTGTGTGTGTGTGTGTGAGTGTGTGTGTGATATTTGTGTGTGTGTGTGTGTGTGTGTGTGATATTTATGTGTGTGTGTGTGTGTGTGTGTGTGTGTGTGTGTGATATTTATGTGTGTGTGTGTGTGTGTGTGTGTGTGTGATATTTATGTGTGTGTGTGTGTGTGTGTGTGTGTGATCCAGGGCTAAAGATCGAACCACCACCGTATCCATCACAGAGCTGCAGTATGCTAATTGCTAGCTGATAATGCTATTGTAGCCCTCTCAGAAGAGGACCTACAGTGCACCTTGACTGCTTTCGCAAAAGCGTTTTGTGTGTGTGTCTGTGTGTGTGTGTGTGTGTGTTCTAGCCTGCAGCTTTGTAACTCTGCCCACTATCACAGTGACAGTCTGCAGAAATGGGCTTTTGGGAGAAGGACTGGGGGCGGGGAGAGGAAGCCAGTGATAAAGGGAGAGAACGACAGTCTGAATCTGCGTGTGTGTGTGTGTGTGTGTGTGTGTGTGTGTGTGTATTTCTTTGTGTGAGCAACTATCTGTGTGGGAGGGTGTAAAAGTACTGTGTGCAATACGTATACAGTATGTCCTGTGTGCCTGTGTCTGTGTGTGTGTGTGTGTGTGTGTGTGTGTGTGTATGTGTATGTGTGTGTGTGTGTGTGTGTGTGTGTGTGTGTGTGTGTGTGTGTGTGTCTGTGTGAGTGTGTGGTGATGAATGGACAAGCGACTATCTGCAATTCATTTCATTTGTCTGAGGCAGGCCAGCCGCTGTGTGCCAGGGCACACCTATCTGCGCTGGCATCTCTCTCTGTGTGCTGCAGCAGCCCCAGTGCCCGCTGAGCCCCACTCGGCTAGAATTACTAGCTCTGTGGCATCGACCGCCGTGATTGATGACAACGTCGCCATTTGGCCCTGCCCACTGGAAGCCAGGGGGACTGAAAGGAAAGGAGGGGAAACTAGCACGCTAATGGTGCTTGTGTAACTAGCGCTGCACCCCCCACACAAGCATCGCAGAGCGCCTTGATTAAGGGCACAGGAACAGAGGGGTAGTGGGAATGATGAATGGACATAATGCTGCACTACACCCATCTAAGGATGGTGCTACTTCTTCTTAAACATATAATTACCTAACCACTCCTGTTAGCAGGTTGGTTGGTGTGATGCAGTATGTTGTTGTTGTCATCCTATTGTGCAACAGCGTGGTGGAGGAATGCATGCTGAAGTAGAGGTGCTGGTCAGAAGGTTATCACATTAAAGCCAGAGTAGAAACACACTCTGATCTCTTGATATATTTAAAGGCCGACGTTTCAACTAACAGCCTTTATCAAGGTTCCATCAGGGTTATTCTGTGCAGTGATAAAATATCAAATCTATTCTTTTCAGTTGAAATTTCTAAACCCTAATAGGAAACCCCAGTTACGAGTGGGAACAGACTCCACCAAAAATACATATTTAACACCTTGATAATATTTCAGCTTGTTTTTCCAGGGATCTTTCATTCAGTGCCTGGAATATCACTACGCACTGGAAATGCTGAGTATGTCCTCTGTTTCCCCTCATCTCCTCTGAAATGATTATGGAGACCCGTGGGGTTCTGGGAACGGACATATTGGCTAGCCCATGAGGTGGCGGAAAGATCAATGAGCTGCTCCCAACAGCATGTATGTATGCGAGCCATAGCACAACACAGTTCAGTGTTCCTGGGGCCGGCTGCTGCTTGTGTAATATAAAGCCTGCTCATCACAGGGAGCTGGTTCTGTGCGCGCCTGTCATTTAGCGGCTGTTTTGTCTGAGGCTGAGCTGTGCTCTGCTCTGCCCCCGCCGGTGGAGGAGGCCTGAATGAGACATAAAGAGACCTGGGCGTCGGCGACACAGACAGTGGGGACACATAATGAGCCAACTGCACTTCCTCTCTGACAGATGGAGCAGAGAGAGGAGGGGAGGAGAAGAGAGGGGGAGTGGAGAAGAGAGGAGGGGAGGGGAGGAGGGGAGAGGAAAGGAGGAGTGGAAGAGAGAGGAGGAAAGAGGGGGAGAGGAGAGGCAGACCAACAGGCGGAGACCCCAGATTGGCCAGAATAATGATCTCTTTAGTGGCAGACATTAATAGGCAAATGATCACACACATGCCCCACCCCAGAAAACAGACACACACTCTCGCGCACACACACACACACACACACACACACACAGACACACACACACACACACACACACACACACACACACACACACACACACACACACACACACCCACACACACACACACAGCTTTGCATTGGAACATTTTGGGATTATCTTTGGATCACCGAACACATCTCTTAGTTAACACTGCAGTCTCTGCCCACAACACAGATTGTAAAATTCGCTGACCTGTTTGTGAACTTTTGTAAGCTGGTCCAGGTTGTTTTCAAGAAAGGAAATCTTCTGTTTCTGGGTGGAAGACCCCCCACTATCATCAGGCTCCAATTCGGAGCTCTGGAGACACAGGAAGAGGGATTTGTCAGAGAGTGGTCTCAGACCGGGAGAGAAAGTACTTAGTATCAAGTACTTAAGCAAGTTTCCCTCTCTCTCTGGCACTTACTCGTTTAACCCGCGTCGTGAGGTCTTGAACAAACAGCTTCCTAAGGTTGTGCAGGGTCTGGAGTTCGCGGGCCTTTAGGGGAAGATGAGAGGACTGTGTTAAAACAGGGGACAAATCCAGTAGCAGCAGGATCCTGGAAGCATGATCAAGAAGCAGCATAATCCACCATGTTCTACCAAGGGTTCTACCGTGTACAGGGATTTCAGTGAGAGCTATCAAGGTTTCTCAATATACAAAATAGACAGATTTCTCAATCATCTTATCACTTTTTTATCAAAGCAGTTTCTCCCCATCTTGAACAAATAGCAATGCTTTAGTACATCCATGCAATTGATTTTTCTGTCTGTTGTTTCTGTCTGCTGTTTTTTGTATTTTCATTTGCTAATGTCATGTTGGTCAAAGTGCACTATGGTTCCCTGCTGAATAGTCCTACCCCATAAAACAAACTGGCCTGATTTCATCACTTCTGTCATTACATGCAAATGTGTTGAACTAGCTGTCATACTAGCTGTAACTAGTTGTCAT
>NW_027468837.1:7765472-7920472 GCF_046254945.1 Alosa pseudoharengus | reverse complement strand
TGCGCACCACGATGGAGGAGTTGCTGTTGTCCAGGATGGGCGTCTCCTCCATGGGCTCCAGACGCACCACGCCTGGGCTCAGCTGCTCCGTCTCAGGCACCTCCTCACCTGGGAGAGGGGAGGTGAAGGAGAGAGGGAGAGAGAGAGGGAGGGATAGAGGAAGTCAGGGAGGGAGAGGGGGATGGATGACGGGAGAGAGGAAGAGAGAGAGGGAGACGGGGAGGGAGGGATGGAGGGTAGAGGAGGGAGAGAGGGAGAGAGGGAGGGAGGGGAGAGGGAGGGATGGAGAGAGGGGAGGCAGTGGGAGAACTGGGTTATTACCTGGGTTATGTTTTTACTGCAGTGTTTGTTTGTTTGTTTCTCTGCCTGTCTGTAAACAGGATTATGCTAAGTTAGTTTTCACTTCCGCTAACATTATGAGACATGCCATTTAGCCCAACTAGAAGAGTTCTCTTCAAGTTACAGAGTGTAAACGTGAATTTACAGAGTGTGTGAGTGGGGGACAGACAATGAGTGAACTTGCAACTTCAATGTGCTATGAGATATATGAGCTATATTATGTGTGTGTGTGTGTGTGTGTGTGTGTGTGTGTGTGTGTGTGTGTGTGTGTGTGTGTGTGTGTGTGTGTGTGTGTGTGTGTGTGTGCTCGTGTGTGCGCATGCATACACTCGCATACATGTCTGGGTGCAAGTGTATCTGTCTGTGTGTGTGTGTGTGTGTGTGTGTGTGTGTGTGCGAGTGTATCTGTGTGTGTGTGTGTGTGTCTGTGTGTGTGTGCGTGTGTGTGTGTGTGTGTTGTATGTCCCCACCATTGCGCCAGCGGTTGAGCTCAGCCTCCAGCTTCAGGATGGTGTCCCTCAGGGTCTTGTTCTTCTCCTTCTCCTTTTCGTACTTCTTCTTCCACTGCTCAGCCGTCAGCTCCAGGTTCACGGAGGCGGTGTTCCTGATGGTCTTGGCCCTGAGGCGGAGTGACAAGACCACATACCAAGGGGTCACTTCAGGACAAGGACCACAGGACAGGTCCCCAAATAATGATACAGGTAGCTAAACAGAGTCTACAAATGTTATATCAAAAACAAAACTAACACAACTTTAGTTTACCCAAGGTAATGCAACAAATCGCTGCTGTCGGGTGAAAACCTTGTATCTCCAAATCCATAAATTTTCACAAAAAGAAAAAAAAAAAACCTTGTATTTTTTAAATAATCCAAAGCAGCGAAACGTGGGGCAGGGTAAGAAAAAACAGTAAGTAGCCTACATCCTGTGTGATGACTAGGCAACATGATAGAGGATCAGACATCTGAATGGGGTTCTCACCGTTGGCCAAACATGAGGGTGGATTTGGTCTCGGCATCGTTGTAGCTTGAGGGGGAGCAGCAGATGAACATGGTGGTGCGGCAGTTACCTCCCAGAGAGTCCTGCAGGATACGCGTCATCTTGCTGTCACGATACGGCACATGAGTTTTCTGTAGGAAGACAGAGGGGGAAAATAGACAGAAAGAGAAACCAGAGAGAGAGAGAAAGAGAGAGAGAGAGGGAGTGAGAGAGAGATGCGGATCAAAATGTACGTTCCAATAGAGACAGCCTTGCCAAGAATACAGAATGTCTGTCTGCAACTGTCTACAAAAGTGTGTGTATGTGTGTGTGTGTGTGTGTGTGTGTGTGTGTGTGTGTGTGTGTGTGTGTGTGTGTGTGTGTGTGTGCTTGCTCACCGTTCCCTCTGCCAGAGCAGAGATCACGTTGCCGAGAGCGGACAGAGATTTGTTGATGTTTTTAGCCTCATCCAGGACAGCTCCCTCTGCACCAGTCTTACTGACCTAGAAGAGGAGGACAGAGAGCTGGCGTCTTCACTTTCACTCACTTCTCCTCTCTCATCCCTCACTCTGGAACATCACCCCTCTCCCTTCTCACTCAATACTACCCACAGCACACTTCACTTTAGCAGCCCAGGCATGCATGAACATAAACAAACAAAATCCACCCACACACGCACACCCACACACACACACAGACACACACACGCACAAACAAACAGGCACACACAAACACGTGTACTGTACACACACACACAGACAGACAAACACACACACAGACAGACACACAAACACACACACACACACACACACAAAAAGATTACACCAGCACATCATCTTACCTTCTCACTGCCAGCCAGGTCCACCAGGTAGAGTTTGCCACAGAGCTTCTGCTCCGTCTCCACATGCTCCTGCTTGATATTGATCAGGAAGATGCTGTGACTGCGTGAGCTGTGCTCATTCATGTCTGTGGCAGAGTGACAGAGATAAAAGAGAAAGAGAGAGAAAGAGAGAGAAAGAAGGAGAGAAAGAGAGAGAAAGAAGGAGAGAAAGAGAGAGAAAGAAGTGGCCAGGTGTGAGAGAAGTGATTCAAAGGAGTGAACGGTTCACAAGCCAAATCAAAGTTCAGGCATGTATAAATAAACAGATGTCATGAGTGTGCTGCAAACGGTTTTGGAGAGATGTGCCTGAGCACTGATCTTATGAGAGTTATTCTGACAGAAGCAAAGCATCCCCTGGCCCCAAACACTCCACTGCACTCTCTATAGGGCCATAGGGAAGTAGTAACGTGTTTGCTTATACAGTACTGTAAAGTAGCCTACTGTATTCTTTCAGTAATGTGTTGTGTACTGTATGCTCTTAAAGGAAAACTGAAACGGAATAGTACTGTAAGTAAGGTGATATAACAGATGTGTTATCAGTCGTATAATGCTTAAAAAGAAGGGAAAAAAGGGATAAAGATGCTATATGCTGTGTGGGATAGAGATGCTATATGCTGCTACATGGGATAGAGATGCTATATGCTGCTACATGGGATAGAGATGATATATGCTGTGCAAGGGCGTAGGTTTGGTCTGAGCTTTCGTGGGGACACTACCCACTGCGCCCCCCCCCCCCCCCCCCCCCCCGAAAAAAAGCCACTCAACTCTTTCACCAGCCACTATAGATATATAAAATGATTAAAATGTGCAACTGTCCAACTATCCATGATTAAAATGTGCTACTGTCCAACTTGATCTAACTATACTGTGTAGCCTACATAATCTGATTTTAATATGTACAGATAAACATTTATTTTCTATTTGGTCTGTTATGAAATCATGCATTGACCCATTTAAGCACAGCTCAGTTTTAAGAAACTTAAATACATGCATGCTTAGCATTTTGTGAAAAGAAATCATTAAGGCTACATTGACAAACTCTTAACGTGAGCTGCATGTATATTCTCTGATTCTAATATTTACAGATATCTACGCGATGTAAGCACAGTTCAGTTTTAAGAAATGTTTAAAGCCGAAAGACCATGTTGAATTTTGCTACAATTTATTTCAAAACCGGATTACTCTGGAACAGCAAACTATACACGGGAATGCATTACACCTTTGTGTTCGGTAAGGTCTGCTGTTTATTCTGATATATGGTTTTTCATGTGTTGCGTGAAGAGTGTGTATTCCACCAAGATGAATGGATGTGGAGATGGGCGCAGAGAATAATTATTACATCTCTTATTTTTCTCTTATTTTCTCTTATTTTTCTCGCAAACTGTTTATCACAGCAAATAGTGGCTATCTAGCACCGTTTAAAAGCTTAAACGGCTCTTTCGTGTGACACATGTGTGATGAGTAGCCTACTTGTCGAGGAGTTCAACAGAGAATGCTGCTACATGGGATAGAGATGCAATGCTGTGTGGGATAGAGATGCTATATGCTGCTACATGGGATAGAGATGCTATATGCTGTGTGGGATGGAGATGCTATGCTGCTACATGGAATAGAGATGCTATGCTGTGTGGGATAGAGATGCTATATGCTGCTACATGGGATAGAGATCCTATATGCTGCGTGGGATAGAGATGCTATATGCTGCGTGGGACAGAGATGCTATAAGCTGTGTGGGATAGAGATGCTATATGCTGTGTGGGATAGGCTATATGCTGCATGGAAGGGAGAGATGCTATATGCTGCGTGGTAGGAAGATGTCCCCTATTAATAGAGCCAGAGAGATGGCAGCCTGGCCACAGCCTGAGGCCTTAGCAGCACTCACTTGTGACGGCCACGTGACGGGCAGCTTTGCCCTCGTCGATGACGTCCATCACCTCCTCGGGGCTGGAGACGAAGCGCTCGGTGCAACCCTGAGACACACAGAAGAACCACGCAACTGTCAGTCAGGAGCTACGACCAGAGAATAACGTACATGAAGAGAGAGACATGCATTACAATGTATGATTTGTGGTGTAATTACATCTGACAGGTCAACAGAGGTATTTCTCAGGCAATTACCTCTGAATAATGACCTCTGGTCTGGTTCACTGAGTATTGCCCAAAGGCAACGAGTTATTGCTGTGCTAACAATGCTATTTTAATGGAGCAATATCCTAAAATACGATGTCACACTGTAGTATTCTATAAACGTTAGATTTCACTAGTAACAAGTGATCAATCTCCCCAAAGCCAAAGGGACACTGCTTAATGACTTATGCTGCTCTGCCATCTGATGTGAAATGAGTATAAAAATAACACACAGGCTGTGATGATTGCTTTTGGCTTTGGGATTCTGAGTCAGGACTTCACTGCCTTGGACACACACACACACACACACACACACACACACACACACACACTTGTACAGATGGCCATCAGAAAAACAGTCCACTGACTCATTTACCTTGACGTAAGGGACCCTGTTCTTGTCCTCATGGACCGCCAGGTTGGTTTTAGTCACTGTGGGCAGAGAGGAGGAGAAAAACAAACACAGATCGACAATGTGAAGGAATGAGACCATTAGACTGACGCATGAGACAGAGAGAGAGAGAGTCCAAGAAGGCACACTCATCACTAGCAAGGCCCGCACGAGAAGCTTGATGAGATTCAGATGACGCAACCCCCCCCATGGGAGTCGCCAGTTATCCCAATGACAGCCTGGAGTGCTGAAGGGCGCGCTCACTCAGGGCAGACTCATACTGAGACGCTCAACATCTGATGGAGCGCGAGCCAGGGCATCACTTCACCTCAGCTCGGGGATGATGGGGAATAAATAAACATGCCTGGTCTTTCACAGGAAATAACACTTCCAGTCGTTTTCTACTGGGAAAGCTGGTGTAAGGGCCTCTTTGTCCCCACCTAATGCGAATATGTGTGCACACATGAACACACGCACACACGCACACACACACGCTCGCATGCACACAGACACACACACACACGCGCACACGCACACACACACACACAAATCTGTTGTACATTCAGTGACTTGACACACTGAGCCCCAGCTGCATTTGTCCCCCAGTGAATGTGATTTTGCCTGAGCTTATCGCATTGCTTTCTCCTGCCCGCTTTGTGTCGGCTAGCTGACTCACATCACGGTGGGCGCGGGCATACAGATGACAGGCTTTATTATGCCAATGTTCATTATGCCATGTTAGCCCACCCATAATAGATAGATACACCCTGCACTGCTCAGACAGGCTAAAGCAAACATCCCCTAAGCCTTTTACAAGATAAAAAAAGCATGGCAGCATTCTCACCATCCAGCAGGTCACGGATTTTGTCCATGTAGATTTCAAAGTAGGAAACCTGACAAAGGAGAGGCAAGGCAGAGAGGGAAAAGTACAGAATTAGATAGAGAGAGAAATAAGCTGACTGGAAAAAAAAGACTTCTGCACGAAATCGAGTAGGTGGGTACTTTTTTTTTCATTAGGACATTAAATAATAGCTAAAAGCTGCCTAGACAGTGAAACACTATAAATAAATGTTTTGATTGGTTTGTGACAACATCATTGGCTAAAATCATTCTTTTGCATTCGGTTACCATGACTACTCTCATCGCTCTCTAGAACAGACTGTTTGTCTTTGCTGACTTTGTGGAAGTAATGGGGCCTCCTTGATGCACTGATTGCTCTTTACTATAGCATCGGCCTACCTTGATGAGGAACTCCAGGTTTTCATCCATGGTGAAGATGTGGTTGAAGATGTCTTCAGCAATCCTGGGGATGATGCCCATGTTCTGGCGGTCATGCAATTTACCCTGTGGCAAGGTGAAACAAAAATGGCAATTTAGACACTGTTTTATGAGAGCAAACACAGGATCCTTAGATGAGATTATGCTTCATCTCCATACCTCCATGGTGTGGGTTTTTCCAGAGGAGGTCTGGCCATAAGCAAAGATGGTACCATTGTATCCTCCCAGCACATCTACAGAAAATGCAGACAAGTTGCAGCGTTACTCAAAGGGAGCAATTAGTTTATTAAGTGATGATGCAATAATGGGATAATAAATCTGTTTCTGGGTCCCACAGCTTCCAGAGCCGCTCATTTTCCTCCATAGACAGCAAAAAATAAACTATTTTGTCCACTATTCAGAGTAGCCTTTAAGAAAATTGTCCTCCTATACTCACTTGTTGCCTCAACCTAATAAAATCCTATTTTTCGTGGCTGCGTTAGTAGGCCTAAACGATTTTTGATGAAAAAGCTGTTGGGCCGTGATGTTGGACTTAACAACCGAATAGGAAATGGACCTTCACTTTCACCTCCAAGCTCCATATGACAAGCTTCGATTTGTGACAAGTTTTAATGCATTATCCAGTGCACTGAAACATATAGGGCCCAAATTTCAACTTTGGATGTATTTCAAATCTTCAGTCTATAGTGTCAAGCTAACGGACCGAACAATATTCTCATTTCACATTCTCATTAATAGACATTTGACAGGTTAGACTTAAGACTTTTCATGTCATTAATATAAGGGCACCCACAGACTTCCTGAAGGTTAAATACTATAATAATGCTGAGTCACTTATTCAGTATTTTCACCACTAAGAGTTTGTATATAGTTATCAGACTCAAGAGCTCTCAATATGTCTTGTTTTTCCCGAATCGACCCCATTTCATGTAGACCAATTTAATCCAGTCCTTCTAAACCTGTAATGAAACGTGCTCCCTGCAGCGATAGCGAGGGCATCTGAGGTTGCGTAGGCTGACACCAGGGAGCGCGGCAGCCGCGGCTAAATGAGCCTGTCAGCCGGCAGAAAGCCGGCGAGGAGGAGTGGAAATGAGGAGCAGCCGATAAGAGTGTCCACAGTCAGAGCGGTGCGCCGGCCATGAGCCCGTCCGCTTTATCTGCAGCCTCCAGCCAGCACTGGACCTCCTCAACTCCGTGCCTTCAACTCCAGCTCTCTGAGTCTTAACTTCCCACCACCATCACTGCCTGGCCTGATTTTCATTCCCCTCTCTCTCTCTCTCTCTCTTTATAGTCACTCCTTTTCTTTGTCTGTTTTATATTTTTTCGTAGCTCTTTCTCTGTGTCTTGTTCTCTTTTTATCACTCTCCCCCTCGTCTCTCTTTGTCTGTCTGTTTCTGCGACCTCGTCTGTTACTGGGTCAGATGATCAAAGCTGACTCAATTAAGACGACGTGCTGTCCTCTCAGGGAGAGAGAGAGAGAGAGAGAGAGAGAGAGAGAGAGAGAGAGAGAGAAGGCAGAGAGAGGGAGAAGAAAAGACAGAGAGGAACACGACAACGCTATTGCTAATCAATGGAAGAAATTCCATTCACAGATGAGAGCAAAAAAATGAAGGAAAATGTGAGAAAAACAGGCAGCAAGAAAGTAAAAGATTAAGAGGTAGACTGAGGGAAAGAATGAGAGATGAAAGAGAGAGAAAGAGAGAGGTAGAGGGGGAGAAAGAGAGGGAGGGAGAGCAGAGGAATGGGTAAGACTGCATAATCTTGTTTTTCTATGAATATTTGCATGTTGAATGTTTATTGTGGATCCATGAGCGAGCGAGCGAGGGAGCAAGGGAGGGAGGGAGAGGCAGAGGGAGGAATAAAAACAGATAAACAGAGGCGGACGATCCGCAAGCTCTCATTTATCCGATGAGTCAAGCACAGACGATGCTGATAAAGATGAATTTCACTCGTCTTCTTAACGACTCTGGGCTGGACTTGTACTGTATTTCAGCTCAAGATTGCCGTTTTTGCAACAACATCTCAGTGTCCTCATCTGAACCCCAGGACTGTACTGCAGCGTCTCGTGCAAAGACGTTAAATATTAAAAATGCTTATGCAGGGCCCTGAGGCTAACTGGAATAATAATAACACAAGGCACTTTGTTTATTTCATCTCATCTCTGTTAAAGAGAGATCCAGACAAAGGACATCAGTAAGACATTTGGACAAGCCACTGGGACGTACCTTTAACGATTTGCTTGGCGCAGGTGTTGTACACCTGCTCCTGAGTGGTGTTGGTGGGAAACACGCGGTCAAACACGTAGGACTTGCCCTGGACAGGAGCAAAACACAAAACAAGCAAAACAGACTATTATCCCACAGCCCACTATGTTCCCTTTGGGCAGCTGTTGACATAGATGAAAATGTCTCTCTCTCCCTCTCTCCGTCTCAAATGTGGTCAGTTGAGTGGATCATCATGAATGTGTGTGTGTTTGCCTGGGACAGTTTTTAGAGACAGTATTCATCATCATTAACAGACATTTCCAAATAGATTACGCAACAATGCAAAACTGGAGCATAATGACCATAAGAAATAAACAAAAACTAAAGACAAAACAAAACAGAGAGTACACAACAGACTTTGCGCTCGACTGACCAATATTACACACAGTACTGACAACACAGTACTGCCTATAACACACAATGCACAACTATTCTATTCCATACCTTGTGTGTGTGTGTGTGTGTGTGTGTGCAGTGTTGGGGAGTAACGGAATACATGTACCGGCGTTACGTATTCAGAATACAAATTATGAGTAACTGTATTCCGATACAGTTACAAGTTAAATAGTTGGTATTTAGAATACAGTTACATTGTTGAAACCAATGGATTACATGACGATACTTCTCTGTTTCATAAGTTTATTCACGCTCTAAATAAATAAAGGCAACTCAGAAGCTCCTAAAAGCAATCTATGATTTCCATGTTTAAATCCAAGCCCCGCCGTCTTGCACTAGCCTCAAAACGCAGCCAGCGCGCATTATGGACGCGTCATCGGAGACCCTGAAATGACTGTTTGCACAGCAAATTAGGAGTAAAGTAAGTGGAGGTAACTCCTGTTCCTCACTGATCGCGGTTCCTGATGTCTGTTCAAAGGATATTTTCCCAAGTATTAATAGCTCAGGGCCCACTTCCCCGATAACGACGGAGATACGCTCTTAAGAGGGTTTTCTACGATTCATCTTACGATCGTTCGTTTGATTTTTCCGACTGTTTCCCGAACATGCTCGTAGCGTGAACGCGCGTGCACTGCTCTTAAGATGCTCTTAAGGGGAGCTGTCCACGTTAATAGTTCTGAAATATCCTCTGATTTGACGGTGATGTCAGGTGACTGCACGTCACAGCTATAGGCCTACCATTTAAACTTCGGATCGATCTACACATTAATTCACATCAATACGAAAATAAAACACTTTGACATCTGCATGTAAGCATCCCAAGTAGGTTATATACCACACAGAGACATAAATAATTGTAATTATTTTAAGATTAGATTGTTGCACCATGCAATAATTTTTCGCGGTGCCACTTATGAACACGTTTGAAGATAAGAAAGAAGTCGAGTAAGAAAGAGAGGAAATGTGTAGGCTTAGATTTTGATGCAGTAGGCTACAGACTAAACCACATGTTGCTTTCTCTGCTTTTTACCTCATAGGCCTAATAAAATATTCACTTAGCAAAGATAAGGTCAAACTATTCTGGCAACGTCTCGTTTCATAACTTGATTGCATTTTTGTCCGCTTTTCATCACATTATTATGACCATTAAATGTAGGCTATTTTGCACGCTAAAATCTGATTCATCACAGGTAAACACAATAAAGAATGGGAACGTAAGTTGGATTATGTATTCTAAGTTGTAATTCCTCTGTATGTCCTGTTGGTGACCTCAGTGAGAAGTACTGTTAAGACGCTCTTAGCCGGTAACGAGTACTCTGGAGCACTCGTAGATCTACGAGTGTTTTCACGACGCTCTTAAGCTACGATGGTTTCGGGAAACAGTCGGCAAATCTTAAGACGTTCGTAAGAGGGACTTTACGACGCTCTTAGGCTTAAGATGCTTTCGGGGAAGTGGGCCCAGGCTACTTCGGCCAATCGGTTACACAGTTTGCTAATCAATAAACAGAGCCTATAGTTCACGTGTTGATTTAGACCTAGCCTACAATTAAACCAATCTCTAAAATAGGCACTGCATTCTAAGTTTTTTATTCTAACTTAAAATAGCTTTATGGATTCTTTTTTTTTCTAATTAGATGCCTACGTTTTAAAATGAATTATATGGTGGAGCCTCTGAAGAATTATTCTTGCGAGTAGGCTAGCATATTTTAACGTGCGGTTTTTGATTGTCATTACGCAATCACGTTCATTTTGAGAGCACTGATATACAGTAGCCTAGATAGTGTTTACATTTACAGGTCATTTGCGTTCCACCTGTCATATGCGCCCCTCACTTGTACTGGGTTGATGCCACCGAAAAATCTCATAGGTACTAATATATTTTCTGGCTACGCCCTTAAAGTAGCCTATTTATTTAGTTTGTTTTAATTAGCCTAGTCGCCTGCTGTACAGTAGTTTTAGTGGTCACCTTGCTATTTTAAAGTTGTATCAGGTAGCTTAGTTGACTTTACATTCTCCTATGTGGGCCTAACACTTCAGCCATTTGGAACAGAAGAACACACCAGAATAGGCCTGTTTAGTAGGCCTAAGCAGGATTTGATGGCCGCATTCCTACACTTATAAAATCCAATTCAATGCGGAAGTAATCTAAGTATTCAGAATACGTTACTCAGATTGAGTAACGTAACGGAATACGTTACAGATTACATTTTTGGGCATGTATTCTGTATTCTGTAACGGAATACGTTTTGAAAGTAACCCTCCCAACACTGTGTGTGTGTGTGTATGTGTGTGTGTGTGTTTAATTGTGTGTGCGTGTGTGTGTGTGATCATTGGTCAGATGAGTGTGCTCATCACTCTATATGACACAAGTGCTTTGTGGGTAAAGGTCATCATGATGAGTCACCGGGAGGGACCCACTTGAAGTTACTGGTGAAGCCATAAGAATGATCAGAGCAGCTCCAAGGATACAGAGAGGACAGAGGCAGCGGAGGAGGAAGAGTGCAAAGAATGGATGGATGGATGGATGGATGGATGGATGGATGGATGGATGGATGATGGATGGATGGATGGATGGAGACAGAGGATGAAAGGCAGCCGAGAAAGAGGGAGCCAAGGAGGAAGAATGCATAGGATGGAGGGATGAATGGAAGGATAGAAATGGAGGATGACAGGCAGCCGAGACAGAAGGAGCGGAGGAGGAATAGTACAAAAGATGGAGGAGGAGGAGGAGGAGGAGTTAATGGCCGCTCTGCTCCGGCCTGGTTTTCCTGATTCAATCAAGCCACAGCAGGCAGAACAAAATGGAGGTAGCCATAGAGCATCTCCATGATAAAGCAAGAGACAGACACGTTGATGCCAAACCCACCCAACACACACACACACACACACACACACACACACACACACACACACACACACACACACACCACAGCGGGGCTCCAGCAGCAGGCCTGCGTTAATTAGACCCCATATTCCCTCTCCTCCACGCTCTTTGCTCTCCCTCCCTCCCTCCCTCTCTCTCTCTCTTTCTCTCTATCTCTCTCTCTTTCTCTCCCTCCCTCCCCATCACTGTGTTCCTCTCCCCTAGCCTCTAGCTTTTAGGATCATAGACACTGAATAATGAAAGCATGCACAGCATACGCACTCTGTCCAGATGAGCCTAAAACACCAGAGTAACACATGCATACATTTTCAAATAAACACACAGCCCAAAGCCAAGGAGAGATGAAAGGACACACCAGACTAAAGAGGAATAAAAGTCTCTGATTGGGCCCCCGTAACCCCCCCCCTCCCCAAAAAAAGAAAGCCTTCACTTGTTTACCAGGACGTGTGAGCCAGTGTTGTTTAAAGGCTCATCTAAAGAGCAGCTCATATGCTGATTATGCATGCTGAACTGCCACACGGAGCACAGCGATATGGGCCTCATTTCACAGCAAATGAGCAGAAAGGGTTACGTAAGTGGGCTTACAGTGCTGCTGTGCCAGTGGTGTGTGTGTGTATATGTATGTGTGTACGTGTCTGTGTGTGTGTGTGTGTGTGTGTATGTATGTGTCTCTGCGTGTGCGTGTATGTGTGTGTGTGTGTGTGGCCATGTGTGTGCGTGTGTGTGGCCATGTGTGTGTGTGTGTGTGTGTGTTAAAGAAAGACCGAAAGAGCAAGATAAGGGTAGACAGAGTGAAGTGTCCTGTCTGCGTTTGATAAGATATTTGTGTCTCTGTGTATGTGTGTGTGTGTGTATGTGCGTGTGTGTGTGTGTGCGTGTGTGTGTGTGTGTGTGTGTGTATGTGCGTGTGTGTGTGTGTGCGTGTGTGTGTGTGTGTGCGTGTGTGTGTGTGCCTCTGTGTGTTCATGTGTGCGTCTGTCCTGTTCTTGTTCACCCACATCCCCATTAGCAGTCTGCCAGGCCCTTCAGTCTTTTGTGAGGAGGAGATTTAAGAGGGAGGGGTGCCGGAGCACGGCCACAGACCACAGCCCGGATGGTGAGAGAGGGGCAACCAGAGCGAAGAAGAGACGGAACAGGAGGAGGAGGAGGAGGGGGGTGAAGAGGGGAGCCGGAGATGAATGCAAATGGATGGTCCCAATGATGTGCTGTGCTGTGCTGTGCTGTTCTGTGTAGCCCGGACCGAGGACAGAGGGGCTTTTACATTGCCTGAGTAGAGAGGGCCAGCGGCTGGCCACGGATCTGTAAGCAGAGCAGCAAAGCCTGCAGAACCACCAGTCAGCCCCCCCTTCCCCCTCTTTCTCTCCCTCTATCCCTCTCTCTATCCCTCCTTCCCTCTCTCTCTCTCCTTCCAACCCTCTCTCTCTCTCCCTCCATCCCTCTGTCTCTCCCTCCATCCCTCTCAATCTCTCTCCCTCCATCCCTCTCTCTCTCTCCCTCCTCCTCTGCATGCTCCTTTTCATTTCACCTCCTCATGTCACAATGGCTCAGCAGCTCTGTGATTGTGAGAGGGAGAATCAAACATAAATAAATAAATGAAAATAAATAAATAATGAATTGAGAAAAAGCAGATTGATATGTAAGAGGATTAGGGATTTTGCTTTTTAAAGCAACAGCCATCGCAGGCTTTGGATATGGAGAGGAGAGCGAGTCTCTCTCTTTCTCTCTCTCTCTCTCCTCCCCTCATCTTGTCCTCCCTGCTCTGCTCATCTCCTTGCTTAACTCTTTCCTCTACGGCAAGCCAGGCAGCCCAAACAGACAAAGAGGATTTTCCTCTCCCCAGCCCTACAAGAAGTAGACCAATTCCATCAAACTGGAGCACCCTGCATAATTCATTGGCTGTGTGGGAGAGAGACAGAGGTTGGGGGAAAGTGAGAGAGAGGCGCTGGGGCAGGCAGTGTGGAGGGCTGGGTGCACTGCACGGACGTGGGTGGGGGAGTTTCAGCTAGTGAAGGTGACAAAGAAAACATAAACATTTTGATAGAACAGAGGAAAATGGAAAAGGGTCGATAAAAAAGGCTATGCTCTGGCAGAGAGGTTGTGGATGAGAGAAAGGGAGAGCATGAGAGAGACTGGAGGAGAGAGAGAGAGAGAGAGAGTGAGAGAAAGAGTGAGAGTGAGAGAGAGAGAGGAAGAGAGAGAGAGAAAGAGGCAATGAGAAGGGGAGGGGGAGTACAAAATAACAGATGAGGCCATTCTCAAGGCCTTTTCGACTGCATGGATATCACACTGTGTCTTCCACCGGGAGGGGGAGGGAAAGCAACATGACAGACAGCCAGAGAGAAAAACAACATCCAATGAGACAGAGAGAGGAAGGGAGAGAGAATAAGCGAGTGAGAGAGAGAGAGGGAGGAAGAGAGAGAGAGAGAGCACATTGTAAACACTGGCCCAGACACCGCCCTGCCAGGAGGATACAATTATTAACCCAAGACTGGAGCACCAGGATGAGCTATCCATCTCTATCCCCACCGAGGGAGGCCCCATTAACCATGTAACAGTGGAAGTGGTCCCCAGCCTGTAACACGGCTCCAGCCTGTAACATGCGCTGACCCTCCATCTCCCAGCCCTCATGCTGCCATCAGCTGTCTGTGAGTGGGCAGTAGGCCTCCACGCGGAGCCCAAATGTGTTCATCTGGTGTCCAACTCGACATGGATCAATTAAAGCAGGATGGTCCTTGCAATCGCCAGAACTCAGCCTTTGTGGAAAACAAATCTTCCATTCATGCTCGTTTGGCAGGGCTGGGAGGGGCTCTTTTGGCAGGTGTTGGTATTTCAGCCGTAAAGCCTGCATTCATTACAAAGACATGATGACCGGATGAGACGACGTAGCACAGCGGACCCAGGAAGGAGTCAAGATAGAGAAAGAAGCCCGCTACCGGAGATCTGTTTCTGTCTGGGGGGATATTGAGACAGGGAGTGGGACTGAGCAGTAAGCGAAAAGGCGCTCTAGAACGAGTATTGACTTTTGGTGTACCGGATATTCAATTAGGAAAATAAAATCCCCCGGAGACTACTAGCGGGTGTGAGTGAGTAGAATGCTGAATGAAAAAAGGAATGGCTAACATGCGTAAACATTGAGCGATGCTGCTGTGGCATGCAAACAAATGAATGTAGGTTTCAAATGTCCCTGTGCACCTCCACACTTTATCTTATTCGGACGGAAAGCCAATGCACCACAAATTGGGCTCATGCTAGTGGCAGTGACAGCCATCATCAAACACCCATTTTTAAACACATGACGGAAACAGCATGTTTCAGGAAATGCTAAAGCGTTCCCTGCTCGTGTAACAAGATTAACATACACCAACACACATACACACACACAGGACGGAGCACACAACACAATTGTGACTGTGAGTCAATATAGGCCAAGGCTTCTCCCAAACAATCTTTCCATCCGCCATAATGGAAGCTATAGACTGAAATCTTGCACTGCCCATTCCCAGAAGGTCCAGGCTGACTCGCCCACTAATGGATTCTCATTGGACATGATTTAAGTGGAGGGGGGAGACGGGAGGACACAGATACAGGCTACACTCTCTGAAATCAGCCAACGCAGAGTGGGGAGGAAAGCGTGGTGTGTGTGTGTGTGTTTGTGTGTGCGTGGCGAGTTAATGCCTAGCAGATGCTGAGGCACCATGGCTGAAGTCATCGCTGTGACTCAGTATCTGCCTGGCTAATGACTGCACACTGAGGTGCCTGCTATCTGATCTCATGGCAACCAACCAGCACTGCCTTTGGTGATTGTCTAAACAGAATCAAATCAACATCAGAAGCAGTCACCAGCAATAGGTGCCTGACATCACAATTAACACACACATTTATTAGGCCAGCCAATCATCTTCAAAGTAACAGAATTAGAAATATTGTGAAGGATGAATAGGTCTAAAGGACAAAAGGAGTGCAAGTACAAGATAAGTGTACGATGTAAGATACAGTATCAGCCTATGTCAATACTGGAGCTGTATGAATGAATGAATGAATGAATTATTGAAAAGTTAAAATACAATGTTTGTGATGGCATCAAGGGGCATCTGTCAGTATGACCTAACAGAATCCTGCCCCCGTTCAAAAATGGATTAAAAATGGAGGGGATTTTAGATTGAGATGATAAAAAAGGAATAGGAAAAAAATCATGAGTCAAGATAAGTGAGTTGTAGTCAGAGGCCCTGAAGCTTTTCTCTTTTTCCGATGTGTGTTGTGCTCAAGCATGCGTGCTGGAGTCTCGTGCACGTGTGTGTGCATGTGCATGGCTAACTGCCCCACGACACCATAGACTAAGCAAAGAAACCTCAGCTAATCATGGCTTCAGCCTTCTGAGTGCAGTCGAGTCCTTTGAATTAAGAATTATACAGGGAACGCATTGAAATGTGGAAGGAAGGTTTGAGGACAAGGTGTCTGCATACTTTATTCTCGGTTTAATTTATTCCCTCAAAACCTGGGGAGTGATAGTTAATATATTCTCAGAGGAACACATCAGCTTCTGACAGCACAGCTATGGCAGTGAAAGTTAAATACAGAGAGGAGGATCAGTCCCAGACCCTCAATAAGTGATACCAGATTGCATCTGCAGTTCGGCTCAGTCAACCTCAGCTGCATCTCCAGCATCCTTGTGAGGCCACTGAACCAGGGGAACGGAAGGACCAGCCCCGAGGCACCCTTACCAGTAACTGGATGTAATCTGTTAAACCCCACACAGAGCCGCAGGAGTAAGAGATTAAAAAACGAACAGAATTCTTTTACTCTTTTTTCAGACCTGTGGATCACTCTCTTTCTCTCTCTCTCTCCTGCCCTAGGTCAACCCTCATTATTATTTGGCCTATCCACTTTAATAAGACTTTGTACCCAGGATGACTTGATGACTCATGGTGATGTTTAAGGCCTCTGCAGAACAGTGAGATTGCACTTTGGAATTACCTGCAGGGAAACATTTCTTTTTCCCCTTCAAGCTATTTATTTTAAGATGGCGAAAGCCATTGAATGCTCACAAGTAACTGGCCATTTTGCGCCAGACTCTCCGGACATGCTTCCATTAATCAACTTCATGGCGACTGATCCCCATTTGCTTGAATTGATCGCAGAGCCTTTTCAATGAGTATTACAATGACTCACCTCATTTCAGTTTACGGCTACATGCTCAGAACTTAATTCTTTTTTTTTAAAACGAAAAAAACCTCTTGTACATGATACTGAGGGAAAATTACTGTAGATCTATAATTAATTTGGTTTTCAAAGAATTTTGAGAGCTGTGTCAAAGAAACCTTTAGAAAATAAAAGATAGACAGAGCCTTGAAGGAAAATGCACTGGCTTCCGGTGTTCCTAGATTGAGTCCTGTCAAAATATTTCTGTCAAAATGTATGTTTCATCTTGAAATGATGAAACCTGAAGCCATTGACAAGCGTCTGAGCAGCCTTGGGCTGCATCCACAAGCGCAAGCTGTATTTCCCTGCAGTAAATCAAGTCAAGGACACGTTTGGTGATGTGCATGTAAATAGTTTTTAGTTACATTGATTGGTGAGTGGGGATTAATACACACACATACACATCTCACAATACACAATATACACAATACACACATCTCACATAAGCAACTAGATTTTTTATCTCCAAACACGTTAAGATATGATCTGTAGAAACAGAAACACACACACACACAACATCCTGTTGCTAACATCCGAGATTTATTTATAGCTTTGACCAGATGATTAATACGTCTGTAGAAGCAAAGTGGACTGTAGAAAAAGAGATACTACCATAAGTTCTCTATTAAAAACAGGGACAGCTCATCTTAGCCAACACCACTGGCCTGAACAACAGCGACATCAACCAGCACCCACTGTCTCCCCCACCCCCGGCTATCCCTGTCACTGCCACCTGCAGGGGTCCTGGGGCTAACTCCAATCTGACACAGCTATGGAACTATCTGGAGCCCAAATCACACAACTAAAAGGTGCTGTCAGGGAAAAGGACGACAAAAACCTATCCATAAGGTTTCAACTGTTCATAGCCCAGTTGCATCGCCTGCCAAGAATCCTAGTCTTGTCATATGAAATCCTGTCATTTTATTGAGCCGAAATTCTACCTGTTTGGAACGAAAACAGCCGACTCATTCTCCCAGAGCTCATGAAATCTGACCTCCACGAACTGGCCCATTGTAACTGACAGACCCTTAAGCCAAGGAGGCGCAAACCCAGAGATAAATCTGACAGGGATATGTGTCAGCTGCCCTTCCAAGAAGGCTGACAGACATGCAAACCCACACAGGCACATCTATCACTAGATCTCTGATGCCATTTTGCTAATGAAAAGCCTACAGTATGTGCCCTTCATTGGGTTATTACCTGCAAAGAAAGTGTGGGATTGGATGGGTGTGGGTGGGCTACAGACGGAGAGAGGGGGGGAAGGGACGGAGAGATAGATCAAGAAACAGACACAGAGAGAGGAGAGAATGCATGTGGAGCATTGGTTTATCCCAAACTGTGTCAGTTTCTTCATCTTCTGCTTGATATGAAAATCAATACCTTCCCACAATAATGGAGCGTCCTCTTGGTCAGAAGCCACCGCCACAGTGACTCAGAGGCCTTCATCAACACTCTCATAATACTTAAAGCTCTTCTAGCTCTATCCGCACCAAATGACTACCCCTGGGTGCTGAGGCATCGATGCTAACTCCATTCCTTAGGTACTGTATCCATGCTCAGTATGTTGTCAGGGTGACCTCTGTGGTCTTTCCCCCTTATGCTTTGTAATAGGAGTGTCCTTTCCTTTGTTCTCTGGTTGATGCTCTCGGCAGAGGAAGAGGACCAGACCCCAGTAATCCATCTTCCGTTGGTTGCCGTGGTCACTGTTGCCACTTATCTTGGGAGTTTGAGAACAAACCCAGTGCTTATGTATTAACACTCTATGGACTTGTGAAAGTAACTTTGTTTGGTTTGACTTTTCATTGTATATAATTCAAAATAAGAATAGATATTCAAATTAACATCTGCCTCGAAATAATTCAAATATGAGACTCTATCATTCTTCTATGATTAAGTACTGTACCATGTAGGCTGTGACATGAATTTCCCTTAAAGAGTGCAAAATGAGAGAATAAGTAGAAAAAGAACAATAGAGTTAATAAAAGTAATAAGAATAATGTGTGTTAAACCATGACATATTTACAATGCTTATAGGACTTTGGGTTGAATGCCAATCAATAGTCGTTTCATACTGCTTCGGATGAAGTAAAATCTCGAATCATCATAAACTGCTAATGGGTTAGCAAACCTTGGCCTCTAATCACAGTCTGCCCCAAGAGAACAGGTAGCACATTCTGTAAACACGCATGCCAAGCCCCAATGATCCATGTCTAACAACACAATTCAACCACAACAACTTATTTCAAATATAGGTATCAGCTGTCTCAGGTGTTACCTGTATCTTTGATAGACAACAAATGTCATTCTTATCATGATGACATCGAAAAGAGAAAAGGGAGGTTATGGAGTAACAGGAGGGATGGATCTGTTTTGTCAGAGCTTTCATTTTCGGTAAGATGCTGTAATGGGGCAGGTCAGTCAGAAGTAAGATGCCAAGTCACCTTTGATGATTTAAAGATGGTGGCCTGGCATAATGTTGTCCGAAACCATTTGGGGGAAAAAATCAATAACCAGTCTTGCTCCGCCTGTTGGGTGAACAAGCACTTTGGCATGGCTGATATAATATAGAATGTTCCGCCCTCAATGGTTACATGACAAACGTGTTTCGAAGATGACTTTGTTTTTTATATTCAAAATATACAAATGAAGGCATTCCTTTTCAGAATCAAATCTGTAACTCAGAGGAGTTGTGATGAGAATAGCCAATTCATTAGCTTACTCGTGAGTATATTCCAGTAAATTCCACACATAATAAGACACAGTGGCAAGAAAAACACAAGACAGGCAGAGGTACAAGAAATTATGCTGGGGACATAAATAGAACTGTCATTATTTCAGGGATAACCTCTGCGTCACCCTCAGGGCGAGATGGTAAACACGCCATCAAAATGGATGCTACAACCAGAAAATAATTGTTAAACTTACCCCAATGCTTACGCTATCATCACCTTGGAATTTAGGGATGAATTTGTCTCCGCGGATGATTTCAGATTGATTCAGAGGACGAAAACGACATAACACCTTGATGTTGCATTCCGTGCTAGCATCAGCCATTGTGTCTGATATTAATGGTGGCGCTTGCTAGATGTTTGAAGAACTACTTTTATACGAGTGAATCGTTATGCAGATATTATTACAATGAGAACAGGCCTATACTGCAAAGCGTCCTCTTGGCGTAGCCTATTCTATTGATAAATCCAAAATGCGTTGATATGTTGTAGTCAGATAGGTAGCTATTGACGATTAGCCTAGGCCTAACACAAAAGCAAATTGTAGATGGCTAATATCTATGATAAAGCAATGTTTCGAAATATGGATTAATCTAACCTTGGTACACGTCTTTGATGGAAATCACATTTGAACAGCTTTAGCCTACCAAACCGCAAGTGAAGTGCCACTGGAACTCGATGTCAATATGCGTTGTTTTTTCTTAACGGCGAGGTAGTCTTTAAATTGGATCTGTATTACGTCTGTCTATTCGATACTGCGTTTAATTTGTTTTCGGAATAAATTGCGTGTATTCCAAACCGGTCTTGTTGGATAACGACGAGACGTCGCAAGGATGGCGAGGCACGCTTTGCAGAACAAGCATCAGGCTGGTGTAGGCTATAAGCGGCGTGGGGCGGGGTCTCTGTTGTGCACCACGGCATCATTAAAGTGGTAGTAGGCCTGCACTGCTCGCATCAGCACCACGGAGCTGATAAGGTTAGAGAAAGCGTTGTTTAGCCTAGGCCTTCTCTGTAAACGCTATGACTATTGTTTTTTTCATGAGGAAGGCCAATAAACCTAAACATATAGTGGATAGCCTACATAATTAAAAAATAAAGTATCTAATTTTTAATTAAAAAGAATTAGAATTTCAGTGTCCAGCTAAACTGGAGTGGGCCTATAATTTTCTGGTTAAATAGCTTGAACGTGCCCTTTCGGAGATTTAGAGGACAAGTTATCAGAGTTGTTCATTGTTTATTTGGTAACATCATGTGTTTTTTCCCTTCTTCTAAAAAGTGTAGGCCATTGTTGGGGATAAAAAAAAACATGTTATTTTTAAATAGGCCTACAATTAATAATTCAGTCCAATAGGGTGGCCATCCGTCCGGATTTCGTCCGAACAGTCAGGTTTTTGAGCTCTCTGTCCGGGCAGAGAGAGTGTGTCCTCCTTTTTAGACATTTGTTGTCTAAAAGTGTAGTTGAGTGGCTATCTGTCCGCATTTCATGAGCACATAGGCTACGCCTCATTTCGGCAGCTACTCAACTCTGTTACGTGTCATCATTTCTGACCCTCCGCCACCACCAAAGCACTCGCCGATTTCCTTGTCGCGAAGCAGTCAATGCGATAACTCCCCTCGGGATTGAATGAATGAACTGTGCCTTATACGGCAAAACGAAAGACGTCTTTCAACTCTGCGTGGTATTCTGAACACCACTACCCAAAGCAGGACAGATGCATGCATTTTGTAGCCTAAACTGTGATATTGATGTCAGCTCCAGGGGTAAGAGGCACGCTCTCACAGGCAGGCACAAAGAGAAAGACAGATCTGCCGGGAAATCCTAGTCTGTGGCATAGCTAGGAAGCAGCAGAGCCCGTCTAGCAGCTAGGCTGCCTGTAGCCTGCACGTAAATAGCATGTCAGAGAAGCTCCAGGCCACTACATGAACATAGTTGAGAATTATTATTCGGGGGAAAATATGGCTGGCTGGCTGTCATAGGCTACCAATCTGGCCATGTTGCTGTATGGTGTGATAATCTTTCCCTCTATTACTGCAGTGTCACTCAGATTTAGTTAATATGGAAGTGGCAGTCCGCGATGCCCCCCCCCCCCCAGAATGGTAGGGGAAGGTACAGCCTTTCTCGTCTCTGATTAGCTAGAAGGCATCTCACCCGATTGGTTATTTGATTTGGCCGTGAAACGTCATGTCACGTTCATGGCAAGTGGTCTGCTAGTCTGTTTTGATCTTTACAACAGAAGTAGCTTCATCGAAGTCATACTATGGCAAGCCATTTAGGACATTACGTCTGTCAAAATTACGCCTCCACGTGTAGTAGAGGTCCTGGGTAAGATTCAAGGGGTCAGGCGAATTCCCGGAATTAGAAGAATCGACGTAGGCTGGAGGGACCACCTTTCTGCTAACTCCCATAGAAGCCCATTCATTCTAGGATTTTTTTTAAATACCATAACTTCATATAACATATATCCTGTGCCGATATTGTAGCTTCTGTGTAATCTACATAAACACTACAAAGGCAAAACAGACTCCACTACCTCGTCTGTAACGTTGGTTACCCGTAAGAAGAATGGTTAGCTTGTTCGGTTGGAGGGAAGCTAGCTTTGACCAGAGCCTCCCCACTCTCTATTAATCCCATACAAACCGAATTTGGCTGCAGTTCTCCAGAGTTCACCTAGATGGCGATTGCGGGCGAGTCCAAAATACATGGGGTCCTATGGAGCTACATGGCTACATTTATTGTTTTCACCTATTTAACAACTATTTTTCGCAAAATGGATATGGATTATCAATCAAAAGTGAAATAATTCGGGAGTCATGTCCTTTCGTTTTCTTACAGGTTGGGTCGTTGTTGCCCATAACACGCTAGCATTGATGCTATGCTATGATCATGCTAATGAATGACGTCATTGACACGTTTGAAAGGCTTTTTAGAACAATTAAAGGACAGGTTCGGTATTTTACACTTAAAGCCCTGTTTTCAGATAGTTTATGATTAAATAGAACGTTTAAGATTGAAATTTGGACACATGCTGCTGTCCTGAGAATTTTCGGTTTCTGTGGTAGCGCCCCCCCTCCTCCAGAACGATGTATAGGTGCACTGGAACAATCCTTCCTAAAACGCATTAAACTTTCGTTTACAAAGACGTGAAACTCACCGAGTGGTCAGGGGTGTTCGCTGATATGCTCACACAAAAATCGCTGCAAAAGACGCTTTCCAACAGGTTATTACCATGTTGTAAAACTGTGGAGCTATTTTTCCAAACGCCTCACACCCGTACATTCTTCCGTTGAGAGCTTGAATAATAGACACTCCAGCCCAGTTGGTGGCGATAATGCACCATACACAGTCTTGCCAATTACAAGCAAACCACTGGCATTTCATTGAATACACAGAAGAAGCAGAAGATCGCTGTCTTGAAGTATTTTGCAACAGACAGCTAAAAATGAGGCGATTTTATGCAGTTCCGAATTGCGGGAAAATTCGTGGCAAAAAAAGTTGTCACAGACTTCCTTTCAACGATCCAGAAAGGCTAAAGTTGTGGCTGGAATTTCTGGGGTTGGATGTGAGCACACCTGTTGAGAATCTGCAGAAAGCTGATCACTGTGTCTGCATTTTACTGAACGTCGCTGGAGGTCAAAAGAAATCGCCCAAAAAGCTATTTCGCCTGAGAAATACAGCGGTTCCCACATTACCTCCTGGGACGACAGAGTTGGAAGAACTTGGGGTAAGAACTTATTTGTTATGTCCATAACCTGTCATGTTCACATCATAAGCCTAACACTAACCCTAGCCTACATGAATAATTTGGCTACATGATTTTGTACGTTTACAATTTTTTTGGCTGTGGAACTTTCATGATGAAAACGTAATGATTCACGTAGGCTATCATTCACATTGTGCAAGTTCCAAGACATTTTAGCATTAGCCATGGTTGGACGTGACAATAATTTGGATAGCGTAGTAGCCTACGATACCGCGACTGCATAAGACTACAGAAAGAAAACAAACAACCCCATATCCGTTTCCGGCAGCGGAGTAATACCGTACCTCACAGCACATCCAATACAAGTCAATGGAGTTGGACAAAAACTATGATAAAACCTGTTGGAAAGAATCTTTTGCAGCGATTTTTGTGTGAGCATATCAGTGAACACCCCTGACCACTCGGTGAGTTTCACGTCTTTGTAAACGAAAGTTTAATGCGTTTTAGGAAGGATTGTTCCAGTGCACCTATGCATCGTTCTGGAGGAGGGGGGGCGCTACCACAGAAACCGAAAATTCTCAGGACAGCAACATGTGTCCAAATTTCAATCTTAAACGTTCTATTTAATCATAAACTATCTGAAAACAGGGCTTTAAGTGTAAAATACCGAACCTGTCCTTTAAGTAACTTTAAAAAATATAATACTCAACCAAGTGTATTGTCTTTGCCTCCCCTTTCGAATACAATATTCAAATTACTTGAAAAAAAATTATATCCCGAGAAAAGTGGATTTTGAGGGGTACAGCTCCATAGACCTCCATTCATTCTGGACTCGCCGGCGAGCGTCCCTAGATGCAGTACCACACCGGAAGAGTTCCGAGAGTGAAGGTTCTCCCCTTTTTAGACATTCTCTGCTTTGACGTAATCTCTTTCGCGCCGTAGGGAGATAACCGTATTGTTTGGATAAGAAGCTCAGTCCACCTTACTGTCTATGAGGTAACTCATAAGCAAAACCTAGCATACACGACCGTATGTTAAGGTAAAGTATTACACAGAGGCAACCTAATAATAATAAAAAAAGTAAACCTAATTTTTTTTTTTTTAAAAACGCCACTAATCATTTCAGAGGTTTTCGATGGATTGACCGTAGGTCGGAAAAGTGGAAAGAAGATTAGCTTCAAGGCTATAACTTTTTTGTTTTGTTTTAGCATGACTGTTTTTGAAGATGATCATGTGTGGTAGCTTCAACATTAACACGACTTGGTGAGGATGATAATAATAATACATAAATAAATGTTTAACTTTGATGACTTTGAAGGCGAAGGAAGTGTGAGAAGAATTTCTGTGTCTATCATATGCATAGACTCTATACAGTCTATGATCATATGAGTTACAAGATTCAGTTCGATGGCTAACGTCACAAAGTTAAGTGTGAGTCGGCGCAGGACTGGGGGGACCAACTGAAAAATCGTTCTATTTGACTCAGTGCCCTCCCATTGAAAACGACGGAGTCTGTTCGTCCATTTCTTTTACTGTCTATGGTAAGATTTGTATGCACTTCATTTAGCGGAGAATATCTCAACTGTTATAGACTAATATCATAGGTGCCAACTCTCACGCATTGGCCGTGAGACACACGCATTTGATTAGTTTCACACACTCACACGCCACACCCCCGATTTCTCACGCTGAAGTGTCAACCCGGTCGGTCAGATGCCTGAAAAATGAGTTTAGCCTATCTATAGATCTACCTGTTGAGCCACGGTTATGCTTTCAGAGACGGTGAGAGGGTTCAAGAGCACCCCCTGTCTGTGGAATTTTCTAAATTTTCTCTCATTTGCGATGGTACTTCAGAAGCCGTCCCAGGCGCATTCCCCTCGCATTTCCCCGGCTTCAGGTATGCTTTGAGTATTATTGAGTAGGCTATTTTTCACGCTGAAGTGTCAACCTGGTAGGCCTAGGTCAAATACCTGGCAGATGAGGTTCAACTAAACTAAACCTATACATATCACACATCAGGTGAACGTGCGGAATCTAAGCTTTCCAATGATATTAGCGCCACAGTTGCTGTGATAAATGGTTCGCGAGAAAATTAACATTGAACCGACGTGCAATTTAGGCTAATCATATATGCATTTTGCACACAGTGCACACCCATTACTCTCGTTTTAATATTTCACTAACCCTTCACACAACACGTGGCAAACTAAATATCACAATAAACAGCAAGCCATACCGAATACGAGGATATAAAGCATGCCTCTGTGCAATAAGTCGTTCCTGAGTAATGCGGTTTTGAAATTGCAACACATTTCTACATAGCCTCATTGGGGCGAAATTATAATGTATTCTAATGTAAACTATTTGTCAGTAGGGGAGCGCGGGGCACAAAGTAACGCGGGGTTAAATGTAACACGGACTTTTTCCCTGTTTGCAGGGGGTTGATCGAGGCATGCTATTGGTCAGTTAATCACATTACTATGAGACGGTATTCCACAAATTTTCAGTCAGTATGGACGTGTTTCCACGTAGATCTGCAGCAAAACGCCTTTTGAAGACATCAACTTAAATGTCTAGGTGGTACTTGTCTTTCCATTACTGAGTTGTGGGTGCAGCTCACTGACTCCAATCTTCTATCATCTTAATAACCGTCTTGTAGGCTAAAAATGAACACCGTTTTGAAACATGTAGCCAACTCATAGCAGGAGCTAGCTTATCTTATAACAAACGTGACCCAGCGGGGTTAGTTGTAACGCGCTGTTACAACTAAGCCACTCATACTGTACAATGATGTTGCAATACAAAAATATGCGCGTATTAGTGTTAGTTTAGTTAGTTTTTGTGATGTTTTGCATTTTGCCTCATGTGTTTTCAGGTTTGAGGGCTTTTCTTGGCAGGATTGACCTTGGTTAGACTCTTTTCTTCCTTTGGCGCATATTTCTCATGTTATTTCTCCGTATAGAAAATAAAGTCAATTTTCGACACACGTCTGTTGTTAGTTCATGACTTATGTATCATAAATAGTCAGATCCTATTCTATCATACACATTCAGATACATTTATTGAATTAATCTAATTAAAAACAGCCGTTTGGATGAGTGTTACAACTAACCCCGCATATGGGGCAGGTTGTAACATTTCACCTATCGCCACTCTCGGTGGAATTGTAAAAGAACAGTAGCTCCTACAAACACACTTCCAGTGCATATGTGTAACAGAGATATGTATGTTGCTTTTTAAAAAGTATAACTAGTGAAACTCAAATGATTTTAGAATTATTTAGCCATAACCAAAAAGTGTTACTTTGTGCCCCGCGCTCCCCTAGGCCTACATACATTTTTGTAAATTGCTCAGCCATAGATTATCCCACTATGGTTCTTATATTTCAGGTTCCACCCAATCCCATTACAGATAAATGACTATATTTATATTGGCATGCTTCCTAGTGACATTAATGCAAAAATATGACGAAAATCAAATAACGAGACACAAATATTGATATAAAGCCTGACATAAGCCATATGCAAACATTCACATCATGCAGATATGGGTACATCCTGAAAAAGGAATAGCATGTAGGCTATAGGCTATGGCCATTACAATGACCAATATATTATCTTAAATAAACTAGCTGAATAACACAGGTGACCACTTCTGCATAATTTCATGGAGTGCTAAAATGTACACACATTTTTGAACATTTCTGAACTGTGAAATGTAGCATATGTTTTTGTGGTTGTGAACTTATTGCAATATCACCATAACTATTCCACCTGTGTGTGCATGGTTATAATTCTGAAGTGCAAAATAGCTTAGGCTACAGCACAAATATTTCCATAAAAATAAGCAAGTCTGATCTCTGAATTTATTTTGAGATTGATGCATTTAAAAGTTAAAATATACAAACATTTCTTAAATTCTTACAAAACACCCACCCACTTTTTAAAATTGTTAGTTTGGACCCCCTCACTTTTGACGTGCGAAATACCAGTGCTGTTTTCAGCAACTGTTTAGTGCTTCATTGTCATTTTCATTGGATTCACGGTTTAGTTTGATATTTAATTTACTTTTGGACTGTTTGATTATATTGTTAAATGTTGGGACTGATGGGCACTGAAATCTGGGGAGGTGTTTGATGATCACTATTACGTTCCATGTAGTTGAAAGAGTGTCGGGATTTCAAACAAACCATCCGCTTTCATGCGTTCATTGAACGTCTGCGGTGCTCTAATGGAAACCTTATTGCGTAGCCAAGTAGCCTATTGAGTTATTTTTAAATTATGCATAATTTACTTTTTATTAATTTCGTAGGCTGGCTTTATTTTGTTATATAGAAGTATCTAAATAACCTGTTAAAATGTACCAGAATTCAGGAAATTGCATCTAGTCCAAAAAAAAATTCTGGGGGAGGACCCCCATACCCCCCCTCTGAAATGTCCAACCCACTTTCACAATGCCTCCGACTCCCATGGTCCTAGTAGTAGGCTAGATCCCTTTGATATCAATGTTCATTTAACTCTGGGACCCTGGTCCCAGTGATGGATTCCTGCACGGGCCTTCCGGGCCCAGACCCAGGGGCCCAAGGTGTCAGGGGGCCCTGAAGCCCAAGCATTTGCATGCAATCATTGCCTCAATATCAACACATCCGGATGTAGGCTATGAATCTGATTGAATTTAGTATTGGCCATCCCCAAAATGCTAGCCTGACAAGCCAGACCCACATGTGGGGTAAAATGTAGGGTCTGGGCACTCACCGTTCGCAGTGCTCAGTCCGAGGGGTGGGATAATCGGTTGTCTTTCAAATTCCCTCTGCACGCAATAGGACAGCACTGAGTCCCATGCATTTTCCCACCAGCGGAGCTAGTTGGCTTGTTCAAACTTTTGCCATCTCAAAACAAGCTTAACTCGTGTCACACTGTTGGCCAACAGCAATATCCATCTTCTTTGTTTTCAAGTAGCAGGGAATTCAAGCCAAACCGTTGCAACTCTGCCATCAATCATTATGTTATGCCCCCCTAACGACTCTATAGACGATTTGATTGGCCTGATAGAAGTTTAATTTTTCAAGCTAACAAGCCAACGGAGAGTTGCTAGACTAGCCCTGGAAGCAAATGTAATTTGCTGCCGCTAGGGTGTGTCTAGATTTCTAAGCTACCAAAATGCAAAAAAATTCTGGGGGAGGACCCCCAAACCCCCCTTCCACATATGCGACAATTAGTGGGGAGCCCTTAATACATGTGGGCCCAGGGGCCCGAAAGTTCATAATCCGTCCATGCCTGGTCCTTACACCTGAGAACCACTGATGTACGTTTTTTTTACTGTACGGTATAATGCTGAATGAGCCAAACAAAAATTTCCGCAGCAAAATTTTGGTTGGCCCCACCAAATCTCACTCCAAAGTTTTTTGAAAAGTTGGCAGCCCTGGATCATGTGTGGTAGTTTCAACATTAACACGACTTGATATCACTAATAATAATACTTAAATAAATGTTTAACTTTGATGACTTTGAAGGCGAAGGAAGTGTGAGAAGAATTTCTATGTAGCCTATCTATCATATATGAGTTACAAGATTCAGTTTGATGGCTAACGTCACAAAGTTAAGTGCAAGTCTGCACAGCACTGGGGGGGACCAACTAAAAAATCGTTCAATTTGCCTCAGTGCCCTCCCATTGAAAAGTGACTTCCATTGAGTCTGTTCGTCCATTTATTTTACTGTCTATGCTTGCAGCAGAAGAAATAAGATGCCAGAGCAATGTGCAGCATCCTCCTCAAATCGGCGGACAAGAAAAGTATAGCTTGTGTGGCCAAGCTACTTCATAAAAAAAGAAGTTAAGCTATTGAAAAGTTACTTTATTCAGTAAATAGTAAAGCTACCACCAACACACTTATTACAAGCTAAGCTACAAGTAGCGACTTACAGTCTGTGCCACTTCTGTAAAATTCGCCGGCCAATGTTATAATATTTGATTCATTTCTACAATAGCATTCTTGTGTCAGTTGTAATCTAAGTCAGTGTTATGGAATATGACTTATCAAGTCTCAGTTCGTAGTAGGGGTGGGCGATATATATCGTCTGCGACTAGCAACTAGCAGCCGTATTTCTTGTTTCCATGGGCATTGCAGTAAATCATCCAGGCGTCATTTTTTTACTTCTGACGTCAGACGCAAAGTTTTTGCGCGTGGCACACGTAAAAATATGACGTCTGACACCCAGGCGTCTATTTTTTACTCCTGAAGAAGTAATACACAAATCCGACGAGCGTTCTGTGTAGGCTGCATTCTTGTGGCGACGCCATTCCTGAGATGTTACTGGTATGTATACAAACCTCTGTGATAACGCACCCTCAATGACCGCTACAACCAGGCAGTATGGCTTGTTGGGTTGATGATGTTAGACAGTGGTCTCCAGTCACAGATGAAGGTACAAGTGATCTTACAGATTATTTATGAAAATAGCTTAGAGTAGAGAATGGGTAAAAACATAATTGGGACTAGGTTGATATTATATCTACTTAACTACTGTAGCTAGCTAACGCTAATAGCAATAACTATGCTAGCTAACGAGGAAACTATAAAAATATCTGTCCATTTGGCAACAATAAATAAATGAATGAATCAAATAAACAAATTCATGTTTTTCATTTGTGACCATTGTTTATATCTAATTTTCACATTTAAAAAGGTAAGGTACAGCTAACTGCAAACCGTGCAAACTGTATGGTAGGCTACCAGACAGGGGCAGTCGACCAGGGGTGTTTTCATGTTTTCCCACTCAACATTATAAAAGATGTAGTGAGACAGTCGTAAATCGCGGGCTGTTATCCCAGTGGACACAACCAATCCAATAGGAGGCACTGGCGCAACTCTACCCAGCAACAGCTCAGTAATGTCGCCCGCTTACTTCCGGTAGTTTCGCCGGATTCGTGTATATATCTACACATGGAGGCGTTTTTTTGACAGACGTAATGTCCTAAATGGCTTGCCATAGTATGTAACAGGCTACTAAGAAAAGCGAAGTGCATGCCGTCAGATTTATATTCCAAGTTCACAATTTCATAGCATGTTTAGATCGTGTTTAGATTAGTCCTAGCTGTTTGGGGGAGTTTTGTGATGAACGTGAACTTGGGAGTACAAATCTGACCAGCCTTTCGTAAATTCGCCGTGGCTCGAGCACTGAACAGTTATCCTATTAAGGAGTAGGGCCAACATAAGCAGACGTATGCATTGCCTGGGTTTTAAGATGTATGCAATACATCTTACACATGGACATCAAGCCCCAATTCCTCGATTAGTTCTTTCACAGCCACTATCACTTTGTGCCGCTCACATTCGTTAATCATCTTCAAGTGGCGCAATTTTGGAGTGAGGAATGTAGCAATTTTGAACAGCATATCAATCCCTTTGAGTGTGAAGCTATTTGGTGACATCAGCTCACTCATGGACTGCGCACAGGCCGTTGCCATTACTTTGAGCAGAGGGTCATCTTTGGATGCCTCGCAATGCTCTTTCTTTTTTTTTGTATATTTTTTTGGCCTTTTTGTGCCTTTAATGATTGTGACAGTGGAGAGTGACAGGAAGCGGATGGGAGAGAGAGAAGGGGTGGGATCCGGAAAGGACCACGGGGCGGGAATCAAACCCGTGTCGCCGGCGTACGGTGCAGGTGCCCCAGCCAGTTGCGCCACAGCTGGGGCCTGCAATGCTCTTTCAATTTCACTGACCAAGGCAGGACGAGGACCGAACTCAATGCTGTATTGTCGGACTCCAGATCATTCGTGGCATCTTTGAATGGTTTCAGAAAACACAGTAGGGTGGTTAGAGTGTTCTGATTAATGCACCTGATTTTATCGTACTGGTTCTTATCTAAGAGTAATTTCATCATACTGGCTGGAGACGGAATCCAGCATGTCTACAGTCGAGTTCCACCTTGTTTCTACTGACATCCTCAGTTTGATTTGTAGGCCCGACTGCTTGAAATACGTGACGTTTCTTCATGTTAGTAATGAGCTGGGACGCCTCTGGGACTTGGTCAAGCACAGCAGGCGAGAGAGTATGCGAGATGACTGAGTTCAGTAAATGCGCACTACAATTCAGTCTCTTCCCTTGGATGGTGCAATCAATCCCGAATACTCTTAAATTCTGAAACAGCAAAGCCTGGATATGTTCTGCTTTCTTTGGGGTGTCTTCATCAAATGGAGCCGCAAATAACACCCTCGACACTAGCTTGAAGGATGCATCAATGTAGTGAATAGTGGCTGACAGAAAAGAGGTTTTACGGCAAGTCTCAGTCCAGTCCCTGACTTCTGCCCACTGTAGGTCAGGACCCGTTGGCATTTGTCGCATGCGGTGTATGGCAACTGATTTCCCTTCTCATCATACACGATGGAGAAAGACTCCCAAATGTGTGATTTTAAGTTTGAGAGTTTCTTTGTCTGAAATGTACCATTTTTCAGAGCGTGACTAACATCAGACATGGACAGATTGGCCTCCGACTCAGAGCTACCCACTACCTCCTCCATGGTGCTTTCGTTTTCCTGAATAAACGTGCGTGCAGTTGGTAATGTCAACATCCGCCAAAAAAAGGCGGATTTGTTTTTTTCTTTTCTTGCTTGCTTGCTTCATACTTGCATCTTAACTAGAATCATAATCACCAATGGCTGATTTAGTACAATTTATATTTTATTTTAATTTTGCGGTAATACCGCGAACCATCTGCTTCTCCCGCTCCCACATAAGTCTCTCTCTACTCCCGCCCGCGACCGCAAGCACAGTTTACTAATGATCCCGCACCACATACTTTTGCGTCGCGGCCCGCAGGACTTGCGGGATTCCCGCGGGAGTGCAGACCTCTATTTCAGATCCTGGCATGTGATTGGAAAAGGATAAAGATGGAAAATACTACAACATATGGCCCACTGTCAATTAGTTGGCCTGCTGAAAAAGTACTCATACTTGCAATGAGTGGAACATTTGGGCCGTCTTTCTCCCTCTCAAACTGCAAGCCCATGAACCAGCTGTCTGGTACGTCCAGCTTTCCTTTTTGGACAGACAAGATAGGAGGTACAAAGAGCCATGATGATACACAGCATCATAAATCAAGTGCACTGGTGTGGTGTTTTACATGCACAGTCACACAGGTCGAGATTTGAACTGCTGACCCTTCAGGTACTGAACAACCTACAGTTGCCCCTCTACAATTAAGCTGCTACAAACAAGCTAATGACCTTTCAGAACAAGCATTCTAAAACTAATAGTTCCGGTCCTTGATTGTGATTGGCTGAATCGCGTTCGATGCCGCATTTCGTTCAATATAACTGCGCTACCATAACTTGATACAAAAGTTAAAGTAGCTGCGTCTCCACTAGCGCGTCGTGCCTAACAACGCCTCTTAGCTGTTGTAGAATCAGTGTAACCTATGGCCTCTCGGGGCTTATTGCTTGAATCTAATACCTGTGGCCATCTCATAGAAGGATTTCTTTGTCGTGAAGGATGTCACTGGAAGATGGTGGCCTCTGCAGCTTGAAGGCCTGCATTACAGAGTGTTGGTGTTTGCAAAGCGCCCCATTGCTGCCAGCTGGGCAGGTGCACATGCCCATGGAGATTTTCACCAGATAAACGTCTCCTTGTTCACTGGGAACAGTGTAGTTCGATTCTTCTTCCTAGAATATGAAAAAAGAGATGGATGTTTAAAATAATATTAGAAAAAGGACATTTTCTAAATCACAAAATGATAAGACATTAACGAAAGCTAGAAACAATGGAGGGTAGACACTGAAATAGGATCCCTTCATTGCATTACAAAACCCCTCACTAATGCTTCTGGGTTTTAAACTCACTGGTAGTAGAGTTGCAAAATGAACACACACCTCGACTATTCTGTCAGGACACACACTTTTGAACTTGAACTCCCGCTTTACAGTCCTTCCGTTTGCTACATCGAGGAGTCGCCTGATGTAGTACGCCTCCAGTCTGGTGCAAATGAAGTTGACCAGTTGGGTGACATTGTAAGCCTTCAACCTGTAGGGAAGGCAATAGAGAACAGAATGGTTTCAGAAATTGACTTGTATCTTTCGACAGAAGAAAATCTGAATCACGAAAAATTAAAAGATAAAAGGCATTGTTATAATAGACAGTATAATAATTGCAAGTAATGGTGTGTGTGTGTCACCTTCAATAAAGTTGTATACATTTTCATCCCTACCTGTGGAAGATGCTGTCTTTCAAGACCCTCATGGCACTTTCAACAAAATTATTTGTGTTGTTGCCCCGCGTTGGAAGGCCCGTGTGTAGACAGATAGCCCAGTCCTTATATTGGTCAAACACAGCAGTCAAATGGTCCCGGTACCGTTGGTGCTTCAGCACCACTGGGTCCTGGAGAGCCTGGTGGTAGGAAGCCTCCAGCTCCTCTGGTGACATGGTATACACCATTCTTTTGAAGATATCCTGCAGCCACTGCCGCTCCCCCTTTGGCACCTGTGATGAAAATATTAGATTAAGTGCCTTCATACATACTAGTAAGCAAAGAGATTTGAGAGAACAGTTGGAGATTTTAAACCAATGTTAGAATTTAAACTGACTAAATTATCAGTTATACAAGCTGTAAAACCCATCTCCAATGGTGTGTAAGTGCAAATAAAATGGCAGTGCCCCTCAGGCAGAAGTTGCTGTTTAAATAAATGAAATATAATGTCACAGATAATTTGTAGAGATTAGAACCTATCAACACAACGAGCAACACACCCTTACTGTAAGCCTAACCTAAACCATTCAATACCTCTCAATACCTGCGGCAAAACCATTTATTACTGGGGCTGCACTCCCTGACCGTTGACTTATACCTAATCCTAACCTCAAGATGATCCGGTATGATGTTCTCCAAGTTCTCCTTTGCACAAATATGACACCAGCGACACTTAACTTTCATGGCTGCACACACACACACACACACAATAATTACTAGTAATGTTTAACATACAGTTAATGTTGATGCACTAATATTGTGTACTTACCTTGAAATGGCTAATATGCTGGCTTGCAAGCTTCGGGGTTTCGGAATATAATCGTAGTAGCCTATAAAACAGACACAGACAAAGGTCTCCACAGTAGCCTATTTATTTCTTCTCTTCTCTTGGTTCTTGATTATTTTTTGTGCGATTGACCTGCATGAAGAGGGAAGACAAACAATGTTAATAGGCTCATATATCAGTAGGATATAGCTTATACAAACAATAGTTTGGTCACATTAATAGGCTACCTCATTGGTGTTTGAACAATACCAATTTGTTCAGCTTCTTCCTGACGTTTAGTCCCTTTGCTTTCTGGCTGTATTCTTTCCCCAGGTGATATAGCCTTATTTTGCAGTATAATTTCGTGATTAATTGTATTAAATTAAAAACATGATTGTCGTTGATTGCGGTGTCCATCATATGATCATTCAGATCTGTGAAGATGCATGCAAGGTTCAGCTCTCCCAGCACGCTAGAGGCTATCGCCTCTGGAATCCCCTTTCCTAAAGTGACTAAAATAAACGTTATTATTGCGGTGCGTTATTGTGGTGATTGATATATATCATGCATTTATTTATTTCAATTGCTGTTTTTTTTGTTTGGGTTTAAAAAAAAAAAAGAAACCTAGGATGTGCGAATCTGAAATAGCTTAACTCATTGAGTGCCAAAAACTTAATATTACGTTTTTCCTTGCCATGTGTTGAGTGCCAAAAACGTAATATTACGTTTTTAGCTTTTTTTTTAAATTACGAAACTAGACACTCTAACACACCTTATATGTGATTTTGGGAACTCTGTGATGAATGGAAATGAAATATATGATGATCGAAAACTCATGAAAACGCACAATCTGGACATTTTATCTGGACATTTTATCATAACTCGGTTGCAGCCATGGGCGGATTATGAACTTTCGGTCCCCTGGGCCCAGATGTATTAAGGGCCCCCCACTAATTGTCGTATATGTGGGAGGGGGTTTTGTTTGATGTGATTTCCTGTATTCTGGTGCATTTTGGGGATGGCCAATACTAAATTCAATCAGATTCATAGCCTCCATCCTGATTTGTTGATATTGAGGCAATGATTCCATGCAAAGGCTTGTGCTTCAGGGCCCCCTGATCCCTTGGGCCCCTGGGCCTGGGCCCGGTAGGCCCGTGCAGTAATCCATCCCTGGTTGCAGCTTTGGGTCGAATCAGTGACGCATGCACGTCAGCTCAAAACCAGGCCATTTTTCGTGGGTTTATCACTAGGTGGCAGTCTTGCCAGGTCTCGCTAGGTCACTTCCCGGAACCTTTACAGGCAACACTTCATATTTCATGAAAGACGTTATATCTCCATTTGTAGAAAAAAAAACAGCGATTTTGATGAAAACTAGCCACTGTTTAGCTTCGGATTTCTCAGGAACAGAGGCGTGTAGAAATACACGGTTCTCACCTTTCAAACGAGCCATTGTATGTGTTCATAGCTATAACACAGAATATGCTGTGGCTGTACAAAAATCATCAACAATGGTCTAGATTGCTGGCACTCTAGGACAAAGCTTCCGAAAACAGCTTGGCATTCAATGAGTTAAAGGTCATTCCATGCCAACTCAGCCACCTATGTACATGACACCTCTCAGATTTTGCTGAAAAGCGGTGAATATATGCCTTATGTTACCAAACAAACGAGTCTGAAGTTTCAGGTCAATATCTCAAACGGTTTGCCCGTGGCGTCCATTTGAATTTCGGGTGCCACGGCCCTAATTGACACATTGGAATTTCACATTTCATCTTTTGCCATTTTTGGAAGCCCATAACGTCTGTTCTAATAGTGGTAGAGGACTGGAAACTGGTGTGGTAGTTCATTGTAGCCTGTACTACACAATTCTGGATCAACATTCCTTACTGTTTGGGTGAGAGATGGGTCACCAAAGTCCTAAAAAATGTTGACGGCATGTGTGATTTTTGGTGGTCCCTCCTGCCTCAGTGCCAATGGCAGGACTAAAGAGGCTCTGCTAGGTAAGTTGCATAGGCCCACAGCGATGCAAGCCCGCCTGTTCGACACCTCTCTGGTCTCTTGCAAAGCAGTTCCGGTGATCCCACTATTTTGAGAGAGCTCCAGTCAGCCTCTGTGTGCCTCGCTGCAGTGTCTAAGCAGGCAGTGGCATCGGGCCGCTCCTTGGCACAGTTCTGGGTAGCTAGACGCCATCTCTGGCTGTCTCAATCTCAGCTCCAGCAGGCAGACAGAGAGCGTCTTTTGAGAGTGCCGGTGGAGCCTGGGTCCATGTTCGGCCCACAGGCAACCACACTGTTGCAGAAGGCGCGTGACAGCCACCGCTGTGCAGAAGAGGTGTCAGGGTCTCTTGGTAGGCATGCCAGGGGTGCTAGGCGCCCTAGGGCATTCACGCCTCAGCCAACACCTACCTTGGGGCATCCGTCTTGGGGGCCGACTGATTTCAGGCAGCGGCTTCAGGCATCCCCAGGGGGGCCAGCGTGCTAGTGGCCGTGGCCCCTCCAGGCGCCCTCATCGTTCCTGACAATCTGCGGGCCAGCCAGCCTCGCCTCTGAGCTCGATGCAGGAAGGCTTGGCTGGCCTTAGGAGCGGATCCATGGGTGCTCTCAAACCATGACCCATGGGTATCGCCTGCCTACGGTTACCTTGGTGAGCAGTGTCATGCACGCTCAGACCTTACGTGCAGAGCTATCCACCCTCCTGGATAAAAGGGGGATAAGGGAAGTCAGGTGTTCAGACCCCCAAGCGGGGTTCTTCTCCCGTTATTTTCTTGTACCCAAGCGAAGAGGGGACCTTCGTCCTATTTTAGACCTCAGGGGTACCTCCGGTCCCTGAGGTGCAGGCTTGCGCCTCAATCCCAAGAAAAGCAGGCTCCAGCCTTCCCAGGTCACCACCTTCCTGGACATGGTCCTGGACTCCAGGAGGGCTTCCGTGACTCTCTCACCGGCGAGACAGCAGTCTTTCGCCGCATGTCTCAGTCGCTTCACGTTGCACGCCCAGGTGGAGTGGAAACTCTGCCTTCGCCTCTTGGGCCTTATGGTGGCAATGGTGCAGGTAGTCCCCCTTGCCCTTCTTCACATGTGCCCAGTCCAGAGGTGCCTGTTGAGCTTAGGCCTGTGCCCCAAGGCCCTCCCAGGCCAAGGTGACTGTGTCCCGCAGGCTTCACAGGGCCCTACACTGGTGGAGAGATCCTGCCAACACCGAGAGGGGGAGTGCCATGGGACCGGTGATTCGTCCAGACCTGTGGCTCTGGGCTCATCCCCTGTTCACACTGCAAAAACTGCTTATCTAGCAAAATCTAACCAAGTGTCATTAATCTTATATCAAGATAAAAAAAATAGTTGGTATTGTTTTCAGTATAAAGAGACTTACCTAGCGCTTTCTTGTGAAATCATTTGACTTCATTAAAAAAAAAAGACTTATTTTAAGACATCTCATCTTGAAAACAAGCAAATTTGTCTGCCAGTGCGTTAAGCAAATTTGTCCTAAAAACAAGCAAATTTGTCTTGCCTCCTTAAAATAAGTTAAAGTCTTCTTAAATTAAGTCAAAATGATCTTTTGAGAGGGCACTAGGTAAGTCTTTTCATACTAAAAACAATACAAATTAATTTTTTTATCTTAATATAAGATCAATAGTTATAGATCAATAGAGTGGAGGCTCTAGTTAGCTTCTTCCTATTCACAAAGGCTAACTAGCTAACGTGTTTTTAGTTTCTTATATATTAATTATTCAGTTAGCCTATACATAATCCTCACATAACAATCTTCACATGCTATTACAGACGTATTACAGTACATGGTCCTAAACAAATTGTTATGATATTATGTTATAGTTTACCTGTTACTGCTGAGCATCATGTGAGGGGAGCGACATAATTCACAAGCGCCTCCTCAGTGTATAGGTAGAGGGTGTGGCCTCATTCAGGGTTACATATGGGTATTTGTGTGTGTAGGGGTAAGGGTAGGGGTGGGATGGGCAAACATGTCATCACAGCACACTGGACATCAAAACAATAGCCTCAGGTACAATATTTCATTAGTAGGCAAATCTAGTAGTAACAGTTCTGCATTTAGCTTAAGAGTTTCAAACATTTTATTCAAATACTAAATAAATAGTTAAAATACAGATAAATAATATGAATAGATAGTTAAAATATGGTAATCAACCTTGCTTCTAAACATGTTTCAAGTAAATTCTTCAGAAAGCCATCAACCTGTTTCATTGTCCTCTTTTTTCATGAATTATTCATTATCCGAGACAACAATTTTAACCATGTATATTAATTTCAAGCATTTTCTCTAGTTTTGATCTTAAAGGGACACCAGGCAATGTTTTCGTGTTAATTAATCATCTTCGTAAGTCGGTATATGGTTAAATGACTCATTATGGGGCGAATGAAGGCTCTCTCGCCCGCCCCTACTGCCTGTAGGAAGAATATCCCACTTGCAAGTTCGGTGTATCCTACCCGCCGACCGAAGCAGGATCAGTTTACAGCACAGAGGCAGGCTAACAAAACGCTAGAGATTGTTGCAAACGTGTGTATAATGGCAGAGCCAGAGAAGAAGCAGCGAAAACCCTTGACGGAAGACGCAAAGAAAAGGAAAAGAGCTTCAGACCGAGCGAGGGGGAGTTTCGTAGAGAAAAAGCATCAGGCTTGCCTGGTGTCCCTTTAAATCTGAGCATGGCATTGAATTCCCTATGTGAAAACCTATAAAAGCACATTACATTCGTAAGTTGCATCTGAATTTATTCTCACATGAATGCACATTCCCTACAATGGCCGTGGGAATAGTTTTAACAAGTAATGTGTACCAGTTGGTTACGTTACACTGACGATATAAAGTTAGCCAGTTAGCAACCTAATGATGCTACCATTGAATATAGCTTCCAGAGAAATTTGTCGTCAACATTGGGCAACATTGGGCTTTATTTTGCATGACCTTGATCAGAACAGTAACGTTTTCAGAATGTATTAACAACCTATCAAACATGATGATTTCACGCAGGGTTAGTGCCACCTCCGTAGACAGGCTCTGGTGTCACGAACTCCATTTCGGTGAAGACAAACTATGAAACATTGCCGTTGCTATGCAACCTTGACTGGGGGAGTCGGGGCGTTTAAGTTTAAATAACACTTGCCTGATGGATGCTACTATCTGCTACTATACCGCTGCATGGACGTTACTTCCGTGATTTGGGAAAAGCCCGTAAAAGTCCTGGCAGGAAGCATGCATAAGGATGTAGATCCAGGAATGCACTAATATTTTGTTGGTAGTACCAGTTTGCAACAATTATTAGTTAACACTAAGTTGTAAACACTTCAGAAAAAAATATATTAAAAACTGGATATACCAAAAAACGTTGATGTAAGGACTTTAACAGGCTTTTCCCAAATCACGAAAGTAACGTCGACACAGCAGCAGATAGTAGCATCCATCAGGCAAGTGTTATTTAAATAAACTCCTGGTGTACCTACAAACTTTTCAATGCCTCGTTTTATGAATAAAGAACATACTGTAGAAGTTTCGTACCATTCAGGGCATTATTGGGGTAATTTACGAGATAAAAGTTGGTTCCATTACGCCTGCAGAAACTCATTCGTTTCTGACAGCGCTACTCGACCAGGGTTCGACCAAGGGAAAACTGGGAGGGTGTTTGGCTCGGGGTCATGGTGCAAAGGACCCTAGGGTGAAATTACTCCGAACCATCGCTTTAAGTCGTGGTATGAGCATTTATTCAATGCATGCGTGTGCACGTTGGTAGCAAAGCTAAGTTTCAACCTATTGTGGCTATTTAATTATGAAATGACATTTAATAGAATGACATGGATTTATGCAACTTCCATAAAAAACAGAGCACAGATATATAAAACACTGTCTAGCATTAAGTATTAAAGTCAGCCAAAAGCTATTAATTAGTCTTAGTTAAAGATAGTTAAAGATCTCCAGATCAGTGATTTACGCATCATCTGATCCGCCATTTACAATTCACAAAAGCTGGTTCAGGCATTCAAATGAAATGTAATTAAATAGCATAGGCTATAAATATTCTATCAGTGTATGATGCTTGCAGCTTGCATGAGGGAAACATCCCAAAACAACAGCACCCATATAATTGCTGTTGTTTTGTGAAGTATTTCTCATGCAAGCATCATGCAACAATGCAAAAACAATTGAACTATTGTAGGCCTAATTATATTTTATATTAGTAAAGCAGTACTCTGATGTGCATGTTTTCACAAACTTTTGTGAACAATCTTAGCACTTTAAACATTGACTGTTTTGAAGTGCATGTATAGCAATGTAGTATACAAATAATAATAATTGTGATATCATTATGATAATTTGATGGGGGGTGGGAGGAGGGGGTGGGTTCATGTAGGTGGGCCCTATGACCCCAAAGTATGCCTTGACTGGGCCTCAGGTAAAAGAAGTTTGAGAAAGGCTGATGTAGACGACAAAGCAGCAAGGAGGCGTCGTATGATTATTTAAACAAGTTTTATGACAAGGTCGGTGAGGATGGGAAAAATCGTACATTTCTGTGCAAACTTTGCCCGCACTTCAGTCACATCCACAGCAAACCTGAAACGGCACATTGAACTGAAGCACACTAGGTCAGCCCATAGTAAGTAAAGTATACTTGTGTAGGATGCCCAGGCTGTAATCATGCTCTATCCATGCACAACTACACGCTTAACTCGTGTTTCGTAGTCTTGTGCATCAATGGAACTGTTACACGTAGGCCTTTGCACCATGTTAACCAGATTTACATTTTGGGATTCAGACAAGGCCCACCTCAAATTGAATAGAGCATGGTTTTAGACCTGCACAAGTTCAGGTGCATATTCAGTGTAGCCTAGGCCTATTATTATGAATGCCGCGCAGCGAAGCGGCGGTCATATAGGTTTAGTCAGATTTATTTTCTTCTTTTTTCTTTTTCGCATGTCCAAATTTCCGTCAATGATTCCCGGGACACTGAAAGACCGGGGTAGACGAAACTTGGTGGGCATGTAACCCCATATGGATAGCATGGAACCATCGTTTTTCGTTTTGATCTGTAGCCCCCCCCGCTGGACTGCACCCCCCGAAAGGAGGGTAGGGCAGACACAGTTTTCTGTGAATATCTTGAGAACCGTAGGGCCTAGGATGACCAATTTTGTCCGTATGTTTGCCTCCAGGGGTCATGTTAACCCATTCCATGTGCACACATGTGCATAAACAGATACACACGCACACACATACATTCACATTAATCATACGTATGACTCACACAGTAGACATATGTACGCATACATGCACATGCACAAACACACATACGCAGGCAAACACACAAGCACGCACACACACACACACATAAACATAAACGTGGACACGCACACATGCACACAATTCAAGAATTTCTCAGAATTATGAACAGGCAAGATGGAGGTGGGGTTGTATAAAATGAATTTTACATGTGAAATCTATGAACTAATCATGTTTTGGTACTTGTTGTCTAGCAGATACCAGTGAGAATTAAGTGTGGCTAATGCAATTTAGTGAGACAGTTAGAATCATATAGGCCTTTCAGTGTGATTTATTTTTGTGGAAAAAATGTGCTGGACTGGGCGGCGGTCATATTTTGTACCGCTCTGCGGTACATCTAGTTGTTTCATGTTACAGTTCCAAAATGCTCTCTCTCTCTCTCTGTCCAAATCTGCTGTTGCAGATCGTAATGTTTTGTTTCATGTCTGTGGTTGCAGATTGTAATGTTCTTTTTCATGTCTGCAGTTGCAGATTTTGTTTTTTTTAATCTGCTGTTGCATGCTGATGTTTATGTGGTAAATGTAAACTGTGTTGTCAGATGATTTACCTTGTGTAAAGCAAGTAGGTTAAATGTAGATGTGTTTTACTCTGTAGCTTGAACATTCAAGCTTTACCTGAAGTATGTTCTCCATGTCTAGATTGTGCTGCGTGCAGTAACACCGGTGCAGTTAAATGCTCCTGCTCATGTGCTGCTGGAGAGGCGTTATGCAATCATGTGGTGGCACACCTATTTCTATAGGATTTTCTGACTGCCCCCTTGTTTGCTCTTCAAGTAGCCTATTCCGAGGTGACTTCTAAACTCTGCAATTAAAAAATGTGGAGCTAATTGTCATGTGACGTCAATTATGTGATAGACTAACGCCGCTGACTTATTCCAGCAACCCTTTCACTTTGATAATAAACTACATTTTGGTACAACATATATAGAGCAGGAATAACAGAATTTGGCTTAAGCTGTGATGAGAAATGTTATGCAAAGTGTCAGCCCCTAAAACTGTGTCCCTTGCCTAAATTTGTGGTTGTTTAATGTCGAATGTCAGAGTAATTACATTCCAAAACGTACCTTAATGATACTCCACAATTTATAAAGGAACGAAGTTTAAAAAGAAAAACACAATATATCAGATGGATTACACGAATAATTGACAAGGAAGTACAAGATTATTCAATGGTCGCTTCTTTTCTGATAAATGTAATGGGCTACATTATATATTTCAAGCCACTAGATGGCGGCATTTCACTGCTCTTCTGGCCTTTTTTGGATGGAAAAGCAAGGAGTGAAATGGCTTCATCTGGTGGCCGTGCAGCGCAATAGCGCCATGAAATATTTAATTTACTAGGAAATTACGGGAGGGAGGAAATCTTGTTTTTTCTTACTAATTATTCGTGTGATCCCTCTGATATATTGTGTTTTTCTTTTTAAACTTCGTTCATTTATAAATTGTGATGCAATATGAAGGTAGCGATCTCACCCGCACTGCCCTACAAAGGCTAAGAGCAGTAAAAAAACTTTTTTGCACAAATACGAAGTACATGGTCTGCTCTTCAATCTGTTAAAATTTCATATGGCTAGCTAATATATTTCTTAGCTAAATTTACATTTTTAGTTTGCAGTTTGTATAGAAAAGTAGAGTGAAACCAAAGCAGAGTGCAGTATCTGCCCTTACTGCATTGATTTCACTTGCCATCACTGCATTCTGCCTTTGTTTCACTTGCCCTTGCTCTAATAGGGTGTGTGTGTGTGTGTGTGTGTTTGCACAGGGACAGACTGACTAAAAAAAAGCCCTGGGACCGGTTCCCCAAAACGTTCTTATCGCTAAGTAGTTCTTAACCTATTCCTTAACCTCTCTCTTAACGTTATGGCATGATTCCCGACACGTTCGTACGCTAAATATATCTTCTGTAAGTCACACTTTCGTAAGGTTGGTCTGGACCATTCGTAGCTCTCTCTTAGCGTTGTTTGAGCTCTCAAGGCGCTAGTCGCCGCCACTGTGCAGCAGTCTTTAATCAGCGCAGCGCAGTACAAGTCAAACTATGCTACAGTATGTTGATGATGTTGTGGCTCAACGATGATTTTAAGACTAATAATAAAATATGTTCGCAATGGATGCAGGCCTATTTATGAAGTTTACTTTATTTGGTATCAGAACTAATATGGTGGTAAGCCTAGGCTATTTCGTAATGTCATTAAAGCGTTCAAATTGGCAATCACTTTTGATAATTAAAAGCTGGCAAAGAATTTGCCTCTAAATGGCTAAGATCTATAAATGGGTAAGCATGGTGGTGTCCAGTAAGCGACCAACTAGGCCTATGGCAGCGATCCAACGTGTCCTTGTATTGAATCAAAAACGGCGCCGGCCGCGGAGCCGTGTAGTCCATGTCGCTCCATAGCTCTTTTTTATTGCTGTTGCACAAGTTATTCCGAAAGCTGGAAAACAGTGTCACCTTGTGCAAGCTCACCTCGTCCAGCACAATTTCAAGTTCCTCTGATGAGAAGCGTGGTACCCTTTTTTTACGTTGCTTCCCCACCATACTGTAGGCTATCTAACTCTCTCTCTGTTCATTGTAGATAGGTTGCTTTTTATTGAAAACATTAACCAATGGCAATCAATACCGCATTAAACAGAAGTAACTGCAGCTGCTTGCCAATCAATTCTAATTGTAAGGTACCTTACCATTAATATAAAAGTGTATCACATAATTTTTAGAAGTCGTTAAACCCATCAAGAAGCGGCACAAGTGGCACAACGGGATAAGGAGGGTGGATGATTAGCGAGGGATACCCGGTTAGTCTACCCGTCACAACATATCGTCTGAACATATTAGGCTGCCAATTTGATAATTTAGTTAATAGTTTATATTTTACTGATAACTTAAACTATGTTCAAATAAATGTTACTGGAATAATTTGAGGAATGTTTTATGTGCATAGAACGTGTTGTCTTTCTTTACGCCGTCATGCACCTTCGCGTGAAGTAGAAAATCGATTCCTGAGCAATCGATGCCAACTAATTCAGCACCTTCACTTGGGACAGCGCCTTTGTAACGTCGAACGTAAGAGGCAGCGTGTTAAGAAGCTTCCTAAGGGACACTTCGGGGAACACACTTAGGAACATAAACAACTTTGGAAAGATATATCTTTTGAGTCTTCTTAGCGGGCTAAGAGTGAGCGTTATCGGGGAACCGGCCCCTGGACTTTCTTTTAAAAAGGCACACTACCATTTACACTCACACACACATTAGTGTCATGATACAGTCTCACAATATTAAATGCCAGTGAAAGTATCATATTCATTCAAAATAGTCAGTCAGATTTTACAAAAAGTAATTAAAATATACTTTGACAAATATAAGCAGCAGTGTGCAAAGGTGTCAAAGGTTAGGTCTTGGTGTGCAGCAATGCAATATTGCTTGACATGAAAGTCTACAAGAATACCCGATTGATTTTGTTCCATTTTTACATAAATGTTTATAAATGACAGAGTTGCCATTGTTAAGGCATCAAGCAGAATATCTTCACTAAAAATGTAGTAAGTACCTCCTCAATTAATATAAAAACTGAGTGATTATGATCACTTGCTACACTTACTGCAAAATGTTATTGTACGGCCATGTAAGTATAAGCAGTAATGCAAAGGCAAAGCGCAGTATAGCCTATAAAACTACCAAATTTTGCCTAAATGTCAAAAAACTAAATGTTTAATATTCACCTCACTTTGATCTATCTAATGATACCCCTTGTTGTTGAATATAATTTGATGCTTTATACTTGCTGTAAGAAAAACACAAAAAGCTGTTTTTCTCAGTTTGGCATTTTTGCAGATACTGCTCTTTGGCTTTTTGTAGGGCAGCGTAGACAAGGATCACCTTTGGCCAGGACGGCCATTTATTGGAACAGGCATCAAGGTAAACAGACACTACATAGGGCAACACAGGGGTAGTCTCAGCCGCACATGTAACACACAATAAGGGTTTACCACACACATCAACACGGGGATAAAGGTACAACCAAAGAGACTAACACGCTAACAAATACACAACATGGTAAACGCAAATTCTGTTATTTTTGCTGTATATATGTTGTACGAAAATGTAGTTTCTTATCAAAGTGGAATGCTTGCTGGCATAAGTCAGCGGCGTTAGTTTTAGCACATAGCCTAATTGACGTTTTGTTGTGTTCAATGTAAGTCAATGGGAACCGGAAATCAGCCAATAGCGGTGACCAAAGATTATTTCTCCGGATGACGTGATGGCGGTTAGAGAAACCCGGTGCACTCATAGACAGTAAAAGATAGTCATCACGTAGACTTCAGTTAAGATGGGTGAAGCAAATTTCAACCGTTTCCTATTGGTCAACGAGGCTTTCTGCCAGTAGGGGTTAAGTCATTGAGAGACCTCAGACCAGCCTCAGATGAGTCCAGGAAGTGACGTCAATTCCAGAAATAAGTACATAATTTACTTTACTCTTTATGGAGAATACAGCGTACAACAATATACCTTTCTGTGCAGGCTCAGGAGACGTAGATGTAACGTAGTAGTCTGACTCGTGTAACTCTTGTGATAGCTGCACCGAGAGATTGGGTATGTAGCCCCTTACTTTGTTACCACCACGTCTACATTTACTTTTCTTAAATGTCCTAGTTGTTCGTAGATAAATGTGATTTCATATAAACAGCACTTGCCACATTCATAGCCTACTGTCAATCCATCAAAGCTTCGCTGAAATGTTGTGGTCCGATGCTTTCGTTCTTATACAGAGAATACAGTTATTTTGCTCCTGTGCGATGCTTTCACTCGCTCTGGTTGCATGCTCATTACGTAAATTACGTCACGTTAGCATTGGTTTCGGAATTTTTTTTATTACTCAGCCGGTAAGTCAGTTACGAGGTTATAACGCCAATCACACAATGTTGTATTAGTCCGAAAATAGAAAAAGTTAATATAAAGGCTTAAAACGCTTCAGCTGTAACGTTATTTGATGTCAAAGTGGCGCCAAATTGAATGGGGTTCAATGGGATGGTTAGGTGGAACTGGTCTACTATTTAGCCTCAGATCCGCCATAGTGTCTACGCTCTCCGAACGTTCGCCTGCCCCCTTGCAAGAACAAATGTGTTTGGAGGCTGCCATTGTTGTTATCGTTGCCAGAAGCGTACTAGCAACGACAGGAAGTTCGGATTCCCTATTTCGCTTTCTGGAAGCAGGAAGTGTGACATAGGATGCATCCAGAGCCCGTCTACGGAGAGCCTGGCCACTCCGTATTACAGTTTTTGCCCGTTGCTTGAACACTATAGACCCATGCTTAGACTAAAGTAACACAAGCAACACACTTGGTCCTGCATACTACACTCTACTTCATACATAAGACACTTCGTTCAAAAATAAAATCACAGGGTGCCATTTGGAAAACACATCGGGTAATTGCAACCACTCAAATACACACCTGAAGGCACTTACTTTCAAAACTGAACACCAATCAGCCAGCTACAAAAAGCCCTCAGTTTAGCCATTTCAAGAACTTTGCAAGCATGGATGGAGGGAGAGCGAGAGGCAGAGGTAGAGGACAAGGTCAAGGTCGAAGAGGCCATGCACGGATACGCGCCATACTTAAGCCCAAATCACACCCAAGATTCGCAACGAGATGAGCAGCAACTTCATGCAACATTCTAAAACCTTGCAACTGTGACCAGACATGTGAATGCTTTGCGACGGCTTGTAACGACGTGCAACATCTAATTCACACTGCTGTAACCTCCTTTCTGTAACGGTTTCGTGTCATTGTGAATCTTTAAACAGACGATCTGACGGGTTTTAGAAGATTAAATACAACCCGAAACTAAAAAACAGACCAGGCCTCTACTGGAGACCGGCCTTTAACCCAAACCTGTAGCCACGCCAGGCGTTTAAAAGAGACAGGCGTCTCTTAGGGACTCGGCGATTATTTGAAGTTTTTACGGTATGCAAAAATGAACAAAAATCGAAGGGATACCTTCTTATATGTGATTTCTGCAACAATGGTAGACTAGCCTACTGAAAACGTTTGGATATTCTGTTATTTTCTGCTGTTGGCTAAATAGATAGACACACATATAGAGAAAACACTTGATATTGAATTTATGTGCTACAATGCAAGCCTGTTAACTGTATGACAACAGTGGTTCATTTATACTACATCATAAGAATTTATTTTGTCAGTCATCATGCTCATTTTAATGAGTAAGAATTAAAGTTCTGCTGTATTTATTGCAAACAAAATTCCGCAATATCTCCCGCGAGTCACGTCAGGCAGACTGTAGCCTGTCTGTCCGGGATGAGCTGCCCTCTGTTGTAGCTCGTCCCGGCTAGCCTCTGAAGATCACGTTGACATAGAAAGCCAGACAAAGTCAGACGCAGTTGATCTCAAACGAAGCAGTGTACAGTCGCTTTCTGTTCACATCAGGTGATCAGACGCAACATGGCCGCCTCCTGTTGCCGGTGTTATTGTAGTGTACCTGGCTGCAGTGTTAATTTTGACAGCAAATTCTGATTTAGTCTTAGTCTTTTGAATAACACACCATTTAATTTTAGTCATATTTTAGTCATCTGAAATCTTTTAGTCTTAGTCTAGTTTTAGTCGACTAAATATCATAAGAGTTTTAGTCTAGTCTTAAGTCTTTTAGTCTAGTTTTAGTAGAACAAATATTAGCAGATTTTAGTCGACTAAATCTACAGTGGACTTAGTTGACTAAATGTTTTTCCAGAATTTCCGGTCATTGGAAATATCCATCAGTCTATATTGCATTAAAGGAGAATTCCGGTGTGATATTGACCTAAAGTGTATTGAAACATGATACCGAGTGTGAACGTATGTCTCATAGCCCTTCTCGGCTTGTCCCCTGCACTCCAAAATCTGGCGCTAGTTAGCCGATGCTACCAACAGCTTTTTCAATGGTGGTGCTTCGGCATCGGGCTAGCCATGCAAATAAATTCCAAAAATAATTCAGTGGAAATGCATGGATTCCAGTTGCTGCTACTGGAAGAAACTGGAATCCATGCATTTCCACTGAATTATTTTTGGAATCTGATCCCTTATCATACCTGTTCATTCTTACTCGTCGCTCGACTTATCGTGACTAAATTCAAGATGGCTGCAAACGCTAAACTTCGTGAAGATACTGTCTGTATAAATCGTCTTGTAAGTAAACTACCAGTGCTTTTTCAAAGTTCTCAATGTCTCGTTTTAAATGTCAGGGCCCTCGGAAGTCTACCAATGAAGTGTGGAGATACATTGAGCCTCGTAAATGGTGTAAAACAGTGATTTATTTGCATGGCTAGCCATTGAAAAAGCTGTTGGTAGCATCGGCTAACTAGCGCCAGATTTTGGAGTGCAGGGGACAAGCCGAGATGGGCTATGAGACATAATTTCACACTCGGTATCATGTTTCAATACACTTTAGGTCAATATCACACCGGAATTCTCCTTTAAAGGTGCCATGTGTAATATCCGCCAAAAAATCAATTCATACTCCACATTCCATAAAAGATGGAGGCAGTATACCTCCAGAAAGTGAGTTGGTCTACCCTAGAGTAACAACCGAGAAACGTGTATTGCAGTTTGGCTGGCGGTTATGTTGCCCGCATACCGCCTCCCATGGCCGAAGCTGGTATTATGACACCTGTCGGGCTGTGGCTAGTAATTTAGCATGCTAATTCTGGTTGATATCTCTGCAGCACTATACCTTGCCATTTTTTTTAATGACATCGTCGCCCTTATTTCTTCTCATTCTTTTGATGCGTGTAGCTCATTTTTTGGATATTTTTACCTCAATTGTTACACATGGCACCTTTAAGGTTTGAATATGCAATACAGACACAGATTTAACGGTTGTAATACAAAAGATGTATTTTATTATGACCACCGCTATAGAAGCTAAAGGTTTTATAACAATGCTACAAATGTTTTGGCTAGTGCTACAAATCTATTCACCTTCGCAGCGCCAGTAGGCTACTTGCTGTGCGGCCCGCACACACACACACACAGGCATGCCATACAAGCATACACAAAAGTTTCAAGAGTGGGGGATGGAGTAGAAGATGGATACAAATTGATTAGTGTGATTTATGTTCGTGGAACGCATGTACAGGACTGAGCGGCGGTCATATTTTGTACCGCTATGCGGTACATCTAGTTTAGTTATACATTTGAAGAAAGATCCTTCCTCACCTATTATTATTTGGGGTGAATTTCCACGACTGTCATGTGTAATGATCAGATTGTGTAGGCAGGCTCTTGCAGTGGTTACATCGGGACATAGGCTCTTATTTTGGCTGTTGTGGTTGCCAGTTAACCGGAAGTTGTTAACTTTACGGTACTGGTCAGAGAATGTCTAATAAGACGGGCTCTGGTACTGGTAGCCTACTGTATTTTATGTGCAAACTGTCCAATTTTCATAGGCAGGCACTTTTATGTTGGCTTCTCACCTACAAGCATAACTTTTCACCAGATAAACACTTAATATGGAACAACAAACTTGTCAGATATAAAAATAAATCAATATTTAGGCTAATGAAAACTGGGTAAACAACAACATTATTTTTTATTTCTCAATTAATCAATGTAAATGGCCAATATCTGACTTACAATGAATTTTTAAACAAATTTGCTATCCCAATACATCCCAGAGAATAGTATTTGCTGCATTGCCTGATGTTTTGTTATTGGGAAAATTTCATATTCATAAACGTAAATGGGGGGAGGGAAACCTTGTTTTGCAGCCTTCAAAAATGAAGTCAAATTCTACATGGACACTATTGTTGGACTCAACAGCCGAAAAGCTGACAGAACTATATGTGTATGTTCTGATATTATGTCCTCTTTGTGTTGAATTTTTGTACCCCTGGTTGTGATAATTATGGTGATTTTTGTATGTAATACATTTAAAAAAACCAAAAACTGTATTTTATGTGCCTCATCTGCCGCCACTTCTGTAGCGGTAGTGTGGGTAGGCCTACCTTATCTGCATGGGTTACCAGATCTGCATGATACGTCATCATAATAGATGATGTGTCACGTTCATTCGTCCAAAGTCGAGAGTAGAATTCGGCTGGGTTAGATGCGTAGCTGTGTGGGTACCTGATCTGCTCTGTGGTAGGGGGCATGAGAGTATAAACATTCAAAATTTAGTCCCCTCAATCTGTCAGACTTGCCAACTGCAGCTTTAATGTTACTTTTTTGCACTATTTTCCAAATCTAGGGCCTTGTAGAAAATCAATGAGAATGCTGTACAAACTTTTAATGGTTCAGTCATAGAGAACATGTTTGTCTTCCACCCAACAAAGTTTGGACTGCCTAGGAATAATACTTTTCCTGATATTAATGCCCAAACATTGCTTACCAGACAATGTGATTTTCAATATCAAGGGCTGAAAATACAGTTTTTTAAAACTGTTTTCACACATTTTCAAAACTCTGTCTATTTTTCAAAACTACACCCAAACCTACAATTGCTTACACAAAATCCAAAATGCCTCAAAAGGCGACTTTTTGTAGAACATTACGCTAAAGTCCAATTACAGTTTTTTTCAGTCGCTAACAAGCGTTTGTCCAACCAGTTGTCACATTTTCAAAACTCTAAATACAATTAGCACAGCATCGGTCTTTTTTGGCCATACCATTCACACATTTCATGTCGTTTTCACACGATTTGCAGTCAGTGAACACATTTCCACAATGCTTACATTTTCTTAACAAACAAGCTATACCTCCCAACAAAATTATGGATTGTTTTTGCAGTATTTACGAATGTTAACACACAACATCCCACAATAGCAAAGACAATATTCCAAACCTTAGATACAGTATAAAAACCTCTGCTTCTGCAATGATATCAGTTTAAAAACAATATACAAGGATACAAGGAAGTTTATTGTCACATGCATATAGTTACTGGATGTAAGAAATGCAGTGAAATTATTCCTATTTGTGTATAGGAGGGGGGGGGGGGGTAAAAAGTGCAGTAGAAGAGGGGTTTAGTAGATTACAGTAAGTGGCAAGGGCTGCATAAGAAAGGTGGGGGAGGATTGGGTGCAGTGTGCTGTAAGTATGTTGAATAATTGACACACAACTGATTTGTGTTGGGTAAATTGGGCCAACCACAGCTAATTCCAGTCTGGCTTAGACTCAGTGGCAGGGGTTATTTTTTTCTGTTACATTGACTTATAGAGTAAAAGGAGGACTTTGAGGTAAAAACAGAAAAAGAAAAAGACAAACACTGTAATGTCTGGACGTGGACGAGGAAGAGGAAGAGCAAGGGGCCCAGGGAGAAGAGCATGCAGGCCCAGTGAGAGGGCAAGGTAGAGGTGTAAGAAATGTATGGTGGTGGCATTCCAAAGGCTGCAAGAACAGTTGTCAGTAATGAAATTTGTGCCACTATCATTGACCATGTAATCAATGCGATGTTGATGAAAACATGTGGCCTAACCCTGAAGATCGCAGAGATTAGATACAGTAATTTTGTGTGTTTTTTTAGTCCCCCCCCCCCCCTTTTTAGCTGGCTTTTTTGCTGTTGTTTTTTTTGTTCAGAATGCTCTTGTGTGTTTCATGGATATTTTGTTCACTGTAAGCAATACTGTAAAACCTTTTCTGTTCTATCTTACTGTAAACAGTATTTCTACTGTACCTCCTGTAGTAAACAGTATAAATGAAAAAAAACTGATTTGCTTTTTACTGGAGTGCTTTTGAATGTGAACATAAGATGTAGACATACAGTTCCCAACAAAGACATTTAGTGTAAAAATGGCATGCAAATACCTGTAAAACCGAAACATAAAAGTCTATGCAGTTTTTGTAATGTCAACAATAGCCAGTATTTTGAAACCTGGTGTGCTTTGATTGACTGCATGTACCTTGTGAAGTGAAAACAAGTGTTATTCTTTGACAGAATAATTTCATTTTGATTCAGATTTCCAGTGTTTTGGTAAAGTTAGTGTGTGCAGAGAAAGATGTGTTAGTAATATATTTAACAAGTTTTTGAGAAGAAAATTATCCATTTGGCCCATTGTGTTTTGTAGGTGTGTTAAGTGTGTTAAGAGTTTAGAAAAAGTATCTGAAGTATGGGTAAGCGATTGTTAGCGATTGAAAAAAACTGTAATCTTCATTTCAAGTATCTGCATTGGTTCTGAATATTTCAACCATTAATCTTCTAGGAAGGCCTTGGGTTTTGGGACACATTCTTGATAAAGACAAGGTCTGAACAAATTCTGAGATGGTGCAGCAACAACCGATTTGACACAGACTGACCCATGTTTTACATGGACAGATCCCAGGCACTAAACATGCTCATTGATTACATAATCTATATACCGGTTATCTTATTAACCATTAGGTTATAGTATTGTAAAGATTTCAATCAATCTTAATCATGTCAAATAAAATCACATCTAGAGGGTATATGCTTTTAGAAAATATATAGTTTATGTAGTTGAATTAGTTGAGGTAGTTGAACCATTTCATGTTAATCAAGTCTAGCAATCAGTGATTAACTCTGCCAGGTTTTATGAAGATCCTTGAAATTGCTCAGGAGATATCACTCAAGCAGTGTAGCATTTGTGAAAAGCAGTGATGCCAGTAACGCGTTACTTAGTAACGCATTAGTCTATTTTTACCACTTTTTTCAGTAACGAGTAATCTAACGCGCTACTATTTACAAACCAGTAATCAGATTAAAGTTACTTATCTAAGTTACTGTGCGTTACTATTTTTGTCATGTTCCTTAATAAAAAGATATATTCTTTGCTTTCTTCTTGTCTTGGGTATTAATGTCATGTAGAGGCTATGCTCACGTTTTCAGCATGAGGACAATTCACGTGCAGCGACACAAACGTAAACAACAGTGGAGGGAGAGAGAGAGATGCACATTTCATCAGTCATTACTTTTGAGTTTGTGTCAGTTAAACATGACAACATTAAGGTACATTGTACATTCTGTGCTGGCGACAAAGTGCTGTCTAGCTAGACATCCCAAGTCTCCCGAAGTTTTGGGAGTCTCCCACATATTGATAGCGGCTTCCTGACGCCCGCAAATTACATAAAATCTCCCGGAACCTAGAGCGAACAAGAGCACGCAAGCCAGACCGGACTTCAAATCAAAGATTCTAGAATCTTTGCTTCAAATCGCGTGTGCATAGCTTAATGCGCACACAACGGAGAGGGAGAGAGAGAGGAGTGGTGCGTTTTTGCCTGAAGCGCATCCAAGACAGAGAGCATCCTGGTCTGTTTTGCTAAATCAACCAATCCGTTTTCAGTGTAAGTGCTTATATCTCTTTTCTCCCAAACATAATTAATCAGTTCAGTCAGTGTATCTATGAACAGAAGCGTCATGGCAGCGTCAGTGCCCCTCAAAAAGATTTAAGACCCATTTCACATCAGACTAGACAAAAGTGTACCCAATTGTCTCAAAAGATTAAAACATAATGATCATCTTGCACACTGCACTGTTTGTAACAGCAACTTTAGCATTGCTCACGGCGGGTTAAATGATTGCAAAAGACTTGTTGAGGTGAGTTTAACAAGTGTAATTTCATTTGCATATTATTCAGGCCTATAGGCTACAAGATGGCTAGTTGCCAAGGCTACATGAAAAAAAAAATCTACATATTTTACTATAACAGTTTCTATAGGCCTTCCTTATTTGGTGTACTTAGACATTATTGAACAAACATCTGAATTTCAGTATCTAAGTAGGTTAGGTTGGGATGTCTGCTATACATTGCTGTTAAAATGCACTTCCAGTATATTGAGTATTGACAAAACCGTTATCATTTTTATGTTGAGGCGTTGGGGGTGTTGTCGGCAGCTGCTGAAAGTAACTAATAAAGTAACTTGTAATCTAACTTAGTTACTTTTAAAATCAAGTAATCAGTAAAGTAACTAAGTTACTTTTTAAAGGAGTAATCAGTAATCAGTAATCAGATTACTTTTTCAAGGTAACTGTGGCAACACTGGTGAAAACAGGAGGTCTGCTTTTTCATGAATATGAGGTCTACTTAAGAGGCTATAACATCACAAAGCTACAAGATCCAACTTGCTATCATGTAGAAATACACTTCAGACATATGTATATATATGTATATATACTCTTTTGATCCTGTGAGGGAAATTTGGTCTGCATTTATCCCAATCCGTGAACTAGTGAAACACACAGTGAGGTGAAGCACACACTAATCCTGGCGCAGTGAGCTGCCTGCAACAACAGCGGCGCTCAGAGAGCAGTGAGGGGTTAGGTGCCTTGCTCAAGGGCACTTCAGCCGTTTCTACTGGTCGGGGTTCGAACCGGCAACCCTCTGGTTACAAGTCTGAAGCGCTAACCAGTAGGCCATGGCTGCCCCCCACATACACCACTCAGAAAAATACAGGGAGAATTTGTCCCCCAACCCCAAGTGGTAGGCCTAGTGGTGACACCCTGTGGCTCATGGACTATTACTAAAATGTCCAGGCTGTTACACACTTATCGGTGAGTAAGCTATAAGGATCCTTTAATGTGAAAGAATCCCTGTTGATCGCTTATAATTTCTTGCAATTTCACACTACTATCAGTCTAAAGCCACTGATTTCATCAATGCCTAAACTTAAAGTATTCACAGCACTGAAAAGTGTAGCTCTTGACTGTGACTGTAGACCTAGGCCTACATGGAATGTTGTCAATTTTGTATTGGTCCTAATGATATGTTTGGTACACTATTTCTGATCATGTTTTATTGAATTATAAGATATCCTAGTGAGGTTGGCAAACTCATTCAGACACTTCTATTCATGGATGGATTATGAACCACTGGGCCCCTGGGCACAGACATGAAAAGGGCCCACCCTACCCACCTTAGAAGGTTAGTATAATGCCGTAATAGTGTGGGGTCCAGGGGCATGCCCCCCTGGAAGAATATTTTGAAAAATAACCCCTTAAATGGTGACTTCTGGCGAGTTTTGTAGAAATGGATTTAAGGCAATTACAATGCATGATTATCACACATGTGACCCATGTTATTTGACTGAGGGGCCCCATCAGGAGTGAATAACATCCCCCACGGTGTATGATTGAGGGACCCTATTAAGATATATCACATAACATAACCCTTGTTATTTAACTGAGGGGCCCTATTCAGATATCAGGGGTGGAGAACATAGTAGTGACTTCACACAGAGACTTGAACTTCAGGGCCCCTACTTATACATTTGAAGAAAGATCCTTCCTCACCTATTATTATTTGGGGTGAACTTCCACGACTGTCATGTGTAATGATCAGATTGTTATGGTTATGGATTTGGCAGACGCCTTTGTCCAAAGCGACACATAAATACAAAACAACATAATATTTAAAATTGAACTGGGAACAGATTAGAATGTTGGTCAAATATAATAAGGAGAATAGTAATAAACAACAATATCAGTTCAATCAATAGCCTAATATAAATAAGCAATAAAAATGAGGGGAAAGGCAATAATAAAACAATAATGTCCATTCAATCAATAATATAAAAACAATGACATGGTAAGACTACATTAAGGAGAATATCAATAATAAACAATAATGTCAAATTAATTAACAGCCTAATGAAAATAAAACAATATTATACAAACCATAAGTATACTCTTTTGATCCCATGAGGGAAATTTGGTCTCTGCATTTATCCCAATCCGTGAATTAGTGAAACACACTCAGCACACAGTGAACACACAGTGAGGTGAAGCACACACTAATCCCGGCGCAGTGAGCATGTCTGCAACAACAGCGGCGCTCGGGGAGCAGTTAGGGGCCTTGCTCGAGGGCACTTCAGCCATGCCTACTGGTCGGGGTTCGAACTAGCAACCCTCCGGTTACAAGTCCGAAGCGCTAACCAGTAGGCCACGGCTGCCCCTAAGAATTTGTTTCCACCCAGTTTCGAACTGGGGACCTTTCGCGTGTGAGGCGAACGAGCCAGACCCACATTAAAATGTAGGGTCTGGGCACTCACCCTTCGCAGTGCTCAATCCGAGGGGCGGGATAATCTGTTGTCTTTCAAATTCTCTCTGCACGCAATAGGACAGCGCTATGAGTCCCATGCGTTTCCCACCAGCGGAGTTGCCAACTTAATAAAAGCTTAACTCGTGTCACACTGTTCGCCAACAGCAACATTATCTTATTTGTTTTCAAGTAGCAGGGAATTCAAGCCAAACAGTTGCAACTCTGCCATCAATCATTATGTTAAGCCCGCCTAACGACTCTATACATTTGATTGGCCTGATAGAAGTTTAATTTTTCGAGCTCACAAGCCAACGGAGAGTTGCTAGACTAGCCTGCCGCTAGGGTGCGTCTAGATTTGTAGGCTAAACGTGATAACCACTACACTATGGTAAACTATGGAAACTTGTAACACATAAGCAATAACACATAAGCACTTAAACAACTAAGTACATGTTGAATAGGAATGTCTTTAGACCCCTCTTGAACGACCCAAAACTACCACAGGAACGGAGAGCACTGGGCAACTCATTGCACCAACATGGAACCACTGAGGAATAGTCTTGAATTAGACCTAGTTTTTATGACTGGTCGACATAACAGACGCTCATCAGAAGACCGCAGTGGGCGGTTGGGGATGTAAGGCTTGATTATTGAATTAAAATAACTAGGAGCAGATCCAGTCAGTGTCCTATAGGTCCTATAGGAGAGGAGTTACATGTGTCCTCTTTGGCTGATTGAAGACCAGGCGTGCTCCAGCATTCTGAATCAGCTGTAATGATCTTATTACACAAGCGGGTAAACCAGCTAATAGTGAATTACAATAGTCCAGCTTAGAGATGACCATGGTCTGAACAAGAAGTTGTGTGGAATCTTGTGTCAGATAAGGTCTGATCTTCCTAATGTTGTAAAGCATAAACCGACATGATTTTGCAATAGAACATGCTCAGAGAACTTAAGTCGGTCATCAATTACAACGCCTAAGTTACGTGCCGATCTAGTTGTGGTCAGTGAAGTTGAGTCAAGCTGGATGTTAATCTTTTGGGGAATAGCTGTTTTAGCTGGAAACACCAAAAACTCTGTTTTTGAGAGATTAAGCTGAAGGTTGATTGTGTAGGCAGGCTCTTCTTGCAGTGGTTACATCGGGACATAGGACTCTTATTTTGGCTGTTAGGGTTGCCAGTTAACCGGAAGTTGTTAACTTCACGGTACTGTATTTCATGTGCCTCATCTGCCGCCACTTCTGTAGCGGTAGCTAACGCGGACACAATCAAATGCGCGTTTTGGTGTTGCCTGAATCATCTGTTCTCCAGCGCTGCACCATTAAAATATCCAGTTTCTAAAAATAATTCAATAATTGTATACCTGTTCCTGGCATCCTTACAATTGTAAGATAAATAGGGAGGCCTGGGCCCTAACAGGCACAAAGGACATGAAGCTCACGGACAATGTGTTGCGGAGTTTCAGGGTAGCTAAGGTGTTTCGAGAGAATTCGGACAAAATCAACTGTTTTGACTTCAGTTCGAATGGCGAGACGGTGATATCAAGCAGCGACGACGACTCGATAGTCTTATATGACTGTCAGGAGGGAAAGTAAGGGGGATTTTAGCTACATTGTGTTGTGAATCATAATCAGACAGATTAGCATGAGGACTAACGTTGGTCCATAGTACATGCAGGCTAACGTTACCAACCTTAGCTAGTAAACGTTAGCTGAGGTTTTCAGCTGGCGGGTAAGATAGCTAGCTAGCAAGCAGCCGTACTGTACATTTCTTTGACCCTAAACATCCTGAACTGTATGAAATTCGACTGACACTCTTTGCCAGTAGTGAGGGTTTTGCTCGAGAAGTGATATTTTATCAGCTAACGTTATTAAATTGGGCGTGTTTTGCCGTGTTCCATAGCTGAACCAGCTAGTGCTAGCTCATGAGCGTAAAGCTAGCTAGCTATTCAAATGAACATTTCCCATGAGCACGAGGATTTTCACAGTAGCCTACGCAGTGGCGACCATTGGTAACTTAGCTGCCACACCTCTCTCCATAGCCAACAGTATGGTCCAAAGCATCCCATGGAGTAGTTTTTGACATTTCTCACAATATACCAGTGGCCAGAAAAGATAGCTGCCCTGTGGGATATGCCCAAACGTTAACGTTTTACTTGTAATAAATACAGTAACGTTACTCAACTATAAGATTAGTAATGTTGATTTCAGTGATTGTTCAGACTTGGAGTACTTGTATCTGCTTGAGTCACTGATGTTCATTGTTGTCTCTGACTTAGACCAAAGCGAACCCTGTACAGCAAGAAGTATGGAGTGGACCTCATTAGATACACACATGCAGCCAACACAGTTGTCTACAGTTCCAACAAAATTGATGGTATGTCAACCTCTTATGAGAACTTTGGCCATTTTTAAACATATCTAATTACTGCTGACTTCTCAAGGATATGTCATCTGATGTCTCCCATGTGTGTAGACAAGTGCTTCTGGAGTAGGCCTTATCATGCAGTGTTGATGGTGAAGTGAGTCTGGTCTTACAAAGGTGCGCTGTTGTTGCCTTTGTTGGGAGCCTGTCCGTGCCCACCCTGGTCTGAGGTAGTTGTTTGTACAGTTTGAGGGTCTGTGATTCCGCCCTTTACTGGAGCTAACTGTACATGCTTCTGCCTTGCCCAGGGTGGAGCCATGTCATCGTCCCCTGCTCTTTGTGCTTCTTGCTAAAGTCACCAGGCAATCCAGATGATGCTTTTTGTGCACTGTGGATGTCAATAGTTCATGCTGCCCTAGTATGTGGTGCTGATTGTTTGTGCTAGTGTTTTTGGCCTGTTATGTGTTGAACACCATTATCCTTTTGCAGACACTATTCGGTACCTTTCTCTACATGACAACAAGTACATCCGGTACTTCCCTGGACACAACAAAAGGTAAGGACTCACCAGATGACTAACTGGAATCTATGGCATGTATGTAAGGAGAATGGATGGTGAATCTGAGGGTCTCTTTCTTCTGGCGGGGTCTTTCAGGGTGGTGGCGCTCTCCATGTCACCTGTGGATGATACCTTCATCTCTGGCTCGCTGGACAAAACAATTAGACTTTGGGACCTCCGCTCCCCGAACTGTCAGGTGAGTCGGTCACAGTCCAGACTGGCAGATTTCTTCATTGAGTGGAGGGCATTCTGCCACCAAGTAAAGTGATTTCAGAAAATTGGGAACCCAGTGATCAGGACATGCTTCCTTTTCTTCTTCCTCCTTTTTTTGTACAAAAAACATCCCAGAGTTTAGACAGAGACTTTTCTAATGTGGAGACACAGCACTCAAAAAATACTCCATAGAAATGCATGGGGCTAGTTTGTCACGCCAATATGGCCGTTGTCTACACATATCACACCCCTTCCTCGGCAAAACGTCGACATGTGAATACATTGAGCCAATCATGTGGTGTGATGTGAATACATTGAGCCAATCATATGGTGTGTTGTGAAGACATCGTGCCAATCATGTGTTGTAATCTCGCCGCTGGAGCAAGATTGGTGTCGTGAAGCCTTGCGCACGCGCAGTTCGACCCAAAGACTGTGCCCGATGAGTGCCCATAAAACGTTGGTATATGGCTGCCGAGTGGAGGGACTTGCCTAAAAGGACTTTGGTTTAGATGATCTTGTAGTGTTTGGTGAATGGCACAATTCCTTCTTATTGAAACATCTGCCTTCTGATAGTGATATGAGTGCTCTGAACCTCCTCTCCCTACCCACAGGGCCTGATGCACCTACAGGGGAAGCCAGTGTGTTCCTTCGACCCAGAGGGGCTGATCTTCGCAGCAGGGGTCAACTCCGAGATGGTGAAGCTTTATGACTTGCGTTCATTTGACAAGGTGAGGATGATGGCTGAGACTTATGGTGGGTCAGTTATGGCCTGACCAGATGCTTTAAGGGGCTAGTGATAAGTGACTGCTTTATTGCGTTAGTCTATTTCATACAGAAAAGATAAAACATTGAATACTGCTGACAGTGATCGACACACCAAATTGTCTTATTCTGAAGGTTTTCACAACTAAGTCCTCTTTTCCTGCAGGGTCCATTTGCCACTTTTAAGTTGCCCTATGAACGCACGTGTGAGTGGACCGGCCTGAAGTTTAGTAATGACGGGAAGCTGATCCTGGTTTCCACCAATGGGGGAACACTGCGCCTCCTGGATGCCTTCAAGGGGGCTGTTCTTCATTCTTTTGGGGTAAGAGATGGAAATAGTATTCCTGGCAAAATTATACAGCTTATTATGAAAAATACATTCATGCTGTTCACCTGTATCAAATTCAGTGTTTTAAATTCCATCTTCATAATATTTGTATTGGTGTTTATTTGTTTCACTTCTGTAGGGCTACAACAACAGTAAAGGGGTGATTCTGGAGGCTTCGTTTACGCCGGACTCTCAGTTTATAATGATCGGTGAGTCATCGATTGTTAATCTTTTGATGTGTAGAGCCACCTGGTGGTCAGATAAGCTCAGTGGAATATATGTTTGAGTTGAAGAACACAAAGCAGTGAGTGGTTTCCTTTCTGTGCTTGCCTCCTAGGCTCTGAGGACGGCAAGATCCACGTTTGGAATGCAGAGAGTGGGATGAAGGTGGCTTTGCTGGATGGCAAACACACAGGACCCGTCACCTGTCTACAGTTTAACCCCAAGTTCATGACTTTTGCCAGCGCCTGCTCCAACATGGTGAGAAATGTACTTTCTCTTGCATGCTCACATGAACTTGTTTACAGTATATCTGTATTTGAATTATATATATGTATCTGTATTATATATGTATATCTGCTTTCTTTGCCATAGAAAACAATTTGTGAATAATGTTGTGCTGCGCAATATACGCAAACCACCTGAGTGCAGATGCTGTGGATGTGCGTGCTCAGTATAGTCAAATCTTTGTATGATGTTAATTGTGTTGAATATAACTGACAGTTTTTTCCAATAGCGCCAATTTAGTCCGACGTCAGCTTTTTCCTCAAAAAAAAAAACATTTACTAACGCAGCCAGCTGTTTTTCACAACTTGTAAACCAGAATCACCTCTGTTTTAGTGAGGGTAAAACAAAATCACTTAACTTTAACAGAGTAGTTACTGTAGCTGTGTAGCCAGATGATATAATCAAGGGTGATATCCAGGCTTCCGCAGAAAATACGATTTTATTTTTAAAGGCTACTCTGAATAGCGGAAAAACATCTGTCTATGGAGTAAAACAAGCGGCTCTGAAAGCTGTTGGACCCGGAAACAGAATTATCAGCCTATTATTGCATCATGACTTTGTCTCAAGGTGCTTTAGAGTTCAGCCTGACCTCCACCCCTTAGAACAAGCACTAACGCAAAGCTGGCAAGGACATTTCAAATGACACAAGACTCCAATTAAAAATGTTGACGATAAAAATTACGGTACTAATTTCAAATATCATAATTATCACGGTTGATTATCACAGTGTGGAAACCTTGTGTTTAATCCTTCCCAGCTTCATCCGAGCCTGCTTTTGACATACAGTAGGCCTGGTACAATGAAACAAAACTGGTACCTTACTGATTCTGTTGTCTAATGGATTCAACTGCGATTCGGATTAGGCTACACCTGATTTTAAAAGGCATTTTCATTTTCACCGCAAAACGTACACTGTATCATGTAGCCACTGCGTCTTTTTATGTTCGCGGCCGTCCACATTAAATCCATTCCACTCACGTTATCAGGAGAATACAATAGCCTAAAGTTTTATTTCAAACACTTACTTTGGTCTCACTCATTGAATCCAAATGACAGAAATAGACTTTTTTGAAACTATTTCAGCTTGTATAGGCCTATCAGTGCTTTCTGAACATATTGAAAACACTTTTAAAAATACTGCGATAATACCTCACGGTTTTAGTGACCAAAATGTTCATACCGTTACATCCCTACCACGTTGAACAGCAATTAATGTCATCCATTTAAAAGTTGCACGTATTCACATCTTTTCTTGAATTTTATAGAGTAGCAAGCAAAGCCTGAACAGCTCAGTCTGTGTGGAAATGGAAACTCGGAGACAACCATTTAAAGTTGCTCTTTTTTAATTAAACTGCAATTATTCCCATACTTAGGTATCACTATTACTGTAGTGTACTTTTAAGCAGAGGGGTCCTCTTGGCTCATAAAAGCTTCCAATGTGGGATCTGCCTGAATGTATGTGTCCTCTTCCTGCAGGCTTTCTGGTTACCAACCATTGACGATTAACAGCAGTTCAGACTGCAAAGGAGAACGAGTGCCACCTTACAATGGCTGAATACAGGATGTTCCACTCCAAGACAAGAGGGGGCAGTGTTCATGTGGCTTCTTTCCCCCTGGAGTTGCAATTCTCAGTTGGACTTAAGAATTACTTGCTTAAGGATGTAAATAGGTTATCATCAGGAGATTCATATGTTGTTTGATGTTTGATTATGTTCCTTTTTATATTGTTATCAATAAATCATTTAATCTGAAAGTGTTTCAGATTTGTTAAATCCATTCTCTTCCAACTTGCTGATAAAACATTCCTCTAATACCTATAATGCAAGTAACATCATGTGTTCAGTTTACACAGTTTTTAGCAGAACATGTAAAGAACAGTTATAGTATTCATTAAAGGATTTCATTCAGCAGAAGATACATACATGAGCATCAGAGAGTCACTTTAACGTATGAAAAGGAATCCTCCCTTTTCCATACAGCAACCATGCCTGTCATTGTGCTGCACTTCCACTTTAACTGATGGTGTTTAAATTCATCCAGCTGTACCAAACACAATGGACTGAACTGAATGTTGAACTGAGGTTGCCAATTTTGAGAATACCTTACGGCAACTACTTCACAAGACCTGTCCTCAAATATAACACCTTTGTACTGTCAGTTATATTCAACCCTTTGGTCAGCCTGGCAGGTCCCTTCCGATACATCTCTGACTTCACCTTTTGCTATGGAAACTCATGACCTTCTGTAAGTAACACTATGGCAAAAGAAATGGACCAAGTGAATAGCTGCCGTGTTGTTATTAAAAGGCACTCTATATACTAATATAAGGCACCGTAACTGTACTGTAAATGGTTTTGGACACGATCAATGGATACATTTTGAGGTGTGCATGAGTAGCTGCCCCATTTGCCTTATTCACCCGGCGGCCAGAACGAGGATATAGGGTACACTTGCCATCACACTTCAATCCAGCTGCAGATGGTGGTAATGCGCTCCGTTTGCAAACTGCCAAAAACAAAAAAGATCACAGAAAAAGGTTTCGCTGGCCTGGCAGAGTAACCAAAAGATTGTATATGGCGGAGCAAGATATTTCATCAGGAGCATAGACTGTATAAAAACCTGGATTGCACGAGGGGGGGGGGGGGGGGTCAAAATCCCCCTTCATGCAGTGCAGAGGCAGCGACTGTTCCATTGAAGTCTAATGGCCATAGCTCAGAAATTCACCACATATGCTAAGGTCTTGAGTCTACAGAGTTAGGAATGCGAATTTTGGGCACATTTTCATGATCCTCAAACCCTTCTGACCATTTCAGGTACATTTTGAGCATTTTTGAGCATTCCAGTCTGGAGAAAGTCTTTGGAGTAACCTTTTACCAGTTTGCAAACGGAGTGCATTACCACCATCTGCTGGACTGAAGTGGGATGGCAAGTGTACCCTGTAACCTCGTTCTGGCCGCCAGGTGAATGAGTCGAATAGCCAGACAATGTTTCACTTGTGCCCGGTGACACCAGTGTGCAGGGGCGTAGCCAGGATTATTTTATAGGGGGGGCCAGCTGGGTCCAGACTTTTTATTGGGGTGGCACTTGGGAATCAAAACTACTATTTGAAAACTACTCAAAAAGTTTTGAAGATTAGGATAGCCTATTTTAATAATGGCAATAAATTGTGCAAAGCCAACACTGATACACAGGTCAGTTTGTTGGCCACTCCAACATATTTTCCATAAATAGGTCAATGCCAATAAAAAATATTATGATAATGCACCTTAATCAGTTTTATTCAAATGATGTTAACTCAAAGAACAATAATACATACTACAAATATTGTATGTATATATTTGATCTCATACTGATGGCCAAACTATATTTCTTTCTGATATCCACTCCAAGTACTTGGCTGTAAGTAACATGGCTCTGAATTAAGAAATTAACCCTTAGAACCCTAGACTGTTTTAAGGGCTTTTTCACTACCTTAGAAACATTTATCCTGGTCAATGTAAGTGCCATACACACATGCTAGGCTACCCAGATCTGCCACTATTTCATGTATTAATACTTGCATTGATTTCATTTTGATTTTTAAATAATAAAAATACAAATAGTGTATTATAAAAATTCTTATAACACAAAATAGCAATTTCACTGAGACAAAACAAATCAGTCTATATCGGGTCGTCTCTCTCAAAATTTCGTCTACATCACATGCAATGTCCTAGTCCAAGGCACGTCCAAGGGGAAAATATATTGTGGAATGCCGTATCCAGGCCTGACATGACAATATCCCCACATGTAGACTGTTTTTTTGCCTGTAAAAGGGCTATTTCTTGCTCTTCTTACCCTTCCTCTTCCCCCTCCTCGTCCTCCTTCTTACTCTGCTCCCTCCATTGTACCCATTGTACATTACCTGTGGCTTATTTATAGTGCTTAGCCTGATTGCAAAGTGAACTAATTATTTAAAACTGTTTTCACATGAGAAAGTGTGCCATAGAGTTGGCAAAATAGTGAAAATAATAGCCATACATGTGTATAGATTTGCTAGGAGTGTGTTGATCATTTGGAAATTGAGTGTAAAGCATGAGTTGTGTTTACAGTTCTGCAAAAAGAGTGCTGTGCAGTGAATTGGGCCTACAGTTGTGCAAAGTGTGTGTTACAAAATTGCAAACTAAGTGCAAAGCAGTGTTTGTTTTGCGAACTCAGTGAGTGGTTTTGCTATATAATAGTTTTAGAAATTGTTCTATAAGAATCACAGTTGTGTTTAAGCATTCAGAAAAAACTGTAAGCCTGACTCCCCAGGTCTGAGCCAGACACCATCACCTCAAACCAGCAGTGGAAGTGCACTCACTAGCAGGATAAAATGTCACTTCTGAGTCCTGGCCCTCTCTTTCATTATTTATTGTGCTTATACAGAGAATTCAATCTAGTGAGCATTCATTATTCAATTGACACACAGTATTGCCCTGATGCATAGCATCTATTGTACTCTAAGGAGCTTGAGAGTTGAACTAACTCCAGAGATAATTCTGGGAAAGTATTAATTAAACCATGTGTATGTATATGAGCTTTGGACATCTGTAAGATTACATGCACAAGCCTTTGGTCCAACAATTAATTAGCATACCCAAAACTCAAAACTAGTGCCTGAATAGGACGGATTGTGACCCTCAGCTGAAAGAGCCATGTGCCCCGTATCCGTGCTGTCAGATAGGAGCTTGGCAAGCGTGCTGCAGTGAGAGGTCATGAGTCAAGCTGCTTAGTCATCGTGCGTCCACGCTGCTGTGTGGCTCCTCTCTAGCATCGATTACACACCTGCCAGCAATCAGAGCACAGAGGGTGTCTCAGTGATGTCATACACACACACATACAGACCTGTTTCCACTGCCTATATGGATCGGCCTACAGGGAGTTGTCAGTGACACTTTTTGAAGTATCAATTTCTCCGTTCTCTGTATGGCATGCATACAGTCTACTTCTTTTTCTTCTTCTTCGAAGGGTCTGGTGATGTTTGTGTGTTTTTTTTAATTAAAACTCACTAATACATATTTATAACATGATGACAAGCATTATACTCAGTACTTTAGTCAGGGGGTTTTGGCTTTGCTATTTATTTATGCACTGAGTAAGCTACAGAGCATACTCTACTGATGTCATAGATGAATAGATGTGTAGAGGTCATTAAATCAAAATATATTATGCCCTCAGTTCCACTAAAGAAGGGGATCAAATCTGTGCTAAAATATTAAACAGCAGAAAGGTGTGAATATGAGTGGTCTTGTCTGGACTGGTCATACAAGTTTATTTTCAATTCAGGGGTTGTTGACATTGTTATGTGGTCAAAAGCAAATGGATTTGCTGCGGTAATTCTCAAAATTATGGTTAGAATTGGTCTGGTTTCGAGTGAAATAAAATTACTAAGAAAAATCCTTCAATTTGACTGAATAAGTGAAAGCACAAGATTGCAAAAACCCAGAGGTTTTGTAAATTGGATAATCATTCTCAGTAACCATAAAGGAATCTTGTTCTCCTGCCAACATGGAGGGTGCACTGTGCCAAGTAACAATTTCTAGTGTCACATGGGTTTATGTATAGATAGATAGATATAGATATATTTTATTCATCCCCAAAGGGAAATTACAGTGTTCCAGAAGCCATACAAACACAGTATTCACATATATACACATACATACTGTACATAAATTATTCTAAAATTATTCCTCTCTCTCTGCTCAGGGGGGAGTCATTATAAAGTGCTATTGCAGTGGGTAAAAAAGTTTTTCTCTACCTGTCTTTCTTACAGCTTAGTTGTCGTAGCCTCAAACTGAAAACACTGTTTTGTTTGACCAGTAAGTTGTGTAGTGAATGTGAGGTATTGTCCAATATATTTAACAGTTTGTGCAGCATCCTTCTCTCCACCACCAACTCCAGAGCTTGGGCTCCAGAGCTGTTCCCAACACAAAGCCAGCCTTCCTTATGATCGTATTAATGTATGACTAGATCATAGTTAGAATGGTAGGTGATTTTATTATTCACAGTTCTAGAAGTTCTCTTTTTAATTTGCCTCCATACATAAAGCATCTCTGTATATTCCCAGATCTCTCTTCCTTTTTTATTACATTTTCTCCAGGTGACTTAACACATTTAGCAAGTGGGCTTCTGTCTTGGTGTGGTGCTCGTGGAGGGTGCAGAGTTAGTTGGAGGGGAGGGCGTTATCTGAAGCCAGACAGCAGTCAGTGGCAGCTAAATTTGGGGCAGAGGGGATCAGGTTCCTGCTGCATACACACATGATCCTGTCCTAGTTACAAGACCCCCACCCCCCACCCCAACCACCGTGCCCTATCTCCCTGTGTAACTGCTCACTCATTTATGCACATGCTCCCTCAGAGATATCTCCCACACTCCAGTCACTGCTCGCTATCTCATCTGCCGGCACTCACTTCTTCCCTGCCTCTACAAGACTTTTTTTTCTGCCTCTGTTTCCAGAGCCCTCGATCTCGGCCTCTGTAGCGTGGTGCGGCAGCCTCTCCTCTTCCTCTCTCTCTCCCAGGGAGAGCCTCGCTCCACGGGTGGGCACAGGGGCCATTCGGGGGGAAACATGTTCTTGGTACTGGTGATGACGGATGAGCTGAGGGAGTTCCTGATGCGGGCGCGGAGTGGAACTGCCATTCGGATCATCCAGGTGCAGATCCGAGACGGTGAGTGGGGTCGCCGGAGGGGAGGTCCTGACGGGGAACTAAAGATGGGGGGGATTAACACTGGGACACACGCACAACAGAGTTGGGTCTCACGGGTGGCAGAGGTTAAACAGCAAGTGAGATAGCAGGTGAACAATGGCAAATACCGTAGAGATAGCGTAATGCTTGCAGTTCCCTTAGAAGTATTTTAAGAACTGTGTATCAACACTGAATATGGTAGGCCTACCTGTTGTGCGATCAACCGATTTTCACAGTACTTTGTTTCAAAGCAAGCAACACACAGAGCAAAATTTTTCATTGATAGTGGAATAGAGTTTATAATAGTTTTGAGTTTAAATTATCAGGGTCAAGAAATAATTACAAAAATAATAATAATTTTAATCCGTCCAAATAATTAAAATGTCTTTTAAACATACATACAAATTCTCTCAGCATGGTGTCATTCTCATTCACAGACTAAAAGCTTATAAAACTAAGGTCATAAGATTTCTTCTTTGTGTTGAAAGGTTTTGACTAGATACTGATTAATTTACTTTTCTGCTTGTGCTGACAGTTTAAAACAGAAGTGGGTTGGTTTGGTGCTATAACAGAGTTGCCAACTTTCAAGGCTAGATTGATGGGTGATTGATAAAGACTGACCCAAGTATGAGTATTTGTTGGCATGAGATGCATTGAAGTCAATAGGCTTCTTTTTTTTCTAGGTAGAGACAGAACATAAACACATGAATCTCACACCAGTAAGATTTGGCAACCCTGTTACCATCATGGTTTGGAAAAGGAAGTCACATGATGTTGTGTAACTCTGGTGCAATGGTTTTCCAGTAGCAGGAACCAAAACAAATTTCTGTTGTTGTGAAACATCAGGTGTCAACTTGACTTGTTTTTCAATAATCTGACCTGGATCAGCTGATAAAGACTATTAATATCTCAGTTATTATCAGCTATTATTAATTATTGTGGATTTTGGTCCACAGAGGGATATGAAATGTGTGTGTGTGTGTGTGTGTGTGTGAGAGTGTTGGTATAGTGTATAGTGCATGGTGTCCTGTGAAATGTGATCCTACTATCAGTTGACGTGACCTCATTGCTCTGAATGTAGATGAGAGGAAAACAGACAATCAGGCCTCAGTCAGGTCATCCAGCTAGCTTTCTTATATGAATCACAACATGCCTGCTACTCACATCTCCAACTATGGTCAACTTTACAATGTAGTGAAGGGTTAGAAACAACTAAACTATATAGGGTGACCAAACAAGCTTCAGATCAGTTCCTTCATAGTGAAAAGCTTGCTAACATGGTAACTGGTGATATAGTTAATGTTCTGCTTTGAAGGCTTTCTCACATTTTAGTGCAGTGCTCAAACCCAGAGCAAGATAGCACATATCTGGGGGCAGCTAACGTTAGTGCGAACGACAGGTGTTTATCTGGCTTTTACATGAGCGTACACCACACCATCAAAATAAACATGATACAAAACTTGTAGTAAAACATGCCTCAAAAAGGTGCCAATTGTTATAATGTTGCTACAACAATGCCACCATTAGTTACTGAACATGACATGGGAAGGGATTTTCGGCTATCCCAGTCTGTTGCTAGGGAGATGACTAGGAGTTGCTTAATGGTCGTGGGAGTTGCTTAATGGGCAGGATAGATAAAAATGTCCTCTCACTAAGCCACAGTGAAGTCAATATTGATTTGCGAACTGGCTCCACTGCAACAACAAATATTTTGATGCGGAAAATGATGTGGGTGTCCAAGCTAATGATGCAACCTGCTATCAGTTTAATCCAGCACCAAGTCAACCCCTTGGACTAGATGATCTTCTCTCAGTGAACTCACTAATCAAAACTCTTTTGAGTCACAGCTCAATAAATAAATCATGGATAAATCATGTGACCTTTGCTGCTGATATACAGCTCTCTCACAAGCTCCCTCGTGTTGCTGTTTGGAATCAAACTGACTGTGTGGCTTCACTTCAAAGCCACACGGGCCATTTGGTCACGGGATGTCTGCAGAACAGCACAGCGTGTGTTTCTGGGCAGTTTCTAGGGGTCACTGAAATGTGCGGGATGTTTTGGGTAGCGCCAGAGGTATGCAGACAGGACTGCTTTGGGTGAGTCTCTGGTCCAGTCGGGGGTTGTCTCTGGGCTGGGAAACATCCTGCCGTCTGCTGATATTTTCAGACTGATGTTGAGGGGACGTGGGGTAGAGCCACCGTGCGCACAGCGTTTCCTGTGAATGTCTTAATTTCCTGTCATTCACTTGTCTGTCGTCTGATTGGTTGACTACACACAGCACATGTGTGTCTCCATTGTCAGGTTTTTGTTGATGACAAGATATCATTCTGTAAACAATGAGCAACGGGTAAGCCCGCCCCAAACGACACCTCGCTTTCATCCCTATATTATTACAGGCCTAACAAGAAGAGAATCTGCCAATTGTGTACGTGCCTGTGGGTTGACATAGTATTTTATGTGCAAGTATATGAGTTTATCTGTGTACATTAGGGCAAGTGTGTGTGAGCATGGGTGTGTGCGGGCATTTGTGTGAGAGTGTGAGAATAGCCAATGGAAAGTATGTGTCTGTGCTGATAGCTGGAATGTGTGGAAGCTGAGAATAGCAGCTGCAGCAAAAGATGGTCAGGAAATCCCCCAGCACCATCCCGTGACATTGGAACTTTTGGAAGAGTAGTTTTGTCTGTGCACCCCATATTTGATTGGATTAGTGTTTTACATGGATGGACTAGTATGTTTGTTGTCATGAACTGAAGTCCTAATTGTCACGTCTGTTTCAGGAGGCTGTATTATGACTGATAATGATCCTATTATACTGAAAGCTATATTTAATTTGCAACAGTACTGAGGCTAATATTTATACCAATGGGCAAAGCTGGACACAACCATAGCCAAGGAGTTTATTCAGAGCCTGTAGCCTCCGCTCCCTGCTCTTTTAACAGGTCAAGCAGGGTTATCTGACGCTTTATAAATGGACTTGTAGGAAGACTTCCATTCACATGTCTCACAGCCCAATCATTTCAGACATACATCTGCTCACAACAGCTGCCGTCCCTTTGAGATACTGCACAGAAGCAGTTATGAAATGAATGGGAACAATGGACTTTTCATTTGATGGAGGCCCTCTTGGAGTGACCGCTTAGGAAATTATCTGAAGTACCGTGTCTTTTTAGACACATAACAGGATGCATTTAGTATCAGCTACCTGTGAACTACAGAACATCGAGTTCAAATACAGTTCAATGATAACATCACAGAGAAAATTAGATGAATGCAGAGATACAGAGAAGGACAGAAAGAGGTGCAAATAAAGAATCGAAAGACTGAATGGACATTGGAGGAGAAGGCCGATAGAGAGGTGAATGAAGGCTGATACATAGTTAATGGGCACGTGGTGAAAGAGGGGGATGTCATTTAAGCCCCGTGCTGACAGACAGATGGTCAGAGGGTGCACAAAGAAAGGAAGGATGAGTTCTGGTTCAAGACTGATTCAAGATTCAAGACTGCAGACAAGGACTGGATCTACAGGGCTGAAAGACAAAGAACATACAAAAGTTTCTAGGTATGAAGCATGCAGGCAAGAACACTATTGGTGGGAAGTGGACCATGAAAATGTGCACGCCTGTGTCCTGTAAGAAGTCTCAAACGTGATATGATCTGTGCATGAGACAGGCAAGGTGATCTGTGCGTCTGTGGCCAGACCAGGTGTGTTACAGAGATGTGGAATCCGAGCAGCCTGTTCTTGTTGAGTGTAATGTGAGGTGGCATGGTGGGTGATGGCAAGTGTCACTCACGTGACGATTGGGATGCAATCTTGATATTCTACTATTTAATCAGTGTTCTCAGGCTGCAGAGCAAGCACAAGGGTCCCAGGTCAAGTCTGGCCCTCGTGGCAATACAGTCAGAAGTAAAATTCCTTTTCCCTGACAAAAAAAACCAACAGAATTTCCATGACTTATACTATAATGAATGGTATAATATAATGATCAGTAATTCCAGAGCAGCCGCAAAGTGTTAAAGAATCTTTTACTTTTTTTGAGCGGGAGATTAATACATGGTCATTGAATAAACAAAGTTGGTCTACTCAAGCAAACAGTAAAGCTGATAACCAGATATACACCAATTCTGCATGGAAATATTTGTATTAATGCATTTTGGCAAGTAAATGTTAAACTGCTTCAATTCCCTGATATTCCATGACTTTGCCCCCATTTCTTTTTTAAATTTCCTGACTTTCCATGTCTGGAATAGACTTTCCAAAATTCCATGATATTCCAGAAATTCCATGAGCCATGGGAACCCTGGCAATAACACTCTTTGAGCAAGATACTGAACCCTAGCATGAGCTGCTCTGTGCTCTTGGCAGGCAGAAAAGAGACATGACAAAGCCGTTTTATATCAAATGCAGTCCATTTGTCAAATATATGCTGTTGTTACATTCACTCAAAACGTTATAACAAGCAATTTTAAAGACATTGTGCAAAGGTAAAATTCTGTAAGAGATTTTAGAAATTTAAATACAGTATATACATTCAACTTGGGCTCACAGAAACCACAACTTCAGTGAAACTGAACTGCAAAATGTGGGATGTGGAGCTAGTATGTTATTTTATTGCTGGGAATTTTATTGCTGTCTCTACTTGTAATATGAGGCTTAATATACAGTGTGCAACACTGTATGTGTGGGTGAGTGTGCAACTATGCGCTGTTTGTTGTTATAGGGGATGTTTATGAAGACAGTTAAGGGGTCTGAAATATCAAGCTTACGTCTTTCAATGAAGCTGTGCTATTATAAGACGCATGATTTGTGTGGATGACATTTTTGATCATGTGGATTGTACTGTGTGCACAAGATTATTTTTAGACAGTGGGCTATGGATGGTACTTTGTATGTGTGAGTAAGTGATTGAGATTTTTACATAATGTGTCAAATGTGGTTACTGTTCAATGTGTCATTGTGATTATTATGGGGTGTGTGTGGTATGAGGTTATTATGGTCTGTATTGTAAAGTATAAAAAGCCCATTTTATAGAGTGTGAGTATGCTATTTCTATAGGGTGTGTGATGGGAGTTATGTTCTGTGTTTCAGAGCAGCTGGTCCTGGGGGCATACAACAAGCCGTCTCAGAGCTGGGACCAAGACTATGACAACTTCCTGTTACCGCTGCTAGATGATCAGGAGCCCTGCTACATCCTGTACCGGCTGGACTCTCAGAATGCACAAGGCTATGAGTGGATCTTCATTTCCTGGTCACCTGACCAGTCACCGGTCAGTATGTCCGAGTTCAGACCCAAACACATGAATAGAGAGAGGGATGCACACACAGGTACATGCAAACAGTCATGCAGTACGCACAGATTGGACTAATGTAATATTTTATTCCTCCACTTCCTCATAGGTAAGACTGAAGATGCTCTACGCTGCCACACGTGCCACAGTGAAGAAAGAGTTTGGTGGAGGACAAGTGAAGGATGAGATATTTGGCAATGCGAAGGTACAAAGCACTAATCCAGAGTCCAGTTCATGTGGGGCCTCCTTTTATTCCAGAGTTTTTTTTCTATGACGGAATGTCTTCTGAATGCAAAGCTCAGAAATATCGCACAAATGGATCACAATCACATTTCTTAGAAATACCATGGATGGGAAAGAGAAAAATAATTGGTTGTCATGAAGAGAGAAATGACAACCAGGAGAACTGCTTTCCCCGCTGAGGATCGATGTTCTCGAGCTCAGCAGAAGGGATTTCTGTCGCCTGACAGAATATGGTTTCTGATCTTTCATGTCTATAGGAGGACATCTGTCTTGAGGGATACCAAAGATACCTGAACTTATGCTCTGCCCCAGCTCCACTCACAGCTGCAGAAAAGGAGCTTCAGCAAATCAAAAGGACAGAGGTTAGTTAGGGGGGCGTCCCTGCTCACTATGTGAAAAACCCTTAGTCTGTAGACAAACACCATGATGTGATATCAATGATTTCTCACCTTTCCTTTGCAGGGCAGGGTTAAGCAGGTAAGTTCTTGGATATATATTTATACACATGCTACCTGACTTTTGTACCTTACTTGTTACTACTCTGTGTGTGTATCTACTGTATGTGCAGAGAGAATGACTGTGCATGTTCTAATCAAACGGTGTATGTCTCTCCTCATAGGTAAATGTAGACATGACTGTGGATATGAGCAAACCACAGACAATCCAGGGTCTGGCTTTCCCATTACAAGATACTGCTAAGCGTGCCCTTCAACAGCTTTCAGAGAAACGCATCAACTACATACAACTGGTAAACGCACACGCACACACACACGATTTGATCTTGTGTCACTGTTAACAAGGCTGCATCCAGAGGATTCTGACCAATATGTGATAATGGTGCAGCATTCATCTCTTGCAGAAACTGGACACAGAGAAAGAGACCATCGGGCTGGTTCACACCAACCCAACAGAGACGCATGATCTACCCCACCGGGTCCCCACAGACACACCACGTTACCACTTCTTTCTCTACAAGCACTCGCACGAAGGGGAATACCTCGAGTCTGTTGGTCAGTCCACTCGCTCGTCCGTCCACAAGCTTGAAAAAGACACAGCCACAACCCCAAATGTCCATTCTTCTGACTTTCCCCATCTCTACTCATGTCCTCCTCTAGTGTTCATCTACTCCATGCCAGGCTACAGCTGTAGCGTGAAGGAGCGGATGCTCTACTCGAGCTGTAAGAGTCGTCTACTGGACGAGGTGGAGAGAGACTATCAGCTACAGGTGGCCAAGAAGGTCAGCTCAATGCCGCACATTGGTGTAGACCAACACGGTGTTCATTCCAGGTTGCTAGAGGGCACATTAAAGAGCCTGCCTCACAAAATCTTGTTTTTATACTTTGTTTGTATACCTCTTTGTATAAACACTTTTCATACTAGATTATATACTTGCAGTGAAATTTGTATTGGGTCATTTACACTTTATAACCTTTCCACAGAAGGTTAATAATAGATATCTTTTGATGACAGGCTGAAAATAGCATGACTGATTTTGAGTCAGTACGGTTGTGGCTGAAATTGTTGGTACCCTTCAAAGAAAAAAGAAAGAACAAATATTTTCTCTGAAATAATCTGAAACTGACAAAAGTGATCACCCATTCATCATCGTTTATTCCATGTTAATGCAAATTATACTTCGATTTTTTCCATAATCTGTAAGGATGCCAACACATTCAGCCTCAACTGCACAATTATGTGAGTGTTGCCTCTACCATCCAGAACTCTAGTGTCTTGACAGTAGTTACTTCAACTTTTCAACTATGGTCTTGTTTGGTTTCAAATATTCTAGTCACAACTATGACCGCTATACCTAAATAGTTGTACTAGAAGTAACTGTTTAACAATGTTGGGCGATAAGTTAGGGCATCACCTCTGAAAAAAATGCCCCATCAAAAATATACACATAGCAACATTTATGTTGTAAAGTAAACAATAGCCAAACTATTACCATGGCATGTTTTGTTGACCAAGCAGCTGGTGCATTTTATGTATGTGTGTGTGTGTGTGTGTGTTTTCAGATGGAGATTGACAGTGGTGAGGAGTTGACAGAAGAGTTTCTTTACGATGAGGTGCATCCCAAACAGCATGCCTTCAAGCAGGCCTTTGCTAAACCCCGCGGCCCAGCAGGAAAGAGGGGTCATAAGCGCATCATCCGGGGGGGCGGAGGAGAGAACGCACAGAACAGTTAGGAGGACCAGGAGAGAAAAGTTGAGGAAGAGAGGAAGAGAAGGAGTTTATCTCCTGAAGTCCCAAAGCCTCTCCTTTCTCTCCTGAATCTCTGCCCAGTCTTGAGTTAGCTTCATTCTGTTTATTGGGAAACTGGAGGGAGGGATTTATAGGTTTCTCTGAGTATTTGTACTTTTTGGGTTTTTTAACTTTTCAGCTTGTGTTAACTGTTATCCTTACAATTTTGTTTTGTTGTTTGTGAAGTGTTTTTTTTTTTTTCATACACAGTGCAAACAGTAATACACATGACATAAAATAAACTCAGGAAAAAGTGGTTTATAGAAGAAGTATCCCTCTCCTTAGATAATGAGGACATATTTCGACATATAGCAGTCTACTCTTTTCAGACTTTAAAAAATAAATAGCCATTTTAAAATAGAATAAACAGCATTTCAGTCACATCCTTTGCAACATACTTTACAAACCTAAAAGCATACAGACCAGTACCACATTTTTGGCTGTGCACATCAACTGACTAGTATAATAATGTTAGCCGAAGGCAGCAATCTACCTGTAGGCACAAGCAATCTCTCAATGAGAGAAACGGAGAATAATTAACAAGAGTAGAGGAACAGAGGAATAGCAAATCATACCACAATGGGCATTAGAAATCTTGTGGCTAGGCAGACAGCTGGGGATTTGCATAGATCGCATTATCATGATTTTCAGACTGAACACTTGTGGCGCCGTGCTAGCCTACCTCTTCACAGCCAACCCTCTGGACTAAGCCCTGTTGCCTGTGAATGTCTTGTGTCAAACATATCAATTGAACAGGTGATTATGTGTATCAGAAAAGGAATTCCAAATAAAGCTTCTTGTTTCTGTATGTTATGTGAACTTGTTACTGCCAAGTAATAAAGTGCTCCGTTTGATAATTCAGTACACACAAGACAAGAAGTCACATGATAGCCAAACCTGTGTGGTTACACACTTCCACCCCTGAACAACCGAAACAACCTTAACAATGTACTATGACACACCAAGACAAATCATAACCACCACATGAATACCTCAACAGCCAACATCAACTAACCATTTATGGCAACATACAAGCCAAAAAACCTATAAAGACTTACAGGTTGTTGTTAACACCCAGGCTAGGACTGGTAATCTGTACAACCGGGCAAATGCCCGTTGGGCCAGTCCACATGTGGGCCGGTGACCTCCGGGATTTTTTTTCTATTTGCGGCCCGTCGTGTAGGCCTAGGCCTAGCCTATAAATGCAGTTGCATCCATTTGGCTTGGGGGGTGACAGGTCAATCATTTTGGCCTCTTCATGACAGGTTCAGTGTGTGTTACGATCGCGCAACCCTGCCTCACCCCTCAAGTGGATTTGTCCAAGTAGCCGCTAGTTCGAGTGCATGGTAGGCTAGGCTCTATAAGTGCTCTCCTCTGGCTGGTGTTTACATTATCGCAGTTTAACCGCAGTGCTGCCAGATTGGGTTGAGTGAGTTCCGCCCAATCACGTTCAAAAACCCGCCATCTTCAGCAAAAAAACGGCCCAACAACGATTTTGTCATAGAGAACCATTCCACTCAAAATGTTATTTGCCCGACTAAAGCTTTTTTCCCCCCGCCCGACGAAGTCAAAAGAAGCCCAATTGCCCAATCTGGCAACACGGGTTAACCGTAAACAGCAATCAGAGGTCTAGTTTTATTCCATAAATATAGGCCTATTGTTTTTATAGACGTTAGTTGCACGCGCATTTTCCATTTACTGCACCATGTAGGCTATAGCGCGGTTCTGTCAACATAAAAACGGGTAGCCTACAATTTTCGCACAACTTGGTGGAAAAGTGTAGCACAGGTTAAAGAAAACCCATTCATTTTTGGAGCTGATCCTACTCAAAAGGAACTTCAAAGTATTTCCCATATAGTAGGCCTAGCCTTTAATAGCTCACAACGACAGTGAAAGTGAAACTTGGAAAGGGTCTCTCCACCAATGTTAAAATTAGATGCACAATCAATCGCGAGTTGATGCAGGTCAAAAGTAGGCTATCAACTGGTAGGTTAGTAACGAATGGTTTAGTATACACTTGTGGTGATAGCCTACAGTTAATGTGAATCGCGTACTATAACCAAAGTAAAGGAGAAGATTTGCACCAAATAAAGTCTGTGTTTGTGTTTCTACAACATGTTGGCACAAAACGTAATTTCTGTCAACTATGACGATGTCCATGTTCAGTAGCCAATATTTTTCATTTAGTCAAGCAGTGACATGTGGTTTTTAAAAATAAATGTGGTTCTCAAAGTGGGGTCGGCAGCACATTTTCAGGGGGTCCCTGACAAAGTTTGCTACAAAATATGAAATTGTCTTAATGTATCAGCAGATCAATTTGCCCAATTGATCTGCTGATACATTACATTAATATGTCAAAACACTTTACTATTAATTAACCGCCAACAAATTTAAAGTTATGTGAAGCAAACACTATGTGTTCAATAGTCCTACATTTGACAAAGAAACAACAATCCTTTTAAAAAAAAAAAAATCCTACATACTGTCAAAATTTGCTAACATGACTATTGTGTTATTGGCACTCTATGTTTTTAAAATCCATATAACATAAGCATAACAGAAAAAAAGCTATAGGCCTACAGCTACAGCGGGGAAAATAAGTATTGAACACGTCAACATTTTTTTCAGTAAGTATTCTTCCAGTGAGGCTATTCGCATGACATTTTCACCGGACATTAGTATTAACTTAGGTAATCCACACATATATAAAAATCCAAACATTAATGTCAAAAAGTAGTGCTATGAGTAAAAAAGTGGAATGTCACAGGGAAAAAGTATTGAACACGCTAAGAAAAAGCAGTACACAAATGCAAAGAATGGCAAGGAACAAACTGGAATCTATAAGTAGTTAGAGAAATTATCCCTCCTATCTGTACAAATTGATATAAGCTGGGTTAGTACATACTGGTGGGCTATAAAAAGGTTTTTGTTAGCAAGGTGTCACACAAGAAACATTTCATGATGGGTAAAAGCAAAGAGCTCTCCCAAGATCTTTGCAACCTTATTGTTGCAAAACATATTAATGGAACTGGTTACAGATGCACTTCAAAACTTCAGAATCATCCAGCAAGCAGTATTGGAGCCATTATTTGCAAATGGAAGGAACATCACTACATCATCAACTGGCCATGCACAGGATCTCCTTGCAAGATTTCTGACCAGGAAGTCAGAAGGATAGTCAGAAGAGTAGCCTAAGAGCCAAGGACCACTCTGAGAAAGCTCCAGAAAGATTTGGAGGCAGCAGGTACAATTGTTACAGAGAAAATCATAGGTAATGCACTCCACCGCCATGGCCTCTATGCACGCTAATCCCGCATGACTCTATTGCTGAAGAAAAACATGTCAAAGCTCGTTGAAAGTTTGCTACACAACATTTGAACAATCCTATGAAATACTGAGAGAATGTATTCTGGTTAAATATTTAACTTTTCAGATGTCATACTACACACCATATTTGGGGGAGAAATGCCACTGTGCATCACCCTAAAAATACCCTACCAACAGTGAGGTTTGGAGGTGGTGGCATCATGGTGTGGGCTGTTTTTCATCTCATGGTACTAGCAGACTTCATACAGTTGAAGGAATGATGAATGGAGTCATTTTGTTCTGGAAGAATCTTTACATCCACCAGGATGATGAGGATGAGACATGGCTAGACCTTCCAGCAGGACAATGATCCAAACCATTCAGCAAAGGAAACTCTCAATTGGTTTCAGAGAGAAAGGAAATCAAGGCCCTGACTTTAATTCAATTGAACAGTTTTGGAAGTTAACTAAAGATCAGGATTCACAACAGGGACCCCTGAAATCTTCAATATTAAAGGACTATCTGTTTAAAAGAATGGGCCAAACTCACACCAGAATACTGTGACTGATTAGTTTCATCATACAGGAAATGCCTTAAAGCTGTCATCACGAATAAAGGCTTTTCCACAAAGTATTTAAGAAATTTCAGCAGGCGTGTTCAATACTTTTTTCCTGTGTCATTCCACTTTATTGCACATAACTCTACCTATGGACTTTAATGTTTGGATTTTTTTATATGGGTGGATTATCTGAGTTAATACTAATGTCTGGTGAAAATTTCATGCAAATAGCCTCATTGGAAGTATACTTACTGAAAAAAATGTTGACGTGTTCAATACTTATTTTTCCCGCTGTACATGATTAACTTAAGTTTTATGTGTTGCGATTTTGAGGGGTCCTTGGAGAATATTCCACTCCATGAGGGGTCTCCGGCCCACAAAAGTTTGAGAACCCCTGGTTTAATGCATGGGGTAACATGACACACAGAAGATAAGCCTGTCTTTAGTAGCCTATCCCTGAATCCTGTCCCAAATCATTTTAAAGACAGAGACCCCCGGACCCCCGTGTTATTGTGATTAGGAATAGGTCCAAATCTAAATGTTTGGGTTCCGTTTATAAAGTGTTGCTACAGCATAATACTGTGTGTTTGTTATTTTTATTTTATTTATTTATTTATTTATTTTTTTGGGGGGGGTCGTCGATCCAGTGGTGGGCCGATACAGGAGAAAATTGCTGCTAACACCTCAATTCATTGATTGGTCTGATGGGTCATATAATTAGAATATCATGAAAAAGTTGATTTTTTTCAGTAATTCCATTCAAAAAGTGAAACTTGTATAATGTATACATTCATTCCACACAGACTTATTTATATTTCAAGTGTTTATTTCTTTAAATTTTGATGATTATAATAACTGACAACTAATGAAAACCTATACTGTATTGCTGTGCATGGGCCTGCAGTGCTGCATTTGTTTTGTCTTGTCCAGAGAGCGATGGAACTAGAGGCAGATGCCATAGTCTAATCGTGATTTCATGAACCCAGAAATGTTGAGTACCCTAAAGTTTTATTGCAGAAATGTCATCTATAGGCCCAGTGGGTGGAATTCAACTTGGTTGCCTAAAGTTGCACTTTGGGCAATTTGCATAATTAGCATAAATAGGCAATTAAGGCGAGGCAGTACAGGTGAATAGGGTAAAAAATTTAAATAATAGATATCACCATGAAACTTTCTGAGTTGATTACTTATGTTAAGATGAGAAAAAAAATGTATTGCATGTTTTTTATATTTTATTGTTTACATATGCAAATGAGGCCCTATCTCATTAAAAATGCTCTAATTTGCATACACACAAAAGCAGATAGTGTGATAAAGCCAGGCTCAAAATTGTTTTTCCAAGGTAAACACGTGTACTTGGTTGGGTGAGCTGGTGAAAACCTTTAAGAAACTTGGTAAGGAGGCAGTGTTGACCTATGGACAGACAGATTAGGAAATTAAGTGTGCCATGCAAAACTAGAAAAGCACTCCGAGAGTGCAGACCTCCGCCAAGCGAAAAACATAACCGCCTCCTGGATCCAGATGGTGATCCGGATCACTCCCGAACTTTTTGAGTTATCTTGCAAACAAACAGATGAACAGACACACAGACAAACAAACAAACAAACAGACAAACAAACCCCGATGAAAACATAACCTCCTTGGCGGAGGTAATAACTATATAACAGCATGCACACACACAAACCCACAAGAACTATACAATATGCAAAATAACTATATCCAGCATGCACACGTACACAAATGCACAAGAACTATATACAAGAACTATATACAACATGCAACGTGCGCCCGCATGCACACACACACACACACAGTAAACTATATAACTATACAGTAACTATACAGTATGCACACGCACGCACGCACGCACGCACACGCACACACACACACACACACACACACACACACACACACACACACACACACACACTATATTTAACAACAACCACACAATCCCACTCAATAGCCTTCACCATCTTCATCATTTCTTTCCTCATTCCCTTCAGTCTCATCATCTTCTTGATCTTTATCTGAATGTATTGTGAATGGGTTGCAGCAGTGGACCTCACCCCCTTCACACTCGCAATAGTCAGTACAACTGAGACTTGCAGCATGGCAGCTGCAGTTTCCTTTGCTGCAGGCTTTCAATGTGCTGCAGCTACAGCTGGTGACTTCAAGCAAATTTACTGGAGCCACTGCCTGAATGGCAAGAGCGGGCATGACAGCCCCTTCACTAGCAACCTCCCACCCAAACTGTGTGATGTCTCTGGCCTCTGCAGGAGGCTCTCTCTGACCTGCAGCCTTCCACAACATGACCTGAAGATGAGCATGCAGTATGTGCAGCATCAGGTTGTCATCTGTTGGAGGAAGCTTTTTAAGCTTAGGAGGCTTTTTGCTGCGACTGTAAATCTGGTAGCGAGTGTTTTACCCTATTCACCTGTACTGCCTCGCCTTAATTGCCTATTTATGCTAATTATGCAAATTGCCCAAAGTGCAACTTTAGGCAACCAAGTTGAATTCCACCCACTGGGCCTATAGATGACATTTCTGCAATAAAACTTTAGGGTACTCAACATTTCTGGGTTTACTATTGGGCCTATGGGGATCACGACTAGACTACCATGGTTTTTGTGGATGAGGCAGGTTTTGTTCAGAGACCAGAGCAGACCAGATACGTCATCATATGGGACAATGTTAGTTTCCATAGGGCTGCTTTGGTCCGCAACTGGTTTACAGAACACCCACTCTTCACTGTACTCAACCTCCCCCCATACTCTCCATTCTTGAGTCCAATTGAATAGTTCTTCTCTGCCTGGCGCTCGAAGGTCTATGACCGTCATCCCCATCAACACATAACCGTTTTACAGGCAATGGAGGAGGCATGTGGAGATATTGACCAGGCATCATGTCAGGCCTGGATACGGCATTCCAGAAGATATTTTTCCCGGTGCCTTGGACTACAGGACATTGCTATGATGCACACAAAATTTTGTGTCCGGACCCAGGGAAACGACACAATGTAGACTGATTTTTTTTAGTGAATAGTGAAATTACTATTTTGTGTTTCAACTTGGAAAAAAACACTTGTTTGTTTTGATGTGAATGAATGAGCACCTATACTTGATGTTTGGAGCCTTGTATGTTTACAGAACTATGACAAAAGTATGACCTCAAAATTACATGACCTACCTTGTGCACAGAGAAAGCAAAAGCAGTGTTTTTTATTCATACCATCAGTGTGTAGTTAGCGGATTGTGTGCTTATTAATGTTAACTTGTGTTAAAGGAACCGTATGTAAGAAATGTAATTCAATTAATCATAAAATGGCCTTGATTTGTCACTAGACATTAGGAAATCATGCTAATTTCAAATACTTATATCACTCACAACAGTAGTCCGGCCAGGATATCGTCATTTAAAAAAGTGAAGTTGCAGCCCTCAACTGATGTTGATGTTTACATATTTGTGTTTTAGCCTGATCCGCCACCCTCCACCTATCTAGTAATCACAAAGTCAGTAGTGTTTCGGCATCTGGGTTGCCAGCTCTGCTCTAGTTACCACATCTGCGGTGTACACCACTCTACATTATTTTGAAAGTGATTGTAGTACCAGTTTTGGCCAAAATCCTACATACGGTTCCTTTAACTGTTTGATACGAAAATACCATTTTTACAAAGGTGTGAAGAGTTAAGCAAGGTTTATTAGCTTTTGCAAAAGAACTACAATGTTTTGCTGATTTGGTGAAAGGTTTTCTTATTTGTGTGTAGAGTTTTACAAAAACAGCCAATAGTTTAAATCAGAAAAAACTGTAAATAAGGCTTCCAAATAGCTTTTTTTGGCTAGGGGAAATATCTGTTGGGAACACTCATGGCTCAAATGGCTATGACTGCTCAAAAAAATTAAGGGAACACTTACAGTTTTCCACAATTGTTAAAACACATTTTTTTAAAACCTTCCACCCTTTTCTCCATTCTCAAACTACATTCACAAAACACTTGCCTCAAAAGTTTTACTTGTGCTCAGAACCAAACAGTGTCAGAGTACCGATCCAGTGTATGATAGAAGTGTTCCCTTAATTTTTTTGAGCAGAATAGGCCTACTTCTGAAGAGGAATCACAAGACCAGACCAGCAAAGTTCCGTATATGGACCCAAAGCTAGTTTGAAATGAAATCTTTGATTTAGGCTGATATTTTGGATTCAAATAAATTGAAGCATAACAAAGCAAGGTAAAGTTAAACGCATAAATAGCCTGGCTCCTGATTCAAAATACTTGCCTTAAATAAATAAGTGGCCTAGTTAAAAACATGGGGCCTTACTTTAGATTTCCTGTTTCTCTGGGCAACAAAGGTTCCCTGACTGTGTTTGTGTATTTCACACTTATAATAACAATAATAATACATTTTATTTAAAGGCGCCTTTCTTGGCACTGAAGGACACCATACAGGGATGCATAAAACATTTTAAAAGCAGCAGAAAATAATAATAAAAATACAAATAAAACAGAAAAAAGGCAGAGCAATGGAATAGGCAGTTTTAAACAGATGTGTTTTGAGTTGTGATTTGAAATGGGGGAATGAATCAATGTTTCTAAGTTGGGGTGGTAATGAATTCCAGAGATGGGGATCAGAGCGGCTGAATGCTTTGAATTGGATACGGAACTGAACTGGGAGCCAGTGGAGCTGTTGGAGGACAGGAGTGATGTGGTGGATGGAGGGGGCTCGTTATGATGCGGGCAGCTGAATTCTGGACCAGTTGAAGTTTATGGAGGGATTTGTGAGGGAGGCCGAAGAGGAGAGAGTAGCAGTAATCCAGACGGGAAGTGACACAGACAACTGTGTTCAGGTTTTTATACTTAATGCAAATGGAAGTATCTTTTGACGCCAGGTGGTGGCAGTGTAGACTAGTTATCTGACAGACAGGGACATGGTGCGTATATTTGTGTAGACATGGGCTCATCTCCCTGGATGAGGTTAAATCGAGTCATTTAGAGATTGCACATCAATAAGGGTTGATTAGTTACTGCACACATTTTCTTTAATGCCGTAAACCTTTATATATATGCCTATTAACTCTTATTATTACAGTCTTATGGCAAATATACTCTTAACAAATATTGTTTTATAACTTTGATTATATGTCGGTTTGGGCCATTTTTGAAAAGCACCAACTAAGCGCATTCAAAATAACACCACATTTGTTCCCATTGTCGCGAGAGTAATTGTGTTGCTCGTGGTCCGCTTGCTCTCGTCGATCTACCCGGAATTCTAGTTAGCCTACATTACAGGCACATCGGGCGGTGGAGGCGGAGTTGCAAGCAGCGGAGTCGCGGATTGGCTGTTGGCCCCACCGCTTTCCTGGAAAGTATACACTTCTTGGAATCTATGTGCCGTTCAAGCGAATTTACTGATCCACTGGGACATGGAGGGAACGCAGGGGCAATTTCTTTCTCCATAGCAAATCGCATGTTAAAAACTAACATTTAAATGTGACTAAAACGCACAACCCAGAATATGGTCTAATAATGTTGTTGTCCAAAATGTTGTCGGGCAGGCACACCGAGAAGGCTACATTTATGAAGAAGCGTCAGCGAGGCCAGTGGCGTCACCGAACGATTCTGAGAAAACACTTCTTGGAACAAAGCTGAATTTGACAAGCCAAACCCACTAAGCCACATGAAGCAACCTGTTTTACAGCGCTGTCAACTGAGCTCGCAGCAATACTTAGACATTCACCCGAAAAACAACATTAAGTGGGAGCTCGGTCTTTTAAAATTGTAGGCTACATTATCGTTGTCTTTAAACATTGTATCTTTGTGTTTGGAGTAGCCTATACATTCTAGTCACTTACGACTCGGGTTTGCAGTTATTCTGCCAAGGACAAAGAATTTCTCATTTACACATTAAATCCAAATTACGGAAAGGAGTTTTCGAAGAATACCCGGGGGTGTTTTTTTAAATTTTATTCAACTTTCCCCTTTCGAATTATGATTCTTTGCGTTCATAGGTAAGTTTTCTGCATTATGCATTTTATATTCGTCAACTGTTGTTTAAATTCTGTCTTTAAACTCGTTAAAATGGTATGAATATGCTTAATATTTTCTAAACATAGCCTACTATTTAGTCTAGCATTTGATATCAAAGTCACTAAGTCATTACATTTGACTTGCGCTTTTATGAATTCTTTGTGTTGACCATATAACGCATTGAGCGCATATAACGCACAACATGATTATTACTCTGTTGTGCCACTTGGGCATAGTTTTAGGGCAGTCAAAGTGTGGACGTGATTAATTTAGAGATTACTGTTAGACTTCTGTTAGTTACAACAGTGACTTTTCAAGCAGATGAAGGTTATTAATTTCGTGCTACAAAGTAGGCTAAGCTTATTATAATAGGCTATGTACATTCTATGTAGACTATTCAACGAGAAAGCCATGCAGCTGCTAGTATCAGTAAAACCCTGTCATTTTGTATTGGGTAAAACCTTTGTTTTGTAAGTGCACCTTTTAACAAAAGTCTTTTACTCTCTAGCCCTAGACCGATCCCCACGGTGATACCGCTGGGTATGCCGACCCCGAGCTGCCTCCACAGCGCAGCTCCACAGTGGGACCCTCGAAAAGATCTACAGGCCATAGCAACCACCTTCTGCTATATGGAAATCTCAGGTATGAATTTGTTAGTCGCTGCACATGGTTAGCTAGTAGTGATAGATATTTCCAAAATGCCTGCCCTTTTCTTTAAGAACTCTTTGAAAAAGGATAACGTGGACTAACAATGCCATTGTGTCTGTTGTTGTTCACAGGCTGGTACTGGGGTGGAATGACCGCAAGTGATGCACAAGCCGTGCTGCAAGTGGCATCTGAAGGCACATTCCTGGTGCGGGACAGCAGCCACCCTCTCTACATGCTCACGTTATCGGTGAGAACGAAGCGCGGCCCCACCAATGTGCGTATCGAGTACAGCTGCGGACGTTTCCGGCTGGACTCCAGCTCGCCAGCTCGACCTCGCCTGCTCTCTTTCCCAGACATCCCCAGCCTGGTGCAGCACTATGTGGGCTCCGGGCGCAGCAGCACAGCCGAGGAGGGACAGATCGGGACAGAAGAGGTGGCGGAGCAGAGAGACAAGAAAAAGAGGGGGGAGGACAGGGACAAGGCTGATGCCGAGATCTCCCCTCTGCCAGAGGCCAGAGATGCCGTGCTGCTTAAACTCAAAAGGCCTCTCTGCAGGCCCCAAGCCTTTCCCAGCCTTCAACACCTCACCCGCCTCGCCATCAACAAGCAGGTGGCCTGCCCTGCTCAGCTGCCCCTACCGAGGCCGCTGCTACGCTACCTCCAGCAATACCCTTTCCAGCTGTGATTGGTCTTAGGCCCCTATTAAAAGGGGCCAGTGAGCAGAAAGGATTGGGGTTTTTTTTATTCCCGGAGGCAGCAGGTACTCTGGTGCAACGAGTTGATGAACGCCATGGAGGCTCGCTCAGCCCCTGGGTTTAATAATGGAAACTCTGTGAAAACCCCTCGGGTGATGTCATGGAGCCACGCTGAAGGCAGGGGAGGCGGTGGGGGCGGCATGAGAGCATGACAAAGCAAGCATGAACAGAGAACAGATGAACAGAGAACAGATAAGAAAGAAAGACTATCCTGTTTAAAGAGAACTCTTTGAACTGTGTGAGGAGTAACCTGTGAAAGCACATGAAGCAGTGACACAGTAGGACTGGTCAAATTCAAGGAATTATAGCCAGCTGCTCCCTTCTACCAAGACCTTAGGAGAGGTGTAACCTGAGTCGACACAGGTTTTTCTCCCTCCTTCAAATTGAAATGTATGCATTTCTATTTTAAAGCAAAGGATTCACATCCTTTTTGTTAAAATATTGCCACCATGTGGATTGTTGTACATATTTACAAAGAGATCCTTGTGATTTGTAATAAAACTGTCTGAAACTCTACAAATGGAAGTCATATATATTCCTCCAGTTGGATAACTGACGTAAATGACAAAAAATTACTTCAATTTCTTGTGGTCCTTTAAAAAGAACATCCAGGTAAAAACACAAGTTTGTCTATCTATTGAAGCTTAAAGAATGTATAGGTTTCATCTCACCATAAACCTTCATTCTACCTTAAATGAATTCAAGTAAGCAAAATACACAGTAAAATATAGTCTAGTAAGGCTGTCTCTAAGAATTTAGAATTTGAAAATAAAAAGCTATTATTTTGATCTTACCAATATAAAAAACTAAAAAGTGGGAGGTTTCCTTATTATTTTATTTCAGTAAAATAAAAAAAGAATAAAACTGTATTTGTAAATGGAAAAATCTGAAAGGTTACATGAAACTAGATGATGCATTAAAAGGCTGGATAGGAGTCAGTATTGATGAATTTTGGTGTCTGATTGCAGGCCCCATGTTGTGCGTCACAACAAAATGTGAATCACATTTCTCAGAATTAGGATTTCAGGTACTGGACATTTTAACAGACCTGGGCTATATATGTGATTTTTTTTATTGGCAAATATTACAATTCCTCCCATATCCATTTTGGATACCGACCGCAGCAGCCATGTTTCATTTGACATTGAATACAGTAAATACTGTTCAGAGCTGTTTGAATATGAAATAGAGGCAGCCATTAGAAAGTACATATTTGCAAAAGTGAGATTTTTTGCATTGTTATATAATTTCAATAGCAGATAATGTCCTACTTTGGACCTCCCACATTATCTAATCACTAATTCTGTGGCATTGTGTGTGCTCACATTTCTTAAACACGTGAACACATACAGTAATGGTGAAAATGTGTTTGTGGGAGTATACAACATAAAGAATATTAAATGAGTGTGTGAACAGCAAGCCAATGTGAAAGTCTACATTGCTTTGAGGACGGCTGCATTTGTGTATTCATGCCAGCAAGCCAATGAGCAGTTTGCCAGCTGGTTCTCAGAAGAGGGCTACACTTCCAGGGACCATGAGAGGTACTGTACTAAGAGGGACAATTCTGAGAAAGGCTGCAGTAATTACCTACAGCCTAGTGCTCTCTGACACACACACTCACATAGACCCACACATAAAGAATTATCTAGACACACTTCCAAACTCAAAACAAATTGGTAACACTTTGTGACGAATCATATGTATTGAGAGAATTGTAAACCTGCCCAGAGCCGGGCCTGGTACAGCATTCTGAAGTAGCTTTCCGGACCTCTCTTAGCACCCTTAGGATAAGTACGTGCTGTATGAGAGATGCTTTATGAAGGATCCTGGGAGTGAGATTGCATTCTGAATTCCTCCACAGGCTAAACACACACACCCTAATGCGGCAACCCCATATCTCCTCGGGCTTTCTATCTACCCTCCTCCTGATCATGCTCACCGCCTGATCAGCCGCCGGTCAGCCTGCTCCTCGTCTCTGTAGGATGCAGAAGCGTGGTCTGTGGAGGTCAGGGAGAGAGAGCAAGATGTTACAGTATGTCTTTGCATGAAGCCTCCCAAGGCTGGGCCAAGTGACTCACTAGAGAGTATTTTTTTTTTTCATCTACACGTCTCCTTTCTACAGTTCTGGTGTTTAATGTAATATGCTTGTTTCTTTTGCTCTATCAAAACAAAAATTGTTATCACTCAAAAAAAGCAAGACGGGATAGGGTGTTGTAAGTGCATGTTTCTACTGAAAATTGTATTTCTGTTTTCCTTTTCCCATATAAACAATATCTAAGTGTGTTCTGCGTTAAAGAAGGAAGGATGATGGTGAGAGGGCGAGATGGCTATTGGATCTTAATTTTCAGTGGAACTGTATAAGATAACAACATCACATTCTCTCTGCTTCCAGGCATTTACTGGCTTTTTGTTTCAAAGAGGGACATTTCTCGGAAACATCCTTTTCAAGAATCTTGTGTGCAGCTGCCATGGATTTATTAGTCAGCATGGTGTGTTTGGGTTTTAGTGTTCAGTGTATTTCATGGTAAAAGTGCATAATGATAATCAGCAGTTATTGCTGTGCAACAAAGAATTAAAACAGCTTCAAATTAAGAATTAAGGTCAGTTGGCAAAGGCACATTATAAAAATGCATAACTGAAGCATTCTGTTAGAAGGCATAGAAGGCACAGAGTTTTGCCCCTTGGTAATTCTATACTCTTTGGCCATAAAGGGTACAAGAAAAAAAAAAAACTTTTAAACACTGCTTGTCAGATTTAGCCTGCAATTCTTGTGTGAGTGTTGTATTAAAAAAAAACAAAAAAAAAACAGTTTTCTCTGCTGAGGTCTGGGTTCCTGGTCACGGTCACAATACGGAAGTGAGAGAGTGCCAATTAGAACAATAATTTTTATTTACATATAATATTATATTACATATATGTATGTGCATGAGATTCATTCATTTCTATGCTAGTATTTTCTACCATTTTATTTTCCATTTTTGTGTATATTGTGCCTTATAATTAGTAGGTTGAAACTGGCAACTTCCTGTATCCTCTGATAGGAGTGGGATTTGTTATCAAACTGTGAGTCTCCTACAAGGTCACTGAAAGACTCTTATTCTGTGACCAGATAGTGTAATGTTAACTTCACTGCCACATACATATTCATATTGAGTTGGACTATTGATTGACCCCCACCTTTCCTGTGTCTCTGACCAGGCATAACATAACATTCTCTTACCGGTTTGTAAAATCATTTTGAGTCTTCACATACTTCAATCCCAGCACTTTTTCCTTCAGCCTGGTCTGGATGAGGTCGGGATGTCGAGGATCCACCTCAAGGTAGACTCGACTGGGTGTAACAAAAGGGCATTGATACTGTTAGTGGCATCACACTCTGTGCTGATGAACAAACAATCCTGCTTTTCATCTCAAGATAATAATAATTGTTTGCACTGCTTGACTAAATCTTTACAGCATAAAAAAATGGGTGAAGCTTGTGTCTCTCCCTTGATGCGCATAATTGAAAGAATAAAGCCTGTTTCCTGATTGACTGTCATCCTGACTGAGTTTCCAGATAACTGTGGGACTAGGAAATTTACCATCAGGCCTATGCTACACATTTCTTCTGTATTTATCTTTTTAAATACAAATACAAAAAAATATCAATCAACAATTATCATTGCATTTTCTACCCTGCATTACATTTCTAACAAAATCCAACAACTTAAAATGTTTTATGGGACTGTGATCTACTTGTTAACAATAGCAAATAAGACATTTTAAATGTCTTATCTTCAGTAAATTCAGTACATCACTACTTCTTCAGGAGGTGACAGCAGAACTTTAAAACTAATGTTGAGCAAATCCATGTCCATGTCCTCACCCCCACCCCAAGAAAGGGAGATCTCCAGGCATTCAGACTATTCCTCCTACTCTGCCTTCTTGACTTTCTCACTGATTTCCTGGAACAGACATCTTTGAGATGTTAACAATTTATTAATGTCAAGTTGAATCCTACTTCTTGCATGGTATTGTTGCAGGGTGCTCGATGAGGGGGAGAGAGCAAGAGTTTTTACATCATGTTTCTGCATCTTACAGAAAAAATGACTTGTTTCTCTTTTCAGTTTGTTCTCTTGTTTTACATAGTGCTCAGTTTTGGCACAAAAAATGTGGACTACACAGATCAACCGATGCACTATGCTGAATGGCCATATCATGCTCCACTCCCTTTAACAAACAATCTTGTTGGCAACAAAATAGCCAGTGACTAACATTACATTTTATTTCATAGTTGTTTGATGACTCATACAAGGAAACATAAATCTTCTAAATATGCTTTAAGCTGTAAGCAGTTAGTATAATGTTTGGGAAAAAGAAGGGGGGGCAACATAGGGCTCAGTCTTCCAGAGAGATTGCATTAGTTCCTGTTTATTTACAAAATTCTTTTAAGGATATCACCCACTTCCACTTATCTTTCCTCCCACCTACTTTTTTACACAGAAACCTTGAGCATATCAGACCTTCAAGACTGCTATTTATTACAGGCCCCTAGACTAAATACAAAGCTCAGCTAAGCTGCTTTTCAACATAACTCTGGGTTCCTGGAATTAATTACAATAACCTTGGAGCCCGTGGTAAACCGAAAAGTTGTAATCATGAAATGCTTTGCTGGTGAGTATGGTCTATTACGTTTTGACAGAATTTGTATTTATAGCTTTTGTATGTGGTTGTACTCTTTTTGGTTATCCTGTTCCTGCTATTTTTTTTTTTTTATTAACTTTAATTCTATATTGCATTTCCTATCTGTTGTGCCATTTGTTTGTTTATTTAGTTTTTGTATTTAACTTGTTTGTTTATAACTATATTTGTGTGCACTGTCCCCAAGGTAAGTGAGCACATTTATAATTAATAGTTTCTCAGATTAAACACCAAAACCTATTATTGAGGTTTTCTTTAGGTGACTGGTAACAATATACTTTGGTTCTCTGTCTTTTCATAGAGGTTCCCAAAAGAGAAGAAAGCTTGAACTGAAGACTGAAGTGTACAGCACAAAATCACTGCAAAAAAAATATCTCTGCCACACAGCCTATGGTAGATATCACGGATGCCTTGAATTAGTCTATTAGATTCCTTGAAGTAGGCTGGGAATAGTCTGGCATATGTTCACTGGACTGATTCCTAGAATCATGGGCGGACTGGCCATCTGGCATACCGGTCATTTTCCCGGTGGGCCGACGCACCTTTTGCAGGCTAGCATATGTCAGCAACATGTTGAAGTTCGTTGAGTTTGAACGAGGATGTACTGTAAGCAAGCATACAGAGGGACAGTGAGCAGGTGGTGGAGCCTAGTTGAGGCTACATGATAAGAACTCAGTGGTGGAGCAGGTAGGCTGTGTGTGACATGCCATGCTGACGATGATGATTATGATGACTTATTAATTGCGATAATGTAATGATGTGGTTATGATAACGTAAGGCCGTGCTGTGATTATAATAACAAATAGTGCAACTTAAATGTTCTAAATGAATGATTTGCAACCCCGGACCAGGGGCGATTCTAGACCTAGAGCTTTGCCGGGGCAAGGGCCCCCAACTACCAATACATAAAAAAAAAAAAATGTGCGCGCAATATGAAATAAATGGCTACAAGCTTCAAAATCATCACCGTCATACTGTAGGACCAGCACTCTCTCCCTCAATTGTTGTAAGAACCACTATCCAGCAACATCCAAACACATAGGCATAAGTAGGCCTATACTCACTGCATGAATTTAATAGGCTTTCCTACTAACACAAGGGAAAGCTTATTTTTTTGTCAAAATTGAGATATACTTCCCTCCCAGGCAAGGGTCCTATAGTCATCCTGGCAATACTGCAGTTCTTTGTAGCTTAAATAGCCTACTAAAGCCTTCATATTGACTTTTGGTGATAATTTCCAAATGAGAGTCTGTGTAGATTATAATAGGCTACATTTGCCAATGCAGCAAACTTATTTAAGTTTGCCATTAAACCATTGATCAAATCACAGCACTGGCACTTTAACATAAATGGTAATTTTACCGTTAATGTTGGCAATTATCATACCTATCGTACTATAAGAACTCAACTCCCTGCTCTACAAGATATCTATTCCAGAAGAGTACTCCTAAGAGCCCAAAAGATTCTGAAGGACTCTTCTCATCCTAACAATGGATTATTCCTACCGCTGAAATCAAGAAGACGCCTATGTAGTCACAAAGCCAGAACTGAGAGACTCAGGAGAAGTTTTTATCCCCAGGCCATCCGAACTCTGAACTCACACTATACTGACTTTGCACACATTCACTACTCAGCACTCTCAAACATTTCCCAACCCTGAACTCACACTATACTGACTTTGCACTCATTCACTCCTCAGCACTCATGACCCTCCCCTCACACACACACACACACACCTACATGACTTTTACATCCCTCTCCCTATGCTACAGACCTTTTATTTATTTTCTTATTTCCTCACACGTCAAAACACACACACACACACACACACATATCTGACTTTCTCCAACTTTTCCACATCTCCATAGAACTTTTTATTTATTATTTTTGATTTCTCCTCCATCTATCTACCCATGTCCTTGATTGCCTAGCCTTTCTGCCCCCCCCCCACCCCCATCACACACACAAAAAACACACACACTTGCATCATCACTGTCATCACCTCACATACATACAGCACACTGCTTGCTACAGTAAGCCTCCTCTACATACTTGCTGCACACTGCCCCCCCCCCTACATACACAGCACATTGTCTTCAGGATCTTCTCCAACACACATCCTCTACATACTTACAGCACACTGCCCCACCTACCCACACACACACTACACACACACACAGTCACTGCTCCACTCCCCTCCCGCCAACACACACACCAAGACCCCTGGCAGTTGGGTTAGCCCCTTGAGCCGTGGATCTGCCCAAGGTTTCTTCCTTAGTAAGGAGTTTTTCCTTGCCCCTGTTGCTCTTGGGTGCTCCTTGTTGGTGCCTCCCCCAATCCCAATCCTCCCCCACCTTTCTTATGCAGCCCTTGCCACTTAATCTACTAAACCCCTCTACTGCACTTTTTACCCCCCCCCCCCCCCCATAAATGCACAAATAGGCTGACACCAGACATAATTTCACTGCATTTCTTACATCCAGTAACTATATGCATGTGACAATAAACTTCCTTGTATCCTTGTACCTCCCTCGTACTCCTCACTGTTCCTCTCCTTCTGCCTCTGTTCAGGAAGAATTTTCTGATGTCCATCTCTGAATAGTTTATCAGAAGGCTATGTTTAGTTTTACAGTAGGACAGCTTCACAAACAGTATAGGCTACTTTTACAGGACTCTCTCTACACTATACATAAATCATTATTAATTGTCCGCATGTGTGCGTGCAGCCTACGCATGGTGTGAGTGTGTGTGTCAGGGAGAGAGCACAAGCTGGTAAACTGTTGCTAAATTTAGGCTACAAATGTGACGCTAAGCATTGAAAAACAGATGCTCTAACATTGTCATACTTGTCATATTTTCTGTCAAACAAGTTGTGAATTTGTTGTAACATTAAAACAGGGGACGACTTACTCTGCGCTCAAAGTGATGTGATGAGCTCCAGCGGTTTCCAATGTACAACGAAACACTCGGAAGAATCATGTGAACGATTTTCATTGGTTGTTGCGTTCAATCTTACCCAGCTACAGAGGTGCTATTTCCTGATAGGCTATTATGGCCCCTTTCTTTTTTTCCTTGTTTGTTTTTTATTGGCTGGTAAGTGACAGGCTCGAGTCATGACTAAAGCAGGCACGGAGATGCGCTCATGAATGCCGTTTCCAGCGAGAGCAGTGCTAGAATTTTACTGTGGCACTGGAGACTTTTACTAAGGCACGTGCCCCAGTGAATAAGGTCTAGTGACGCCCCTGCCCCAGACAGCAAAAGAGTGTCAAATCAATGTTAATTGTTGGTCAGATTGATCAGTTGCCGTCAGACGCCCAAAATTCAACATCAATGGCATGAGTGGTGGTTGGTCTCTCAAAGTAGAGCGTCGAAAGGGTTCTATCTTGGAAGGGTTAATTATCATGGTAAAGATGGGCTAAAAGACTGTAGACTGACGGAAATGTAGGCTACAAAACATCAAGTCATATTCATGCACAAGCCAACTAATATACAGTAACCTATACAATAGGCTACTGGAAGACATTAAAGATAATTAGTTAATGTAGCTATAATGTTCCAAAATGTACCAGCAATGTAGTATAGCCTACAGGAATAAAATATTTCCAGCAACAGCCCTGTTTATTTCGTGTTGTTTCAGTTGTCCTACAGTGATTAACGTCTACGACAATCTAGGTAATTTAGCTCTTTACACATAGGCTTCAGTAACTGTTTGGTGCTGCTGTCAGTTGAGCATTGTATAGTTTAAATGTAGCCTATTGAATAATTTGAAATGATACTTTGAATTCAAGCAGAAACTCTTCTTTAATAATTGCTTGTCTAGCCTAGGCTACTTGAATATGGAGATCATGTACTCCATGGCTACCTCTGATCAGTGAGAGTGATAGCCAATGAGGCCTAGGCCTATCACTTTCAGTGCTCCATGACAGTTAAAAATATATGCATATTTAAGGGTAATGCAAAGATTTTGTATTTAATTAGGTGCGCCCAACCGATTTGAGGGCCGCTTGGGCCAAATATGCCAGGGCCGATTTATGGTCCCAGTCCGCCCCTGCAATAGTGATTAAGCGGGATTAGAATGTCCTGTTTACACATCACTGGAGTTATTCAGTGAGATACAGTAGGTACACAGCAAAGAGCATTCATAGAAATACTAGCGCACAATCAGGAATGTAGGCGGGAGGAGCATACGCTCATGCTCAGGCATGCATCCCAAGACACAAGCTCACAGACTCACACAGACACACCCAAAAGATGACACAGGGCTTACCCGTTATCAGTTAACAGCCTCGGTGCAAGCGCCAGAATCTGGTCTATGACACACATTCCTTCCTCTCCTCCATCTAATGCAGCATGATCCTCAAACCTGGAATATGCATAGTATGTTTTGTCTGTGTATAGGTGGCAGATAAAGCTTGTGAGTGTGTATTAGTGTGTGTGTGTGTGTGTGTGTGTGTGTGTGTGTATTTGAGGAAATTACTCTGACACCTTTTCATCTGATGTCAATTTTCTCACCAAAATGGTCCTTATCTCACACATTGTTTTTGTCAAAAAAGAAATGTATATCAGGCTTGGCTTGAGTTTGAGCAAAGATCTTAAGCAAGCCTGACTTTGTGCATATACACGTACAGTATATGAGTATGTGTGTATGTGTGTGTGTGTCTGTGTGTGTTTACAGCAGGTGTGTACATGAGTAGGAGGAGGGCAAGACTGGTTGTGGATTTGAGTGTCAGTGCATTAACCATCTGACCTTTTGACCTCCGGCTCCAGTGAATCGAGGTCTTCAGTGAAGAGGTAGGGAGGGTTACTAACAAGCACCTCCACGGGGCTACAAGTCTTCAGAAGCCAGTCTGCATCTGTGGCCAAGAGACAGTTTAACTCATTAACTGGTTAACTCATTTCCCACACTCCCATGGTTATATTCCTGTGAACGACGCCTTTGTTGGGTATTTAAGGCCAGGTGATTGAGATGTGCTCTAATAAATATAATATATATTATTAGTTAAAAATAATTCACACTGGGCAAGGACCTTTGATTACACTTTGATTCACACCAAGTGAACAACAGCTTTGACTTTTGATAGAGACTAACAAGGATATTAAGTATTACATTTTTGAATGGGGAAACATGGCTTTTTTTGTAAACAGTGAGTGCAGGTGTGACAGATCAACTGAATGCACCCGTGTGTGGGTGCTTCCTCACCTAGGCCTCATCAAATGTCTATTAACAAAAGAAGCAAGCAACAACTATATCATGAATAAATATAAAATAACTATTACAACTAGAAAAGCATTTCCTGAAGGAAATGCAGTGCATGAAAATGCAAAAATATGATGTAAAATATCATACAGAGTAAAAACAAACTATATTGGTTGCTAGGTAGATGAGGTTTAATATAGTTGGAATGACTGAACAGTTATATAGGTGGATAGTTTAAATGGTTAAATGATTTGCTAGGTAGATGAGGTTTAATATAGTTGGAATGACTGAATAGTTAAATAGGTGGATAGTTTAAATGGTTAAATTATTTAGGTAGATAGTTGACGATAACTGACAGTTGGAATGGCTCTAATGTTTGCTAGCAGTTATGCTAACTATGTTAACAAAGATAATAATGTTAACCAAGTTACTTAGCTAACTTAACTAATGTTTTCTAGGATGATTTTTTGAAAAAATGTTAATAATGGTAATGCTGTTAACTATGCTAACTATGTAAACCATGTGACTTAGCTAACTTAGCTAATAATTGTTAGCAGTTATGCTAAAATGTTAACTATGCTAACCATGTTACTTAGCTAACTTAGCTAATCATTTTTAGCAGTTTTGCTAACAATGTTAACTATGCTAACATGCTAACTATAGTAACCATGTGACTCAGCTAACTTAGCTAATGTTTTCTTATGTTTTGTTAAAAATGTTAACAATGCTAACTATGCTAACCATGTGACTTAGCTAACTTAGATAACAATGCTAACATGCTAACTATTTTAACCATGTTACTTAGCTAACTTAGCTAATCATTTTTAGCAGTTTTGTTAGCATTGCTAACATTGTTAGCATTTTTAACAGTTTTACATCTCTGCGAGACACTCTGGCAATGAGCAATGATGCACGTTACCTTTACCAGGGATCCAGCTAAACTGATGAAGATAGCGCTGCAACGTTGGAGGACAGTACACATTGGTCGTAGTGTTATCCGATTGCGTCGAAGTCCGAAATCATTCATAGTAAACATGGTCTAGTGTTATCCAATTGCGTGCAGTGAGATTTTTAAATGCATGCGTGTTGCCGCCCCTCGAGTTGGGCCATTACATTGTTCTTGGCCAGACCCTTAATCTTTTTAGATTATCAGGGTCTGGATTTTCCAGGCTACAAAAGAAACCATGTCAATGCTAAATTCAGCCAGGATAACCAAGTAATCTGTTATCTAGGTTTTGTGAAATACCCCTCAGATCAGATTTCACACTGGGCTAATGTCAGTGATCCAAACAGTGTGAGGCCAAGGCAGGGTCGGACTGGGAGCAAAATTCGGCCCTGGCAATTTTCTCCTGGATCGGCCCACCACTGGATCGACGACCCCCCCCCCCCAAAAAAATAAATAAATAAATAAAATAAATAAAAATAACAAACACACAGTATTATGCTGTAGCAACACTTCATAAACGGAACCCAAACATTTAGATTTGGACCTATTCCTAATCACAATAACACGGGGGTCCGGGGGTCTCTGTCTTTAAAATGATTTGAGAGGGACAGGATTCAGGGATAGGCTACTAAAGACAGGCTTATCTTCTGTGTGTCTCACGTCATGTTACCTCATGCATTAAACCAGGGGTTCTCAAACTTTTGTGGGCCGGAGACCCCTCATGGAGTGGAAAAGCACATTTTGACAGTATGTAGGATTTTTTTTAAAAAAAGGATTGTGGTTTCTTTGTCAAATGTAGGCCTATTAGTGTTTGCTATAACTTTCATTTTGTTGGCGGTTAATTAATAGTAAAGTGTTTTGACATATTGATGTAATGTAGCAGATCAATTGGGCAAATTGATCTGCTGATACATTAAGACAATTTCATATTTTGTAGCAAACTTTGTCAGGGACCCCCTGACAATGTGCTGCCGACCCCATGGACATCGTCATAGTTGACAGAAATTACGTTTTGTGCCAACATGTTGTAGAAACACACAGGGGCGCCTGCAGGAATTAATGCTATGGTACGCACACCCGACCCATCAACCCCCCTCCCCCCCCAAAAAAAATAAAAAATACGCGTGGACAATATTTGTCCGTTTCCCGGTTTAGCCGTGCATTGGTCAGCAAAAAATTAGCCTACATAGCATAACAACATCCACATGCAATAATACAACAACATCTACTATGACCTATTCATTTGGACAACTTGATACAACACTATACAGGCTAACGGCTCATGTCCATTATCGCGGCAAAGCCCACCGCGCCGCACATAGCCCATTGATTTCCTATGGAGAGCGGCAAGGCGTGGTTTACGCTTCCGCAATGCACCTTGGGAAGGCGGCGCGGCCATTCGAACAGAGGCGGCGCGTCAAGAAGTTGGGCTCGGCCAGAGAATGTCTAATAAGGGGAGAACCGCCACTCTCGGGAAACTTTCGGTTTCTGGACTGGTTGCAGTTCCTTTTCTGGTTCCACATGAGGGCGCTCACGAATAAGTGCAGAATTAATGGAGGTCTATGGAGCTGTACCCCTCAAATCCACTTTTCTCGGGATATAATTTTTTGCCCAGAAATTTGAACGTTGCATGCGAAAGAGGGGACAGAGAAAATACACACCACTGAGTATTATATTTTTTGAGTCACTTATTTGTTCTAAAAAGCCTTTCAAATGCGTCAATGACGTCATTCATTAGCAGAAAGTAGTGTGTTGTGGGCATCAACGACCCAACCTGTAAGAAATCAAAAGGACGTAAGTACTCGTTCATTCAACTTTTGACCTATAATCCATAGTGAGCTTGCAGAAACCACAATCAAATCCTCGATTTTCAACGACAACCAGGTGAAAGACAAATGTAGCCGTCTAGCTCCACAACATTGTTTTTGCACTTATTCCTGATCGCCCCTAGCGGAACTGCAACAGATTGCAGGTACAATGGAGTTAATAGGGAGTGATCCGGCTCTCCGTAAACGGGCTCTGGCTCGGCTGAACTTTATGCAAATGAGAGCGGTTAACGCGAGGCGGTTAGCCAATGAAAGTAGATCTTCGGTAAACAAGTTCTGTCCTTTGCTCTAGTCTTCCGGTCCGGAACAATAGCCTGCCAGAAAGATTTGTTCCGCCTGATAATCGTGTAGGTTTTATGAAGCTATATATTAAGCTATATAGTGGCGAAGAAGTTAAGTTTAGAACAAGTTTGCCACTGCACCCTATCAAAGAGACCTTGTTGGCGACTTGAACCAAGACAGAATGTGCTTTGGAGGAACATGTCAGTGATATTTGTGAGTGTTTCAATAAAATATGTTAACAGTAGTAGGCTACCTCCACTTTAGTAGCCTACGTTAGCTGGCATTGTGTAATTACAAAAAATAAACCGTTACACCATACACTTTAGCCTATACACGCCCACAAGCGGCGACGGGAGAGAGGGCTAGGCGTCTGCAAGCGTCTACGCGCCGCAATAATGGACACGAGCCGTAAAGTTACTTTGTTTTGTTCTTGACGTCTGGCTGTAATGCAGTCTAACGTTCTGATAAGCACACCAATTGCCTACCTTGTTCTTGCCCATCTGGAATAACTCCTCTAGCTTTGCTGCCTCCATACTTTCTGTTGTTTAAACTTGTGATCCATCATGAGTATTGAATTAGTGAATTAGCTCAACATTGTGTGCTGATAACCACATATAGATAGATAGCCGAGTAAAAGAAAACAAGTAGCCTACGTGCCTGCATGCGTATTGTGTCTCCTGCTCAAACAAAATATGCGCGCGTTAATTTTGAAAGTGAAGTAAAGTGTTCACTAAGTTACGTAATAGAAAATTGTAAATAGCCTGATGGCAGCTAATGGGATACTGTGCATAGTTGGGAAGGTATGGTGGGCCAATTTGGTGTGAATACACACACACAGGGAAATTTTCTCTCGTTGTAGAGCATGATGGTGCGCACAACCGAGGTGAAGTTAGTTTGATATTTGATATTCGGATATTCGACAGATTTTCAAAAAAAAAATGTATGCGGCCAGTTTCACCCCGTGTTTGCAGACAATGTACAAACAGATGACCTGTCTACTTGCTCCCAGCCGACCTTAGGGACAGTCTAAAAAGTACCTTCTGAATTACCTTCATAGTCTTTTTTGTCAATAGCTTTGACATCATGTGACCTAGTGACTACTCCAAACCAATGCAGAATAGTTATCCTATATGGGACTCATCAGACACACCCCTTTTTTGATAGTCTGTATGCACACTGTATTTTATATGAATATTTAGTAAAAAAATACATTATATCCTATATGAATGGTCCTCTTTTTTCAATACCTCCCAAGTCATGTGAACTAGTGACTCCAAACCAATGCAGAATAGTTATCCTATATGGGACTCATCGGGCACACCTCTTTTTATGGTCACTGTATGCACACTGTATTTTACATTAATATTTTAAAGGAAATACTTTATTTCATATAAGAAACAGTCTCCTTTTTTTCAATACCTCCCAGGTCATGTGACCTAGTGACTCCAAACCAATGCAGAATTGTTATCCTATATGGGACTCATCGGGCACACCTCTTTTTATGATCACTGTATGCACACTGTATTTTATATGAATATTTTGTAAAAAAAATACATTATTTACCATAAGAAACGGTCTCCTTTTTTTCAATACCTCCCAAGCCATGCGACCTAGTGACTCCAAACCAATGCAGAATAGTTATCCTATATGGGACTCATCGGGCACACCTCTTTTTATAGTCACTGTATGCACACTGTATTTTATATTAATATTTTAAAGAAAATACATTATTTCATATAAGAAACAGTCTCCTTTTTTTCAATACCTCCCAGGTCATGTGACCTAGTGACTCCAAACCAATGCAGAATAGTTATCCTATATGGGACTCATCGGGCACACCTCTTTTTATGGTCACTGTATGCACACTGTATTTTATATGAATATTTTAAAGAAAATACATTATTTCCCATAAGGAATGGTCTCCTTTTTTTCAATACCTCCTAAGCCATGTGACCTAGTGTCTCCAAACCAATGCAGAATAGTTATCCTATATGGGACTCATCAGACACACCTCTTTTTATGGTCACTGTATGCACACTGTATTTTATATGAATATTTTCTAAAAAAAATACGTTATTTCCTATATGAATGGTCCTCTTTTTTCAATACCTCCCAAGTCATGTGACCTAGTGACTCCAAACCAATGCAGAATAGTTATCCTATATGGGACTCATCGGGCACATCTCTTTTTATGGTCACTGTATGTACACTGTATTTTTTATGAATATTTTAAAGAAAATACATTATTTCATATAAGAAACAATCTTCTTTTTTTCAATACCTCCCAGGTCATGTGACCTAGTGACTCCAAACCAATGCAGAATTGTTATCCTATATGGGACTCATCAGACACACCTCTTTTTATAGTCACTGTATGCACACTGTATTTTATATTAATATTTTAAAGAAAATACATTATTTCATATAAGAAACAGTCTCCTTTTTTTCAATACCTCCCAGGTCATGTGACCTAGTGACTCCAAACCAATGCAGAATAGTTATCCTATATGGGACTCATCGGGCACACCTCTTTTTATGGTCACTGTATGCACACTGTATTTTATATGAATATTTTAAAGAAAATACATTATTTCCCATGAGGAATGGTCTCCTTTTTTTCAATACCTCCCAAGCCATGTGACCTAGTGACTCCAAACCAATGCAGAATAGTTACCCTATATGGGACTCATCAGACACACCTCTTCCTATAACCATTGAAAGCACACTATTTTATATTAATATTTTAAAGAAAATACATCGTTTCCTATAAGGAATGGTCTCCTTTTTCAATACCCCCCCCCCCCCCCCCCCCAAGGGAAGTGACGTAGGGACACCAAACCAATGCAGAATATCCTTTATGGGACTAATCAGACACACCTCAAATTAATATAATTTTTGCACGTACTATTTTATAGTACCCATTTGTTTCCTATGGAAACTGTGTTTTCTCAATACCTTCCATATAATAGTAGATGCCAAATCATTTTTCATATTGAGGTGTGTCTGATAAGTACCCCATAGCAGAACAGTTCTGTATTGATCTGTGTTGTCTAGGACCCCTTATATGGCAGCTATTGAGCAAAAAGCTGTTTTCCATAGGAAATAAATATGATAGTTCATGCAAAATATTATTTCACATTGACATGTGTCTGATTATTATCACATAGCAGAACAGTTCTATGTTGATCTGTGATGTCTAGCGAGAAAAAAGCTTGCGAGGTATATATATGAAAAAAGAGGACCATTCATATAGGAAATAATGTATTTTTTTTACAAAATATTCATATAAAATACAGTGTGCATACAGTGACCATAAAAAGAGGTGTGCCTGATGAGTCCCATATAGGATAACTATTCTGCATTGGTTTGGATTCACTAGGTCGCATGGCTTGGGAGGTATTGAAAAAAAGGAGACCGTTTCTTATGGTAAATAATGTATTATCTTTAAAATATTCATATAAAATACAGTGTGCATACAGTGATCATAAAAAGAGGTGTGCCCGATGAGTCCCATATAGGATAACAATTCTGCATTGGTTTGGAGTCACTAGGTCACATGACCTGGGAGGTATTGAAAAAAAGGAGACTGTTTCTTATATGAAATAATGTATTATCTTTAAAATATTCATATAAAATACAGTGTGCATACAGTGATCATAAAAAGAGGTGTGCCTGATGAGTCCCATATAGGATAACTATTCTGCATTGGTTTGGAGTCACTAGGTCGCATGGCTTGGGAGGTATTGAAAAAAGGGAGGCCGTTTCTTATGGTAAATAATGTATTTTCTTTAAAATATTCATATAAAATACAGTGTGCATACAGTGACTATAAAAAGAGGTGTGCCCAATGAGTCCCATATAGGATAACTATTCTGCATTGGTTTGGAGTCACTAGGTCACATGAATTGGGAGGTATTGAAAAAAGAGGACCATTCATATAGGAAATAATGTATTTTTTTCACAAAATATTCATATAAAATACAGTGTGCATACAGTGACCATAAAAAGAGGTGTGCCCGATGAGTCCCATATAGGATAACTATTCTGCATTGGTTTGGAGTCACTAGGTCACATGACTTGGGAGGTATTGAAAAAAGAGGACCATTCATATAGGAAATAATGTATTTTTTTTACAAAATATTCATATAAAATACAGTGTGCATACAGTGACCATAAAAAGAGGTGTGCCTGATGAGTCCCATATAGGATAACTATTCTGCATTGGTTTGGATTCACTAGGTCGCATGGCTTGGGAGGTATTGAAAAAAAGGAGACCGTTTCTTATGGTAAATAATGTATTATCTTTAAAATATTCATATAAAATACAGTGTGCATACAGTGATCATAAAAAGAGGTGTGCCCGATGAGTCCCATATAGGATAACAATTCTGCATTGGTTTGGAGTCACTAGGTCACATGACCTGGGAGGTATTGAAAAAAAGGAGACTGTTTCTTATATGAAATAATGTATTATCTTTAAAATATTCATATAAAATACAGTGTGCATACAGTGAACATAAAAAGAGGTGTGCCTGATGAGTCCCATATAGGATAACTATTCTGCATTGGTTTGGAGTCACTAGGTCGCATGGCTTGGGAGGTATTGAAAAAAGGGAGGCCGTTTCTTATGGTAAATAATGTATTTTCTTTAAAATATTCATATAAAATACAGTGTGCATACAGTGACTATAAAAAGAGGTGTGCCCAATGAGTCCCATATAGGATAACTATTCTGCATTGGTTTGGAGTCACTAGGTCACATGAATTGGGAGGTATTGAAAAAAGAGGACCATTCATATAGGAAATAATGTATTTTTTTCACAAAATATTCATATAAAATACAGTGTGCATACAGTGACCATAAAAAGAGGTGTGCCCGATGAGTCCCATATAGGATAACTATTCTGCATTGGTTTGGAGTCACTAGGTCACATGACTTGGGAGGTATTGAAAAAAGAGGACCATTCATATAGGAAATAATGTATTTTTTTTACAAAATATTCATATAAAATACAGTGTGCATACAGTGACCATAAAAAGAGGTGTGTCTGATGAGTCCCATATAGGATAACTATTCTGCATTGGTTTGGATTCACTAGGTCGCATGGCTTGGGAGGTATTGAAAAAAAGGAGACCGTTTCTTATGGTAAATAATGTATTATCTTTAAAATATTCATATAAAATACAGTGTGCATACAGTGACTATAAAAAGAGGTGTGCCCGATGAGTCCTATATAGGATAATTATTCTGCATTGGTTTGGAGTCACTAGGTCACATGACCTGGGAGGTATTGAAAAAAAGGAGACTGTTTCTTATATGAAATAAGGTATTTTCTTTAAAATATTCATAAAAAATATAGTGTGCATACAGTGACCATAAAAAGAGGTGTGCCCGATGAGTCCCATATAGGATAACTATTCTGCATTGGTTTGGAGTCCCTAGGTCACATGGCTTGGGAGGTATTGAAAAAAAGGAGTCTGTTTCTTATATGAAATAATGTATTTTCTTTAAAATATTAATGTAAAATACAGTGTGCATACAGTGACCATAAAAAGAGGTGTGCCTGATGAGTCCCATATAGGATAACTATTCTGCATTGGTTTGGAGTCACTAGGTCGCAAGGCTTGGGAGGTATTGAAAAAAGGGAGGCCGTTTCTTATGGTAAATAATGTATTTTCTTTAAAATATTCATATAAAATACAGTGTGCATACAGTGATCATAAAAAGAGGTGTGCCCAATGAGTCCCATATAGGATAACTATTCTGCATTGGTTTGGAGTCACTAGGTCACATGACTTGGGAGGTATTGAAAAAAAGGAGACTGTTTCTTATATGAAATAATGTATTTTCTTTAAAATATTCATATAAAATACAGTGTGTATACAGTGACTATAAAAAGAGGTGTGCCCGATGAGTCCTATATAGGATAATTATTCTGCATTGGTTTGGAGTCACTAGGTCACATGACCTGGGAGGTATTGAAAAAAAGGAGACTGTTTCTTATATGAAATAATGTATTTTCTTTAAAATATTCATAAAAAATACAGTGTGCATACAGTGACCATAAAAAGAGGTGTGCCCGATGAGTCCCATATAGGATAACTATTCTGCATTGGTTTGGAGTCACTAGGTCGCATGGCTTGGGAGGTATTGAATAAAAGGAGACCGTTTCTTATGATAAATAATGTATTATATTTAAAATATTCATATAAAATACAGTGTGCATACAGTGACCATAAAAAGAGATGTGTCTGATGAGTCCCATATAGGATAACTATTTTGAATTGGTTTGGAGTTACTAGGTCACATGACCTGGGAGGTATTGAAAAATAGAAGACTGTTTCTTATATGAAATAATGTATTTTCTTTAAAATATTCATAAAAAATACAGTGTGCATACAGTGACCATAAAAAGAGGTGTGCCCGATGAGTCCCATATAGGATAACTATTCTGCATTGGTTTAGAGTCACTAGGTCGCATGGCTTGGGAGGTATTGAAAAAAAGGAGACCGTTTCTTATGATAAATAATGTATTATCTTTAAAATATTCATATAAAATACAGTGTGCATACAGTGACTATAAAAAGAAGTGTGTCTGATGAGTCCCATATAGGATAACTATTTTGAATTGGTTTGGAGTCACTAGGTCACATGATGTCAAAGCTATTGACAAAAAAGACTATGAAGGTAATTCAGAAGTTACTTTTTAGACGGTCCCTATGGTCGGCTGGGAGCAAGTAGACACGTCATCTGTTTGTACATTGTCTGCAAACACGGGGTGAAACCGGCAGCATAATTTTTTTTTTTTTGAATATCTGTCGAATATCCGAATATCAAATATCAAACTAACTTCACCTCGGTGTGCGACCAGTGCGTACGGACGTACACCTGCAGGCGCGCCTGGAAACACAAACACAGCCTTTATTTGGTGCAAATCTTCTCCTTTACGTTGGTTATAGTCCGCGATTCACAATAACTGTAGGCTATCACAAGTGTATACTAAACCGTTCGTTACTAACCTACCAGTTGATAGCCTACTTTTACCTGCATCGACTCGCGATTGATTGTGCATCTAATGTTCGCTCGGTGGAGACCCTTTCCAAGTTTCACTTTCACTGTCGTTGTGAGCTATTAAAGGCTAGGCCTACTATATGGGAAATACTTTGAAGTTCCTTTTGAGTAGGATCAGCTCCAAAAATGAATGGGTTTTCTTTAACCTGTGCTACACTTTTCCACCAAGTTGTGCGAAAATTGTAGGCTACCCGTTTTTATGTTGACAGAACCGCACTATAGCCTACATGGTGCAGTAAATGGAAGCGCGGTAGCGCGTGCAACTAATGTCTATAAAAACAATATATTTATGGAATAAAACTAGACCTCTGATTGCTGTTTACGGTTAAACTGCGATAATGTGAACACCAGCCAGAGGAGGGCACTTATACAGCCTAGGCTACCATGCATTCGAACTAGTGGCTGCTTGGACAAATCCACTTGAGGGGTGAGGCAGGGTTGCGCGATCGTAACACACACTGAACCTGTCATGAAGAGGCCAAAATGATTGACCCGTCACCCCCCAAGCCAAATGGATGCAACTGCATGTATAGGCTAGTACACGACGGGCCGCAAATAGGCTAAATAACTTGTGGACACATGTCGACCGGCCCACCTGGCATTACCAGTCCGAGCCTGGGCCAAGGTGAAGAATACGGGCAACTGGACTACCGCAGTTCTCCGATAATCAGTGGGGTACCTTTACAATTTCATCCTCCCAGTTAACTGACATGGAAACAACCTTTAATACTCGTATGGTGTAATTCTGAACTTTGAGGTATCACGGTAAGTAAATGACCACAACACTATGTCGCTGCAACATTACTTGCGTTACCAAGTGGCAAAGTTAGCAAAATTACCAAGCCACTACGTTGCGGCAACGTAATTTGTTTACTTAATGGCAACTTCCTGTAGGCAACTTTGTGACAACGTCACTCACAGTACCAAGAGGCAACGTTATCAAAATGACCAAGCCACTACGTTGCCGCAACGTAATTTGTTTACTTAATGGCAACATCCTGTAGGCAACGTTGTGGCAACGTAATTTGTTTACTTAATGGCAACTTCCTGTAGGCAACGTTGTGGCAACGTCACTTACACTACCAAGAGGCAACGTTATCAAAATTACCAAGCCACTACGTTGTGGCAACGTCATTTGTTTACTTAATGGCAACTTCCTGTAGGCAACGTTGTGGCAACGTCACTTACACTACCAAGAGGCAACGTTATCAAAATTACCAAGCCACTACGTCGTGGCAACGTAATTTGTTTACTTAATGGCACTTTCCTGCAGGCAACGTTGTGGCAATGTTGCCACAACGTTGCCAGAAAGTAATGTCGCCATGACCAAATGGCAACTTATAGGCAACGTTGCCATTTGGTCGTGTGTTAGCTGGTTTACCTGGATCAGTGGCGGAGCTAGGGGCTGGCTTAGGGGGCTTAAGCCCCGAATCTTTTTTCAAAAGCCCCGAATCTTTTTTTAAATTCCCGGCAACTCTTATTTCCAATATAACTTCCCCTCGGTTTCTCTATAAATGTCACAAAATGCTCTATTACTGAGGAAATGTATCCCTTATTTTCAAAGCCCAATATTGAAAAATTATTTCACTAGTAGCTACACGATCTATGCCAGGTCTCTGGGCTATCCGCTATGGTGATTGATTTGTTTAGATCCAGTGAAAATGCTGCCTTGACAACGCTATGTCATGGCTTCGGTGTTCCAAAAAGCCTCTGTCAGAAGTCTGTCACTTTTATAGTCTGTGATAAAACACTTTGTGTTACACATTATGGATATTAGAACGTTTTTCAAAAGACCACCCAGCTCCGTTCAAGCAACAGCATCGCCCAGTGAACTGACGGATGGTGTTGTTTTAGGTTGGTGATTTCACGTTAAGAGCTTTCAGTCAGTTAGGCAGGCTAACGTTAGGCTACTTGGCTAGCTCCCTAAACTCTCATAGGCTAGCTAAGCCTACTGCAGAATAAGAAATTCCAGCTCCCAAAACAAAGTGATCCTCGTCTTGTAATAAATTAGGCTACACTGTTTTGAAATGTCAGAAAAACCCATTAACAGTTATCTGCCCATGTCAACTTTTCAGTGTCATATGTTGCACAAAAGAATGTTAGCTAACTGTTAGCCTACCTTAAAACCTTGTTGATATCCTATCCACCACTACAGATCTTATAATCCAAGAGTCCACATAAATATAAAAGTCATGTTATGGTGTTTTGGCTGCCTTACTAATTATTAACTAAAAAAAAAAAAACATTGCAATGATATATTGAGAGGAAAGGGCCCTTTCCATAAGTGTGTTAGTCAAGCACCATGCAGTCTGCATTCATAATCTAGGTGCTTGATTTTATGCACCTGTGTAAAGGGACCTGATGAAACCTATGAATAATCTTGCTAAATTACAAAATTAATATAATTTAGAAACGCCTATGTCAAGATGATAATGCATTCCTTCTAAAATACCCTTGTATCATGATGACTGGCCATACCGTAATTATATCATAATATTATGTATATTATAGTATAAGATATTCTATATATTTGTCACACAGATGAGATCGGGGAAGAGAAAGAAGGAGAATAGCAATAATAAACAATAATGTCATATCAAACAATAGCCTAATGAAAATAAACAAATACTATAATATACAAACCATAAGAAACGCGTATTTAACTAAGTACATGCTAAACAGATATGAACAGATATTGCCTCTTGAAAGACCCAAAACTATAATTTTACACAGTGTGCCAGTCAGATACCTTGAATCTGTTGAATGTTAGTTTCACATTTTTTAAGTCTCAATGTGTCCATTAGTTTACACAATATTCACTAAAAGTCATTATTTAAGGGGTTATTTAAAAAAAAAATTAAATGGGCTAAGCCCCGAATGTTTACAATGTCTGGCTCCGCCCCTGACCTGGATGAGAGGAATACTGGCGTGTATGAAGTTAATCAAGGCATAAATAATAACCATATAATAACCAATAACTCCACAAACTCATCTCTTCATTAGTCTCTGTAAACAATGAGTAAAAGACCGCCGTCTGTGCGGCTCCCTACCTATCAAACTATGTACATAACCTTTCAGTCCGCATCATGGCTTCTGCACATACGATGCTATTCTCATACAGCAGGCACTGCACCATCTAAACAGCACCATTTCTACGAAATGCGTGCCAACTCATTACACCACATGACCTCTTTGCCTTATATGGACCTACTGTCAGGACCTATCGCTTGTTTCATACAGACCTCTTTAAAAAAAACAAAAAAACACACAGTCATATCTGTCTTTTGATAAGACACTCTTGTGATGGGTCAAAGCCACATTTCAAAGGGCTATGAATGAAGAGTAACCTTTTTTTCATTGTCTGAACGCAAATGACACAATGTCATGTTGGAACTGGCATACTAATGCCACCTAGTGGATAACAGAATTCTGTGTTCCTCTAATGCTGCAATAAGCAACTTCAAATCTTGACTGATAGAAGCACAGAAAAGACTGCTATTTCCTCACCTCTCATCACATCCACTTGACTGATTTTGAGTCTGTCATACAGTCCAAGGCTGGAACATGAAATATATGTTACCGCACACTGATAGACATGTAACAACATACATATTTTGAGTAGAAACACATATTTTGAATAGCAACACAGCATACATATTCATGAAAACAACTGTCAAAAACATCCTTTTTAAAAGTTGTTACTCAACCTTAGCGCATTCTCCCTGGTGAGGGCCACAGCCTCAGCACTCTGGTCCAGAGCCATCCCCCTGACCTTAAAGCCAAAGTGAAGATCATCAGAAGTAGAATTACAGTAAATACAGTAAACCTTTTGGCATTTAGAGATATTCCCAAAAATTCAATAGAATTTCAATAATATCCCCAAAATGGTGAATGTTTACATTCATAAGCCAAAGAGTATTTTTTTTCTTTCCGTTTTTGACATGATTAGATAGATAGATAGATAGATAGATAAGATAGATAGATACTTTATTGATCCCCAAGGGGAAATTCAATGTTTTGACAAAGGCTAATTGATATAAGAAACAATGTAGTTTCACAAAGGTGATGGAATTACAAAATAATACTATTTTATATATAAATATTGTATATTGAATAATCAGACAATTAAAAGTCATTTTCACCTACATCTGAATCATCATCAGTCAGAGTCACTATTGTCGGTGTTATTCTATTACTGTTGTTTACTGCTGTCGTCGATTTTGTTTTGTTATCTTTCTCTTCCAAAATCAACTTCTGATTCTTCACCATCACTGCTATCATTAGCAGGTTGGCTGTTGCTTGGTGAAAATTGACTACATGTGTATACCACACAGGAACAATACCATGTTCTTCTTCTTTCCATCTCCATGTTTCATTCAGTGGTGGATAATCTATCATCTGCTCTGCGCACTGATGGTATATGCATTCCTGATAACAACTTTGCTTTACATTTTGGATTGTACTGTTTTCATCTGGAATTATTCCCACACTTGACTTGACTTTCTGCTTTTCATACATCCGAATTCTGGTGTCAACATGACTTTCACCTTTTTTGGCAGCAGTTTTGAAGAACTCCTTAGCACCAGACAAATGCCCTATGGATGTCAACGTGGATCCAACGTTGTTAAATAAGATGTAGCATTTCAAATTCACAATCTTTTTTCATGGCTTCAATTTTCCAATACCGAATGGAAAATATGTTGTATCGCAACCCGTAATGCAGTGGTATGCTGGAAGAACAGCACCAGCTTCCAAACCTATTTTTGCACAGATTAACTCAATATAAACTCATAAGAACCGTTTAATTAACTAAGTGTATGCTGAACAGATTTGTCTTGAGACCCCTCTTGAAAGACCCAAAACTATCACAGGAACGGAGAGCACTGGGCAACTCATTCCACCAACGAGGAACCACTGAGGAAAAGAGTACTGAATTTGACCTAATGTTTATGGCTGGTCGAGGCAACAGATGCTCATCAGATGACTGCAGTGGGCGGTCGGGGATGTACAGCTGGATCGAATTGAGATAGCAGGAAGCAGGATCCAGTAAGTGTTCTATAGGCCAAGGAGAGAGATTTAAAATGTATTCTGGTCACTATAGATAGATAGATAGATACTTTATTGATCCCCAGGGGAAATTCAAGGTCTCAGTAGCATACAGACATCACACACACATTAACAGCAGAAAAAAGTAATTAAAAGTATATAATATAAAATGCGAAGTAAAAAGTAAACAAAAAGACGTAGAAAAAAACACAAAGACACAGAGCTACGTCGACATGCTGCCACTCTTGTCGGCGCAATGGAGAGGAGAGGAGTTACGTGTCCTCTTTGACTGATTGAACACCAGGCGTGCTGCAGCATTCTAAATCATTTGCAACGGTCTACGCAATCAGGCAGGCCAGCTAACAGTGAAACACAATAGTCCAGTTTAGAAATAAAAGGTAGTAAAGGACAAACTGACATGATTTTGCAATTGAAGCTACTGTACATGCAGAGAAATTAAGTCGGTCCTCAATTACGAAGCCCAAGTTACGTGCCGATCTAGTTATGTTCAGTGAATGAGTCAAGCTGGATGTTAATGTGTTGGGGAATAGCTATTTCAGCTGTAATCTGTAAAGCTCACTTTTGGGGAGATTAAGTTGAAGGTGCCGCTCTTTCTTCTGGACTGAAATATCCTCAGTCCTCAGGTGGGAAAAACAGGTAAAGTTGAGTATAATCCGTATAGCAGAGGGACAAATCCATGGGAGCGAATGGTCTCACCCAAGGAAGTGGTGTAAATAGAGCCCTAATACTGATCCTTGAAGCACACCTGTAGTGAGATCATGAGACTTTGATACCAGTTCCTGCCAAGACACACTGAGAGAACGCCCTTTAAGGTAGGATTCAAACCAGTCAAGATCTTTCCCAGAAACTCCCAGTTCAGATAGTGTAGAAAGGAGAATGTCATGGTTTACACTACAGTATCAAAGGCTGCAGGTAAGTCTAATAAAATTAATACTGATTATTGAGCAGAGGACTTAGTGTAACGGATGCCAGCTAGCATAGCTGTGTGTGTGGAACGTTAGTAAACCTCACTCCCCGACGCCTCAAGAGTAGTCCTGTCATGAAAGCTAGTAGCCTGAGCTTTCAGCTTGATTGTCAGCACACTCGACTCCCGATCCGAGATGCTGCTGTTGGCGGGCTTGAGTCGGGGCGTGTGCACGGCTGAACCACGCAGATTCAACACAACACAGGTTACATTACCTACAGTACTATCAATGTTTCAGTCACAGACAGAAGAGCAGTTTCAGTAGAATGGCCACTCTTGAAACCAGACTGCATAGGGCCTAGCAGGTTGTTCTGATATAGGAAGTCACAGATATGCTTGAAGACCACTTTCTCCAAAACCAACAAGAAAGGAAGAAGGGAGACCGGTCTGTAGTTCTTCACATCAATTGGATGAAGCGTACCGGTAATTTTTTTTAGCAAATGCGTAACCCTTGCCTGTTTAAATAAGAAGGAACTATTCCAGAACTGAGTGAAGTATTAAATGCATGCGTGACTGCCGGAAGAACAGCAGGTGCTATAGACGTGACAGGATCCAAAGGGCATGTTGTTGGATGACTTCGCAGAAGCAGTAGAGAAAACTCTTCATCAAGAGGAGAGAAAGAGTCCAACAATGCACAGGGAAAAGCTCTCCTTATAGGCTCATCAAACTAAGCACTTATTTTAGCAACTTTCAGTGAAAATGTTGCAAAGTCATCTGCTGACAGTGAAGTAGCTGATGGTGGTGGTGGAGGATTGAGAAGAGACTTGAAAGTTGAAAAAAGTTGTCTACTGTCAGTCAGTGGCGCTCTCAATCTTCCTGTAACTATATTGTTTCTTATTCAATTAACGATGGTCAAAATGTGTTTGAATAGAAAGAAAACCTCTCTACTTTAGCTGAAAGTGTAGGCCTAAAAATTTACAATGTTTTGAATATTATTGGTTTTATATTGAATTTTTGGGAAAATGTCTAAATGCCAGAAGTTTTTATCTGTTTTTAATTTTTGAACTGTATTTAACCTGTAAGAGGTTTATGTTCAAAGGAAATTTGATTATTTCTGATATTTGACAAATTTCTGACAAAATCATTGTTTTTTGACTGATTTAAAAAAAAGTATGTTAAAAAATACTTAGGGTTTTAAAATCATATATATTTGATAGAAAAGCACAGTTTCTTGCTTAACACTGTTTTGACTGGAAATGTCCCTTTAGCATAACCAAAAGTTTGTAAAAATGTGCCATTTTAGACTGAGGCCACCATGTTGAATTTTTGGACAAAATTTAACAGGCCACATGTTTTAATCTGTTCCAATAAGGATTCTGACAAGGAATCCAAATAAAAAACTTTGACAGGAAAATAGGCCTAATTTGTCTGGCAGATGACCTGTCTAATATGACATTGATGCCGTGACAGAAATTCTGAAATCTGGTACAAATGATCACTGTCTGATTTCTGCAAGAGCATAAAAGTGACCAAGACCACAGAGACATGAGAGAATGCAATATTCACGTGACAAATACAAAACAGAGCTGCTAGAGTGATTCGCATGGCATGTTTACAATGCATCTCATTTCACATTTGATTCACATTTCAGCAGTAGTGGTGCAGTTAGGGATTGAGAGCTACTACAGCATATAAGAGGGACACAGTAATACAAACACAAATAAAAAAAAACAGAAACAGAAAAGAGAGAGGGGCTCTAATTTAAAAGCTGCTCAAAGTGCAAAGTCAGTCTATGACTATGTTTACATGCACAGTATCCAGTTATTGGCTTATATTCAGCTGTCCAAGTTTTTCAATGTTCTAACATTTGTATTAAAGTTTAGAGGTCACAACCAGGAACCAGCTCATCTTTGACTATTTAAATGGAATACATAAATGGGTAAGATTACCTGTGTGAGGCTATGCAACAGACTCAGGGAGATTGCTCCAGAGCCACAGCCCACCTCCAGGAAGCTCAAAGTGTCCATATCTTCGCTTGCAATGCCACACTCTTTGAGGTCAGCCAGAATGAGGCCCACCAGCTCCTAGGACACACAAGTGCAACACTCTCCTTAGAAAGATACCTGTGCTCCTCCATACACACCAACACAAGCGTAAGTCCATTTGGGAAAATTTGTGCAGGCCTACTGGCTCTTTTATGTCTGTTCTCACATGCACATGCGAGACCATGCACTTATGTGCCACGAGTCTATAGCCTCGTATCAAAATTTCAATGCAAAATAAATTGGTTAATCAATGATATCACAAGTGTTAATTGCACAGGCAGAATGAATACATGGCACTTTAGATTTTGAGGAGCAAATATGTCGTAGGAGTTTTCCCCCTCTGTGAGTGAGTTATGCCATCCTTACACCAAAAGACTTTAAAACGATTTTTGAAAGACTACAGTCTCAGACATTCTCACATCTAAAGACAAGTCTTAGAGTTTTTAAGTCACAGACTAGTCACAGACTATGACTTCACAATGGCTAGGGGTCTTGCAGGGTCACTACATATTTACAATACTGCAACTATCCCTTTAAATTATTTCCCATCGTGCACTGGATATCAGGAATTCAATAACCTAGTCTATTCATATCAAAGTCACATTTTCGTGTTTCTGCAGCATTGCTTCATGTGTGACATCCCTAACCGATATACAGCAAAATGTGATATTAAAACCAGTCCCCGATGTCTTATGGCCACCTTACACCAAACAACTTTGACAAGATTTGGGAAAGATTCTTGAAAGATTGTAGTCTTTTGACTAATGCCCCCCATTCTGGCTTTACTCAAAAGACTCCAATCTTTCAAGAATCTTTCCCAAATCTTGTCAAAGTTGTTTGGTGTAAGGAGGCCATTAGGAGTAGTGCTGGCAAGAGAGCTAACAGCCTGGGGTTTCAGCTCGATTGTCAACATGCTCAACTCCCGATCCGAGGTGTTGCTGTTTGCAGGTTCGAGTCCAGGCGTGTACAGGGCTGAACTGCGCGGTTCAACAAAACACAGGTTACATTTGCAAGATGTGAAAGGAGTGGTGTTTGCACGACTGTAGGCTAGACCTTGGTGAAACAGGAGCAACGCATTGTGAACATAGACGAGATAAACTGAAATTAAAGTATCCATCTCATCACGCTATTATCGATCCGATACCAATACCAATGTTGGTATCAACACTATCTATATTTGGATCAATATGCCCACCTCTAATCTGAAAGCTAGATTGCTAGACCGCATTGTCCGTCGAGTTCTATTAGGTAGCATACGTGAACACGACCACTATATTGCTGGGGGCAAACACCTTACTGTATATGGGCAACACTTGCCGGCAGTCAGAGACACCTGTCTGATTTCTAATCAGAAACACCTGTTTCTCCATTGGCCTCCAGTGATTGTTGCCCCCACCATGATGGCGGCTTGACGTATATTTACATTCGATCTGGAGCCCAATGCAGTATCTAGCTTTCTAATATCTATGTGTAGTAGGACAGTTGAAGCGTGGCTTCAGCACAGCCAGCAGACCTGCCCACAGTTGCTGACTGCGCTGTACCAGAGATTTAGGGTGTACTTGTTGCTTTTTTTTCATTTATTCAGATTTTTGAGTCCCTTTTCTGTGATCTGACAAACTCAAAACACATATTCCTTTTGCTTTACAAGGAACTTTAAAGTTACCCTGACTGGAATGGCGAGATGAGGCTTCATGAACCTTGAAGCTTTCCAGCAAGATGTGTTGGAAAGTGGTTCATTTTGAGGCTTTAAATGCACTCTAGGGCCACCTGCTGGTCAATGAAAATACAATGCAATGCTTTGGTATGCAAATTCATTCATATTAAACATTTGCCAAATTTTGAAGTACTCATGCGCAGTAATTTTATAAAAATGTCAGGTAAATGTCAGCTCTGTAGGGCATTTTATTGAAGAATATAATACCAAAATCACACTAGGCTACTGCACAATCTCCAAACAAGTGACTGACACAAGAGTTTGAGAGGGGACATGAGACATCATAGCATTGAAATGCTTCGTTTGAGATGAACCAGATGAACCACTTCTCAAAGCAGTGGATTTAAATGAAGCTTCGGATGTAATCTGTGACGTATGTTCACTTAAATGATACAAGCCATATATCAACCATAACATCAACTCAGACAACCTGAAGTTTTGATCCAACAGCTGCTCTCAACTTGATAGCAATTATTTTAGGGTTTCAAAACTACTTTTAGGCTACGTTTATACGGTGACGATGAAAAGAGAAGACGCAGAAGTGGCGTCTCGTCTTTTTATCATTTTTTTATTCGCGTTTAGACGAGCATTCTCAGGGGGAAATCTTTGTTGAAGACGCAAGAGTATGTGATATTCGATTGGATATGCATTCCAGACCGCTGGGTGGTGGTGTGATAGAACCCCGGTACGTCACGCGCAGACATTCTAATTTGACAGTTTAGCCAGAGAGGTAATCAAGGATCTTTGGTTTAGCCGTTTAGACGGAGACGCAACCCGGGTCGTCTTCAAAACTCTACACTCTGGAAGGAGTCTTCAGATTTTTGCGTCTTCAAGCCCCGATGGCGTGGTCGCCGTGTAAACGAAAGGCTCTTTGATAAAAATATTTTGTCTTCTTCCTTCGCAATCGTTCTCGTATAAACGGCCCCTTAGTTAGCCATGTGGCCCCTCTTGGTATTAAACAAAGGCACCCTCCCCTCCCCCAATGCAATGCTAATGTACTGGTTCCAAGGGCTATCAGATCCACAATACAAAGGATGTTACCTTGCTATAATGTATCCATGTGTTATGAAATGTAAATATATTCATGTTTGGTATCATTGTAATAGTCTCAGTACAAGGATTGTAATGATTTGATTGTGAGAATGTTTGGAACATTCTATAAGTGATATTTCCAATATATAAGATATCTCTCCTCATGCTGTTCAGATAAGAATGCATAGGTGTGAAGTAGGTGTGAGTAGGTGTGTCTGATGCCATGTGGAGAACCAACCACGTGGGATTGTTTTGCCGCCAATTCTCTCTTTGTTTAACCCATACAAAAGTGACTAACTTGCATTGTTTGTCAGAAGAATGATGGAGAACTGAAGAAGAGAGAGAGAGGTTGATCCAGCAGAGGCCATGGCCTCTGTGCCATGGCCTACATAGACCATAGACCATTTTTTACCCTCTCTGCTTGTAACAGAATAAACCTGATTCCTGAGTGTTCCTGAAGTTTGCCAGTCTAAGTTAATATTAAGTAATTATTCACCACAATTACTTTCAAACTCCAGTATCCCTTGTGTTGCTTCAATATGCTTAAAATATGAGTTAAAGGTAAACACAGTTTGCGTGTGTGTGTTTGTGTGTGTTTGTGTGGCTACGTGCCAGAGAGAACTAGCTTGCCCACCTCTGTTTCAGGACGTGGTATAAACACAGGTGGTTTCATTTTTAGAGTGATGTCTCTGAAGTCCCACTCCTCAATCACATACTGCACCGGCATCCTGAAGCACAGACATTGTTATGAGGTCACAAGCATACTTTCACAAGTCAATGTCTTAAAGCACTCCAATGCTGAAATGTGTGGCTGCTTTGAGCATGTGAACAAGTCAGAGCTGGTACCTAGTGAGCCGTTTATGACAAAGTTTCCAGATCCTGTCTAGCTGTGCTTGGGAGAGCATCTGTGTAAGCCCCTTCCTGCTGAGGCTGTTTAGCTAGAGAGAAACAGATTGAAAATGAATCATCAGAAAAGACAGGACCAAAGTACAACGAACAGTCATAAGAAACAATATATGATATAAGACATTATATTTTCTTCACTGCCAATGTTAAACTCCAGTAGGGCAGCAATTTTCTGCTAATCTATTTATTGCACACACCCTGTTTTCATGTCACAATTGAGCTGACAGATACAAACCAAGTTAGGAGGACTTACAGTCTTGTGGCCTAGCACGTGTGAAATTATGTATTCACTGGAAAGGTGAGGTTCAGGGACTCCGGCCACCTGAAAACGAGCACCCCATTTGGTCAGAGCCTGTTCCACTGTAAATCCTGTTGATATGGGCGGCGTTACATCTCCAACACCACATGCTGTTGACACCTGTACAAGAAACAAGGTTCTGATCAAACCAAGGAGTGTCACAGTGCAATGGCTAACCCGTTTACTTTTTATTGAGTCTTCTTTAAAAAAAATAACTGTCTCTAGCTAGCCTAAACCTGAAATGTTATGTTGTCTCCCATGTAGGTCTAAACTATGTAATTGAATTCCGCCAATTTTGGTGTCGTCTCTACCAATCAGCAGCAGCACCGCTCCACTCCACTCCCTCATTCATTCATTCATTCTTCAGTGAAGATTCAAAGGACTGACCTGTCGCGATGCAACACTGTTTCTTTGGTGAAGAAATCTGCCAAAGTTTTTAAGTCTGAATAACATTATGGACGGTTAATAAGTACTGAGATACATCCTCAGCTCAAGGTCGCACTCTTCCACGAATAACCTGTGGTTGCATCAAACTGCACATGTTTATTTTGGGTCACTTTCTTAATCATTACACGCTGTCAAAATAAAGGTCGCTAAAACTTCTTTCCATCTCGCCCGCCCGCTTCTTGACACTTTTTTGTTCCCTTTGGGCAGGCTTTTTGGAGTCCTTAATGCATTTTACTGTCATCAATACACGTTAATTTCATACACATATAAAAAAACGGCAATATTTCGTAGGATAAATACTTTGCCATGTTGAGAACTTCCACATTCTTTGCTTTATGAAAGCTACTTTTATTTTTACAACGTCGAAATTGAACCGGAAGTTAATGTCCTTGTTATTATTTTCTAGCAATGTACATTAAAACATGGGTACAAAAAGTAGGATCGAGTGCATCTTCTTCAGTGAATTTCATCCTACTTTAGGGCCGAAGATTACATACCAGGTAGGCTTTGGCACACCTCTTTCAAACCACCACAATAAGAAACTCCTTTAGCTAACGTTAAGCTTGTGACAGCTCCGTGGCCACGGATTGACTGGCTGGGGTTTGGTCAATGTCAATGTATGAGATGTTCTGTTTAATATTGTAATGTCATTATTTAGTTTTGCCAACTAAAACGCTTACACTGTCCACAGGTCCCCGAGGAATACATTTCAAGAGAGCTTTTTGATACTGTTCAGGTTTATATCATAACTAAACCAGAACTGCAAAATAAGCTCATCACAGTGTACGTATCCTGGGTATTTGGGGTCACTTCAAGATAAACTTTTGTCACGTTGTTCTTTCATTCCGATCTTATTTTTGTTTCCTTATACAGCACTGCAATGGGGAAGAAGCTGATTGGTTGCCCTGTTTGTATTGAGCACAAGAAGTACAGTCGCAATGCTCTTCTCTTTAACCTGGGCTTGGTGTGTGATGCTCAGACAAAGACTTGTGCCCTGGAACCTATAGTGAAAAAGTTGTCAGGATACCTCACTACCCTGGAGGTATGCATGATTTCTCAGAGATGTTAGTGTTCCCTGAGTTAGCACAGAATACCAACCCTCATGCCACTCAGATTGATGGCATACATTTCAGCAGAAATATCATTTTCATGCTCCTCTGGTACCCTTTCCATTTACCATCCTGTCTTATCTGCTTAATTCAACAGCTTGAGAGTGGTTTCATATCTAATGAGGAGAGCAAGCAGAAACTGTTACCAATTATGTCCACGCTCCTGGAAGACCTCAATGCCGATGGCTCCTGCACTCTACCCATTGGTATTTATTGCGGTACTTGCATGCATGGCAGTTTGTTGTTGCCTATGCCTCAATGTCAAGTTTACTCCTTACACCCCCCCCCCCCCCCTTGTCTTATTGTCCTTTCCCCTCTTCCATTGTAGATGAATCTAACACAATCCATCTTAAGCTAATTGAGCTGAGGAAGGATCCAGTCATTGTGCAGGAGTATGACGTGCCTGTATTTACACAAAACAAAGATTATTTTATCAAGACCCAGTGGGATCTTACTACTCAGCAGGTCAGTAAACGACTGTAATGATTATGAGGAAACAAACTGGAAGAATAGATGGATTACTTTATCAATATAAATGATTAAATCTAATCTTTGAAGGTGTCATTATCTTGTGATTGTTATAGTATTTATAATCATTTAATAACAAAATAGTAAGAGAAGGATTGGTTCATGACGAACTTGAACAAGTCACAAGGTTGTTGAATTTGCCATAGATCTTGCCTTACATTGATGGATACAGACACATCCAGAAGATCTCAGCAGAAGCTGATGTGGAGCTAAATCTGGTTCGGATAGCAGTACAGAACCTTCTGTGAGTACTTCATTATTCATGCCACACACCATTGAACTGATCACTTTGACCAATAGAACAGTAATAATATAACCATGTATATGTTCATCTGTGAGTGGTAAAAGTGTTCTCTTTCTCAGGTATTATGACGTTGTCACCTTAGTGTCAATATTTCAGGTAAGGTGAGAGTTTTATTGCATTTTCCTAGATGATTAAGTATTCGGTGGAGTTGAATCCTGCCCAGCCAACACACATTCTCTTTTTCTGCAGTATTCCAATGTGTACTGCACCACCCCTAACGTCCAGACACTTATTGATGACAAGTCTCTTCAAGAGGAATGCCTGGATTATGTCTGTAAAGCAGGTACGCTGAGACCCAAGACTCTGTATACCTATATGATCATATTATTTAAATAAAGAGACAGTATGCAACATGTTTTTATAGGTGACTAGTAATGGTATCCTCCTCTAATCCATTTTCCTGGTATGTAGTCATGTGAAAGACAGATAAACACACCTGTTGTTCTCACCCTCTATGCTTTACACATGTGTTTGTGTGTGTGTGTGTGTGTCTGTGTTTCAGGACAGCGGGCTAGTCTGAGGGATGTGTTTCTGTTGTATTGTGGTCTGACTCCTGGAACCACAGTTCGAGACCTTTGCTCACGCTATTCTCTGCAACTTCAAAGGGTCGATGAAAGGTATGAAGGCCATTCCTTGTATGACCTCCTTCTCTCTCTGTGTCTGTTTCCTGACTCTGTGTGTGTGTGTGTGTGTGTGTGTGTGTGTGTGAGTGAAATTACCAATTAAAGGTACACTATGCAATATGTTTACCTTAAAAGAGAAATTCGGACGACTTTTACATGGATCTTGATCGCTAGACGTCGCTGAGTACTATCGATAGAAATAAAAAATGACCAAAATCGGTGCTACTGAACTGGAGTAGCTTTAGCTAATGGCCAGTACTTCCAGTCAGCTACAATGCTAGGTCTGGGGCATCATCAAAACGTGCCTTTTTTGCCTTATGTGACAAAACAATGCATTTCCTACTCATTAGCTGTGAAGAAACCGTCTAAATTCAAAGTTTGTGCTGAATACCTGAAACTGCATAGAATCCAAATGAGAGGTAGCCATGTGTAAATGTTTTTCAGTGTAGTGTATTTGTGTGTTTGCATATAGGAAACTGATCCAATTTGGGTTGACCAAGGATCTGATTCGCCGCCTGCAGAAGTACCCGGTGAAAGTCATTAGGGATGAGCGTAGTCGCCCTCCACGCCTCTACACTGGCTGCCATAGCTACGATGAGATCTGCTGCAAAACTGGTGAGAGATTTTTTGTGTTGTTTTGGTTTTAGAAGCTACCAAGGTCAAGATAAAGGGAGCAATAATCGTCACCCCTTCGAAATAGATTAGTTTTGCAATAGATTTTAGTAAATTATTTTCCTTCTTTGTAATAACTGTGTGTCAACTATGTTTTCCTTCATGTTAAAGTCCTCCATGCGTATTCTTTTGTTGTTGATTTTTTCAGGAATGAGCTACAGGGAGCTGGATGAGCGATTGGAGAATGATCCAAACATAATAATTTGCTGGAAATGAGTACTGACGGGATGTGTTCACCAACGGGGCCTCTTTATTGGTCTGAAATGAAGTCTGATAGCTCTCTCAGCTTTCATACACAGTGAGCGTCAGCCGAGGACATGAATCTGTGTTTGGGTTCTACCAGCATTGCTGCAGGAGGATGGTGGGGAACTGCAATTGAATGGCACAGAATGTGGCACTGGTCCTCGCACACTAACTGTTTTATACTGACAATTTTATGTGACCAGGACGGTTAAGAGTGGTCCATTAAAGATTCATGTTTGTGCATGACAAACCCCCGACACAAAGCATATTGTCCTGGAAACTTTGAACTCACCTACAACATTGCAGCAGGCTTTTTCTGTGTTGTTGCCCACTGTTTAATTAAACTGTTAATTAAAGTGAGGATATTAATAATCAGGTTTACTGTGTGAACTAAAGATAGGCTGTCACCAAAAGAATCTAAGATGTATTATTCAGGAAGACTGCCTTCTCCGTTCAGGGAGAGAATGTAGACAAAAAAATGATTAGGAAGTCGCTTCAGTGAATTATAACTTTGAGAAGCAACAATGTACACAATCAATGAGGCACGACTCACGAGATTACAATGTAGCTGACTTCTTGAATGTTACTGCGCATGACCGTGTGTACGGGTTACTATGACAACAAGCTCTGATGTTGTGAAGAGTTCAGCCACATGCCCACAATCACATTAGTCGTCGGAGAAGATATCTTAATTTACTAAGATAGCTTCCAATCAGACAGAAATTGACTCTGATAGCAGTAATGGACCCAGTTGTTCTTCACGGAGAGGCCGAGGGCTACGTCAAAAGCCTGGAAAAACTGCCTTTGAAGGACGTCGGTTCTCCAAGGTTAGTAAGATGTGACTGACGTTAACAGTTAGCAGCTAACGTTACAGTAACGTTAACTTTCCGTGTGCTTCTACGTGAACGTTAATTTACACCTGAGTCGACGTAAGATAAACTTTATTTTCAAAGGTCCAAATTGTCTGCGCAAGGTTAAGCTTGTCGTTAGCAAAGATGCGCCTGTTCGCAAGCGTTATCTTTTTGAATGAAAAACGGATGATATTCATGACGTTAACGTCAGCGGCTTGGATTTTTTATATCGATATATTTTTTGTCATTTGAATGGCAGGTGGTTCCGCCAGCACGAATACATTGAGAAACTGAACATGCAAGCTATTTTGAATGCCTCTGCCACTCAAGAGGAATTCGTCCAAGAGCTTTTTGTTTCATTCCGAAAGGTAAGTTTAGTGATAACTCCAGTGACGTCCATGTGACGTGTAGGCTAATGTTATGCACAGGACTGGTATAGAGACAGTAGCTGATCCAGACCCTAAACTAGATAAAGCTGGATGTGCGAAAACAGCCAAGTTCATAGCATCTTTATCATCATTAAGTAAATGGAAATTGTGATTGTACTCAGATCCCAACGCTGGTGCATGAGATGATTCTCATCGAGGTTTGGAAGCAGAAAGTTTTCCCCATTCTCTGTCAGCTACAGGACTTCACCCCCAAAAGCACATTTCCTTTGTACATGGTGGTAAGTTAAGACGGCCACGGTTTTGTTTTTCATATTAAAGGTTGTCAGGTATTGTGTCATGTTCAGAATGTTACTGATTACAAAACTGATGGTCTTGCATTCAGATTCACCATGAAGCCACAGTCATAAACCTTCTGGAGACAATCATGTTCCACCAGGTGAGTGCATGTGCATGATTCAGGCCAGGTAGTAAATTACACTTGGGGTTGTTATCAGTTATGCATCCATTCCTTCAATTTGATCAATTTTGCTCTGTTCTGTTGTTAGGACTCATGTGAATCGGCAGAGGAAGCCGTTCTAGACCTGGTGGATTACTGCCACCGCAAACTCACTCTTCTTGCTGGGAAATGTACTCGTGGAGACATGACCCCTGGAGACCGCATCACACATAATCTTGATGCAAACCAGTCCTCTATAGAGGTTACTTTGCAATTAAGCAATTATAATATTCATTTATTACAGATAAGTACACAATAAAATCAAAGACCTACATTTCAACTGTGTTTTGTGGGAAATCAGCTCCAGAGTTACAACCATGTGTAACCGTAACAACCATGCACTGCTTTTAACTGTCCTTCTGGTAGGAGTTGCAGAATCAGAGTGTGAGGTTGGAATTTGATATCTCTCTTAAGGCTCTGTCTGTGTTACGCTACATCATTGGACATGTCGAGAGGTAGGTGCTGTAATGATTTTACATGCAGACCAAAGGCAGATTTGGCATGGTTCAGACCTTGTAGACTCCTATTGCCAGTTGTATCAAGATCTAACAGCATATTTTTTTTTCCACTATGACATTATTACTGAGTGGAATTGTAATCTTCTTGCAGCTTGAGTGTGAGCGTGCTCAATAGACTCCTCCGTACGCACAATATGCCATGTGTGCTGGTGCAGCTGGTGGACTATTGCCCCTGGAGCCGCTACACTGCAGGTACGTCTCTCTTTGATGATGTCATCATATGTTGACAAATGCAAAGTTGTTAACATGATGGGGAAGTTGACCCTGTAATATTCTGGAACCTTGTGCAAGGTGTATTTATTAAAACATCCAGGTTGTGAAAGCAAACAGTGATCTACAGTGTTGAGCATACTGTACAATCATTCACCTCTTTTGAACAAAAAAAAAGATGCAAAGTGGTAAGATGATGAGGTAAGTGGTGTACAGCATTTGCTACCCCTAAATCACACTACAGCTGTGGTCACTCTATCTGTCTTTCCCCTCAGGGAAGGTGGAGAAGTATATGGATGGGAGGTGGCAGGCCGTGGCCCCTCGGGACCAGGTGAAGATGACCCCGCAGGACGGGCAGCTGTGGATAGCTCTGGTCAACCTCCTGCTCAAGCCTGAGTGCCAGGGCAAATACGACTATAATAACTTCAACAAGAACCAGGTGCTGAAGGTAAGCTGGTTGACGCCTCAGACCCTGTTGAGATCTGTCCAGCATGTTTTATACACATATACTGTATGTGCAACACTTTTCATAGTTATAGCTCTTTCAGATATAGCTATGTTTTCATTCTTATCCGCTTTCCATAAACGTTTGTCACCACATTTTTTTTATCTTATAGATCATACTCAAATTTAACATTGGTGGCTACTGATCATTTGCCTTGTTATTTCTCTGGTAATCTATTCAGGTAGATTGGTAAAATGAACACTTGTGATGATGCATCAATATAGAAACAAATATTTATTTGTGATCAGACATGATTAGGGATGTAACGGTATGAAAATTTAACCTCACGCTTGTAGTGACCAAAATTATCACAGTTTTCGGTATTATCGTGGTATGAAAAGATGCAGAGTGGCTACATGATACAGTACACGTTTTGCGGTGAAAATGTTCTGCCTTTTAAAATCAGGTGTATCCTAATCCGAATCGCAGTTAAATCCATCAATTAGACAACAGAATCAGTAGGGTACCAGTTTTTTTTTTCATTGTACCAGGCCTACTGTATGTCAAAAGCAAGCTCGGATGAAGCTGGGAAGGATTAAATACATGGTTTCCACACCGTGGTAATCAACTGCGATAATTGTGATTTGAAATGAAAACAGTAATTGTTATCGTCAACATTTTTATCACGGTTTACCATTATACCGGTGAGAGAAAGTGGAATAGAACATTATGTCCAATATTCCAATATATGGTTTAATGTTCTGCATTATGTCCAATATTCCAATATGTGGTTTAATGTTCTGCATTTCTCATTAGTGGGTCACTTTGATACTAAAAGTATGATTCTATGTAATGACTGTATGATATCTGTACTGTCCCTGTGTATATCTCTGTGTGACTGTGTTTAGAGATAAGCAGGAATATTATGACTTTGCAGTGTTTCACTGTTCTGCATGGCTGCGTCAGTAGCTATCTGCTCCGGATTGCCAGGCTGCCACTAATCAGGGTCTGATTCAGTGTAGTCCACGTGAGATGGGATGACCAACGCCATCTCCCGTCAGCCTGGAAGGATACTTAAACTCTAACTATTTCCTTGTCTAGTTAGAGCAGCAGATGGATCTTTAGGTGAAGTTATGCTGTCTCTCCCTTGATGCGCATCATTGTAAATAAACTCTGTTCCTGATTTTTCATACTATTGGTCTGACTGGGTCTCTATTAAATCTATGGTATCAAAATTACCATCACCGGTAATCGTTACATCCCTAGTCATGATATAGGCCTAAGCAGGTTGTTGAATGCTTGTTGAAGAAGGAGGTTACTTTGCTCATGTCCATCGCACCTTTCTCACATCACAACTGTTAAAGGGAAAGGCAGTAAAACAAAGTCTGACAAGATTCCAACAATGTTTCCATGGATTCTTTGTTGACTTTTGTTTATGAAAGCACAGGGCCTACCAACCAGTTGCTATACATAGAGCTTCATCTTTTGACTCTTCTGGCTGTGCAAACATCCCCCTCCCACTTACCCATCTACACACACACACACACACTCGCACACACATATACAGAATTAAGGAAGTGGGTGCGTGCCAGATCATTGTTCACTTATCAGCCCCCCATCTCTCTGATGAGAAGGCCGCGGTTCTACTCACATGGTTGTGACTGCAGCTCTTCCCCACTTTTTTCTCTGTTTCTCTTTTCCCTTCCCCCCTTTCTCTTACAAAGTATTTTTTCCTCTTTTGTCTCAAAGCACCCCATGACTGCACACGCGTGTGTGTGTGTGTGTGTGTGTGTGTGTGTGTGTGTGTGTGTGTGTGCACGCTTGCATACCACTCATCAAGCTTGAATGCATCTGCACATGTAGGTTATATGTATGTTAGTATTTAATTTATGCGTGTTTGTGTGTGTGTGTTTGTGTTCACAGCTGCGAGGCTCACTGAACGAGGTGCTGATTGACCAGTTACCCATCCTGGGGGACCTCCAGCGCTTTCTCAGCCAGCTGGCGCTCACTGACCCTGCACCCCCAAAGAAAGACCTGATCCTCGAGCAGGTACACAGGGTTTAGGGAACACAGGGAAGGTTTTGCAAATTTAAAACACACAGGCCTTGTACACATAAGGTAAATGTGATGACACTTGCACTTGGTTGGGGGAAAATAGTAATTAAATGTACACTCAAACTAGCATTACTGTATATGTCACTTAATAAAATAATTTGAATAACTTCATAACAGTTCATATATTCTATCATACAGAAATACATTTTGAGGTCATCAAGTGAGTGATAAGTAACAGATGCTCTGTGCTGACAGATCCCAGAGATGTGGAGCAACATTATGGATGCAAACTCTGGGAAGTGGAAAGGCATCGCCAAGCATCAGGTGAAGACCGCCTTCAACCCTTCAGACAGTGACCTGAGAGTGCAGGCACAAAGGTCAGACAAATACACCAGTCACGTAATACACGAGTCACAACGCACACGCACACAGAGAGAGAGAGAGAGAGAGAGAGAGAGAGAGAGAGAGAGAGAGACATAAAGACATAAAATTGGCAATATCAAGGGGGGGTGCTGTGGCGCAGCAGGCTACAGTGCCTTTATCATATACGGGTCTGAGTGCCCACGGGGACCCAGGTTCGAATCCGACCTGCGGTCATTTCCCGATCCCACCCCATCTCACTCTCCACTGTCCTGTCCAAATAAAGGCAAAAAAGCCCCAAAAGTATACTTAAAAAATTCTGCCTTTAGTACATTAAACTTCCTTTCAGAATGGGACTCTCTCTGCTGAGCTCAGTATAATATGGGACTACAGTATAAACTACAGCACGTGGGTGGGAGAGGTCAGATGTGAGATTGGAACTCTTGTGGCTAGGCGATGTGTGTGGGATTACTATACAATCAACTTTTCCAGTGTAAGGGTGTGTGGGGTATTTCCAGACTCTCTCTTCAACTTCCTCTGCCGTCCCATTGATGTACAGACACAACGCCTGAGTCAAACTGAAACTGTTACAACATCACTGTACTGAACTGAGATGTCTAGCGCCTGCGTGTTTGTTTACTGTTATTAGAAACTACCCGGAATCACATGGGAAACCTATATTTAACCTGTGAATTGTTGTTGTTCAATTAAAGATGAATTCACAATTTAATCGTCTCGTTATATCCTTTGCCTTGTCATTTTTAAGGTTGTCCCAGACGTATAACTTGGATGTTCTTGAGAATCTTATTCCAGAGAAGCCCAAATGTGGCTTGTGTGGTGCTGAGGCAGCCAAACGCTGCTCCCGCTGTCAGGGGGAATGGTACTGCAACAGGTGAGACATTTTTTACCTCTGGCAGAAAACGAAACAGCCACAGAGTTTTTAGAACAATTGAAGTGCTTCCAGATGGAATTGTAATCTTGCCTCTCCTCTCGCCTTGCAGAGAGTGTCAGGTGAAGCACTGGCCGAAGCACAAGCCTGCATGCCAGCTGATGGCCGAGGCCACAGAGAAACTACAGAAGGAGCTCAGCATCAGAGCCTAGGATGGGCCTTGTGGCATGTTTAAGTGCATGCCACCCCATTACAGACAAAGCCAGAAAGACATGGGACCATCTAACCGTGAACCTATGAACCCAGACCGCCTCATGGACCGGGAGGCAACTATTTGAGTATGGAGGAGAAGAATGAAGTTAGTCCGATAGAAATTGTATTTATTAATCTGTAAGTTTGCAATGGCATTTTTCCTGGACTCATCGCTGCTCAGTTCTGTCCTCAAGTCTGTCAGCATGACGTGAGGCTCTTACTTCAGACTGTTGGCAAGAGCAAACGGCACCAGTAGCCTTCATGAGAAAGAGAGCCCTGATGACAGGCCACTACTATCTGTCATCTCAGTCACAGCAGCAGTGGTGGGAGCCATTGGGAAGTTGACACTTCTCTTTTGGACGAGTGACCTCAGATGATAGTCGTGGTGATGGTGTTAGAGGTTGCTGAACTGTTGGGACAACTAACTTCCTCATTGCACACTATTTTCAGCTCTATTCTGTGTGTAGCGTTGTACCATTGTAAAATAAACAAAAACATTTTTCACTGGAAAATATCTGTGTGCTTCCGAATTGTAGAACCTCTGTTTGTCTGTTTTTATCAATCCAATCCATTTCAGAAACAAGGAAGAGGTTACTGGACGTACAATTTATGGTTGGTTGATTGATTCCTCGTCTCAGTAACACACATTTGCAGAGGTGGAAAAGTTCAGCTTCAGAAAGTAAAAGTCCCATCACATATCTGTGCCAACCCTTCACTTAAACCAGCTGATTCTAATTAGCACAACTCTTCAGCCAGGTAGAGCAGCTAATTGGAAGTCCACAGGTAAATCCAATAAATGGTTAGACTTTTACTTTCTGAAGCTGTACTTTTCCACCTCTGCACATTTGTTAACTTTTTGTTTCGTTTGTTAGGGTTGACAGGTTTTGGTTAAATGAAAAGTTGCAGAAGGAGGTAACATTTTGAGGATATCATGATAGCTTAAGATAAAGTAGGCTTCCCGCTTGAAATCAATTAGAAAATAATTCACAGTATATCTTGTGCTTCTTGAATGTAAGGTAAAAGTTGTAAAACTAGTAAATGCACAGCAGGAACATTGTGTATTTTATTGTGAATCACCCAATTTGACCTTTAATTCACACCCAAGATAATTTCCACAAAGTTGTAAACAGAACAGTAGCAGGAAAGGAAATCATTCTGTATGAATGAGTGGTTGAGGATTTTTTCATAACCTCAAAGGAACAACATAGTTCCACGTAAAGCACGCTCTTGAATAAATATTTAATATAAGAGATACATTTTGGGCGTTTAAAGGGTATGTAACTTGTTAAGATCCACTGTTGCAGTGGAGAATTGTCCACATGACAGTAGTTTTTTTCGCATGTTGTAATGCTTGATCGGAGGAGGGATCTCGCAAGAGCTATCCCGCTCAGAAGGGGAGAGGAGGGCTGTAGGACAGCACGGGGTAGACCTACCGGAAGCGACCGAACGCCTTTAAGACTTTCTGGACCGTTATGTCGATTAGCTTAACCTGACAGCTGCAGGGTGTTTTAATGTGGAAGGGCGCATTTGCTAGCCCACTAGAAAAGTATTCCTACGAGAATCAGCGGGTTTGGAACTTATGCAGGTTAAAGAAACTTTCTGAAGAATGATCAGCGGAGGAGAATCATTTGATGCAATTCAACGGTCAGTTCTGTAACTTGACAAGAACATAATTCCATTGTCATAACCACATGGACATCAGTCTGAGTAGAATATCCGAAAGACACCAGTGTACGAATTTGTGGACGTTTGCAGGAGGATTCGTAGATTATCACAAATAAGTTTTACTTTCTCTCCGTTGGTGCGGATTTTCCGCTTAGGCTACGATACCTGGAAAATACCTGTTTTTGTAAAAAGGAGGGCGTCTTCCATTTATTGTTTCCCATCAAATGCAAATGAGGACTTGCACCTTTCCACCGCTTAAAGTTCCAGGGTAGCCTAGTTTGACTACTTCCACTGCACGAGCTGGCGCAGGATGAGCATTAAAACTCCTTACCTCTCCGCATCGCTCCCGACTCTCTGCAACAAGACCAAGGTAGTGTCTTTCTTTTTTGTGAGCATTACGATGTCAGCGTCCATGAGGACGACTCAGGGACTCATGTTTGTGTGTTACTCAGATTTTAAACAGTGCGCTTGCAAAGTGCGCTGTGGGCCCCCAGGGTCATTGACACGCCAGTCATGCCGGCCACAAGTTGAGCTACATTAAGTTCTATGAGTATTTAGCCTTCATTTTTTTGGCTTTTCCTTTTCGGCAGCCAAGACCAGAGTAGAATAGTGATGCAGAGTAGCCTACATATGGTTTGGTAATAAACAGCACAACAATGTTCTGGACATGTTCACAACCACATGGTTATGGAACATCCTGTACTCAATATAGTGGTTTTGTTAAGGAGATAATCATGTAACCACAAATGCAATATGTGGCATCATTGTCACATTTTGCAAACTAGTCTTTATTTATCCAGAGATTCAATGTACTGACTCAATTAGGCTACTCAAAGAATTAACATAATGTGTTAGATTACCCACTGATAATGTTAAAAATGTTGTAGTCTTACTGAGACTTGGGTGTCTTTTTCCCAGGGCATGAATATGGGTACTTCAAGTCTATGTAAACACAAGGTCCTGCGTGCATGAGGAATCAGCACATCTCGTGAAACACCATGTCAGCAGGAGAGCTGATTGAGTTGCAGGACCTGAGGGCAGACGACCGCATTGAGCTGACCCTGCCTTCCACCCCACGCACCGCACGCCTGGAGCGGGTCAACGCCGTGCGTCTGAGCCCCGGCAGGGTTCCAGAGCTCCTGAGCCGTGTGCGGATCATCAGGCTGCTAGGGGGCATTGCTGCAGACCCCCAGCCAGAGGAGGACACCCAGGTCGAGATCAGGGTAGCCGATCCGAAGTTAATGGAGGAGGTAGGGGAGGGCCATGACTTCCAGCCATGCAGCCACACACAGCCCACCTGGTGCGACCTGTGTGGAGACTTCATCTGGGGCCTGTACAAGCAAAGCCTTCGCTGTGTTAGTAAGTATCCACCAGAAAACTATGAGTGTGGCTTTGTCCATTTGTATGTGAGGTATGATGTACAGACAGACAGAGGCTGTATGTTTTCCTCTGAAAGAAGGCATTTCATATTATATAACTAAGAAGAATTGGGAAAAAAGGACCAATGTCAAGAGTTTTGTCATTGTTTTCATACCTGGCATGATGGCAGCTATGGTGTTGATGATGGTTTACATTTACAAATTGATCAGGATGCCTCTAAATGAATAGTTTACTAGTAAGCACATTTACATACAGCATGATAACTGTGGATCTTCTTACTACAGTTTTACCACAATGTCGGTATAGCGCTGAAAGCCTTAGCTTAGCCGCCACACCCACATGTATTTTAGATAAACCTGAAGAGAATGCAGCAAGTGTGTACCTAAGTGACTTTAATCTATTTGTGGTCTGGTATTGTTTCCTCACATAGCTGTGTTAAAGAGGTTTGAGCTATTTTATCACAGGACAGAGTCTAACCTGAATCTAAACATGGCGTCCAGCAACAGCATTGTCAGGAGCAGCAACATAGACTTGCACAAAAACTATGCTGGATGGGTTTGAGGTGGATGTGTATACTGCTGGCCTCCTCTTTTGATGGACCCCTGCATGCCAGTGCGTCCCCAGCAGGACTCAATGGGTTTGTTGTGCGGTGGCCAGCATTCATGGGGGAGGCCCATTCATCTGCTGTGAATAGTTTTTAATGAGGACTGTATGGGCATCTCCAGGGCATGACCGCAGGTTGGCAGAGGCCCTGCAGGGGACTCACTCACAGGCTCGCCATTGGTTGTGCATAGAAAAGATGGCAAAGCAAGCCTGCCAGGATGGGCACTATAGGATCCTGAGCTATGCTAGCTATGCACTGGGCATACCATTAGTACTCCCTGCATAGAGAGCTGACATGACTTCGGATTAAATGCATCTTTTAAAAATGAGCGTAGCCTATGCTGAAATCAAATCGCGAAACCCAGAGCCAATTAAAGGTATCTATCTACAACGCTCAGGCGAAACCCAGTAACTTGCTGATCGAGATGCATTCTCGCCTGTTCCGTATATAATGCGTTATCAATAGTGATTATAATAATAAAGGGAATGTAGCCTACCTCTCCCAGGTGCAATCATTATCACCTAGCCTACTCCTGAACAATGCTGAACTCAAATCTCGAAACTCGCCTGTCAACACCGGGAAATGCGCTACACAGCACTAAAAACCGAATAGTTTATTTATAGTTCGACTCAGTGTTGGGAGTAATGCGTTACAAAAGTAATGTAATTACTGTAATATATTGCTGTTTGCGGTAACGCGGCAATGTAAGGCATTACAAAAAAAAAAAATTGGGTAATATTTACTCCGTACAAACTTCAGTAACGCGCGTTACAATGCATTTTAACCCAAAATTAAGCGCTTGTTTTGTTTTGATACATATTCGCAAACACCACCGCGAGAACAACAGACGAGAAAAAATCCGCGCAAAATAGTAGAACGTATCTCCTGATACTGGTTGAAGATGACTGTGGCTGCAGCAGACTCAAAGTCGGACTCTATTTGCGGGATGGACATAACTCTACGCTCATTATTTTTAGCTTGTCAGAGACAAGGATATGAAGAACATAATAGTTAGGGCACTTTGTGTGCGAAACCGAAAGATCTCACTATGCCTCGCGAAATAGCACAAGTCATTTAATGAATTAAAGTGGTGCCACGCTAATCTTTTTTATTCTTGATAAAACACAAACTATGTTCTTCTAGTGCATGTCAGCTTTGAGCTGTGAACTTGAATTCAAGAGAATAAAGGGATAGAAATGCAGAAAAAGATTGTGTAGCCTGGCAGTGCCACCGCTGCCACCGCTCCCACCACGCGCATCACGCACTTTGCGTAGGGCACCAAAGGACAGAGGGGGCACCCAAATGTAACCAATGAATAGTAGCTTTACTGCAAACTGCGTTTCACTCTTCATCAATAACGTTTACAATGTCAGAATGCACTAACACCATGGTACATGGAAGTTTGATACTTTTTGGGTTCTCTCAATCTCCACCACATACACTGTAGTACTAGTAGAATGGAATTGGTGGGTCTTCAATAATTCGTTTCCCAAGCATTTAGGCTACATGAAGCACATGATATGCCAAGTCGACAAAAAAATCCATTCAGATAGCTAGGTGGATACCAGGCTCATAATTCACTTTTATTTGCAAAACGAAATGTGAAGCAACATGTCATTGCATTCTTTCCAAAGCAATGATGGCTGCTTAAAACAACTTAACATTGTGCATATTATTGTTAATATTGTGCTATCAATGTAACTCAACAAACAAGGCTTGTAAACAAGGACTGGCAAAAGGGCATATGAGAACGTAAAGATCAATGCTCTTAAAGTGATGTCCCATACAAAAATGTGATATATGGCAATATATGAACATATATGTCAAATAACAGGGACTTATAATTTTACTTATATGGACATATATGTGATTCAAATATTTATGTCAAACATATATTCAAAGCTATATGTCCATACATGCATATAAAATATTTTAATTTCCCATATAAGATGCTATATATCTTCATATACTAGATCCAATTATTTGTTTTCCAAATATATGGAGAAGTTTATGTGTGAATATGTGACAGACTTATATGTAGTCTCTATGTATAGTGGCATACATATCCATACACTAGATTCCACTACTTATTTTCTAAATATATGGAGAACTTTATGTGTGAATATGTGGCAGACATATTTGTAGTCTCCATATATGGTGGCATACATATCCATACACTAGATTACATTACTTATTTTCCAAATGGAGAACAGTGTGTTTTGGGTTGCACTATGTGCATGAAAAATGTGTGAGGCCAAAGCTACTTTAAATATAACGTGCACCATTTATAAGAAAACAGCATTTCTTCAGAAATTAATGTTAAAAAAACACACAGTAATGGTCTGTATAATAGGCCTTTTATTTTACTTTAGGTGTTTGAGTTATCATTTAAATGTCACTCACTCAAACCCACTCACTTAGGGGACCAAAATGGCCAGTAGGCCACCATCTTGACATGTCTTTATTAAGCTTTGATTTACAATAGGCTCTCTATTGGGCAGGCCTAGGCCTTAAAGTTACAGTATTTATATCACAATTTACCAGACTTTGACCTTTTGTCGGTTTTTAACAAAATTCTGACTATGATTGTTCCTTGTTTTGCATCATGAGCACTGTGCCTATTGCATTCTTACTGTATGTTGTTAGCCTTAAGCCTAGCTCAGTCATTATGCTATACCACATCTCCCTCAATGAGCAATGAGCTGCATTGAGCGTAATGAACTGCATTTAGAATGGCAAATCCATATTTCTAGATATTTTGGTGAAAGTAACTTAAAAGTAATGCAATAGTAGTGTAATGCCTTACAATTCAGAGACAGTAATATTATAATGTAACAAATTACTTTGAAATGACAGTAATAAGTAATGCATAGTACATTACGATTTTGAAGTAACTTGCCCAACACTGTTCATTGCCTTCCAAAACGTTGAACTGAATGACCTGAGATGATGTTACTGTAGTCTTCTCCCAACATCCCAACAGTCTTAAAGATGTCAAATGCTTCTTCTAAAATTTTACTACAAAGGTAAATGAATGTAGAAATCCTCTTTAACATTTAACTTTCTCTGTTAAACATTAATTCAAGCTGTGCTGTCCCCTGAAGCAAGCTGTAAATTAAATAAACACCTCTGCTAGCTACATATTATTCTGTTTCCTGAAATGTTATGAAAAGTTCCCCTTTGACCCAATTATATTAACATTACCCATAATTGCTTACACATGAAAAAAGGAAATTTGTCCAAAGATTCCAGTACAGAGTTCACAGAAACCTTTAAAACCAACAATGGAGATAAGTCGGAGATCTCTGATTGTCTATGCCAGGCCTGAAATACAGTCGCCATATGGGTCTCATTGAAAGTGTACAAGTTTTGGACGAGACCTACTCTGAGCTGTGAGTAAGATATTGGCCGTTCCTGCCTACAGCTGCTGCTTTCCCTGTTTGGACCTCACAGCAGTCTTTATGCTGAGAGAGCATATTTCCCACCTGAACTCTGAGGCTTATGAATCATGAGACGTTATTTCCAGTCTGTCCCACAGTGAGACAGGTTTTCCATGATGTTTATGTAAAACAGCGAAAGTTCTGTGTCCTCATTAGGATGTTGACTTTTACACTTATGAAGAGATTTGCTGTTAAATATTAAGTTACCCAGTCAGTGAACTAGTAAGAAGAATACATTGTGTAGACTTACAAAAGCAAACTTCTGTCAAGTCAAGTATATTGGTCAGTTAGACCATTTAAGCAGTTTTTCATTGGGCAGTTATTTTATTTGGCCTTCCAGTTAAGCAGGCCAGTGTTCATTGGCACCCATATTGGCATGTCAGTGTCAACGTGAAGCACCTGCAGTGTTTCCTGTGAGCAGTAGAGGAGCATTGTGCTGATGAACATGCTCTGAGGACGAGGAGTCGTGTGCGTGAGGGGTGCTGAGGTGGGGGAGGTTCTGTTCTATTTTACCACACTTTCCTGCACAGTCAACATGCATGTCAGTCAGGTTACACCCACCCTGTCACGAGCTCTCACTATTATCCTCCTATCAGCAACCACACATTCTTTCTTTCTTTTATTTTCTTTTCCATCTCTCTCATTAACACACACACCAACATCAACCACCCTTTCTTTCTTTCATTCCTTCTCTCTCTCTCACACACACACACACACACATACACACACATACACACAAACTCACACACCAACATCAACTACTTTTTCTTTCTTTCCTTCCTTCCTTCTCTCTCTCTCTTTCTCTCTCTCACTGACACACACACACACACACACACACACACACAACATTTAATTTCCTTAGTTCCTTTACATAAGATCTCATTTTTCACATGACATGAGAATTTTTGATCACCATTCTGCAATGCTAGTCTGGAGGATGTTTTTAAGAGTGGTTGTCTTTCCTGCATATGGTTTTGTTTAGGAACTTTGTGGAGGCTCCTTGGTTAGTGGGTGTAAATATGAAACAGTCATACATTGCATAACGTGACCTGCATATTACTTTCAGTATTCCTGTTTAGTCTTGGTGTCAAGCTGTATTGTGTGTGTGTGTGTGTGTGTGTGTGTGTGTGTGTGTGTGTGTGTGTGTGTGTGTGTGTGTGTGTGTTGAGAGGCAAAAAAAGATGAGTTTGAAGAATATGTCTCTTATGGATATGTGCCATATTGTATTGTTCATTAGACAGAATTCCTCCCCAAATTACGAATTTGTCATCTTGTGATAGTGGACGACATACTCATACAGTATGCAACGTGTGCAGCTCACAACAGGCATCACAGATGGTGGATTTCCAACTTCTTTATTATGGAGTTACTTTATTAGAACAATGCTTATGTTTACACAGGTCTCTAAGCGTATGACTTGAGGCCAAGAGGATAGTGGTGCAATTTTCATATTGTCATTCATATTGTTATCACAAAACATGCCATGGAATGTCATATTGCTATTTTTTTATATATCGCCCATCCTTAGTGTCTTTATACATTAGAGAAAGTGTGTGGTGCTTTACATTCCATGTTGTGGTAAATTAAGTTGCTTTATTCTTCAAAATGTCCACATAAAATACATATTGTCTTCATATACCACCATTTGTTAAGTTACTGAAATATGCCCTAATAATAATTTGATATGGTTATAAATAACTTTTAGTATTTTGTTAATCTCTCACTGAAGCCAATTTAGCACACTTGCTATGACACTGGTACTCCACGAGATGTCAGTGTTGTCTCAAGATGTGTTTTGGTATATGTGCAAATGGCTGATATGCTGGTTGAGCATAAACATGGAACGTATTTAGTGATTTTACTGTTGTGATAAAGGTAATGTGTCAAAGTACATAATGCAAGACACCAAAGCTGCAAAATCAGTGATATAAAAAAATATGTCAGGTCTCAATCATTTTATTTCCTTTCATATTATTTTTATTCTAGTTTTGTCAAACAATTTCTGATCATAGTCTGGCTGGTGATGGGCATTATTACCGTGACATAAGACATAACAAAAAAATTAGAAAAGTTTGGGTCATGAACACCAATTAGACCTTATCAATTCACACATCAAAAGACACATTTTCAATGGTTTTGAAAGGAGCTGACAAGAAAGAAGGAAACCACACCTGTGCCAGGGGAACTGAACAGATACACAACACCGTTCTGTACCGGAGGGCTCAAAGACACGCCCAACGACTTTAAAGGGCAGCCGGTATTACCCCAACATCAGGGCTCCCTTGCCCCGCCTGTGGGATAGAGTGTGTGACTCATGGATCGGCCTCCACAGCCACCAACAGACACACACACACACACACACACACACACTTCCTCTCCTTCATGATAACAATTACTCCTTTCAAAGATTCATGTATTCATGTGAAGAGGACATTCTTTAGCAGTGACAGCATGGGTGTCACTGTAGATGGGAACTGATGCAATTCTGTGGTTTCGCCTTGTCTCAGATTGCAGATTCACATGTCACTACCGATGCCGCGCTCTCATCAAATTGGACTGCAGTTTGGATGAGGGTTCCGTGGCTGATCAAACAAGTGTGACTGAGGAGGACACCATAGAATCAGACACAAATGTGGTGAGAAGACAGATCATGTTGAAGAACACACACACACACACACACAATGACACACACACAAACATTGTATATACTTTATTTGAGTCAAGTTTCATTAGGAATCATTGTCTGAAAAATCCAGTAGATCGAAGCAGTTCAGAAATCTATCATGAGTTTTTACAGGTTTAAGGGTACAAGAAAAATAGTCTTTTCCAAATAAACATGCTTCCTAAAACTGCTAATATGGAACAGTACTTGGAACAGCCAACTGTTTGGCCTAATGGCCTTTGTTTTCTATAGCCCATCATTGCGAAGTCCACAGACTGCCCAGCGGTGTAGTCTACGTGATACGCAGGACTACGCAGTATACCCACTTAAAAAGCATCACCATCTCAGTATACCCACTTAAAATAGGCAAGGATAGGTATTTACTTTTGGGGTTGATCACAGTATACCCACTACAGCTAACTAAAATACATCTCAGTATACTCATAACAGCTAACTAGACTACACCACTGAGACCGCCAATCTATGTACATGATCTATGCTCCAAAACACTAACACAATGAGCTGGCATTTGCATCCTAGGGTCTCAATGGCAGAAGTCAAAGGCTGTCACTTTATAGTTTTTATAGTATATAAATAGCTCAAAACCACATGACATTTCAAATATTTTAACCTTTTTGTTATTCTGAAAAATAGAGGTAATGTCCGGTGTGTTTGCAATTCCAGAGAAGGTGTTTGTTTGTTAATTAAACCATTCAGAGCGGACAGTGGTGTGTGATCTGCTCATCCTCAGTGCATGGGATCTGAGCAGCTATAAGGTCCACAAGTCTGGCAGTATCGCCTTTAAGAGGGCTACAGCTGTACATGATGTTGGCTCACACACACACACACACACACACACACACACACACACACAGTCATTCTCACTGTCACTTAGCACATGTTATTTTTTATTTATGACTGTATGTTGAGTATGAGGATATTTTTACTCTCTCATACTGTATATCGCATAATGAGATGTAGTTAGTAATCACAAATCTTAAATCTTGAATATGCATACATTAACACACACATTGTCTCATCGAAATTTCCCCTGGGATGATCCAATCTCATCACCATAATTACAGATTAATTAATCTTCACATAAATTAATTGGTTACTTAAACTCCTTCATATCCAGGAGTAGACATTATTGAAAGGTATTTTACTCCTTTTATGCCTATCGTTTATTATTGTTGCCCGTTGTACCTCCCCATCACAAAATACTATCAGTCTGTGACTTTGTAGCAAATGATAGAAGCTTGTTAGCCTAGAAATCTAGAAGCTTGTTGCAACCGGGAAAAAATGGTGGGCGCAGTCCAGGCGCAGACAGCGTCAGGACTGTCGAGTTGGAAGTTCCTCTCTCCAGCCAATCAAAACAGGCCTTTGCTGGGTTTGTTTATTTTCCAATCCCAACGGCCGGGTGGGGCGAACATCCTGTATGGTGAAAAAAAGCCGACTACACAACGTGGGTCAAGGCGTTTCGTTTTACATTACGCACGGCGATTCAACAGAGAAATCGAAGTTCACACAGATAATTCGAATAGCTTAAAGGGACATCCTAATTCTTTGAGACATTTAGGACATTGTTTCTTGAATATAGCAGACAATTGTCGTATACGAGTAGTAAAGCTAAAGTTTGGTCTTCAAACTAAATAGAAAGTTGTTGGATTGCGATTCGCTAAATTAAGCGGTTGTCTCTATCATGTCTTCAAAAATGAGTGAGACAAACAGGACAGATCAGACCCCATCTTTCGAGAAGACATGGGGTAGCTCCACGAGCAGTGGATACTGCAGTGAGGAGGATTCGGACTCGGAGTTCGAGCAGTACTACACTGCACGCACATCCTTCATACGTAAACCCAAGAAAGAGCAGGTGAGAACGTTCATGAGTGATACATTTGACCAGCATAATATGCATCACTTGTACTGTGAATCGTTACTTTGTAGCTTGTAACGTTTGAAATTGAGGTAATTTGATTGTAGTTTTTGCGCACGTGGAGTGAGAGAGTGACACTTTTTCAGCTTCCATTAGTAGACCTAATGTTTCTATTTTAAAATTGGAAGTATTAATGCAATATTCAGCTACACACTTGACAGTTGCATAGTTGAGTAGCCCTACCTCTACCTGAAACATATTAGCTAGCTGTTAAAACAATGCTGAATGGTGAGAACATCCTGTTGCCGCCACCACTCCTCGAGGTTGGGTGGAGTGCCATCTTGATTTTGAAACGCCAGCTGTTTGTAATGTTTGCATAAAAGTTGAACTGCACAGTGTAGTGAATCAAGACGGCCCAGATGTTACCATTTTCGTCGCATACATACCAGTATAGTTAATGTCACCACTTTAAAGGAACCTGAAACTTTAGATGCTGTACTTTGTTTACAAATTTTAACGCCCATTTTCAACTCATTAGAATCTATTTTTTACTGCTGAGGGCATAGGTCGATGACATTCTCAGTTCTTCTTTTAAATCTTACATAACGTTTCCATTTCGAAAAGCATGCTACTCTTGTCAACCACGATGTTTGGAAATCATACGTTTCACAATGACACAGGCCTGTGGTTGGGGCACAAGATGGAAGACTGTGAGTCACAGGAAATGGTCGTTTTTTTGTGAGTTTGTCAGCAATGAAACATTCATATCATCATGATCATCTACAGACTTGGATAGCCTACTTATTTTGTTTAGGCTACCATGAGATTCACGCACTGGTTAGGTATCTGTTGACTTCCCCTTGAGAAAATCATTCTAGAGAACAAGAAAAAACCAATAGTAGGATGACGTGAGTTTTTATTTAGCAGGAAGTCTTTGACTCTAAGATTTAAGATGATGGCCAGTGACTCTCTGACCCCATTTCCAGGTAGTGAATCAGTGAATATCATTTTAGCAAACAGCCAACTGATTGTCTTAAGCACTTTTCACTGTCAGGCTAAATGGATTTCACTTAATAGATCGTGAGTAAGTGAGTGTGTGTGCGCGCGCGCGCATGCATTAATGCTCCCACATGTGATCATTACCCTCTTTCAGTCATTAACCCCCACCTGCACCATCATCTCTGGTCATCGATTTGTTAACAGTTAACCGTCACCGACTGCATTTAGGCTTATTGGTTATTGATTTAATACCATCAGACCGTCGACATGACCCTCAGTCATAGCTGGACCATAGGTCTGGAGCAGACATGCTTTATGGTATATATTGACATTTAAATGCTCCCTGTACCCATTCTGCATTTATATGTTTATGTTTTAAGTACAGTCTATTTATCAAGCAGTATGTAGGTATAATAACGCGATCAAGATGTTGTAGGCCTATATAGTGGTATCCTTGGCCATGAATAGTGTGAGCATCACGCTTCTTAGGAATTTCATTTTAAGGTTGCCCCTATACTCTCATTTGATGACAAATCCCCAGAATGTCTGGCAATAGTAGCCTAGAAATCTGGACGCACCCTAGCGGCAGCTGCCAGGGCTAGTCTAGCAACTCTCCGTTGGCTTGTGAATGAAACTTCCATCAGGCCACTCAAATCGTGTATAGAGTCGTTAGGTGGGCTTAACAATGATTGATGGCAGAGTTGCAACAGTTTGGCTTGAATTCCCTGCTACTTGAAAACAAATAAGATAATGTTGTTGTTGGCCAACAGTGTGACACGAGTTAAGCTTTTATTAAGTTGGCAAAAGTTTGAACTAGCCAACTAGCTCCGCTGGTGGGAAACGCATGGGACTCATAGCGCTGTCCTATTGCGTGCAGAGGGAATTTGAAAGACAACTGATTATCCCGCCCCTCGGACTGAGCACTGTGAACGGTGAGTGCCCAGACCCTACATTTTAATGTGGGTCTGGCTCGTCAGGCTATGGAAATAGATAATTTACTGAAGCTTGGGGGGGACTGGGAGGAAGTGTAGACTCTACTCCCACGTGAGAACGCAACTGAACAAGGGAACAGTTTTCCTGAAGGGAAGTGGGAGGAGGAAGATGAAACTATTTTTAGCAAATGACCACAAGGTTAAGGAATGCTGGAGCCAAATCCTGACGGACAGCTGCAGTGGCCCAGTAGTCACCTCCTATCCTTTGGGAGGTTGAACCAAGGTCTGTGATTGGATATCATTGACGTCACGGCCTTCAGGCTAGCCAAGCGGACAGGACGTTGGAGGGCTGATGCAACAGGCGGTTAACACCAGCAGAGTCCCGTGGTCCATGATTTTCATGTGTGCACGGTACACATAGCGGTGTTGGGTTACAGGGTACTGCATCTGCCTAAACAAACCGGCACTAAAAGCAGGGCCAGGAAACTGCAGCCCTGTGGTGGGAGCTGGAAAGTGGATCCAGTTGTCTATGGACAGTTGTTCAGTCTGCTGCCAGTGGGGGGGGGGGGGGGGGGGGTGCAAAGCTGAGATGGGGTGTAGCGAATGGAACAGTAGTTTCCCACGGGTCTTCCCTCGTGCCATACATGATTAGCGTTGATGTGAACATGCTGTCCACTTCTCCCACTCCCCTATTGAGAACAGACTTGCCTCATAAAGCCAATGATTAATTCCAAATGAAGTTCCCTGCCATGTCAGGTATTGGGGTGTATTAGTTTTCACTTGGATGTTGCCTTAGCTCTGCTCGCACTAGCTCTCTACTGTAAACAGACCTATTTGACGACCAGCATAGAGAGATTAGATCACATTAGATTTGGTGAGTCAGTGGAAGGGGGACGTCACAAGTGTGTAATCCTGTCTTTGTTTTTCTGCCTACGTGGTGAGATATCAGATGACGGTCTGAATCTCCACCGTCACTGACAATGTGGCTGAAGTATTATAGATAGTTATAGAACTTTTTAACACTTTCTGTTCTAACTATACTAGACTTTTTCTTTCTTCTCATTTGCTGACATCTAGTGTTGAAGTAGTGCACATGCATGTTTCAGCCAAAATTTCACAAATGAAAATATGATTGTGTGTGTGTGTGTGTGTGTGTGTGTGTGTGTGTGTGTGTGTGTGTGTGTGTGTGTGTGTGTGTGTGTGTGTGTGTGTGTGTGTGTGTGTGTGTGTGTGTGTGTGTGTGTGTGTGTGTGTGTGAAAGCTTTGATGAGGGAGAATCACTGTGGACGTGACCCCTTAAGCTCAACCCACCCACCTGTATCGAGAATTCCATCTGACAGCAATCCAATTGAACATCTTCCTCTCTTCTCTTTTTAAGGATGAGCAGACAGAAGGATTGGGAAAGCAGGAGTTGTCTCCTGCAGAAATCCAAAAGAAGGTGAAGGAGTACAATGCCCAGATCAACAGCAACCTCTTCATGACTTGGGTAAGAGAATAGTAATGCACACACATTTTCATCAATAAATACTATCAATTTTACCACTAATTCTCAGCATTAAAGCATTGCTTTGGATTTGTTTATAAATGTCTTCTAATACATACATACATACAGGCAGATATTTAAATACTCTTCCCCAATTACAGTGGTGCTTAAATGCCATTTGTCCTCTTTCTCTTCCATAGAACAAAGATGGCTCCTACACAGGCTTCATCAAGGTCCATCTGAAGCTGGTACGCCCAGTGTCTGTGCCCCCTCCCAGGAAGGGCTCGTCTGCTCAGGATCCCCCTGGCCGCGGTAAGCCGGCCGCTGGGAGTGCCCTGAAGCGCCGCACCTCCTTCTACCTACCCAAGGACACGGCCAAGCACCTGCACATCAGCTCGCGCACCAGCTCCCGCGAGGTCATCCAGGCCCTGCTCAAGAAGTTCACTGTGCTGGACAACCCGGCCAAGTTTGCCCTGTTTGAGCGCAGTGAGCGACATGACCAAGGTTAGTCCAGTACAAACAAATCACTGGCAATAATATATTTTCAAAAAGCCTGCTTTAAAAATATAGTGTAGGGGGTTGGCAGAATGGGGAGTTTAAACATCTGACTGGCCATTGTTATGATATTTGTCTTGTATAGGGATTGGATTATTTGCTTTAAGGAGCATCTTCTTACACCTTTGTCATTGTCTCTGTCTTCATTTTAGTGTACCTGCGTAAGCTGTCAGATGATGAGTGTCCTCTTCGCCTGCGTTTGTGTGCCGGACCCAACGAAAAGGTGCTGAGCCTGGTGTTGAAGGAGAACGAGACTGGAGAGGTCAATGTAAGTACACACATACAGACTTGAACCAGCCCTTCTGTCTCAGATGTAAAGAAAAGGGCCTTGAGTATATACACTCTTAATGCTATGCATTTAGGATTTGAAATTGATTGCATTTGTTCATTCTACATTCTAGGTTTCTGATTGTATTACACAAATATCTTTTAAGATGTATATGTATGAATATATCATCACTCCTTATTAACATCTCCAATCTTTCCCTAGTGGGATGCCTTCTCTTCTCCTGAGCTCGCAAACTTCCTCCGTATTCTGAAGCGCGAGGAAGAGGAGCATGTAAAGCAGATTATACTGCGCTACAACCGAACTCGCCAACGCCTCCAGGAAGCCCTGTCCAACTCCACGCCAGGCTGATGGGCCCCCTCCCTGCCCATCCCAGCTCTGCCTGGGACCACCTGCACTGTTGACCTGCGGCCACTAGGTGGCTCTTGTGTCACCGCTGCATCCAAAGACCCCGGCGACGACGTGGACAGGCCTTCACTCCCCCCCCCACTCTCTGTCAGCAGAGAGGATTGACAAAAACGAGGGAATGCGTGTGTGAGTGAACAAGAGAGCGAGAGCAAAATCAGTTGTGCCTTAGACCTAGTGAGAGTGAGTTGCGCCTGGAGAAGCGTGTGAATGAACGAGTGACAAAGAACGGATGGGAGAAGAAAACAGACGTCTCAGAACTGAGCCTGTATGAACGGAGAGCGTGCAGTGAGCATGTGAGAAAGCAGCAACGTGAGGGACTGCTGTTGATCTGGTCTGATTGGTGATGGAGTCTATCCACCCTATCAGCTTTGCATAAATGTGTCATTTCCTAATTGAGTTGTGTGCTCATGAGTGGATGGCTTGTTTGTCAATGTATATGTTTGTTTGTCTATTTTACATGTTAAGTATGTGTTACTTTCTGAATGATTGGGATTTTGTATTAAAAATGTTAATACAGTTGAGGCAAGTCCTTCTGTTAAGATTTTCCTCAGTACACAGATTACATGGCAGCCTTTTACACAGTTAAAAATACAGACACACTCATTGGAATAAGTTAACACATTAAAATACATTCCACAGATTCTTATTTTTGCTGACATAGGTAAAATTGAGGAGTTGCTAAGAAATACATTAAACTGTTCAATAAAAAATACTTGTCATAGAATGTCTTTCTGTGTCTGTTTGTTTATGAGAAATACTGATGTAGGCCTACTAAAGAATGACCTGTAGACTGCGGAGCTACTAATGGGGCTTGAGGTTTTCATGCAGTAACTGCCTGAAATCAGACATTGGCCAGGCTATTTAACTTTGAAGTAGATAATAGAATGGCTTTGAAAGTCTCTGATAACTTAAGACACAGAATGGTTACTTACTGTAAGCCCTGCACTACTGTGTAACAACAAACTGTTCAAATGCAGTCGCGTCGTCTGCGCAATTGAAGCGTGTACTGTCTGTTCATGAAGTGGCTGAGCACAGCTGATAAGCGGTAACGTTAGCAGGCTGGTTGTTGGGGCTCAGCATCTCTTCGTGACGCAAAAACCTACCTGTCCAAAGCTTTGACCCGTGGAGATGATTTTTTATACAGTACGTATGTCAATTGTAGATCATCGAGGGGAAATATTTTTGAATATTGGCTTTGAAGATAGTCTTATCCATTTATGTTTCTTAGCCAGATTGTCAGACAAAATAAGGTGATGCAGTCCTAGCTAGCTAACGTATTAACATTGCTAGCGACGACTGGAAGACTAGAAGCTAGACAGATTTAACCAGTTGATGTTGCTTATTTTTGTGACGTTTATTATTTCTTTTATTAAGGTTGCACTCTGGTTCGCGGAGACTTTCATAGATTGGAATAACGTTATGGGTTTGCATGTCATTGATGTTAATGCTAACGTTATTTGTTAGCTAGCTAGCAAGCATAGATGAGTTAGCTTTTTGACATTTAATCCCCCAGATCCTAGTACCAAGCAAGCTAGTCAGTGCTGGGTACTCTGAGGTCCCTTTCGGTGAAATGTAATTGCAGAGAAACAAATGCCGCCATGCCCACATCACAACGCCGACTGAAATTATAATTAACTGACATCGTAAAATGTAGGCCATCTAAATCTGTCTGACGTATTAACATGGGTGAGCTAGCGATGTAAGGCTAGGCTATCCATCAAGTTAGCTGAATACGTTGCGTTGAAATAGCTGATCCTGTAAAGATTAGACAATGTGTTATCCACCAATGTATTGACAATGGTAAGAAGAAAGTAAGCAAGTTGTTCTGGAAGCTAACGAGAGCTCACAAGAAGGCATTAGAAGTTTGATCTTGGGTGGTTAGAGAGCTGTGTTGTGTCAAAGTGAAGATTGTTATGAAGGCAGTTATCCTAGTTCAAGAAATTACTCAAATAGACTGTATGAGTTAGAACATCTAACAGATTTTTATCAGAATGATACCCATGCTCAATTCTTTATATGGGTCCTGCAAATGTGTAACTCAATCCATTTGACAATACTTGGATGCAAGGCATAACACGGGTCCTCTGAAACATAGATGGAGAGAAGTTCTTTAGAGTTTCGTCTGTATAATCTGCAGTTTATAATAAATATAGTGCGTTTAGATGTAAAGATGTAAACATAGAAGCCTAGTAAAACAATCAATATGAAATTATATATTTAAGTTTTGTTTGAAGAAGAAAAACAGATGTAAAACCATAGATTGTTGCTGTATACATTTTGCCTATGGATCAGCAATGTGATCAGTGTTAGTAACTACACCTAGGCCTGTGCTTACACAACATTTATGTCACCTCAACTTACATCAGCACTTGCATTTATGATCCCTCTCTCCTCTTCAGGTTCCTTGACTGGTAAAAGGTTAAGCTCAAACTTCCATTGACGAGGGCATTCGCACCTCTGAGAATAATGTCCCGTCGTCGTTGAAGATGGGTGGGAGTGGATCGAAAGCCAAAGGTGTTTGGCCCTTTGGTGGGTCAGGAGCTGCAGGGGATGCTGCTAGTGATGTCAGTGAACAGTCTTTGGCCCGACTACGAGGGTTAAAGAATGCCACTCCATTCGTCTTTACCAGGAGGAGGTGAGTCCTGTGTTTTCTGTATATTCCTTTTCAGGTTGGATTATTTTAATTTAGTTGTAATAATGGTCCCACGACAGAAATCTAGCTCCTATATTTGAGCCATGATGAGAAGAATTTTAGGGAAGATGGGGCAGTCGTGGTGCAAGCTGCTGCAGCATCTGTTCAAGTGCTCACAGGGACCTGGGTTTTAATCTGATGCATGGTTATTTCTCAATCCCACCCCATCTCTCTCCCTCTGGCTTCCTGTCACTCTTCACTGTCTATCTGAGTAAATTATGGAAATTATACGAGAAATGTTGCCTGTGTAGAACCTGGGCAGGCAGACCCAGAAATGTTGGAAACCTCACCTAACATTTCCAGAGAGTACGGTGTCATTTTAGTTTCGCTTGTCAAATCAGCACTCATTCATTACTCCCTATCTGGGACTGTGTGCTTCCATTATAGTTCTCTGTACTATGACGAGGATGGAGACCTGGCCCATGAGTTCTATGAGGAGATGGTGGTGACGAAGAATGGGCGGAAGAAAGCCAAACTAAAGAGGATTCAGAAGAACCTCATACCTCAGGTAACTCCATCTTGTTTCTTTTATTACCATAGACACTTGTGAAAATGTCTCTGGATTATGTTTGTAGTTTCCATATTGATGTGGACACAGAGCTTTTTCTGACTGTTTCTTTGTAGGGAATGGTGAGGTTGGACCACCCATGCATCCATGTTGACTTCCCCGTTGTCCTCTGTGAGGCATAACTCACACAGATCTGGAACATTCTGGAAGATTGCACTCTCTAAAGTGTCGTACAGCAGCCACCATCCTCTCCCCTGTCCAACCCGAGTCTCACAAACCTCCACGAAGCCTCCACTTTCACCTCACTGTTCCTCTGAGAGGACCAGACTGCCCTCTTGTGGCAGGGAGGAGCAACCACACACAAGGAGGTTTGACAGTGCTGACCTCCATGTGGTTACATGTAGAGGTCCTGAGTGGGCAGGGCTGATCTAATGGTAAACACTTTGGCCTACGGGTGGACCCGTAGGTAAATGTTCTCTGGTGTTTGAAGATGTACAGAAATAAGTGCGTGTGTTTGTGACTTTTGCATACTGAAATATGGACAGTGTGTGTGAAGGGGTGGAGGAATGGTCCGCTCCCCCTATTTGTCTGTATGTCAGCCAGGTGCAGCATGTCCTTGTTGAAATATGATGACAGAATTGGCGTTATCTCTAGTATTTCAACTGCTCTCAGACCTGCACTTGTAGTGTTGTTGTAAGTAAAGAATTGTTCCATAGATAAGTGTAGCAATGCTACTTTACTGCACATGTCTATGGGTTGAACATACTTGAATAAAATGACTTATTGGACAATGGATTTTTGTTACTGTGCAGTTCATTCTATTTATAATAGTACCCCCAAATCTTTTTTTAGTGAAATACTGTAAGGAATTAACAGAGGATATAGATATAAGTTTATCATTATTATGTTGTATTGAATATGATACACAGCAAAGTTTTCATGGTCATTCCCTCAAAATGAATCCACATCACTAAAGATTGTTTTTGCGTTTTGCCTGTTTAGGGACTAAACTTAAGCAAAGTCCTTTTAGGCAAGTCCCTCCACTCGGTGGCCATATTGCAACGCTTTTTGGGTGCTCATCGGGCATCCTATTCAGCAGAAATGCACGTGCGCAAGGCTTCACGACACCAACCTGATTTTTTGATTTTTCTTTTGATTTTTTGTCTCCACAGAAAGTCTCTGACTTATATCATATCATCCTATCTTATCCTTATACAAGTAAGAGAGTTTTCGTGTTCTATCCTTAAAATATTGGGTACATTTGGTATCACAGAGAACATGTGGACTGAGGTTTTGTTTTGGAATTCATGTCAGTTTTGTGCTTCAGTAGGCGTTCTAGCAGTGAGCTAAATTGCGCTAAACACGTCTGTCTGTCTGTCTGTTCTCCGCATACCTCTCAAACTGGTTGCCCGACCGACTTTGTACGTGTCTTGCTAAGGGCACGAGTGAGTGCAGAATCGAGATTGACGTGTGGATTAGAAGTGCAAACGATATCATTAAAATAAGCACATATTGGCTCTAGCTGCTCCCCTCTCCCTTCTCATACACAGCACACTACTCAATCAGTGTACAACAACAATACAGAGACCGCCTCTGGATGCGGTTAGCTTGCATAAAAACATTTAGCAGATCTTGACCTCAACAACAAGTCAGCCGACACCGGAATGCAGTGTCTGTTCAAAAAAAATGATGGGTTTGTAAATTGCCACTCTGAGCATGGCAATCATATTTGAACACTTAGGATTGACTTTGGACTAGCGACCTAGAACCTAGCGACACTTCCAACTGCACAGTTCCTAATTTAAAGACTGTTTCAGAGCGTCACACTCATGAAGAGCATTCAGAGTTGGGCTACTCTACAGACAAGAGTATGATGTCACTTATCCCAGGGAAAGGCACATTTGATCTGACAATGAATCATTCCATAAAATGGTGTCCATCATCTTCTCTATCATCAAGCTCTAGAATTAAACATAACCTTAACCATATTGTACGTCAAAACAGCTGTTAATGTTAGGCCTACCGGTATGTAATTTTGATCTATAAAAAAGGCCAAATGAAATTATGCTTACATTTTTGCATTATTATGGAATGCTTAGTTGGAATTCAGTTTCTTCCAACCATCATCCTATTCTAAAAGAAGACCTACCAGTGGGCATGTAATTGGGATACGAGTTGCCCAATTAGACTGCATCTGTTACAGATGTTGGTCCTGTAAGCAGTGGCAACACCACAGCTGAAAGGGCAGAATAGCATGTGGTTCCTGTGCATATCCCCATTATCTGGGTAGTGTGCCGAGTTTCTGCAGTGGAAACCCGGCTCTAGTGTCACGCATGACCATTTTCCAGCTTGGGTAGAAGGAACAAAATAACTTGGGCTAATTAAAATAATGCAAGGCACTTGAAGTTGGTACCTCTCCAACATTTGCTATTTAACTTGATGTTACTTTTATTGTCTTATTTTTATTTTAGATGGTGACTGTTAAATGGGATACTGTGTGAAAGTTCAGGTCAGGTCAGCCTTGAAATCATTTGTATTATCAGGCCCTGACATCCTCCTTCTGGTAACTGCAAAGTGAACAAGCAATTTTAAGAGGTCAAAGGGTAAGCTGTCTGACATGTTTCCATGGTAACAGTCTTTGAAGTCCATCTGCTCATCTGTGTCCCTGCAGGAGGGATGGGCTTTGAGACTGCTCCACTTGATCACCATAACAACAGCAAAAATCTCATTATCCGGGTCTCATTGGAACCTGAAAGCACATTCCATCAGGATCAGATGACTGGGCAGTAAAAAGGGTGGGGGTGGGGGGCAGAAAAGTACAATCACCTCTGCTGGGTCAGTCCTGTGGACGTACACCGGAAGCCCCAAGGATCTGGAAATTTCAGTACCCACCCATCCGGCCTGGAAGCAGGAAGTTCCCCTCCGCTGCCACCACATGACACCACCCTGCATGTCGCCTACACTTATTTTACCAACACAAGTGATGTGTGCTGAGAACAGTGTCGGCTACAATGTAAATATATGAAGACTCAGTAGAGGTATGGGAGGTAGTTGACATTGTACAAAGTGGCAGATGCTACCCATACAAACATAATTCTGGCAATGTTTCAGTGACACCACAGAGGACTGCGATTGCACATTGGTGAGGCACATGCATGCCAGACAGTAACAGATGTCAAGGCTGCACCATGTCAAGACTGGACCTTACAGATCAGTTGTTAGCAGAGCCAAGTGGGGAGGTCAGTGGACAGGTCCTCAGAAAAGAGGTCATGGGAGTCCTCAGCTGATCAAGAGGTTGCAGTTTAGAGGTGCAGGGCGGCTTCCTCAACTGAAGTGGTATGTGCGTCACCGGGAACTATGGTTTGATTTATAAGAGTGAAATGAACGTTTTTGAAGGGGTGATGGGTGAGCGGATGTACCGGCGTTTCAGTGTATGGGCGTGGGTGAGAGGGTGTGAGATGGGTAGCGGTAAAAAAGGGTGTATGTTTGTGTGCGCAGTTCCTCTCACATTGTTGAGCCTTCCTGTCCCGGCCTGAGTCGAAGAAATGATGATGTAAGGAGCAGGGGTCAGGGTGAATGGGACATGGCCTCAGGAAGGAAGCGTCTTCCTCTGTACACGCGTGCTCTTTCTCCCTCGCAGAGCAGCAGGTGAGTGAACAGCAGGCCCCATGAAGTGCCGGAAGACGGCAAATGAGGTGAGAGCTGGGCAGGAGAATATCATGTGGAGTGGGCTGCCTCTTGACATCCATAACCTGAGAATGTATTGTATCTGCCTCTCACATCACTAAAGTAACTGAAAGAAGAAGTGGTGAAGTGATGTAAATGCAGTTGAACTTCTTTTAATGTTTCAGTTAAATAAGTTAACCCTTAGTATATTGTTTAAAACTGGGTTGGATTCAAGCTTACACTTTTCTTTATGTTCTGTATTGTTTTGTAACACCTAAGGAAAAGTTGTTTAAATTCAATCACTCATTTAGGTAAATATTTACACTTGATGTGAGAGGTTCTAGCTAGGTATCTGTCAACATCTAAGAAATGTTTCTCCTGCTGAAGCAACATTAGACTGTCGTTTAGCGAAGCAGGCTCCTGCTGTTGACTGGGCATCTGATTGTAAGCAGCGCTCCCCATCTGTAGGCTACCCTGTAATTACACCGCAAGCTTTCCTTGCCAGTAAACTTTGGGACCGACTTAGATGCCTCGAAACGGGGCACACTTAGGGAGTTATAATGCCGAAACGTTTTAAGGGCATAACAATAAAGCCATGACACCCTTCATTTGACTGTTTTGGTGGGTGTGCAGTTGGTCTTATCAGACTAGAAAAGTCAGCTACCGGCAACTACGCGATTGTGGTGTGGACGTTTGACCACTCCCTCCCTTTCCGAGCAAATGGAACATGCCAAAGCGGCAGCTCACTCACTCCTGCGCCTATCTTTAGCCCCACGCCGCTTTCATTGCTCTGCTGTGGTCTTCACCAGATTTCATTAAATTAAAGAAAATGCTATCATTGTTCAGACGTCCTTAGAGATATGTTGCGCAACTTTTATAAAGTTTCCTTCAAACTTTTGTCGACATGATTTGGTAAACTAACTTAGAAGTTTCAGAGGATCAACGCAGCTTGTAAATTGTCATTCGGGAATGTTTATTATTTTTCTGGAAAAGGTAAGTTATATCTATTTTCTTCCTTTTTCAACAGGGGAAGTTATATTAAAAGGTAAAAATGTATTTGACAGTCTGTGCTCTGATTTTGAAACTTGGTGAATGAATTTGCTAGACTTGGAGAAATTTGATCTCTCCACTGACATCAACATTGCTTAATTACTGTAGCCCTAATGAAGAGACATCATGAATGGGCATGGCACAAAATATCCTCTGGCTAGTACTCTAGCCTCACATTAGCCTAAATTCTCAATAATGAGACCCTAACTACCATAGTTAGTATTGCGTGTAGGGTCAGGACAGAACCATAGCATTTCACTGTAATTACACATCTGAAGTACATCAGAGTTTTCAAAGACTTTGCTGTTTGGAGCCCTAGGGCAGTGTCATGTCAACCATTGTTTTGGAAACATAGTCACTTTATTCTTTATGTTTCTTCTCTGAATATCACACAGCCTTGTCACAGAGCTGTAATGTCAGTGATTTTTAAAAATATTTATTATATTATATTTAATATATTTTCACTTTTCATGCAGAAGAGCTGAAGGAGTCCCTCTTGTTTAGTGGCATGCCAACAACATCAACTATGGCCCAGTGGCTGCTGAACATATGGGGAGTTTTCTCGCTGCTTCTGCTCATGGTGTTGGGAGAATCAAAGGATATCCATGTGCTGAACTCTACAATATGGCCTCTGTATCCTCACAAGCCTTTGCTGCTGGCTTGGAATGCCCCAACGGAGGATTGTAAGCCCCGTCATGGTGTGGATTTCCAGCTTGACCAGTTCCAGATTGTGGCATCTCCCAATGAAGGCTTCACTCGTCAGAACCTGACCATCTTCTATAAGGACAGGTTGGGTCTGTATCCTTACATCGATACCGATGGCCAACTGGTGAATGGCGGCCTTCCTCAGAAGGCCAGCCTCACACAGCACCGTGAGAAGCTTCCTGAAGGCGTTGCCTACTACATCCGTGACCCGGCTGCTAAGGGGCTGGCAGTCATTGACTGGGAAGAGTGGCGCCCTCTCTGGATCCGGAACTGGCAGACCAAGGACGTATATCGGGAGCAGTCCCGCAAGATGGTGTCGCAGAAGAACCCCACGTGGCCCAGCCACAACGTCAACAAAGTGGCCCAGCAGGAGTTTGAGATGTCGGCGCGGCAGTTCATGCTGGAGACCTTACGAATGGTCAAGAACCTTCGCCCTGGTCAGCTGTGGGGCTTCTACCTCTTCCCTGACTGCTACAACCACGACTACCAGAACAGTCTGGAGAACTACACGGGCCGCTGCCCGGACGTGGAGGTGGCGCGGAACGAGCAGCTGCGCTGGCTGTGGGCAGAGAGCACGGCGCTCTTCCCCTCCGTCTACATGGGTTCAAAACTGCGCGCCTCGCCTCTGGCCCGCCTCTTCGTCAGGAACCGTGTGCGGGAAGCCCTTCGATTGGCCCAGGGTGGGGAGGGGGACGGCCCCACACGCCCCGTGTTTGTGTACGCCAGGCCTACCTATGCCAATGATCTGCAGCTCCTTACACAGGTGAGAGGGAGGAAGGGGGTCGAG
>NW_027468837.1:7642972-7762972 GCF_046254945.1 Alosa pseudoharengus | reverse complement strand
TCCCTAGTTCAAAACAAGCGAGCTTGTGCATCCACAACTAAGAAATAACTGTCAAAGTAATGTTTAGTTGTTTAGTTTAGTTTAGTTTAGTTGTTTAGTTGCAAAGTAATGTTTAGTTACAGATGCTAACTATTGTCATTTGTTTCTGTTTTGCAAGGACACGTGTGTCAAACTGAGTGAGTACCTGCATGGCCCACTGGGCCGCTACCTGCTCAACGTGTCCACGGCGGCGGAGCAGTGCAGCCAGGCACTGTGCGGGTGGCACGGCCGCTGCCTGCGCAGGATCGCCAACACGGACACCTACTTGCACCTCGACCCGCTGACCCACAGCATCCAGGAGCAGGGCGGCCGGCTGCGTGTGCTCCGGATAGGGGGAGAGCCGGGCGCGGGGGAGGAGAGGAGCCACTGGGCCCAGGACTTCAGGTGCCAGTGCTACAGCGGGTATCAAGGCGAGGACTGTGCCATGCAGGACCCCCAGCAGCAGAGAGGGGACGCCGTGTCCGCTGTCGGGGGGTCGGCCACACAGCGTCTGCTCCTACTGCTGATGCCAGTGCTGCTGATGCTGCCGTTGCTGCACTGAATAGACCAACCACATAAGAAACACTCACACAAATACATGCACACTGATAAACACACATGCATACATTATTTTCTTACAAACTTTTCCAGGACTCCGAGGGTTCTGACACTCCCCAAACAAGCACTTACACTTGTTCAGTGAAAACATACAAATCATACTGACAGAAACACAAAAAAGGACATGTTTCCATGACATCTGTCCAAAGCACCTCTCACTGCAGGATCTGCTCCTGAGGTAATTACTCACACTGCTCTCTGAACACACATTTGTCAAGCGCAAACACACACACACACACACACACACACAGACACACACACACACACACACACACACAGACACACACACACACACACACACACACACACAGACACACACACACACACACACACACACACACACACACACACACACACACACACACACACACACACCCCGGCCCATACCTGAGTCAGATGTGCTTGTGGAAGATTAGCAGTAGACAGGGGAGCTCCAGTGGAATTCCTGAGCAAACACAGTAGCAGCTACTTATGTTTAAGTCAGGGACAGGGATGAATTTTCAGGTGGCAGCTGTGCTTAGATACCTGAAATACCATAGCTTAAGCGACCAGGGTATACCCATGTGCTGTGCATGCATAACCTATGGAGTAGAGAATCAACTATGGTAGCATGCATGGCTTAGTGGATTTTTTAAGTTATTTGACCATGTCGGTATTGTTTAAGAGTTATGTTATCGAATTAATTAAAAACTTTGGAACTCATGTTTTTTTCTTATTGCAAGTAAAGGTAAACCAAGAAGCTTTTCTTTTTTCAGTAGACCACTGCATATTTGCCAGTAGAACACTGCATATTTGCAGTAGGCCTATGCATGTCTAGACTGTGTGTTTGTAGATGTAGAAAACTGTAGAAGAGACAAGTCTGTCATGTTGACTGTTTGTTACCATAGTACTGGACTACAAAAGTAATGGGCTGCTAGCAGTTAGATAGTACTTCTTTCCTTTTCATGCAACTCCTGTGTTTATAGGCTAAAGTCACAGCCAGTTATGTATGTTGCAGTGCCATAGTTTGCCTTAAAGGACAACTCCGGTCTAAGAATGAGTGAATGATTTGATTTATTACGCAAAGTTTTGTTTAAAACCAGTGTCATGACTTAGCTACTGTCTTATTGCTGAAAACAAAATACATCAGAAACATTGAACAAAAACACACATGCACATTCACCGTCATGTAATCCACACAGTTTGATGGACTCCAAACAGGAGCACTTATGTCTCATTATTACTGGAAGGGAAGTCGCTTGAACTCTAAAAGTGGAGGTTGTTTATGGTTGTGTGTTTGTTTTTGCTGGAAAAGGACAGCGTTTAGCCTTTTTTTGCTTTCCTGTGCATAATTTTCCCATGATCCCAAAGTTTGAGGACACTATTTTTACTTGTTTGTGTGAGTTTCTGAGGAGGATGCACCAGATATTGTAAATGAGCTGTTATGATCTGTGGTTCAAACAAGTTTGCCCCATTATTTTTTACAATTTTCAGAAAGCAATGTATGTGTTTGCCTTTTATGACTTGTTTGTGTATGTGCTAACAATGAGAGGGAATGAGCAAGAGTGGTGATCATTGTTGAATATTTAATATTATGATCAGGGCATCGTAAGGTTTAGGAACTTGTACTGTTTTTGGTACACACAGATGTACACTGGAAAAAGAAAGATTTTTAATGTTTATTTTAATTGTATGGGTGATAGCTGGAACATGTCAATAAATCTACATTTTTGATATGCTCTTGATCTTGTATCCCCTTGTTGTAAACTTTCTTTGTCACAGTGTTTTTGTGTGGAGAGTAAAGAGTGCTAATGCAGCTGACTTGGCTGTGTGCACTCTATTTGAAATGAGACCATTAAGTACCTTTGAGCAGACAGGATGTGTAATGCTTAGATCACTTCCACTAAAATATGAATGTGAGTGGATTTGCCTGCTACCGGATGACCTGTTCTTTGTTGATGTTGGACCTGCACCCTCTGCTGTGCTTGGCTTTCCGTTACGTCTTTGTTCATCGGTGACATTCGCTTGCACTGTCAGCAAAGCCCTGCTAAGGTTTTGGGTAAGTGTCTCGTGTCATGGTTCAGATCAGCATTGAGGAGGTTAGAGCCTGTGTGGTGATTTATTTTGCTCATGTGCCCCCTTGGTGCCACGAGGGGAAGTACGCCTGGAGAACCACATGAATGGTCCACTGAGCAGGGCTGGTCAGTCATGCCCTTGGGAGACTGTCTGCCAGCTCACTTCCTCTGGTCGTCTTTAATATTCAGGAAATGGGTTTCCTTTTGTGCAAAAGCTGGCTGTAAACACTTCTCTAATTCAATTACGATATTCTCTCTCTTCTGTCCACCTTTTTACTCTATCTTTCATATGTTTTTGTGGTTCATGCAGATAATGTGCAGATTGTTTACTTTTCTGGTTTCTCTGAAGTGGTGAGCAGCAGTAGGCCTATTCACATTCCTACATCTGTGGTATTTGGCTTAACACGCTGTTATCCATCTTTATTTTCTGAAATAGGACATTATAGCAGAATTGTTAGAAAACATCTGTAGATTTGCATACATATTGATAAGGTTACAGTGTAACCTAAATGAAACTGGCTACGTCTTCATCATTTGTTGCACAATACACGGTGTTTCAGTTTTAACCTTTAGCAATTAGTAGAAAATGAAGAGGGCAAGTGCGTGTGTTTGTGTGTATGTCTCCCTCTCTCTCTCTCTGTGTGTTTGTCTTTCCATATCTACATCACTGTTTCTCTCTCTCTCTCTCTGTTATTCACCATAGTCTTCCATAGGTGTGATAAATAGGCATTACATTATTTTTCATCATTTAATTTGCTTGCACATGTTTGATTTCACATGATATACGATTTACTACACGTGAGTTGTCAAGAACCATGCACTGAATTTATTTTGCTCAGTAATGTGCGTTGATAGTGAGGTATTGGCTGAGGAGATAGCGCCATCGTGTGGGAATTATTACTGATTATGAAGAACTTTGACCGCGGCGCGCTGTAAACCATAGATATTTTGCCCGGCGGCAAGCACAACTAAAATCTTTGGGACATTACCTCAACCAAAAGTAAATTAAAGGCGAGCGCAGCGTATGCCGTGTGTATGTCAACCCCCCTTCTAATTCGAAATACGCCAATATGCACTTGAAGTGACCAGGCTGTCGATGGCTTTTCTTGTCGAGTTGATAGATAAAGTTCAACTAATTTCTAATCATCCCTCACAGTTTAAACGATTTTAGATAGCTTGTGGCATTAACTCCTGATGCGGTTGATGCGCCCTGGTTTTCTTTGGTCTTAGGTGGTCCGTAGGCCTAGCTTACACATTCTAGGCACACGAGGGCCAGAGGATACGGAGACGATACTGTAAAATAACTTAGGCTAATCATTCGAAAATTTGAGAACGTTCTGCACCCGATTCTGTTGGCCACTCTTCCTTACTTGTCATGAACGCTCTTTCAGGAACTCCGCCTTTCTCCTGTTGCGGATTGGTGCTGCTTAGTAGTTTACACAGAACACGGTTTTGATTTCTTCCTCTTTCTAATCACGAGCTGCAACTGCAACTGCAGCTGCATACCAGTCCATCGGAATTTCCGACGAATCGACATGTTCTAGCTCTAACAACGATGACACGTTTCATGGGTGAGTGCGATTTTTAACTTTTTTTAAAAAACTATTTATCCTATTTTAACAGAGGTGACTTGGCATTTCCAATTATTTGAGTTTTAATGTCAACGAACGCACGTTGGCCAAATAACTTTGTCAACAACAGCTACCATCCATTCATGTCATGTCACGATACAGCCAAATGCTGAGAAACTTCTCTAGCCTGTTTGAGTTAAAAGGTTTCCTTCAGACAATGTCAGCAGACGTGTAGGCTAGATTAGACGAGAGCCCATCTACATTTTAAGTGTGCGTTATGGGGAGTCTGTTCTTCCACTGTTCTCCTTCATGTTCATTTTCGCAACATAACCTGTTGTTAGTGACGGTCATAATAGGGACGAGGTTCCTCTTTTATATTCCGGTTGTGGCAGATATTTTGACACCCGCCCACCCATATAGACACGCACACACACACACACAGATTATTAAGCATAATGAGCTGTTCAGGCAATGGCGCCCTTTGTTCTAAAAATTGCCTCTCATCATAAAAATTAACTTTTTGAAATTAGACTGGGCGTCCCCCTTCATTTCCATTTAGATTGGCTTTGCCCATAGAACACCCATGGCATTATTTATTTATTTCAAAGCAGTTTCGAGTGTAGCGACTTCTCCATAATTGGGTGATTAAATCCCTGCACCCCATCTCTGCCCGCAGGTATGGTGCATCTACTCTGTGTGGCCTGGCTGCTGGCTATCCTCCCTGCTGACCCAGCAGCTGGTCACCCAGGCAGTGTACGACGTGCACTCCCTCCTCTCGATAAGCTCCCCTTTTTGACAGTGTGGAACGCGCCAACGGCCTCCTGCAGCAGCCGCTATGGCGTGGACCTGGACCTTAGCGTCTTTGACATTGTGGCCAACCATGACCAGATCTTCATGGGAGACAATATCACCATCTTCTATGAGAGCCATCTGGGGCTCTACCCGCACTTCACATCCCAAGGAGAGGCCGTATACGGCGGCGTCCCTCAGAACTCCAGCCTGAAGGAGCACCTGTGGCAGGCCGACAACGACCTACGCACCTACATGCCTGACCGGTACTTCCACGGGTTGGCTATCATCGACTGGGAGCGCTGGCGACCCACCTGGGACCGCAACTGGGACAGCAAGCGCATTTACTGGGACGCCTCACGGGCACTGGTTAAGGAGCGCCACCCGGACTGGAGCCCAGAGCAGGTGGACCGGGAGGCGCGGGCCCAGTTTGAGGCCGCAGCGCAGGCCTTCATGGGGGACACACTGATGCTGGCCGCCCGAGAGCGCCCTGGTGGCCTGTGGGGCTTCTACGGCTTCCCCAGCTGCTACAACTACCAGTACCATGACCTGACCGTCAACTACACGGGGGAGTGCCCAGAGCTGGAGGTGAAGCGCAATGACGGCCTGCTGTGGCTGTGGAAGGGCAGCTCGGCACTCTACCCAGACATCTACCTGGAGCTGGGGCTACGGGGCCGGCCTAAGGAGACGTTGCTCTACGCCCGGCACAGGGTGCTGGAGGCCATGAGGGTGCGGGAGCAGGTCACCGTGGCCCGCCCGCCTGTATTGCCCTACGCACGCATCGCCTACACCTACTCTCTGGACTTCCTCTCTGAGGTAAGCATATGATCTATGCGTGGTGCTAGTCGAATCAAAGTCATCGGTGCTCATCTCAATGAGCAAATAAAAGTATGATAAAATGATGCCTTCAGTTGAGTATTAGGCACCTTGCTCTTTGGATCAAAGCAGCTTTTACTTGAACCTCAGAGGGTTTATTTTGAACTCTGGGAATAACCAAGACTATTTAGGAGAATAGCAAAAAAAGTCTGTTTTACCACAAGACTATGTGTCAGGGTAAAAAAAAGAAAACTGTAGATAAAATGATCAATCAAGTCAATCAATAAGTTTAGTTTCAGAGAAGATTGGCTGATAGTACACAGATAGACATTTATTGATCCTTTCGGGAATTCGTCTTGCATCATACAGCTCATCAGGTAGACAGACAACTAGTGTTAATTTTGTCACCTATTTTTAATTTAGTCTTAGTTTTAGTCTTTTGACGAAATGTCCTTTTTAGTCTTTGTCATATTTAGTCATTCAAATATCATTTTTGTTAGTCAAGTTCTAGTCGACTAAAAGTCTCGTCATTTTAGTCTAGTTTTAGTCAAAAGAAAACTAAAGGTATCTTAGTCTTAGTCAGTTTTAGTCAACACATTTTAGTCTTTTTTTAATAACAAATTATTTCTGATTACCATTTGAGTCAAATAGTGTTTCACACATCTCAATTTTCCAACAATATTGTGTGTCCACAGGGCTACTCGTCTGTTATAATTACTCATTCTGATTTTTTGTCAGTCAGTATGTTTACATGCACAGGTAAGTCGAGCTACAGTTATAGCTCGGCTGGGATTTGACGATAGACAGTAAAAGATTTGACTGGACCACTGTCATATTCGTAGACCAGTGTTTCTCAAAGTGTGGTCCGGGAATCACTGGTGGTCCGCAAGCTATCCCAAGTGGTCCGCGAGCAGACGTGGTAAAATATAATATAGATGAGTTGTTAGCAATATTGAACCAACTTGTATGTAAAAACAGTTCTGCAACACTGTCTATGTAAGATATGCCAGTTTAAATCATACAGTATGAATCCACACAATAAGCAAAGACAATAAGCAAGGTGGTTCAGTGAGTAGGCCTATAGTGTAGACTAATTATAGGCTACTGTTGAAGTAGGTCTAATCTTTTTTTTTTTTAGCTAGGGTTAGTTAAGTGGTCCTGAAACTGAAAAAGTTTGAGAAACACTGTGGTAGACCAAAGTATTAATGTTTTACTCCACCTCGCTAGATGGCGATGCGCCCAAACACAACACATTCCCCAAACAGACTCTCCATCTTAGCCATAGCAGAGCCCTTCTAACAGACATTCTCTGGCCATAGCTAACTTGCTAGCGAACTTTCCATATTAGCTTACTTGCTAGCAAACTTTGCATCATCAGTCTAACTAGTTAAATAGTTGACATTACATGATGAACATTTTCGTATAGACATTCTGGGGGATGTTAATTTGTATGAGAGAAGCTTCAACTTCTGGGTATGTAGCATTGTGGCATAAAGCTTAGGTAGTTAGCTTGCTAACTCTGGCAGAAATCTCCAGTGTTCTTGTTCCATGTAGTTTCGTGTTGCAGCCACAGGGTTGCAGCAACAGCATGTAGACTAGCCTACAGGAAAGCTGTTGCGTATGAACTCATTCGGAATATTTTGAAAACTTAACAGCTAGATATTCTGTCTTCTCATTTTGTAGACGAAAATGAAGAGAGATTTTATCTTAGTTTTTATTTCATGCAAAACATTTTAGTCTCGTCTTTTTTCGTCAACAATAATGCATCTTAAGATAGTCTTAGTCAGTGTTTCAGGACATTACTGCCGTCATCGTCTCGTCTTAGTCATGAAAATAAGGTCGTTGACGAACATATTTCCTCTCCTCTCGTCTGACGAAATTAACACTACAGACAACAGACAACAACAGGACCACTAAACCCTCCCATAACCCCACACAACAATACACAGCACCAAGCATCTCTACTAGGGATGTAACGATTACCGGTATAATGGTAAACCGCGAAAAAAAAAATGTTGACGATAACAATTACCGTTTTCATTTCAAATATCATAATTATCGCAGTTGATTACCACGGTGTGCAAACCATGTGTTTAATCCTTCCCAGCTTCATATGAGCCTGCTTTTGACAATTCTGTTGTCTAATTGATGGATTTAATTGTGATTCGGATTAGGTTACACCTGATTTTAAAAGGTGGAACATTTTCACCGCAAAACGTGTACTGTATCATGTAGCCACTCTGCGTCTTTTTAAACCGCAATAATACCGAAAACCGTGATAATTTTGGTCACTATAAGCGTGAGGTTAAATTTTCACACCGTTACATCCCTAATCTCTACATTAGAAAATAGTAAAGTGGAGTATCATTAGTACCAGTAGGCTATCAGTAAAGTGCAATATCATCAGTGACATTTTAATATTATACCAAAATGCAGTATAAGTAGTGTTACATTACATAACATTTTGATTATTATGTAAAATTTTTGTTTACTTCTTACTATTATTTGTTTCTAAATATTATAAAAAAATTCCGGTATTTAGCATTTTGAGTCCCTTTTTTGGTTTGTTTTGGATGAACTAGAGTGGTGGACACCGAAATTTTGACGATTGGTCCTGTCTCGACTTTTCTGACTGGTTTTTTTTCAATCGCCTTTGACTACTCAGAGTGGCTGCCAACAGGCATGCTCAAACATGTCCTAAAACAACCCTTAACGTTCGTTTTCAAAACTGTGCAACTCACCGGGTGGTTAGTGGTGTTCCTTGATGTTCCAAAACAAGTAGCGTAGCGAAATACAGTTTCAGTCGTGTCAGGACTCAAAGTGCTAAATACCGGAATTTTCCTTTAATATGTCAGCCACATTGCATCTGGTTGAAATAACTTTGAAAGTTCTGACTTCGATATGGTTGTCTTCAGTTTTGTCAATTTTGTTTGTTTGTTTGTCTTTGTACCATCACCAATTCAAAACAACATTCAACCTTTTTCTTTCACATCTTTGGCCTTATGAATTTAATATATTTGCAATGTATCTTGCATGCAATTGAGCATTAAGGATCTCAGTTTTCATATGCAAGGGGTTTTGGCCTAAAAGTAGCAATCTACTTGTGTTCTTGTTCTGTGCAAGAGCCTTTCAAACACAGTCAACAGCCTAGTTATAACATGATAACATACTAACTAGACACGTTTGACAATATTGTTGACAATGCTGAGAAGTTCTTCCTTATTTCATTACGTTTCTCTCTACAATTACAATTGGGTTCCGAACTTCACCATAAAACTCCATAGTGCATAATCTGGTCGGTGAGTGGGAGTGGTGTGTGTTCATCTGTCCTTCACATGACCATATAAAATCAAAATCAGTTTAAATGGTTAAAAAAACCATTTCAAAATGTAGTTTGGAATGCATTACTTGAAATAGCCTAATTCTCATTTTACCGATCACAGTTATGTTTGGTAGTTATTGTCCTAGTTTTTGTTATCCTTTGTGGCCCCTACCTGCTTGTGCTGACTCTTGGATGGTTGTTCTTGTGTTCTTGTGCCGGTGTTGGCACTGTGGTGCAGGTCGATCTGATTCATACGATCGGGGAGAGTGCCGCCCTGGGGGCTGCTGGAGTCGTACTGTGGGGAGATGGCAACTATGCAGCGTCAAAGGTACACACACTCTCATGGTGCACGGAAACACAATGCAAAACTCACTGCAGTGTTTCCTCTAGGATTTTTTTAAGCAGTGGGGGCAGGCCCGTCCGAACACTACACCCCCCCCCCCCCCCCCGTCCCAGCACCACGGAACTGACAACTGACACTTCGCTGCAACACAAACAATTATATTTATTAACCTCTATTCACACACTCTATTCAATGAGCCATTATTTTATTTTCAGTTGTGATTGAACTGTATTTTTGGAGAATCTACAACAGGTCTGCAAAATGAATTTTACAAGAAATTCTTCGTGGGGAAACCAAAATTCAAAGAAGCCTGGCTGTGCACATTTAATTTTTCTTTTGGAAAAATAACTCCAAGGCTCGGTTATAGGAGAATTCAGAAAGAGGTGGTCCATTGATGCTGAGTAGCATACATGCTGTTAGATCATGGGTGGGCAAACCTTTTGGCTCAAGGGCCACATTGGGTTTTGAAAATTGCCGCACAACAACCCCCCCCCCCCCACGACACATACATAAAAAACTATTGTTTTTATAGCCTATAATTTAGTATGAAAAGTATTTCTTTTAAAATATGAATTGCTTAAAAATACTGCTAAGGGACCGTTCGTTATTTATAAACGGGGTCACCGGAGGAAAATAGGGGAGGGTCATGTCTTTTTATTCTTTGTTGAGGGGAGGGTCACCTAACTTTTTTTTGTCTAGGAGGGAGGGTCACCCATCTTTTCTATTAATGAAAACAGCAAAAAATCAAAGTGGCTTGTTTGATTGTTGATTTATGTCGCCGTATAACGTTCTCTTTCGTTCCATAGCTCTGTCAACATTGGACGATGAAAATAAGGGAGATTTCCCGGGTTTCTCACGCAAAATACGGAAAATGTCAACATTCGTCCCCATTAACGTTGGAAGGGTTGGAGCAACAAAGTAGCCTACTTTATTCACGCCTAACAGCCTATATCCATTTGGTCAACTTTATCCAGCCCTAAAAAAGCTAAATTTAACTTTGGTTTACTTGTAGTTTACCTTGTAGCCTAACTTTAGACAGTGTGCATGCTTAACATAAAGCATACTGTTTCATTCATCCACACATCCAGCTCCTAACGTTTTGACAAGCATTTCTACCAATTGACCTTGTTCCTGCCCATCTCTAGCTTTGCTGTCTCCATCCTTTCTGTTTTTGTTGTTTGCAAAAAAATATATAGTATTTATTGGTGCAATTTGTTAATCGCTGTCATTCTCTCTCCTGCCAACAAAAAATTGTTACGTTCCAAGTAGCAGTGTGTAATTCTGCTTTATAAAGTTGAACAAATACATTTGGTCATATAAATAGCCAGTTTATGGTCTACAGTGTAGTTGGTAAGTTATGGTAGGCCAAATTGGAGTGAATATACAGGGGGAAGTCTTTGTCTAGCTGAGTAGCCTGGCAGGTGCGCACGTAGGCATAGCCTATGGCCGAACACTGCAAGCGCTAATGAATCGTGCTCACGACAACCACGTCGTTAACTTAAATAGGCCTAGGTTAACATCACTCTGAGTTCGCATTCAAGCAAGCAAAACGATGATTTGAATACATCTGTTTCACTGGAAGGGCAAGGGGTAACAACAGGACAACACAGAGACAGGCCAGAATGCAGGACTACAGTTATGAGATTATTACAGTAATATGGGATATTCTACGGGAAAATATTAAAACGGCAAGACAGCGGGGAAATGTTAAAATGATAAACCCGGAAAAAGTTGGCATGTTATTTTCGGTCCCTGTGATTATTTGTGAAATTGTGCAAACGGCCTTATCAAGTCATTTGAGAAGGAAGGAGTGTAGCAAGCTCCCAAATTGAAGCTTGTCTGAGAAATTGAGTTTTGGATAATGTTCAGCTTCGGCAGCTTTACAATGACTGAGGAAGCCTAGAGACGAGTCCATAGCAACAAGTTCATGTGTTGAATTTGTATTTACCCAGTGTGCTTTGTTGAATGGTCTCAATGCTTTATTGTTTTATTTCATGTGAATACTTACTAGAGGAGTAACTTTTTAAGTAGGCTAATGCAGTTGCAGGAAGTGTGCATTTAGTTTCCATGCTTATTGTGTTTCCACAACAATGTTAGTGAGTAAATCTACTGAAATGGCCATCATCTTGGTGAAGTGTGATGTGTAAGATCAGAAAGCAGAGGTTGATTTAAGAACGGTAATCTATGTTGATGTGTTTTCATTGCGCATAAGAGCGTGGGCGGAGGACATCGACAATTGGCCGGGGAGGGTCATGTCATTTTTGAAAATGCTGCTGGAGGGTCGTTGAAAATTATATTGCAGGCAGGGGAGGGTCATGCAACTTTTGATCGAAGCACTCAAAATCCCTCCGGTGATCCCGTTTATAAATAACGAACGGTCCCTAATTTTATGCAGTTTAACAAATGTATTTGTGCACTGTCGCTTTAAGACAGTCGCTTTAATTCACGTTTATTTCTCAATGATCTTCTGCCTGCACCGCTATGGCTAGTGTAGTGGGAACTACTGTTGCCTTCATGATTTCCTTTTAAAAGTTTCTTATAAGAAGGAGATATCAATTATCAACAATGGCTAGCCAGCTGGAACCTGCGGCTCTCTCTCCCTCTCGTGAGTGCAGACGCGTTCCCAATTAAATGGATCGCATAATGTTCACGTTAGATCTGCTGCAAAGGAGATAACTAAGAGTTAACTTAGTTTAACATGATGTTATCTCTATTTAACATGATGTTTTGACATTGACATTGCAAACGTTCTCTAAGGAGAATGAAAAGCAGTTTGCAGTAAGGCTAACCAACGTCGTCTCTATCGCAGGAAAAAAATAGCGAGCAGCCTGATAACCAAATGAAATGCTCGGCGGACCGGATGAAAATGCTCGGCGGGCCGGAGTTTGCCCACCCCTGGCTAGGCTAAGCATTCTGTAGCCTAATTCGTTAGAAAATTAAAAAAATGGTTGCACTTCTTTTTGCTAATTTATTTTCACATTTAGCAACAAGGGTAACAAACGTTTAGGCCGTGCGGCCTTTGTGCGTCTGTGTAGCCCAAATCATTAAAAAATAAACTTTTCCGTGTCATACAACACAACTATTTACTTTAACATCATTACATCTATTACTACATCTATAGACTATTTCCAATTTGTATTATATTAGTGACTCACTTATCGTTTAAATGTTTCCAGATGTTTGATATCAGGACGTGAGCTGTCAGAACTGACAAGTTGAACGTTGTCTTATTAAAACGGACCCACCGCGGTGACGTTTTTGGTGGAGGTGTTGTTTAATAGTGACTCAGAAGAAAGCAAACATTTGCACAATAAGCACATCAACACACTATGTGGAGTTAAACTGGACAGCCCCAAACCTCTGAATAGTTCTGCTTGTTGTTAAATTGCAATGTTAGCGGCCGCCAACGGGGGTGCATAATGTCGGCAGGATCATTTAAAAGGCAACTGCGACTATTGCGCGTCTGCCCCATTTCTGATACCGCGGGGGAAGAAAATTAAACCGTGGCGGGCCGCCACTACCAAATCAACATAGAGGAAACACTGTCACTGGTGGTCAGAACACAAGCTGTTCTTTCTAGATGTGTTTGCTCAAGGCGTGTGTAGAAACTGCAGCACCCTCCTGCTGCTGCATTTGACTCAGAGACAAAGACATGCTGCAAAAAAAATGCTATCCCAGGAAGATTGACCTTTCTGTGCTTTCCATCAACTTCAGGGGGAAATAATAATAATATTTTTTTTTTAGTGAAACTGTCAGTGGTACATGGTTATAAACACCCTAATACTCATACAGACATTTACACTTTCACATTCACACACACACACCCAACTTCTTCTTTCTACTCCCACTGACAGATGTCTTGTAACACGGTGAAAGCCTACGTGGATGAGGTGCTAGGTCGCTATGTGGTGAACGTCACGACGGCAGCCTATGTGTGCAGCCGCGACATCTGCCACAGCAATGGCCGCTGTCAACGGCGAGACCCCGCATCCGGCGCGTACCTCCACCTTGACCCATCCGCTTGGAGCATCATCCCCAGGAGCGAACATGCCAGCACCCTCCACCAGGGACCAGCTTTCAGGGCCCAGAGGAAGCCAGGGCTCTCTCAGGACAAGGCAACCAAGGAGCAGTTACTCCCTTTCAAATGCCAGTGCTTCCCAGGATGGATAGGGGAGCACTGCTCTGTCAAGCAGAATGCCTGACTGACTTAGACTATACAGGTCGTTAGAAATGAGAACAGTAAAAGTGATAGAAGATTGCTTTATACTAATGTGTAAATCTTAATCTTACTCAAATCCACAACGTTTACACATAGCCAATCTAACTGCACTTGCACTAAGAGTTTAACAATCTCTCATTTCAATGTTTCTGTAATCTTAATTTAAGATTTTGATCCAGTTGTTACTGTATTGATAAATTAACATTTGAATCTAGTGATATTCAAATGATACACAAGGTATCCTTGGATATATTTGTATTCAAAATGTGGTAATTCCCTAGTCAAACTGAAGTTAAGTCGCAATGACTGAATGAGTGCTGAGGCTTGTAAGAATGAATGCATTTTTCAGAGCACTAACTTACAGTGATCTTAACTTGAACCTCCAGGAATGTTTTTTTTTACCAAAGGTAGCGCTCTAGAATCTTTGATTTTTACTGTACTGGTAACTGGTTGGAGCTGGTGCTGAGTTACTGAGATAATTCACCACCTGATCTGCATCAGCACTATTAGATACGATTAAGAGGGCACAGCCTGACTTTGGTTAGGATAATTAGAAATGCTTTGGTCCATCATTAGTGTCTCCAAGGTATTTTTTTTTTAACTGATACTCTTTAACTTTTTTTATGTGCCATCAATGTCATGATATTTTGCAAATAAGCACACAGAAGATGATGTTCCACGGTGTGCTAGTAATGGGCACTTAAAGTAGCCTATATAGCCTACTATTATCATTTACTTAAATAATTTTTTAAAAAATGCGAGTCACCTGATCTTTAACCACGTCTCATGGCGTACTTCAATATTGGCTACACTGAATCAAAGATCCTTGACAACCCGCTCTGACTGGAATAGTGTAGGTCCATCATTGTGTTTGTGCAGTGACCAATAGATGGCGGTAAAGAAACGCCAATAGTCCATCACTAGTCACTACCACATGCAGCAGAACTTCAGTGAAGATGGGGCGAAGGACCCTTAAAGGACAACGCCGATTCTCATCAGTGGAAGTGAGGGGAAGCTATAGGTCCATCTAATACTACTACATTTCAAGGTTTTCCAAGATGGTCTTGTATGCTGAATTTCACAACTGGAATAACTGTAGCCTACCGGCTTGCCTTCCCTCTGCGCAGGGAATTTACTACTCAGAGATAAAGTTATTAAAGTTTCCTTTTGTTGTAAATGTTTGTCAAGGTAGACCTATCAGAACACACTCTGAGTAGGCCTGCATTCTTGTCTATTTTTGCTATCAGCGTTGGTGATGTGTTATTTGCGAGTATTTTAAAACATATTGGAAATGTTTAGATGTTGAGACGTTGAGCACCTGACCCACCAATCCCTGAATATTCAATGTCTGCCAACATCAGTCTGTCAACAAAGCAACCCCCTTCGAGACCTTGGTCATAAATTTATAGATGGACTTGCAAGAGCCCCACAAATAAACCTAAAACTGAAATCCCATCATCAAATGCAGTTTGGGAAACTTTCGGGTAGAAACAAATGGAGCTTAGATAAAGAATTCCCAAACATTGTCTGTAAAGTTAGAGTTCATTCACTCTTCTAAAAGACCGACTGAATTGACCCAGGGATTCGTGGAGGCGCTTTTACGAGGAGATAAGCTTCGGCCGAGCCTGTGATAGTGGACAGCGAAGTGGGATTCTCTTACACTTATCAGTCTCACCAGGAAAAGCTCCTTTCCTGACGCGTTGTTCCCAAATCGCCACCCCCCCCACTGGTCTCTCTCTATTCCCCAATCATCCTAAGCGTCTGCTCTTTCCTGCGCTTTGACCTAAAACCTTTCCACGGTAACGCGCTCGGCGTCCTTTAGCAGGTTGCCTTGAGGAAAGCAAGTAGCAGCTTCTCTCTAGCGGGTCGTCACGCTTACTCTCTCTGTGACACTTTCTCTGTCTCGTTGTCCTTCAGTGGAGCGCACCTCTTCACACCAGGCTGGCGGGACTGAATGTCAGTCTGGGGCTGGCTTAAAAACGCCTCATATGCCCGTGCATGGTTTTGTTAAGTGATTACAAGGCTTGGATTTTCTGGATAAGCTGGAGTAGACCTTTGCCTCATTCTCTAATTTCCCCCCACCCACCATACTCTATTCAAGAATAGTTTCACGCTTAGTAATGAATGACAAGCGGTATTTCCTCTCATGTCAAAATCAGGACCTGCTTGTTCGCACATACACTGCAACATAGCTATATCTTGAGAATTGGATGTTGTAACTTGACTTTAGCAGTAGGCCTACTGAAGCGGTCAGGGATATAGTTTAGCTACAGATGATTGGAATACATCCCATCACATAGGCTACTGACACTGTATGGAAACCTAAACACACTTTGACCCTCCAGGGTCGGCTAATGTGACCCTGACAGTTTTGTTCAGTATCTCTTGCAATTCAGTGTGTGTGATGCTGTCAACCTGCAGCTCTTCATGGTTTGAATTTGTATTTTTTCATTAGACAAGCAAACTTCTGAAGAATGCCTTTCAGCTCTGATTCCCATGTCATTAGCAGAGCTGTGACAGGAACATTGACTCCTGTGTGTGTGTGTGTGTGTTCTCAAGATTTGCTGTCTTAGCTGTTCCACTGCTGATGAGAGGTGACCTGACAGACTGTCACATGTGACTTATCCTCCGATGGGCAGCTTCTTCACTCCCGCCAAAGCCCATTATAAGTCTCTGAATAGGAGGTAGGACCGACTCAGACACACACACACAAACACACACACACACACATACATTGAAGGTGTGCACAATGACTGTCTGATTTGCCACAGCAATTTTCTCCCTGGATGACTACCAGTCAATCATCAACACAAGGCCTCGCCTCCTAGCAATGACCAATCAATGGCACACAAAGGGCCATCTCCTCTCAGCAATGGCGAATCAATTGCTCACAAAGATACGTTTGCCTTAGATGTATTGTATAGAAAGGAATGTGATTATGTCATTGTTTGGCCATTAAATAACACCATCACCTTTTGAAAGAAAACAAAAAATGTATGAAAATATGTGAATGAGGCCTGTGCAACAACAGAGAAGAATGCAATTATGTCATTGTTTGGCCATTAAGTAACTTATGAGTCAAAGCAAAACAAAAACTGAAGAATGTGTTTGAATGAATCCATTCTATACTTGGCACCATTAGATTATGGAAAAAAGTCTCTAATGCAGGCCTCTCTCCATTCCTTTCATGGTAGTCTGCAGTTTGTCATTAATTTCTAAAAGATTTATTTTTCCACTTTTTGGGGTCTTCTTTCTTCTCATTTCTCCAACTGGCAGTTTGAATAAACTGTCAGCACTCTTGGCTAATCTATCTAAGAAATTGGCTGGTGGATGAGAAAGGCCTTCTCTTTAGTGAGGGGTCCTCAACTGTCTCGAGGTCACACAGGAAACAGGCAGGGTGGAGAAGTGGTCAGTCAGGTGTGATTGCGTTTCATAGGTGAAACCCAATTCTAAAGGATTGTAATTTATTTGTGGAAAGACAGGTCAGTGAAGGGAGAGAGAGTCTTATTGAAATATTTTCAGATTCTACAAATGAATTTTCAGGTCCTACTACTACTCTACGAATCCATGTTTACTCCAGTTTTGGGGGCATAGGCCTAGACACTTGCGTCCATAGACATGATCACATATGCACACTCGGTCAGTCTGTGTGAATGTGGTCTCATTCCAATCAGACCAGTTCAGCTATGTCCCTGGCAGCCCCTTGCAGAAGACAGACCTGTCACTATGAGGAGAGCTGAACCTCCTCACAAAGGCCTGTGTTAAGCTACCTACTTTCCACGTATCTGCTTTATCTGTTAGACTCTACACACTAGGCAAAAACACCTTTATATACACAGACCTCAACATAAGGTGCAGACGCCAACCTCTTTCCTATCCATGACTTTTTGCACCTTATCACCCAAGGGGCCTCTCCTTAGTGAGCTAAGGCTCTTACCATGGTGTCAAACAGGTTTGATGTGCCATGTTTGAATTAGAATTACCACAGCACATTTACAGCATTCAGTCTCCCAATTGCATTGCATGACATGGCTGAATATTGAATATGTATTTGTTAACTGTTAGGCTTTACGCATAGAGGTTTGTGTCATCTAGGATAATGTCACTGCTGCAGTTTTTTGAGAGAGTTTCAGGGAGTTAAAGACATGAAGTAGGAGATAAAGGATGAAGCTTCTCTGATCCTATTGTGATGAATAAGCTGAGATATGATGTCTCGTTATGGAATCAGGTTCAGATCTAATGTGATTTGACTCTATGCTACACACACACACACACACATACACACACACACACACACACACACACGCAGAGACACACATACACACCGAGATTAGACCATTGTCATACTTCCATCTGCATCTGCATATTTCTCAACATTTTATTCTATTATCCAGATTTCTTTCCAGAGATGGTTTTCCAGCCTCCTTATCGTTCCTCTCCGTTCATTCTTGGAGATTCCACTTGGTCTACTTCTTAATTAACTCTGAGCCCCTTGAAACACGAGTCCCACTGGGTTCCCCCCAGATATTCACTGTTGTAGCATATATCTTTCCTATACTCTCTCAACCTTCCAAAAAATGGTATTTGAAAGTGAAGTGCCGTCCTCTCAAAAAGATGGATCCCCAGGTTTAGCTGATACATGGATTGTCTCTTTTCCAGAGTCTTCACTGCCTCTCCATCTCTGTCCTTGTTTGTGTTTCTTTGACTTATTCACTCCATCTCCCTCATCTCCTCTCCTTGTCTTTTCCCATTTTTGATCTGAAATAGCCACATTAAAAACAGCACAGGTCTCAGACACACACTCACATTTACTTGTTTAGTGCACACACACACACACACACACACACACACACACACACACACACACACACACACACACACACACACACACACACACACACACACACACACACACGCCATACTGTATATAACTTGCTTTGGATAAAAACATCAGGCAAATGAATATGTATATATAAGTATACACACACACATCCATAAATGCATGTTCTGTTCCCCCTCTCTCTCACTCAAACACACACATACACACCTTTGCTCTCCTTTTAAACATTTACACAGTGCCAGATCTGGGGTGGAGCTATCAGGTGGGCAGGAGTTGTTGGGTCTCAGCAGAAATGTCAGCTTGTACGGTAACCTTTTCCTGTGAGTTATCTGCCCTGATAGCGGGGCTGGGCAGGGGAGGGGCGCCAGCCATGCGATGGGATTGGAAAGGTCCCCGTCTGAGCCTCACCCCAGGGCTATCTCCCCTCAGCAGTTCAGTGCGCGCGCCGCACGCACACACACACACACACACACACACACACACACACATACACACACACACACACACACACACACACACACACACACACATGCACTCCATGGAAAGTTTTGAGGATTCAATCTGTCTCTGTGCATCTGTATTGCTGTTCTGTTAGCTCACCCACACTGGTATTTGTATTCCATTGAGAATAAAGAAGAAGGACAAGAACACAAAGACTGAGACAAGTAGGGATAGAGAGAGCATGTTGATGAACCACATTGCTGGTGCAGAACATTTCAGAAGATGAGATGTATGACACAATCTGCCTGCATACACATTTACTACATTTTGCTACACACACACACACACACACACACACACAAACACAAACGCATCCATATGCATACACACTATTTTCAATCCTGTTCAAACAGCATCAATCCATCACAGGCTGCTGATGTGTTTGGAGGCGATGGCGGTAAAACTGCCCACTCCTCGCCTGCGTACCTCCCAAACGACTCCTCTCATTAACATCCCCGTGTTCTCCAGCGTGCCTTTGGGTGCTCGTGCCATGCGAGCAGCATGGGGCTAAACGGTGGAGGATTTCAGGACACGCCATATCTGTGACAAGAGCCCCGCTGAACCGATCAATTACAGCTCCTCCATTATCCCACGTTAGCACAACAGTCTATGGAAATGGGAGCCTAGGTAGGCAACTTAGAGGTGAAAGCAGCTCTTCCCCTTAACACACAAAAAATCACCACCAAGTTGGCTAAACAGATGCCAGCTTTGGGGGTATAGTGGCTGAGGTAGTGGCTCCTATGTAAGGTAGTGCAAGCCCAATACACATGTTAAGTGCCAAATGTATTGATTTGCAAATAGATGCAATTACTGTGAGAGGAGAGATATAACTAATGAGTATAATGATCAGGACGCTTTATCTTCCAAGAAACCATGGTGCCATTTTTTGTCATGGGTGAAGCAGTGACTATCACCACTTCCAGGTGTGCAAGACGCAACACTCCTCTGGAAGCCTTTATACCAGCTGGGCTGGCGGCAGATCTCGCGCTGCCAGCCACTCTGTTGATGACTCTGACTCTGGAGTTGTCATTGTCTGGCACATTATTTTTAACCGGTTTCCAAGACAACAGCCATTTAAATCTCTGCTGCACATCTACTCATTGGCTTTGGTCATCAGTGTTCGACGTTTGCTCAGACTTCCCGCTAGCCTCATTTAGTCATTAGCGACAGACCGCTGAACAACAACAGGCCAGAGCATTGGGATTCTGCCTCAATGTCAGGCTCTCTGCAAGCACTTCAGTGACAAAAAATACATAGACAGCCTATAGCTTCAACACTTTATTATTACAGTGCATGCAAATACACTGTTGTTATTCCTTGGCTTCTTCCAACTTCTTCTTCTTACTCTTCCAGGGCCTAATTTGACTTGAACTGCTTATCATAGAAACTCGGTTCAAACTTTGACGCGTTGCTCTTGCGTCAATTTTTACGCGCATTACTTTTCATAATTCTACGATATTTACTTTTTGAGATATTAAATAAAAACTAAACTAAATTTCTTCATAGACTTAACATTGGTTTTGTGACATCATAATAGGCTATGGAAGACTTACAGGGAAGCTACACCAGGCACGTAACTGAAACGTTCCATTCGTGTTGTGTCTGCTGCAACAAGCTTCCACTATAATCAATGGAAGTAGCTACACCAGAGGGGATAGCGGTGCATTTGTTCAAAAAAATAGACCATTCGTCTAAAATGGATTTTACGCGTTGCAAACGGAATGCTTCAGTTACGCACCTGGTGTATCTTCCCCGTTAAAATGCAATCAACTGCACCTGTGCTCTCTCACAGACTGCCGCAACTTCAATAGAACTTTTTCTCTGTGTCTCTCTCCATTGAACTGGATAGCTCACCTTTCTCGTCCACACTTTCTTTCACTTCTTTTTATTCCCTTTCTCTCTCTCTATTTCCATTGCTCAACTTTTTAACTTAACTTTTTACCTTTCACCTTAAGTACCCTAGCAACAACCTAGCAACCACCTTAGCAACAAAAATAATTACTCTAGTAACCAACCTAGCAACCACTTTTTATAGCATAGGAACCACTATAATTACCCTAGCAACAGCCTAGCAACCATCTCAAGTACCCTAGCAACCAAATTAGCAACAACTTTTTATCGCATAGTAACTACTATAATTACCCTAGGAACACCCTAGCAACCACCTTAAGCACCCTAGCAACCAGCATAGCAACCACTTCTTATAGTTTAGGACCCACGAGTTTACCCTAGCAACACCTTAGCAAGCATTTTGAGTACCCTAGCAACATCCTAGCAACGACTTTGCGTGCACTGGTATTTCCTTCAGGAAATGCTTTTCTAGTTATTTATTAATATATATATATATATATATATATATTAGGGTGACCAGACGTCCCCGGTTTCCGGGGACAGTCCCCGATTTCGGTGACCTGTCCCCGGCTGGAGCTGTCCCCGGAAAAGTCCCCGGTTTTCACTGTGACTGACAGACCCGAAATTGGAATAAAAAAAAGAAAGAGAACACTGACCAAACGTACAGTTGCGCACCCTTCACGTACAGGCTCAAGCCAGTCAAAGGAAGCGCTCAGCTCAGACCTCAGAGATGTTCTAGAATGCCCATATTTCTGGTAGGCTATTTCGATTGGTGGAATAGCAGCGTGGTAGAATCTTTGAAATGAAACCACTTGTGCGGGGGACTTATTAAACTATTCATCACGAACGTGCCAGCTGCTCAAGTCCAGGTTAAACTAAAATTGCGGAGTACTCGTCACACAGATAGCATAGGCTACATATCATACGCAGATATCACGTGAACGGTCGGAATCTAAGCTTTCCAATGATATTAGCGCCAAGTTGCTGTGATAAATGGTTTGCGAGAAAATTAACTATGAACTTACGTAACAACTCTAGCGTATGCCTACAACAAGCGGTTCCTGAGTTGTCCGGTTTTGAAATTGCAACAAATTTCTACATGGTCTCCAACTTTGGGCCAAAATTATAATGTATACCTATTCTCATGTAGGCTAAACTATTTATGTCAGTACAAACTTTTTTGTAAATTGTTTAGCCAGAGTAGGCCTATCCCACCATAATGGTTGTCATTTGCCAGATTCCAGACAATCACCTACAAATATCAATAAAATATCAGAAAAATCAATATTTCTGTATGCTTCCTAGTGGCAAAAATATAAAGGAAAGAAAAATCATGAGACGAGAGTTATTTTTTCTTGATATAAGACTGACAACACATAGGCCCTATTAGGCTACCTAAGACAAATATTATCATACATTCTCAGATCACAGACTGTCCTGAAAAAAAGAAGATAGGCATTACAATGACCAAGATAACTAGCTAGATTAACTATCTGAACAACACGGCCACTAGGATATCATTTTATGGAGTGCTGAAATGTAGCCAATACTATTTTGGACCTTTAACTGTGAAACTGTGAAGAAAATATGCTTTGTGGTTGGGCAATATCATAACTTACTGCAATATTATAATTATTCCACCTGTATGTGCATGGTTAAAATTCTGAAGTGCAAGTTTAGGCTACAGAACAAATATTTCCATCCATAGATAAGAATAATGAAGTCTAACCTCTGAATTTCTTTTCAAAGTGCACCAGATTGATGCATTTAAACGTTAAAATATACCAAATTTTCTTACGGGGGAGCATGCCCCCCCGGGACAGTGTCCCCGTTTTAAGTTGACAAAGATTAAAATATTACATGTTTTACGCCTCTCAACTGAAAATGTCCCCGGATTTTGTCTCAGAAATCTGGTCACCTTAATATATATACCGTATTTTCCGGACTATAAGTCACACTTTTTTTCATAGTTTGGCTGGTCCTGCGACTTATAGTCAGGTGCGACTTATATATGAAAAAAATTATATAATTGAACATGTTTTTAAATGTTAATTTATATTAACTGACATGAACCCTACATGAAACATTATCGTCTACAGCCTTGAGAGAGCGCTCTCAAATGCACAAGTCGTGAAACACACGTGCATATTTAAATCCTCAAATTACTGCCGGGATTCTATTTATAGCTGGGCCTCAGATTCGGACAAATAAAAGCCAGTATAATTTTGTTTCAATTTAACTCATAAAATGCTCTTCTTAATAATTTATATTGTTGGTTGGTTTAATATTGTTGCCAACTTAGTCATTGTCCTACACCATGAGTCTCCAACACATTGCTCTCAAGCATCCAGCACGCAGCCCCAGGTTAACCTACATTTAAACACAATTGTTGCTGCCAGGCATCAGCCTACGAATTTTATAAAAAAGTAAATCATGCATAATTTAAAAAATAACTAAATTTAGGCTATCTTAGACCTCTTTGGCTATACGGAATAAGGTTTCCCTTGCAGCACAGCACACGTTCCATGAATGAATGAATGAATGAATGAAAGCGGATGCCTTATCTCGCAATAAGCGGATGGACATCCCGACACTCTTTCATACAGTACATGAAACTTAATAGTGACCCAATGCCATTGATAGCCTACCGGTATGCTGCTCCAAACGAAAAGTATAGGCCTATGTCTCACAGTAAAACGCAAGAAATGAAGGCCTATAGCTGACTCGAATAGGCTTCAAGCCATGGTCCAAATAAAGGTGCTGTGCTTTGCCCAGCCATAAATTCAGGATTCACGATAGTCTGTCCCCTAAACATTCCTCACCCGTTATCTGGACATGCATGAAAACATTTGAAAACAAAACTCACTGCCATGTAATATTTGATCGCTGTTTTGCTACTAATCATCTTTCACGTGAATACGCACAGAAAGTGAAAGTAGGCCTACTATGCGCTCCGTTTCTGTAGCTGTCTGTTGACGTCCGCAATCGATTATAACGTTCCTCAAATGGAGAACACATCCATGTTCTCTCGCGTTATATTATAGGCTGTCATGCTTCTGTGTTTGCGGTTCCTGATCGCTAAACGTTTGTTTTCCTTTCCTGTTGATAGCAGTTGATGTAGAAGCACGTAATAGGCTATAATAATTTGACTTTAGCGGTGACAAATCCTGCTGAGAGAGTGAGAGAGCAAAGAGAGAGAGGCACCCCCAAAGTGGTCCTGCGCGCGCGTGTGTGTGTCTCTGCATGGGGTTCAATTGAAGTCAGAGTTGGTCCGCTTTCAGGCCGCTCCATTATTAGATTAACGTCAGACAGCGCTGTAAAATGTGTGGGAATTTCTCGCATTATGATGGCTAGCGTTGCGGGACTTTTATGCTCAATACTTAGGCTAGTAATAATTTATGCGCAATCCTGCGCTGAAATGTAGGCCCTGGTTTTAAATGCGCATCTTTTTTTCTCTCGCTCTCTCAGCGAGCATTTGTTCTGCTGCCAGCTTGTGCCAATGCGCTATATCGTCCAAAATGCTTGATTGCATTGCATTCTCCACATTTTTAGCTAAAATGTCATGTACCACATCAGCATTTTTGTTCAGTGAATCTTTTGTAAATTGGTTTACAATAGCGTCAGGCACTTGTCAGCAGCCTTCGGCTTGCCTCTTGCCACTATTCACTCCTTCATCTTCAAGATTCCCTGTAGAATTCTCAATATTTTTGGCTTCAATGTGTTCAGTTACATAGTCTGTCTGTTCTTAGTCTTGGATTTTGTGAAATACATTTCTAAATATCACCTGCTTGCTGCAGCTTTGGTCTGCACGTCCTTTTAAAACCGCATATTTTTCTCTCTCGAGCATTTAATCTGCTGCCAGCTTGTGACTCCACATCGCCCAAAATGCTTGATTGCATTGCATTCTCCACATTTTTAGCAAAATTTTCATGTATCATATCAGCATTTTTGTTCAGTGAATCTTTACAATTACCGTCTGGCCTATAGGCCTATCGCCTGGCTTGCTTCAGTCACGTCTAAAACTGCATCTTTTTCTCTCTTGTGAGCATTTAATCTGCTGCCAGCCTGTGACCCCAAAATGCTTGATTGCATTGTATTCTCCACATTTTAGATACATTTTGGTGTACCACATGGTATTTTCTTTCAGTGAATCTTTTGCTTTGCAATGACCTTCCTGCCCTCCTCTTGGCTGCCTTCACTCCTTCGTCCTCATTAACATTAATCTTTTTGGCCTCAATAATCCAGTTACATAGTCTCTGTTTTTGGTTTTGGATTTTGTGAAATACATTTCTAAAGAAATGCGACTTATAGTCCGGTGCGACTTATATATGTTTTTTTCCTGTTCACAACGCATTTTTTGACTAATGCGACTTATACTCAGGAGCGACTTATAGTCCGGAAAATACGGTATATATATATATATATATATAATTTGGGGGGGGGGGGGGGGGGGGGTTGCTTCATGCCTTTAATCTGACAGGACAGTGGAGAGAGTGACAGGAAGCAAGTGGGACAGAGAGACAGTGTGGAATTGGGAAATGACGCGGGCCCATGGGCAAGTGGACCTGAATATGGTACAGACACATAACCACTTGCGCCACAGCGCTCCCCCTTGGCTTCAACATTTTAACATGCAATCCAGTACAATGTGCCCTAGAGACCATTGAAGACCTAAATTCACATTTGAATGCCTGGAATATTGTCATGTATTGTACATGGCTGCCACTACTAAGTTCAGGTAAATGCACTGACCAGTCTTTTCAACCTTTAAAAGAGTCGGTGAGGCATGAACGTAACATTAAAGAGATGGTAACATAACATAAAAGATTGTTCTTTGACTTGAATGGATAGCGGTTTATCCTGGGAAGGCAGCATCTTTTTTAGAGTAGATTTAAATTTTAGATTTTAGATTCAAGCATGTATTTCATTTTTTAAATGTGCAGCTTTAATATTAATGATTTATGTCAGTTAAAACTGGTCTGTTTGTAAGGCTTGACTTGAAGGTCATTTCAAAGATGTTTGCTGAAGAATTACAGCTACATTATAGAACTAATAACTATATGTGTCTCCATGGCCTCTTTTCAAAGAGATGGGAAGCAAAGGGTGTAGAGAGAAAGAGATGAAGAAGAGTGGAGATGAGATGAGGGCAGGAGAGAGAGAGAAAGAGAGAGAGAGAGAGAGAGAGAGAGAGACAGAAAGAGAAAGAGAGAGAGCAGAAGCGCAACATCTCAATCTGTGCCGCATGTCTTTTATTGCCGCTCTGTAATTGAGGTGGTTTTCCAAAACAGGTGAGGGCTGTCGAGTGTGACTAATGACCCCCACCCCCATACCCCTCCCTATCTCGCTCCCTCGCTCACCTGCCCCTGCCCCCCACCCCTCTAATAGCAACCTAGGCCATTTTGTTTCCTCCAAAATGGGAGCAGCGAGGGCACAAGATGAGGGCAATGGCTGGCTGTGGTGAGAGTGTCCCTGTCTCTCTGACCGTTGCCTGTGGACACACAGAAGCAAGGCCGGAGATGCATCTCCGCAGAGCCCAGTCTGCGCTGACCAGACTTTTCGTATTATTTTACAACCTGTGATTTTAAGCAGATTACACACATTGTTAGGGGATGATAGAAATGGAACGGCGATTGTCTTCTGAAAGACATGGAAGGAGAGAGGGAGGGGGGACAGCGAAATGGAGAGAGAAATAAAGGAAGACAGAGAGAGAGAATGAATGCCAGAAAATGGGGTTTAAAGCCATTTTCTTCTCATTGCGCCTACCTCAAGGTCACCTCATCAGAAAAGATGGGTGGAAATCGGATCAACAGCAATCTCTCTCTCTCTCTTTCTCTTTCTCCACTCCTCCTCATCCCTCTCTTTTCTTTCTCCTGTCTCTCCCCACTCTACCAACCCTCTTCCATTCCCCATTTATTCTGTTTGGCCCATTGTTTTGCCTCTACCCACTGTTTGCCCTCTTATTCTTCTCTCTCTCTCTCTCTCCTCTCCTCTCCTCTCTCTCTCTCCTCTCCTCTCCTCTCCTCTCTCTCTCTCTCTCTCTCCTCTCCTCTCCTCTCCTCTCCTCTCCTCTTCTCACTGATCAGGCAGCAGACAGCGTGTAAGTGTTCTAACCCGAAGGAGTCTCTTAGAAGGCTTGCGATTGGCTGCGCCCGAGAGCCCTGTTCACAATCGATTATGGCGCTTCGCTCTTCCCCGCTCGCAACCTTCCTCCTAACACATTTGTCATGCTCCCTTATGCACACACACACACACACACACACACACACACACACACACACACACACACACACACACAGGTACACACACTTTCTATTCTCTTGAGTTGACTGCTGGTCTATCTACACGAACACCGATAATCTAAATTTTATTTCTTGAATGTTTCTTGGGTTGGCCTTCATTTTTGTGTCTTTTTGTGGACACACACACACACACACACACACACACACACACACACACACACACACACACACACACACACACACACACACACATTCATGAGACACGTCAACACACCCCTGCATACATGTCCTTGTCCCACACACTGAGCTCACCCTTTTCACTTCATCTCTGCATTCTCTCTCTCTCTCTCTCTTTCTTGCACACCACCTCTCTCATCTCCCTTTTCATTCTCCTTATGTTCCACCTTTTTGTCCCATCTTAACCTCCTTTCTGCTTCTGCCTTTGCCCCCCCCTCTCTCTTCTCTCTCTCTCTCTCTCTCTGTCACTTCATTCCTTCCCTTCTCTGTTCCGCTGTTCACGTCTTTTCCTCCAGTTCTTTCATCTCTTTTTGTTCCAGTCTTCTCTCCCCACCTCTCTCTCTCCTCTGCTCTGAGTATCCCTCTATCCCCCTGTTCTCTCTCCTCTGCTCTGAGCATCCCTCTCTCCACCTCTCTCTCTCCTCCGCTCTGAGTATCCCTCTCTCTACCTCTCTCTCTCCTCCACTCTGAGTATCCCTCTATCCCCCTGTTTACTCTCTACCTCTCTCTCTCCACTCTGAGCATCCCTCTCTCCACCTCTCTCCTCTGCTCTGAGCATCTCTCTCTCCACCTCTCTCTCCTTCACTCTGAGTGTCCCTCTATCCCCCTGTTCTCTCTCCTTCACTCTGAGTGTCCCTCCTCCATCCCGTCTTCTGTGCCGCCGCCTCTGCTCCTCTCCAACCACAGATGGTGAAAGGTGCACATCTAAGCTTTCACCTGTGCATTCATCAGTCTTCATCAAGAGGCCTCTCTTCCCACACACACACACACACACACACATACACACACACACACACACTCACTTACGCACTCACTCACACACTCTCTTCAGCTCACCAAATGTCTCTCTTTGTTTCTGAAGAAGGGACATATGGCTTTTCAAGTGTATGTGTGTGTGTGTGTGTGTGTTTGTGTGTGTGTTCTTGATTTGCGTCACTCACACATCTCATAGTCATCACCCTCTTCTCTACTCTCTGGCTCTGTTCTGTCTTCTCCTTCAGGTTAATGTTGCGTGACTAAAGATGAGGATCTGAGAATAAACACACTGCCTATAGCTTCCCTCTGCTTTCATTCGGCTCTTTTCTCTCGTAACTTACCAGCTATTAAATTATAACTCACTCACTGCTTTTTCATTGTGTCCTTCTCCACACACACATACACATACACACACACACACACACACACACACACACACACACACACACACACACACACACACAGATACGTACACACTCATGCATAGTCCTTAGGCAATAAGAACAATCCCCTTGTGTTTGCACTGAAGCGTCTGAGAGGGGAAGCACAATGTGGCTTTTCTTCGTGAGAAATCTTCCGTGTGGCCCCCGTTTGAGGGTCCGATTTCCCCGCGCCACTCCCTCCTCTCTGCGGCTCGCTCATTTTCTCTGTCATTCTTCTGGAGGTCAGTGGAGAGGAGCAAGTAGAATTGCCTGGAGAAAATTATATTTTTTAATCTATCTCTCTCTCTCTCTCTGTCTGTCTTCGCGACCCTCTCTCTGTCTTTTCTTTCTCTCTCTCTCTCTCTTTTCTTTCTCTCTCTCTCTCTCTTTCTCTCTCTGTGATATTTTGTTATTGGAAAGCAGTGAACCGTTGTGGCGAGAACACAAAGACGAGCACGGAGGGAGAGGCCGATGTCTCAGTCAGTACGGACAGAAATGCCCTATCATGTTTTTGGTTTGCTTGCCCTCTTTTTCCCTTTTCTTCCACTGGTCTACAAAATGAAAAGAAAATATGGCAATAAAAACAATGAAGTCCATTTCAAGAGCCAAGGAGATGTCTAATAATGTGCATAGATTGTTCATATCTGTTTTTGTTGGGTGCATTTTAGGGTACTGTTAGGGTACGTTTAGGGTACTGTTTCATGGCTTCATGCCAAAGCCTCTTATGTTAAGAAGGCACGAGTATAGAGTAGCGAACATCTGCATTGAGGTATGTGCTTGCAGTCCATCTAGATTTTAAAGTCTCTGATTATATGCCCAATTTAAATTAATTGCATCATTTTATTTTTGTGGGGAAGGACCTCATGCTCTCTGAAAAGGCCACCCTAAATTTGAGATTGCAGAACACCCCCATAAGCATGCCAAGAGCAAAAATGAATTTTAGTGTTCAACTCCTCCTGGTCAGATACATTGCTTTCTCTCTGTTTGTAGATTCCAGTTTCTATTGAAGTACAAACACAGGTACCAATTAAAGAAGCATGAGAATGAATACTGCCAATGACACAAAATCCCTCTGCCGAGTGTATGCTTGCATGCATATACGCTGCCCTGATCAAATTACAGTTGTGTGAAAGGGATGTGTGTTAATGACAGCTTTCTATGGCGTATTGCATTGCACATGTTCACATTGTTTCCCTCCTCACAGTATGACTTATGTTGTCAGACGCATTGCAGACAGACCCCTGCATTTGCACATGAAAAGGGACAGTGAAGTGAAGTCATTAAAAAGCAATAATTTTTGCTCTTCTCACAAATGCACACACACACACACACACACACACACACACACACACACACACACACACACACACACACACACACACACACACACACACACACACACACACACACACACACACAATTTTGCATAATATTTCTCTCAGTAGGCCAACAACTCTAACTACTGTCCAAATGAATTCTCTCTCAGTAACTATATTACTCAGTAACAAGTATTAATTTCAAGGAATTGCTGTCAGATAACCTATCTTACACAATTTTCACACACACACACACACACACACACACACACACACACACACACACATACATACATACATACATGCAAACACACATTTTTACTCATTTTAATATTAATAATAATATTTATTGACACAACTAATCAGTGTGTATCATCAAGACCATGTGCAATTATGTGTAACCAAAATGGCTTGGGTTAGGTATACTTTTTATATACATGCATGTATTGGCTGTATGAAAAGATCCTTAATCTACTGTAAAGCAAGAGCCCATGGTTTGTACAGGCAAGGCACTGGTTTTACAAATACTGCAGCCACTAGTGTTAATTTTGTCACCTTTTTTTAATTTAGTTTTAGTCTTAGTCTTGTGACGAAATGTCATTTTTAGTCTTTGTCATATTTAGTCATTCAAATATCATTTTTGTTAGTCAAGTTTTAGTCGACTAAAAGTCTCGTTTAGTCTAGTTTTAGTCAAAAGAAAACTAAAGGTATCTTAGTCTTAGTCAGTTTTAGTTTCAGTTTTCAACACATTTTAGTCTTTTTTTATAACAAATTATTTCTGATTACCATTTGAGTCAAATAGTGTTTCACACATCTCAATTTTCCAACAATGTTGTGTGTCCACAGGGCTACTCGTCTGTTATAATTACTCATTCTGATTTTTTGTCAGTCAGTATGTTTACATGCATAGGTAAGTCGAGCTACAGTTATAGCTCGGCTGGGATTTGACCATAGACAGTAAAAGATTTGACTGGACCACTGTCATATTCGTAGACCAGTGTGGTCTGGGGATCACTGGTGGTCTGCAAGCTATCCCAAGTGGTCCGCGAGCAGACGTGGTAAAATATAATATAGATGAGTTGTTTGCAATATAACTTGTATGTAAATCCAAATACAGTTCTGCAACACTGTCTATGTAAGATATGCCAGTTTAAATCATACAGTATGAATCCTCTGACACAATAAGCAAAGTGCAAAGACAATAAGCAAGGTGGTTCAGTGAGTAGGCCTATTGTGTAGACTAATTATAGGCTAGGGGAGACCGGGGCTGGTTGGAACAGGGGCAGGTTGAAACACTGTTAATATCCAGGCTACTAGAGGGAGCTGCAACAAAATTCCAACACTAAACTGACGGCCTTATTGAGTAGAGTAAACTCACGTATGTAACTGGTCTCCAGGTCATTAACCCTTTAATTTTGTAGTGTCAAAACTTAGAATATGCACCTCCCACTAAATACATCCTAGAAGGGTAATAGTTAGGGATATATAAAAAATATTAATTATAATTGATTGCTAGGGGATTTATCTATATCTTAAAATGAAGTTTGAAAACCTGAGGTGACTGATATTAGCAGGCTAACAGCATTTGTGCAAAAAAGTTTGACCTAATGTGGGCGGGGCTGGTTGGCACACTGATTTTGGGGTTGGTTGGCACATACATTCTCTATGGCTATTTTGTGACAAATCTATAAACTTTGTATTTTACACATAAAAACATCATCAATCTTTATTTTAGCATTGTTATTGTAATTACTGAACATAGTTTTACATTTGGAAGCTTTTCAGACATTTTTAAACATTTGAAGTAAAAAAAAATCGGTAGGGACTAAATTGGTCTTGACGGTGGGCCCTACTAAAGAAAAACACACAGGAAAGACATCAGCAAAGCCCTACAGGCAGTGATCTAGATGAGCACTTCAAACAAAAGCAAAAGGGGTACTGCAAAGGACTATAACATAGGTGTTCCAACCAACCCCGACTACATGTGCCAACCAACCCCGTGCATGGGGCAGGTTGGCACACGTGCACAACACCACTTTAATCATATATAACTCAAAACAAGGGATAATTTGTTGATATTGAATACTGAATGATATTGATAATAATGACAATTTCAACGCATTGTAAGACGGAGAAATATAGCCGAGAGTGAAAAGTGTTCCAACCAGCCCCGGTCTCCACTACTGTTGAAGTAGGTCTAATCTTTTTTTTTTTTTTTTAGCTAGGGTTAGTTAAGTGGTCCTGAAACTGAAAAAGTTTGAGAAACACTGTCGTAGGCCAAACTATTAATGTTTTACTCCGCCTCGCTAGATGGCGATATGCGCCCAAACACAACACATTCCCCAGACTCTCCATCTTAGCCATAGCTAACTTGCTAGCGAACTTTCCATATTAGCTTACTTGCTAGCAAACTTTGCATCATCAGTCTAACTAGATGAATAGTTGACATTACATGCTGAACATTTTCGTATGGACATTCTGGGGGATGTTAATTTGTATGAGAGAAGCTTCAACTTCTGGGTATGTAGCATTGTGGCATAAAGCTTAGGTAGTTAGCTTGCTAACTCTGGCAGAAATCTCCAGTGTTCTTGTTCCATGTAGTTTCGTGTTGCAGCCACAGGGTTGCAGCAGCAGCAGCATGTAGACTAGCCTACAGGAAAGCTGTTGCGTATGAACTAATTCGGAATATTTTGAAAACATAACAGCTAGATATTCTGTCTTCTCATTTTGTAGACGAACATGAAGGGAGATTTTATCTTAGTTTTTATTTCATGCAAAACATTTTAGTCTCGTCTTTTTTCGTCAACAATAATGCATCTTAAGATAGTCTTAGTCAGTGTTTCAGGACATTACTGCCGTCTTGTCATCGTCTCGTCTTAGTCATGAAAAAAAGGTCATTGACGAAGATATTTCCTCTCGTCTCGTCTGACGAAATTAACACTAGCAGCCACTCAGTGTATATACAGTACATGTGATGTTTTGGTAATATGGTAATGTTTAAGTTGCAATATACATTTCTCTCTCGCTCTCTCTCTCTGTGAGAGAGTGTGTGGTGACCTTTCCTCAATGCACCATTTGCAATCACTCATACTGATCGTGTGTGTGTGTTCGCTAATGGTTCTGTCACTCTACATATCTTGGGCAAAAGGAAACACTCTTTGTGGAGCTGCCATGGCGACAAGCTGACTAATGAAAGGACCACAGTAACTAATGGCATCACCCCCACACACTTACACACCCACACCCACCCACTGACACTTCATCTTAAACACAATGCATGCATACTCATGTTTAAGCCTCAAACAATCTGTCTGTCTGTCTGTCTGCCTGCCTGTCTCTCTCTCTCTCTCTCTCTCTCTCTCTCTTAATCTCTCTCTCTTAATCTCTCAAATTCAAATACAAATTCAAAAGTGATTTATTGCCATGACGAATCATACAATGTAATGCTAAACCTTTCTCTCTATCTCTCTCTCTCTCACACACACACACACACACACACACACACACACACACACACACACACACACACACAAACAAACAAACAAACAAACACACACACATACTCATCCACTCATTCACAAACACACATTCTATCTGAAACAGTCACAAGCCATGGGCATACAGACACACACAAGACATTTTGCCTACCGTAAGCAAGAAGGAAACAAGAATGAGAATGACAGAAATTATAATTTGCCCATTTGTCCATGGTCTGTAGTGTTTCCCAAGTGATGGAACTATAGAAGCAAAGAGTAAGCTAGGGTCAAGGTTCATCTCATAATATGACCTATTAACATGCTCTATCAAAGCTGTATTAACCTATCTGTAGGATATGGACATTGATAGTAGACTGATCTTAAAGGGTGAAACAACCTAGATTCCTAGCACCTAGCACCACGGACAGCGTATTAGACCAGGCCAGCTACAAAAAGGAGACCCTGCACAAACTTCAGGTAGCATATAATGACTGCCTGAGGATACTGCTGAAAAAGCCCAGGAGTAGCAGTGCAAGTAAGCTCTTTTGTGACTCAGGGCTAAGCACATTACAGGCTCTCTTGAGGAACCTAATGTTAATGTCCCGCCTTGATGAGTCTCAAAACTGTATTATAACTAGATGTACCGCAGAGCGGTACAAAATATGACCGCCGCCCAGTCCAGCACATTTTTTCCACAAAAATAAATCACGCTGAAAGGCCTATATGATTCTAACTGTCTCACTAAATTGCATTATCCACACTCAATTCTCACTGGTATCTGCTAGACAACAAGTACCAAAACATGATTAGTTCATAGATTTCACATGTAAAATTAATTGTATACAACCCCACCCCCATCTTGCTTGTTCATAATTCTGAGAAATTCTTGAATTGTGTGCATGTGTGCGTGTACATGTTTATGTTTATGTGTGTGTGTGCCTGCGTATGTGCCTGCTTGTGCATGTTCATGCATGCGTACATATGTCTACTGTGTGAGTATGTGTCATACGTATGATTACTGTGAATGTATGTGTGTGCGTTTGTATCTGTTTATGCACATGTGTGCATATGGAATGGGTTAACATGACCCCTGGAGGCAAACATATGGAAAAAATTGGTCATCCTAGGCCCTACGGTTCTCAAGATATTCACAGAAAACTGTGTCTGCCCTACCCTTCTTTTGGGGGGTTTAGTCCAGCGGGGGGGCTACAGATAAAAACGAAAAACGATGGTTCCATGCTATCCATGTGGGGTTACATGCCCACCAAGTTTCGTGTAACCCGTCTTTCAGTGTCCCGTGAATCCTTGACGAAAATTTGGACATGCGAAAAAGAAAAAAAAAAGAAAAAAGAAAAAAAATCTGACTAAACCTTCGCTGCGCGGCGGTCATAATGATGCTTACAAGCCCCAGGTGCAGCACGGTCAGATATCAATCATATCTGTGGAAACATTGGTGTGGGTGCCTATTAAGACTCTCATGAATCAGAGTATGTTTGTATGTGTTTATGTACAGTATCTATTTCTTTTTTTATGTTGTATGTCTTGCTGTTGGGTCTAGAGCCTGTAATAAAGTTTATATACATATCATAATAAAACTGCAGAATACAGTTGTACATGTGGGGCTGTGTCCAAACAGCATGTTTGTGACACCAATGACTATATACAGTATAAACATAAATATACATACTCTCTGATTGGACCCCAGGCCACCATGGAGCAGTTATGACGTCAAAAAGTACTGGTCTGGTATGAAATAAAAGATCAAGACATGCCGAAGTAAGCAGCTAAAGCATCATGTTGCTAAATGAGAATACATTCAAGTTAATTAAATGTTTCTCTTGTTGTAGCTTATCATTTTCTCCTCCCCAACAATTTGTGTTTGTTTGTGTAAACAGCAGTGACAGACCATGAGTTGTTAAGCATTTAGTGTCCAATTATGTTTTGTTAAAATACAGTCAGGGGGGCTCGGGGGTATATAAGTGTTTTACCATTATAGCATTTAAATGTCCACTTCATATACATTTTTGAAACAAACTGGACAGAGGAGACTGCTGGTTTACACAATGTTACTGTTACTAGCTAGGCTGTCCTGAAACATCCCTTTACATAATCAAAAACTTAGAAGTAACAGCTGACCACTGATCAAGCAATGACAGTATGAGATGAATCCTTCTAATCATTTATTGATCAGGAACTGCAAAAATCCAGTGTAGCCATGGACGATAGTCTCTCCTTAACATGCAGGTTTTCTTTCTTCTTATCTCACAATGAACATGATTTTGGAAAATACAGTTAACACGTAGAATAGAAACATGAATGATAGGTGAATTCGCACAGGCATCTAAGGCACACAGACTGTTGTTCAGAGCCAGTGATGCCCTTTCTCTCTGTTCACGGGACATTACAGGAACGATCTGTGGATTTGAATGATGTGCATCTGACTCATCTATGGCCATGCATCGTGTGTGAGATCGATAATATCATGAGCAGCCTAATGGACTGTAAAGTGATCATGCTGTATGAAACACAGGGGTTATTGCTTTAAGGGGTGGGGTTTTAGGGTGAAGGGAAGATAACATGCCTGACCACACTTTCCACCATATGACATAACAGTCAAGGTGAACTCTGACCTTCAGAGGCGCCATTGTTATTGTCTGCAGGGCCTATGGGCATATAAAATGAGCCAACAGTGATAGAATTAAGGCTTTAATGATTTCTAGTAGTTCCCCTTGCTGGTTTTATGGGGAGCTACTCATTCAGAGGTATGATGGTAATTTCCACTGATGACTGACCCCAATCTATAGCAGTGGTCACATGTCACCAGTAGGGTATAGTTGTCACTGTATAGCTGGCTACATCCATTGTGAATGACATTCCTGTCTTTCAGTCTTCTCAATTTTCTTTCTCTAAATGACCTTGAGGGTTGGCTGAACATGAAGGGCTGATTTATTCAAGTAACAAATCAAATAACCAATCAATAAAGGTTCTATCAAAAATCTACAGTATCTGTCCATCTATCTATCTACTCTATCTATCTATCTTCTTTGTCTCACATGGGGGCATCTGATGGACAACTGGGCTTAAACTGAAATAATCATTCACCACCGGTCATTCACGTCATTCTTAGTCATTCACCACTGCTCACAACCATGCAGCAGTATGTACCCATTAATAAATGGATCATATTTTTCATTCCGGAATGGTGATAACCTTTGGCATGGTTACTCTCTCTCTCTCAGAGATGTGAGGATTCTGAATGACCTTGAACATTATTTGAACTTATTCAAACGTAAAGACAAATGATGACCAAAGCCAAAATGCTCTCATACATTATGTGTTGTAGCCATATAAAAAGAGACATACCATTAGATTGAAACATCTAACATCAGAAATGTTTGCCTGCCATATCTAATTTTTGCCACCATGCCAACTGCGGAGCAATCAGAGCATACAGGCTTTGGCATGGAGCAGGGTCGTTTTAAGGTCAAGCTACAAGCGGTCTGTCTGAGCTTTATGCTGTATGACAAATTTGACATTTGTGATTCGTGCCCATTGCAGTTTGCACACCGAAAGTGTTGTAGTCACTCATATCATGCCACATGCACTGGCATTTGTCTTTTTTTTTTCTGGAATCCTTCCCAAGTAGATGTGACAGGTTGAGTGTGAGCTTATCGAAGCATCGTGCGGCCAGGGGCAGGGTTTGGGCACCACAGACACCCACGCCCTGGACACACTCCGGGGGCGATGGATTTGAGAGGAGTCACGGCGTTGCTACGTTACCCCCCAAAACGAAAGGACTGAGAGAGCGTTTGGCGAGCGACGGCCACTGTGCCGGGTTACCAGGCAACCCCGCTTTGTGTGTGTGTGGAAAGGGGATATGTTGGTGTTTAGGGGAGAAATTTACAGCTATGGATTTTGTGCAGCCAGCGTTGCGGCGCATTAGCGGCCCTGAGGTGGGGTGGGCACGCTCCAGGTGAATTATACTCAGTCACACACTCAATTTACCCCTGAAAGTGCAGTTAACGAGGCACACACATACACACACATATATCCACATGTAAGCATGGAAGGGCATTTGTGTGTTACTATATTGTGTGCTTGTGTATGTGTGTGTGTGTGTGTTTGTGTGTATCTCTCTCTCTCTCTCTGTGTGTCTGTGTGTGTGTTTGCATGTTTACTGAGCCTGAGAAGATATATGTTTTAAACATGATTGAACCTAAAGAAGAGTGTCTGCCACCACAAACACGACAGCTGAAAATATTCACTGCCCTTTGAAACCGTCTACACAAAATACAGCTGCAGCTTTGTTATATGAAATTACTGATTTGCAAAACATCATCTGCAATATTGTGGGATCAATATTAATTTCTGAGAAACCGTATTGATTTCCCAGAAAAAACCCTCCTCTAATCTTTTTCCAGGCATCCCCCCTGTTATGATTGTCGAAAAATACTTGATTATGCTGTTGCCCGGCAACCCGGTGCCGATGTGTAGAGATAAGTCATTAACTGCAGGAACCTGTAGAAGTAGGGAATGTGCAGAAACCTGATTGTGGCACAAGATCAGCTCTCCAGAGATGAGCCAGTCCCCCCACTGCTTTGCAAAAACTCGGTGGCTACAGTGTTATCATCATATTGCGCCTTTGCTCGGTCTGAACCAGTGGTGGCGTTTGTTTGCCTGGTTATGCCAGGAATGCAAAAACTGAAACCTACTTACTGTGCCAGCAATGGAGGGATTGGAGCACCCAGGATATGAAATTATATCCCCTCCAAAGGTGCAGGTGCCTGTGCCAGCTTATCAAGACATGAGGTTAAACAGTGTGTGTGTGTGTGCGTGTGTGTGTTTGTGTGTGTGCGTATGTGTGTGTGTGTGCGAGTGTGTGTGTGTTTGTGATTTTGTGTGCGTATGCATGTGTGTGTGTGTGTGAAACGGCACACGCACTTGTCATCTCCAACATGTTAAACCATCCACTTGCTTTGATTGGGGGAGTATGTTTTCTATGGGGCTTTTCCTCTCATGTGTCTTATTAGGGGTAAGTGTTAATGATTGATCTGATTGAACTTGTACTCAATGTCCATACATGCACTGATAAACAAATAATATGAGTGTTACTATAAGCTACATTAATGTTATTATTCACAGTTCATGTACTAGACTGGACATACATGGGCCCTCTAGATGAATGTATCAGGTTGATGACTAGCCTTGCCCTTTCAGTCAAATGTTAATCAGATACTGACCTCTCTCTGTCCCCTCTTCTCCTCCACCTCCCTTCCACTCTCTCTATCTCTAACTCTTTCTCTCTTTCTCTCTCTCTCCCCTCTTGTCCTATCTCTGTTTACCCAATTAATCAAAACTGTAAAAAAGCCTACTGAATAACACTAGGCTCTCCTGGCTGCGTTTCGCGGTTATCTCTGAGCTTCTTCCTGGCAGAGTGATAGAGATGGGAGTTCAGAAGCTCCATCAGCAGCTCTCTTTACTCTCGTTACGTACCGGTGCTTTGCAGAAAATCCATTGATTTGGGGCCAATCAAAGGGAGGTGATTTCTTTCGCTCCCAGACTAAAAGGGACGTGATTGGTGGGAATTAGGCGCTTGCTTAAGGGCCAGTTAGAGGGGCCAGTGGACGGGGCAGGAGAACTCACCACATAATGCCCCAGGGCTGCAAATCAGGAAACTCCCAGAAACCCGGGAAAGAGATGAGTCACACATGGACTAGATGTGTGGCTCTGCTGCTGCAACTGGTGTGTGTGTGTGTGTGTGTGTGTATATGTGTTCAAAATAAGACACCAAGACAGCAGAGCCAAGTAAGAGGGGGAGAGGAGGGGTGCATAAAGGCAGACATATATATTTAATCCCTGTATTTAAGCCGTCTCCAGGAACCAGGTGCTGGCATATATATATATATATATATATATATATATATATATGCATGCGTATATGTATATATATATTTGTGTGTGTATATGTGTGTCTGCTTGTCACCACCCCCCTCCCCTTCCCTGTTTATGTGTGCAGCAAGGCTAAACACTTTCAGGACTGTGTTAATGTCTCGTCAAATGAAATATCCATCCTCATTTCACAGGCGGTGGATCATCAAGGTGCTCCTGACCTCCTCCTCCTCCTCTTCCCCCTCCTGTGGAAGAGAGAACAGCTGCTTGAGATTAGGCAGCAGATTGGCTTACTTACATGCCGTACAGGACTGATGCTGATGGCTCTCCCAGCCAATGTGCAAGCTGTCAGAGTCCACTCGCACTGGGGAGAGAGGGGCTGCGGACGGCAGGGGCAGTGATGGAGAAATAGCTCGCCCATGGCTCGTGACTGTTTCAGATAGAATGTGTGTTTGTGAATGAGTGAGTGAGTGAGTCAGTGAGTGGATGAGTATGTGTGCATGTGCATGTGTGTGTGTGTGTGTGTGTGTGTGTGTGTGTGTGTGTGTGAGAGAGAGAGAGAGAGAGAGAGAGAGAGAGAGATCCTCATCTTAGTTAGAATGCATTTATGTTGAGGGCAGCCATCAGGAGAGACATGCTGTGGTGTGAGGATGGCAGGTTGCCCTGCCCTGCACTGTGCTGAGCGGCTGGTGTGGACGGTGTGTGAGCTTAATGAGGAGAAACACACACATCTGAGCCACTCTCGGCTCAGGTGCTAAACACACCACACAGCAAACCTCATCTGCACTCTCGCCTTTACTCATATTAACATCACACTCAAGCTCAATTTTTCATCAACTCCATAAGGGAACCCCACTTATAAAAATGTGTTATCACTTGTGCACTAACTGTTCTTTCATGCAAACACCATTTAGCGTAACACCTTTTGAAAATAAATATAAAGTTATTGAGACAGGAAAGTATAATGTTCAAAGCAACAGACCCATTAGCTCGATAAATGCCTAGCCAAGGTGAAAACATTTTGGCTTTAGCTCAGAGGGTGTAGGAGGGTCTGGGGGCATCCTGCGTTGAGAATTTTAATTTGAGATAAAAAGAGTAAGCTTAAAGACAGCCCATGGCATGCTGGGCCTATTATCTGTCTGACTCACTTAACATTAACCATCCATTATGTAAGGGATAACGGCCGCCGAGGTGTCCTGTTATACGGAATTAATGGACGAGGGCGAGGGGCAAAAACTCCCCGACGCGCAGCGGAGGGGAGTTGCCTCCGCCCAAGTCCATTAATTCCGTATAACTGGACACACCTCGAAGGCCGTTATCCCGCTTATCACCCGGTTGCCACTGTAAACACGCGGTTCTGTTTAAAAAGAAGCTCACTAGTTCAGCTTGTTGTACAACTTTAGCATGGACAGTTAGCTTGTTTACAGTTGATTCCATTGTTGGGAAGCCTGCAACCAAAAGATTCTAGAGCGCTGCAACCGTCGTCCTACTATGGTTGTTATAGTTACCATTCATAAGCATTGATATGGAACGGTGTCCTGTTATTCAGAATTAAAGGCCACCCGCCAGCCAATCAGAAAAGAGTATTTCTTCTCTCCGGGTGATAAATCACATTATACAACAATTGGGTTCTAGAACTATTTATTTGTTTCTTATTGGCCGAGAGACGTTCCATGAGTTGGAATATCCCTGGACATTTCAACTCAGATTTTGCACAGCTAATAATAAATCACTCCGCGATACAATGCGAAGATTTGACACAATGTTCTCATCCCAGCTCTCCACTATTCCAAGCAATGGGTTACTTAGCAAACCATAACGAAACAGTGCTTCACCACATCTGTGGATTAAGCCACACAGTCAACTCAATGTAAGTAAGATAAACGAGGATGCTAATTGTTCTCAGCATTGCCAGCATTGTATAATATGATTGTCACTTGGAGGAGACTAACGTTAGCATAATTAGCTAACCGCTGCTAACGTGCTAGCATCGTCACGTCAGGCCAAAGATCGCACGGGGGGGGGTCAAAATCCCCCTTTATGCAGAGCAGAGGCAGCGACGTACTGCTCCATTGAAGTCTATGGGCATAGCTCAGAATTTTACCTCATGTCTATGGGCGCGAAATGGGGATCGAATCCTGTCTGCATAAAGAGGCGTGTCGATGACGTATTGATGAGCGTACGTTGCAAACCGCCAACAGCAGCGGCATAAATAATCGGCGCACACCTGATATAAAGTCGATTTTCTCCAGACTGGAATGCTCAAAAATGCTAAAAATGTACCTGAAATGTTCACAAGGGTTTGAGGATCATGAAAACGTGCCCGAAATTCACATTCCTAACTCTATAGAACTAAGACCTTAGCATATGTGGTAAAATTCTGAGCTATGCCCATAGACTTCAATGGAGCAGTCGCTGCCTCTGCTCTGCATAAAGGGGGATTTTGACCCCCCCCTCGTGCGATCCGGGTTCCCGGAAGTGGCTCCTGATGAAGTATCTTGCTCCGCCTTAACAATCTTTGGTGTAACATTTATTCACCATAAATTAATAAAGTTGAGTGGTTCTGCAATGTAGACTATGTTTCCGTTTTTTTGCAGTACCATGTCCCTTACATGACATGGCCCAGTGTCCTTGTAACATGCATTCAGCAAACCTAGATATGAATGTGATTTCAGCCCGACTTTCAACATTTCTTTCTTGAAGACATGTAACATTTTCAGTAGCCTAGGAGACTGGGTTGGTAAACCACAAAGACCCGTAGGACCTAACGAGGGATCTGGAATGTTGGTTACCTATCAACCAAGACGCTGTCTATTGAAAAGGGAACTATTTTTTGATGCGTAAGAACGATGTCGAAATTAACATTTTTAAACAATAATGGGGTGTTTTCAGATTATTTAGTTTGTGGTAGAATTGTTGTATAAAAGCAATATAGCACTCGTGATCGTGGGCACTCAATATAGCACTCGGCCTCCGACCTCGTGGCTACGGCCGAACAACACCCGTGGGAATATCCATGACCAACCCCACTCACTCGTGCTATATTGCTTAACTGTCTACACTGGTTAGACTTATGGGACATGGACATCGCCATAGACCTCTCCAGAATATATCCCGCCTCCTAACTTCCGTATCCATCCAACTTCCGGGCGTGGATTGTCTATGGGAAATAACATGGCGTTTTGAAAGATCGTACCTGTCAAACTCTGTAGGTGACAAAGTAGAAAAAGCTGCTGGGCAGATTGGCCTACACACTTCTGCCATCTAGTTTCCACTGGATTTTTTGATTTTCGGTGCCGTTTGAGTAGTATAGTCTATAGTATACTAGGCTACTTAAACGGCACCGACAATCAAAAAATCCAGTGGAAACTATATGGCAGAAGTGTGTAGGCCAATCTGCCCACCAGCTTTTTCAACTTCGCTACCTACAGATGTTTTACCGGTATGATATTTCGAAACGCCATGTTATTCCCCATAGACAATCCACGCCCGGAAGTTGGATGGATACGGAAGTTACGGAGGCGGGACTTATTCTGGAGAGGTCTATAGGTTACCTATGAACTTATGCTATAGTATAATGTACTATATATCTACTTGTAATATCCATGTCATATTGTTTGAAAAACAAAGTCAGCTTTTGTCTGGAAAACCAAGGTCGGTAAAGTGTGCTGTCTGGAGATTGGTTTTAAACAAGGCGATATCAAAGATGAGTATAAATGGTTCTTATTATTTAATTCCCTGTATCTGGCTCTTGCCCAAATGGCCAGCCAGGAGATAACTTTTCCTCCACCTCCTCTAGCCTCGCCTATGCCTAATTACCTGGCTTCATCCTTTTTCTTTTTGAAAAAGCTTCTTATCCAATCCATATAGCCATGACATCTTACCTCAGTGAATAAGCCAACAAGCAACCACCAAAATGCCAAGAGTGATAGGCACTATAACCTGTGGGTGTGTACCAATTCCTACCCCCTAGCCAATAGCCTAACCCAGGAAACTCCCCAACCTATAGCCTACCCTGGATAGCATATGCCATACAGTATAATATAACTGATGTTTACATACTGACTGATAGCCTGGTCCCCGCCCACCTAGATCTTCTTTTTAGGGAATGAGCTTGGATTTTTCCAGGCTAGCGCTTTGACACTGATATGTCAATTATCTTTTTTGTGTATGACGGATATTCTGCTAACTATTCTATCTTCGTTCCCTCCCAGATAAGACCGTAGCTTGCTCTCCTTGCTGGCTCTGCCTCATCACGTATGTATGTAAGGCCACTTAGCTCTGTCCAATCATCTTTTTTCTCTTCTTCTACTCCTAATATTGATTATCTCCATTGTGAGATTCTGTGGCAGTCTTTCCACTTGATCTGTGCACAAAACAAGGTCATTGAAGATATTGTTGATATTAATACATATTGGATAAGAATGGGATGTCATTAAAGTTCCTGTGGTTGTAATAGCAGGTGTCTCAAGAGTTTTATATATGTATCTCACTGGAAAATTAAAAGTTCGGATACAGATACATTTGTAATAGAGTAGGCTATCCTATAATTTCAAATCTGGTCATAGGCTTGGCAGTGTTTACATAGAAAAACTGTGTTCCCACTGAGCTGTTGTTGTATTTCCATATCTAAAACAAGACAATTCGAGGATGTAAAAATGTAATCCTTACACATGGCTTAGCTTAGAAAATAGAAAAACATTACTGGACTGTGGTAAGGTGAATGGAGCTATGTTCACACTCAGGAGAATACGGTGAAAGACGATCTTGAAAAATCGCCTCACACAATCAATCAGTTTTTAATTTTTCAAGTTCAAAGGAAAAGTACTCCGCTTGTGTGCATGATACTGAGTTATATTAGCTTGATCGGGATGAGGACAGAGGTTTGATAGATGGTCATATTCTCAAAAGGAGACAGCGAGCATATTGTGATTAATTCTCTGACAGCACGATCTATCCCGAAATGGAGAAAAAAGTTGGCTTCAGTTTCTGGCCCTTTTTATTGCTGCATGCTCCTCGTCCACGTGCCAGTCCTCATGCACGCGCCCTAATGAATCTTTTCATTTGCGCGTGTCAGGGAGCGCAATGTCCCACTGCATAAGAGCCTTTCATTACTCCAGCGTTCTTGTCGTTTAAACGATTCCTTATTACGAGTGGGGTTTAAAGATGAAAACGAATAACCCCCCAACAATGACAGCCAATTTTGGGTTTGCTGAAAGAGCCGTGTGATGAATTTAAATGACCTCATCTTTAATAGAAAATGAATATTAGCAACCCTGTTACACTCGCTCAAGAAAAAGTGGGGAAGTTGATGACCCGTCGATAAGATGCCAAGGCAGTGCTTTATAGGATATGGTTCGCTGATATAATTGTCATTTGAAGCATCCCTATCTCAAACAAAGCTAACACTGATCCATGCACCCCAAATGATCAATAGGCTTTTGTTCTTTTATTGATCTCTCATCACCTGGAGTAGCGTATGTATATAGGTAAGAGTCTTCATCATCGTCTCCATAGTTATCGGCATGCCAAACTGCAACTTCAAGTTCAGCATTCATTCAACAAACGTACTTGTAAGCGAAGCCAGAATGCGTACTTTGGCAACCATTTCAAATCCATTTCAGCTCTCTGCCAGGTTGGTAATTGGTCTTTTTTATGGTGGTAATTATTACCGAGATGCGCGTCGTTGCACAATGCAATTATGCATGCACCGCTATCTCAGTCGTGAGGGAAGAGGGCTTTTCCCCATGCATGTGTGTAAAACGAGAGGCTGTTGTGTGTTTATTGAGTTGTGCGTGTTTGTTAGTTGACAGTGCTCTCTGTTTCTCTCCATAGAAGGTAGCCTATGTTTTCTCTCTCGCTCTCACTGTGATTGAAGGATATGGCTGTCTGTTAGTGAACAGCTGGGCAGACACGATGAGACAAAAAGGTAGGCTAGCAGAATTGAATCCCCATCATCATTGATGGCTCTGACAGGACTACAGTTAAGACTGTGTCCATGAGAGGACCAGGCAGGGGGTGATACATGCTACGCCACCAATTTTGATGAAACTCGGCCAGTTAAAGGCACAATCCGTCAGGATTTCGTTTTATTTAATTCACACTCCACACGCCAATCCAGTTGGGGGCAGCATGTAGGAAAACAATGATTTGTCACAATGATTTGCTAGTGGTAGAAACGACGAAACGCACATTGCCCATGCCCTCCTCTCATCCTCCCTCGAGAAGCCCCTGGCTGCAGCTTGCAGATCGGGGCTGGGCTCAATGTGGAGCAGTGTGCAACGTTGAGCTCAGCCCACCTTCTGCACGTCTTCTCACACTGAACAAGTTATATTTCTCAACATAATCTCTTAGAAGAATGCTTAAATCTATAAAAGCGTTTTCTCCACTTCAAGAGAAAAAAAAACACGGAGGTTAGTTTGCTTCGTGAAATTTGAGCGTGTGGACTTCAATCACATGTCATTCATATCTTCAGTCCCTCTGTTTCAAGTTAACATGAGTGCCATTCATATACTGTAGTCATAGCAAATGCAATTAAATTAAAATAAAAACATGACCTGTGGGTCAGTTGTAACCCTTCTCTGAACTGATTTTTTCGCACGCGATCTGACCACTGATCATGCCGCGATCACACCCAATTAAAGTTAACAGAGCAACTTGAAATATTACTGTTGGACCAAATGCTTCAGACATGTAAGAAATAAACAGTTTATCAACTATATTTACTGGTTTTATCAAGTGGATATGACCAAAATAAGAGCTAGCATAACACTATAGCATAGGTCTGCAATGGCTAATCAATAATGCAATAAATTAGCTTTAACAGTCATACATTTGGACTTTTTTGTAGATTTTATATGAAAACAGAAGCTCTTTGTTTAAGCCAGTTTTGTTTCACGATTTTAGAATTGTTACATTCATGACACTATACTGTTACAATTGTACCGCACTTTTTTATGGCTGTGTCAAGGTTGTAGCCTAACAAAGGTACATGCCGCTGTTAATTAAAAACATGCACATAAACAATAGGCTATAGTGGCCAATGTTATGTTCTCTATTCTTAGCAGACCTTTCATATTGTTGTTGACGATATATAGGGATACTATAGAGGTTCAATGTTGCATGTTCCCTTTGGGACTCGCACAGGCTACTAAACTATTCTATAAAGAAAATACCGATAGGTTAGAGATAAAATGCATTGATAATGTTATTGCTATAGGCCTATGTTTATGCAGACTGGATGTAATGATCTTTATAGCGTAGCCTAGATTACCCAAGAAACGCCGATGGTGTACAGATTCTAGATGGCTAGGGGGGAAGGGACATGATTAACATGGGCAGTGGTTCAAGGAGGACCAGAAATTTTCCTTGAGAAAAATTGAACTCCGAGCTGATTTTAGGCTGAGCTCAACGTTGCGCTCTGCCCCACATTGAGCCCAGCCCCGATCTGCAAGCTGCAGCCAGGGGTAGGCTACTTGCCTCCCTCCCCCGTCTCCGTTTTCGCTACTGTCTATCCCTATGTGTCTATCAGACAATGTCTCTTTGTCTATGGTCGCCGCCTAGAAAAAAAAAAGCTCCATTCACTCCGATGGGACTTCCCAACGTCCTACGGTCTGATAATTTTTAATACCGGACCGTTAATTATAACCAGAGAATGTCAAGGAAAGTGAAACTCGGCAGGCCACGGCCAGCGCTGCATCACTGTCGGGAGATATGCCACGATAATGACCGCCTTACAGAACGTTATTCCTTACACAATCATCCTCTACAACTAACAATAAAACTTCCCATTCTAAGAGCACAGTGGCTACATTTCATGTAACATAAAGAATACCTGAATTATGACTAAAATGGTATGTTCATCTTTTCCTTTGCACCTTTAGGCTATGAGTTCATATTTAAAACTATGGGCACAAATGTCAAGAGCCAAAGCTACCACTTGAAATTACATTAGTTTAAACAACTCTTTAACAACACATAGATTCTAAGAAGTCAGGAACAGGAGAGAAAAGCATGATGTTAGTATACCAATCTTGATCAAAGAACACTTTCAGGCACAACCAATGTTTCACCAATCCTGGTTCTTGGTATTTATTATAAAACTACAAGACAGGAATAAACTTTACATCTACCAAGTGCAACAACATGAATAGAAATGTAACTTTTGGACTATATGAGGCAGGAGGGAAGCAGCTGGGCACATGGATAGTCCTTAGCAGTCTTCAACAGCAAGAAGTTGGGCTAATGAGTCAGGCTTCATGTTGATGAGCCACAGGAAATGAAGAGGTGATCTGCAGCAGGAAATTCAACCTGTTGACACACCAATCTGAATGAAAGAACATGAACAAATCAGAGCAGGAGCAGAGGATGTGATTGAAAACTGCTGGAATTAGTTCTTAAACATAAAGCTACTGTGTCACTAGTCACTGTTTCTACTGTTTTTTAAAGCCTACTTACAAAGATAACTAGATTCCTCTAAATATTACAAACAGCTTATGAAACAGCAAGACTGGCATCTGTCTGGGGAGCAGGGTTTGCTTGACCAACTTTTTAGGAACCTCTGCAGCAGGAAACAAATTACTACCTATGCATTAGCTAAGCATTTTGCCACATTACTGAAATTAGATGATATTACATTTTCCTACCTGTTGGGCAACAGCAATGTAATCGTTACACCTTCATAGGGGAGGACTGGACTGGGGCCTATTGCACAAAAGCAGAATGAACCCTTTAGGCGCCAGGTTTTAAAAAAAAACATCATTTGATTTTTACATCAAAATTTCAAAAGGCCATGGCTTGAAAGTGGTCAGAGATAAAAGCCTACTGTAAATGTGAAAATCATTTAGTATGAACAAAAGTTTATGAAGAGTGTAAATTTTCACATCTAATTTGCATATTATGACGTCACTGGATGACAACCACCTAGAATTATGCACATTTCAGTAAATACTGGATGTTGAACATATATTTGAGCAGTTTTGCTTACTTTTTTGTCATTTCACCCACATAACACCTGAACAGGAAAGCAGTCACATGTAAACCAACAATAGTAAACTATTACTATAACCACAAACCTTATTCTACTATACAATAAAGTAGCCTGGTCAAATCAGTTCCTATCGCGGGTGACTTTGTAGTTCTTCAGAGCCCTATTTTTACTACCCCTGCTGTCTTTACTACGTCCATTACGGACACTATCATCACCTTTACCACTGGCACCTTCAGCTACGTTGGGCAGAGGGTCGACATAAGCATGGCATGCTTAGTGAACACTGTCGCAAAGACGCACCTCCAGTCACAGACGTACCATGACTAGACGATCGCTCATATTCTCCAAAAGGCAGATATTCTCCTTCAGAATCAGACTAGGTAAATAACAGACCCAAGACTTCATCACATGTGAACTTTTTCTTCAACATTTGGTGTATTTCTGCTTCAATTTGTGTGAAACTATGGTCTGCATTGCTTCCGTGTTATGGAAGAAATGCACGTCTTCTTATGTGTTTCTCGTGTGTAATCGCCACGTCCATTACGGACACTATCATCACTATTACCACTGGCACCTACAGCTATGTTGGGCAGAGGGTCGAAATAAGCATGGTATGTGAACACTGTCAGTGAACACTGGTAGTGAACACTGTCGCAAAGACGCCAAGACGCACCCCCATTCACAGACGCTACGTGACTATCACTGCCAATAGACGATCGATCGTATCCTCCAAAATGCAGATTTTATCCTTAAGAAATCAGAACAGATGAATAAAAGACCCGATACTTCATCACACGTGATTTTTTTTTTCAACATTTGGTGTATTTCTGCTTCAATTTGTGCAAAACCGATCACAGACTCACCATGGCAACTAGCGGCTTTATTGCTTCTTCTACGGTGTGAAGTAGGTAGCGATAGCCTTTTCACTGTTGTTGAGTTAAAAAGAGTCCTTAGAACTCACATCAGAGATAAAAGTAGTAGAGAGTTGTTTCAAGAACTGAGCAATACTAAACTAACCTGGCCCTAGCCAGATGAATTTCGCTCCGCCTAGCTCCACTCATCCATCTGGAACCGATCCATTGAAGTGTTGCTTCAGAAGGCTGGACCTAATCAAAAAATGCTTGCATATGATTGAATAAGCCACTTGTCCGTCATCTATTGACGTGCTACTTCAACCACTCACATCGAAGCCAACCCGTGACGCTGATAACATTCTCACAGTCGCTTCTACGCTATGTCACATCTATGAAACTCCCGCCCTGCGTCCTGATTGGCTAAACCATAAAGTTGGTTGGAGAAATCACTCTCAATGGAAGAGGTTCCAGATGGATGTGAGTGAAGCTAGGCGGAGCTAAGCGGAACGACATTCATCTGGCTAGGGCCAGGTTAATACTAAACAGCAAGACAGGGAAACCACACAGCAGTTTGTGTATCGGATAATGACTCTCAGGGAACGTGTGTTGCTTGCAGCTCAACAGCATGATACTGATTTTAGCTATGATAGGAAACTGGTACAAGGGGTTTTCTTGCATACACTCTATCAGGGTTTAAATGAGAAAAGTAACAGCATCCGCTATGACCTCAAACCATATCTTGCAAATCCCCATGTTAGCGATGAAATGATTTTAGAACAAATAACCAAGCTGACAAGTGAAGAGGCCGAAAGGGCAAAACGCTTTTCAGCTCCCTCCAAATTTAGGCCAGTCACAGTAAGTGCTGCACAGCAACCTGGAGATACCGTGACTTCTTCAACAAAGCCTTCCATTGAGTCTGATGTTAAAGCTAATGCCGTCGCCATCACCGAATTGTCCGTCCAAGTGTCTGCGTTGACTAAGAACCTGGAAAAGCTCATATCCAAACCTGACAATGTCCTAAATTACCCCCCTATGGTAGCATCAGCCGTGCAATCCCAGAGAGTATCAAGACAGGGGAAATGTCAGGAATGTCAACAAAAGGGATATGATTCTTGTAGTCACTGTTTTCGTTGTGGACAGAGTGGCCATCGTGCTGTAGGGTGCTTGAACAGGCCGGGAAATGGGAGGAGGTCACAGGAGAGGGACGGCCAGTGACTTACTCAGATTTCACGTCCCTTCTACATTGTCATTCGACCTGCACAGACAGCTCAACTATCTCACAACCTTCACTTAAAACCCCGTATGTCAGACGGACAGCGCAGCTCATTGGGGGGAAATGTCTGATCTTTTGTTGTGTCAATGGGGTTCAAACCGAGATGCTTTTGGATACGGGGGCCCAAGTGAGTGTCATGGGGAAGGAGTGGGTGATGAAGAAACTGCCATATGTAGAAATCAGGTCCCTAGAAACTTTACTCTCTGAGCCTCTTTATGTGACTGCAGCTAATGGTTCAACCATTCCGTTTGAGGGCTGGGTTGACACTCATCTTGAAGTCCTCAGTGCTAATCAGGGTAGAGTGTCCATCCAAGTTACCCACTTGGTTGCACAAAGCAACCTCAATTTCCCTCTGTTAGGAGTTAATGTTATTGCAGAGCTTATTCGAGAAAACTGTGACACTACAGGCCCGCTTAATTTGAGTGCTCTCTTAAGTGAAGCTTTAAACTTAAAAGTGGATACTGCGAGAACGATAGTGGCTGCTGCTCAGGTTGAGTCAGTGGAGGAAACGCCACAAGGCCGCCTTGTCATGATGGGGAAGAGAGGCTTTACTATTCCAGCTGGTCAATTGCGAGGGGTGACGTGTAAGGTGAGGAACTGGCCGGAGGAAGGAGCAGTGTATTTCGAGCCTGCTGTAGAGGGGGATTTGCCTGATGGACTAGAGCTGTTCCCAGCCACCCTGGAAGTGCAGGGTACACACTCAAAGCATGTATCAATCCCTATTCAGAATTCCACTCAGCATGATATTTTTCTCCCACAACGGGTAGTGTTAGGCCATCTAGAGGAAGCTTGCACAATTTTCCCCCTGTTAATTCCCAAGCAGAGTCCACCCATTTCCATTTCAGTGACTTCAGCCCAAACTCTCCAGGCTACGGAACAGGCCAGAGTGAACAATCCTGCTGAGAAGTGGAATCCTCCAGTTGACCTGTCTCATTTGAGTCTAGAAAATCAAGACATTGTCAGGCAACTGCTGTATGAGGAGTCAGATGTATTTTCCCAAGAGGGTGGTGATATTGGGTGCGTTCCCTCTTTACAACTGAAGGTTAATCTGAAAGATGACACCCCAGTGCAAAAGTGTTATAATGCCATTCCAAAACCACTTTACAAAGAGGTGAAGGCCTATGTACAAGATCTCTTAGAGCGAGGGTGGGTTAGGAAGTCAACTTCGTCCTATTCATCCCCAGTGGTCTGTGTCAGGAAAAAAGATGCCAGTCTGCGCCTATGTGTTGACTTTCGTGAGCTCAATCGTAAAACAATTCCTGATCGGCACCCATTACCCCGTATCCAAGACCTTCTTGACAACTTAGGGGGCCATGCCTGGTTTTCCATCCTGGACCAAGGTAGTGCATACCACCAGGGGTTTGTGGATGAGGGGTCACAACATTGCACTGCTTTTAGTACACCATGGGGGCTTTATGAATGGATTAGGCTCCCATCGGATTAAGTAATGCGCCCGCAGCCTTCCAGAGATGCATGGAATCTGTCCTTGATGGTTTGCGAGATGAGTGCTGCTCTCCTTATCTGGACGATGTCCTTTGCTACTCCAAGTCATTTTTAGATCATGTGGCGGACTTGAGGAAAGTGCTGCAGCGACTGAGAGCTAGTGGGATCAAGCTGAGACCAAATAAATGTGAGCTCTTCAAACGGCAAGTTCGTTTTGTAGGTCGTCTTGTGTCTGAGGAAGGAGTCCAGATTGACCCTAAGGATCTAGAGGCTGTGACCCAGTTTAAGAAGAAGAGACCTACTACAGTCGGGGAGGTGAGGGCACTCTTAGGGTTTTTTAGTTATTACCGCTCTTTTGTTCAAGATTTTTCTCGGGTGGCCAAGCCTTTGTTTGGACTTCTGCAGAAGACTGAACATTCTAAAGTAGCTACTTCAGCTAAAAAGAAACCCAGCCCGGTGCCATCAAGGACACCAGTCCAGTGGACTGATGAACATAGTGCTGTTGTTGATCGGCTTGTTATTGACCAACCCACCTATCCTTGCTTATCCTAACTTTGACTTGCCATTTATCTTGCATACAGATGCATCAAATGAAGGGGTCGGTGCTGTACTTTATCAACATCAAGAGTGTAGACTGCGAGTGATTGCTTATGGATCCAGGTCACTTACTCCAGCAGAGCGGAATTATCATCTGCACTCAGGAAAGCATGAATTTTTTGCCTTAAAATGGGCTATTTGTGATAAATTCCGGGACTATCTCTATTATGCCCCTAGCTTCACCGTCTATACAGACAATAACCCCCTTACCTATATTCTGAGCACAGCCCGATTAAATGCAGCAGGGCACCGTTGGGTTGGCGAATTAGCCGACTTTAATTTTTTATATAAAGTACCGCCCTGGTAAGAACAACATAGATGCTGACACACTGTCCCGGTTCCCTGTCTCACTCCCTCAACACATGGAAGAGTATACAGAAGACTTGTCCCCAGAGGTGGTAACAGCAGTGTGGCAGGGAAGTATGACAATTAAAGAAAAGGAGGTGCCATGGATGGCTGTTTTGCAGCTTGCCTCTGCTGATGAGTTAGAACCTTCAAGTTCATCTGTCATTACACCTCAGGATATAAGGAGTGTACAGCAGGAGGATGTAGCAATTCAGGAAGTCATCAACTTGAAAAGTAGAGGGAAAAATCCTACAAAGAAGGATAGAGAGAGTGTGTCCAGTGAAGCTCGAAGGTTGTTTGGTGAGTGGACTAGGCTCTTTATACAGAATGGGGTGTTGTATCGACAAGCCGGACCCTATAAGCAGATGGTTGTTCCAAAACAATTTCGGCCCCTGATTCTAAAACATCTTCATGATGACATGGGCCATGTGGGTGTTGAGAAAGTCCTTCATCTTTTGCGAGAACGATTCTATTGGCCATACATGCAGCGAGAGGTTGAGGATTATATCCTCAGAAGATGTGAATGTATTCAGCAGAAACACCCCTCTAGTTTGGACAAAGCACCAATGGGCTCCATCTCCACAAGTTCCCCCTTTGAGCTAGTGGCCATTGACTACCTTCACCTTGAGCCAAGTAGTGGAGGGTATGAGTATATTTTGGTCATAATTGACCATTTTACTCGCTTCGCCCAAGCTTATCCCACCAAAAACAAATCTGGTAAAACTGTGGCAGAGAAATTGTTCAATGACTTTATCCCTCGCTTTGGATTCCCAGAAAAACTTCACCACGACCAAGGTCAGGAGTTTGAGAATGGTCTATTTCGGAGATTGGAGCAATTGGCTGGTATTTCACATTCTAGAACAACCCCGTATCACCCTCAGGGAAACCCAGTGGAAAGGCTCAACCGCACATTGCTCCAGATGCTTCGGACCCTAAAAGAGGACAAGAAGTCAGACTGGAAAGACCACCTGCCCCACATTGTTCATGCTTATAATTGTACCAAACATGACTCAACAGGGTATTCTTTCTCCTTTTTGGGAGAGCACCCCGGTTACCAGTGGACCTCCTTTTTGATCTTAGACCCAACACCGAGAAAGGAAGTAAACAAGCCTTTGCAGAGAAGTGGGCAAGTAGGATGCAGGAGGCCTATCAGATTGCTTCTAGAAACAGTCAGAAGTCCTCTGAAAAGAGGAAGAATTACTACGATCGAGGCGTGAAGGGGATGACACTTCAGCCAGGTGACCGGGTGTTGGTGCGAAACTTATCAGAGCGGCAGGGGCCAGGGAAACTCCGAAGTTACTGGGAGAGGGTCATTCACCTTGTTGTCAGCAGAGTAGGAGATGCAGTCAGTCCAGTGTATAGAGTTCAAGCTGAAAAGGGTGAACAGCGGGTCCGTGTCCTACACCGGAACTTACTTTTACCAGTTAGCGACCTCCAGTTGGAAGAAAACATTCAAGCCAGTCCAGCTAGGAAAGGATGTCCTCGAAGAACACAGAGATCCCAGGGAAGGAGGGCCACTGACCAGACTAGCCAGAGTGATTCAGAGGAGGATGAGGAAGTAAGTTATACCTTGCGCTCCATGCCCCATCGTACAGTAGGTGCTAGAACTTACCTAGGGCCATCCCAGTCAAGGTTACAACCACACATTGATCATCCTACCCTGAGACCTTCAGAAGACGAGTTTCAACCCCCTTTACAGCAAACGGATCAGCTTGGCGAAGATGTTCATAGAGAGGTGGATGCGGAAGTTGAGCCACCCGTACCAGTTCAGGAAGGGTCAGACGTCAGTGAAGATGCTTCTGGAAGACCACCTGTAGATGATCTTGAAGGTGTGGAGCCTGTACAACAGTGTGAAGAACCCATGCAGAGGAGGTCTGAATGTACAGTGAGACCAAGGGAAATGCTTACATATCAGAGTCTGGGTCAACCGTCATATCATTCGTTAAGACCTGGAGTGCAGGCAGTAGTATACAACCCCCCAGTAGCATACTCCAGAATGGTGAGGTAGCACATCACTCATTTTATGAATGGCCTCTCTATCCCAGGCCTGTCTTTGGGGGTTATTGGTAATGGGGTGGGAGTTTCACATACTAGAGATATCAGGAGACCTCTTCTAAAAGTAGGGGAGAGTGTAGCGGTTGATGAGTGTACTAACCCCTTTTCTTTTGTGTCGGTACCTTGTATTAGCATGCTTTATGAAGGTTTGGGATAAACTGGTATTTGGTTAATGTGGCAAAGCATTTTAGGTCAACTCCAGTCCACTAGGGTGCAATGGGGTGTGCCAGATCACACTCACCAGGGTAGGCAGGATAAGAGAAGGAGTTGAGGATCCTACTTTGAACTCCATTGTCTCCATGCCTGAACACCTGCCTTCTTTGTTCTTTTCCTTTCAAGGTAAAGTTACTATTTTCTGATGGCTTTTAAACTGATGTTGAATTGTCAATGTGTATTTAAAATATTTGAATGATTAGAGTTTTGCTCCTCTGTGAACAATATCTATTAAGGTTGCAATGTTTGTTTGAGCATTGTTTGAGTAATGAGCTGAGCACATGGTATTGATATGAAGCTTTATCAGTTGATGTTAAGTGCATTTTGGTGACTGGATTTGAAGTGGATTTGAAGTGAGGATTGTATGTTGTGTTGGGACATATATATATATATGTGTGTTTACATCTATGTAGTGGTCGTAATTAAGTGAGGAGCGCTAGTTTTAATGGGGGGACTTATCCTTTGTCTGTGCAATCGTTGTTGTCACTGTATTTGTGATGTGTTAATGGATGGAAATGACCATGAGTCACAAGGATTTAGGAAATTATCCTTTTAATGCATATTTTAATATTAATCTTTAATAAAAGGAACTCCATTGTCTCCATGCCTGAACACCTGCCTTCTTTGTTCTTTTCCTTTCAAATGTAAAGAACTTGGTTTGTGCTGGCCCAAGTTCCCCTAGGCTTGAGGTTGGCTACATGGGCAGTGGAATAACTATTGGTTTCCGTTTGTGGTGACTGTTGACTGAGATAAGGGATGAGATTAAATAGATCCTGGAACTTAGCCTGGTCTGGAGCAGGCTAGCTCCACAGAATAAATCGCCATGGTAACTTATACCATAACATATCCTGCTGCCCCCTATCCCGCTTTTGTGCAACTGGATCACGGATAAATTGGGCCAGGATAACCAAGATATCCCGGCTTAATCTCTTATCCTAGTTTTGTGCAATAGGCCCCTGGACTGGAATTCTGATCCTGTGAAAACAGATACAAACACACACATGGGTATATTGTGATAAAGACATGTTTGAAAAGCTTCAAAGGAAAATGGTGATGCTATTTTGCAACAGGCCCGACACAATCTAAGCAACTTATAACGTTACCGGAGATAGAGGATAGTATTCTAACGTATCTGAAAGTTATCCTAATCGTGTAGAGCTAGCATTAGTTATAATTTTAGTATCTTATGCTGCCAACATCATTCGTTAGCGAGACCACAAGCCAGTGAACATTCACCAATATCAAAATGTATTTATTGCATATTGGAACATTACACTCTATGTATGTATGTAGGACACAAAACTTGGTCACATACAAATAATAGTATTTGGCAAACTGCTTAGCATATGCAGCAAGGACGCTATCGCTAGGTTGTTAACGTTAGCAATGGCGGTCGAACGAAGTCAATTTACTGCGATCTACAGCTGACAAACATTACCTAGTGGCTCGAGAGCTAATTCTACAATATGTCCTTTGCTTAATCAAAAAATATCTGCTGTAATAGTAAACTGCCACTATATAGTCAGTGTTGTTCCATGTGAACAAGTCTGTGGCTATTACCTGCCAAGGCCTTTCGGGGATGGGATGTGGAATCATTGGCTCCTTTGGGGCGGAGTTACGTCGCTCGAGGCAGATGTTGCAGGATCCTACTAGCGCCTCTATTTGTTTCCCCATGCCGGGCCAGAACACCACATCTCTTGCCCGTTGTTTACACTTTTCCATTCCTAAATGTCCTGAGTGTATGCGTGCAAGCATTTCAGCCCTGAGTGAGTGTGGTATAATGATTTTTTCTCCCTTTAGCAGGATGCCGTTTGACTTGGAGATCTCGTCACGATGATTCCAGTATTCTGTGACAGCAGATGGGCATTTTGTCTTTGACTCAGGCCATCCTGCCAAGGTAACCCGTGTCAGTACTGAGAGCTGTTCGTCTTGGGCTGTTGCAGCTCTGATCTCTGCCATTTTCCTGTCGCTCACCGGAGCGCTGCTGATCACTGTGTGTATTTGTGAGTCCATACCTTCACTCAGTGACTGGTCATTGCATTCAATTGGCTTTCTGGACAGAGTGTCCGCAACTGGGATTTGCTTTCCGGGCTTGTGTGTAATGGTGATGTCGTACCTTTGCAGCTGTAGTATCATGCGTTGTAACCTGGGCGGTGCAGCTGCCAGTGGCTTTCGCATGATTGCCTCTAACGGCTTGTGATCTGATTCAACGATTACCTGTCGGCCATATAGGTACTGGTGGAACCTCTTACATCCAAAGAGCACTGCGTAGAGTTCCTTTTCAATTTGTGCATAGTTCTGTTCAGTCTCATTTAGTGCCTTGGATGCGTATGCAACTGGTTTCTCTCCCTGGAGCAGAACTGCTCCTAAGCCGCATTTGGATGCATCAACTTGCAGTTTCACATCTTTGGTATGATCAAAGTATGTGAGAACAGGGCCAGGCTCCCGTGTAATGAGGTCTTTCACCAGTGTGAATGCGCTGTTAAGGTTTGAGTCCCATACAAATTCATTGTCCTCCTTTAGCAACTGTCGGAGTGGATCTGTGGCCTCTGAGAGTTTGGGGGCAAACCTTGAGAGGTAAGTGATCATGCCCAATATGGTCTCCAGCTCTGCTCTGTTGCGTGGGGGGGGCATGTCTTTTATGGCTTTGATCTTGTTGGGGTCGGGTCGGATGCCTTCTCGTGTCAGCCTGTGCCCAAAGTAACTCACCTCTGGCACACATATGACACTTTTATCCTTGTTCAGCTTTATGCCCTTCTCTCTCGTTCTCTCCAGCATGCCACGAAGGTTGGTGTCGTGCTCGTCCTTGGTGCGGCCATACACCAAGATGTCATCCACAATGGCAGCGACGCCTGGAAGTCCCTCGTAAGCCTCGTCGACTCTCCTCTGAAACTCATCCTGTGCTGAGATGATCCCGAAAGGGAGCCTCTTGAACCGATATCTGCCATAGATGGTGTTGAATGTAGTGAGCATGGATGACTTGTGGCTGAGTTTTATTGCCCAGTACCCAGACCTAGCGTCTAGGACGCTGAAGTATTGTGCACCAGCTAGTCTTGGTGTGACATCATCTAGAGTGGGGAGCGGATAGTGGGGTCTTTGAATAGCTTTGTTCAGGGAACGGGGGTCTAAACATATTCAAAGCCTCCCAGTTTTTGGCTTTTCTACCACCACCAAGGCATTTACCCACTCAGTCGGCTCTGTGACTTTCTGTATGATGTCCATTTCTTCCATTTCTTTTAGTTCGTCTTTGAGTCGGCTTCGTAGGGCATACGGGATACGGCGAGGTGGACACCACTGGTGTTGCAGCTGGTTGGAGGCGAAGGGTGCACTCACCAGGAAACAGTCCAATGCCTTCAAATACGTCGGCAAACTCATCTGTGATGCCAGTGTGTGGCAGTGCGTTGACCATATGTACTAGTTTTACCATGTTCAGGTCTAGGCATGCTCGCATTCCCAAAACAGGAGGTGCATTTCTTGCACAGACTATGTCAAAGTCTAGCATGACTATTTGTTTTTTATATCTGCATGCGAGTTTGCATGACCCTTCCACGACGAGCCTCTGTCCACCATATCCTGAGATATTACTATCTGGTGGGCTTAACACTTTATTTCCAAACACTTTGTGGAACGTATCTGCTGGTTTTATGTTGGCTTGGGCACCCGTGTCTATTTTAAATTTTAATTTGTGCCTCTTTTCCCCTAATTCCACCTCTGCATATGCCTGTTCTTTGGCAGTGTTAGCATGTAGCTTTGTAATTGTGTCAATATACAGTTCATCTGGTGGCCGCTCCTCTCTGTCTGAGATAACATGCACTCTCTTGGGCTTGTATTTTGTCTTTGGTTGCTGTGTGTGTGTCCTACACACTTTAGCAAAATGGTTGAGCTTCTTACATTTGTTGCATTGGCGTCCTTTGGCTGGGCATTCCTCTGTGCGTCCGTGTTCTCCCCCGCATGCTCCACACTCCTTGTTCCATGCTGTATTTTTAGGGTCAGTCCAGTTTGTCGTGCGTCCATAACGTGTATGCTCTGATTTGAACGGCTTTCTGCTAACTGCATGAGCTGACTGGTTAGCTGTGCTAGCAGTGGGACTACGCATGGTCTTTAGCTGCTGCTGCGACAGCTCATATGTCCGTGCAATATCAATAGCATTCTCTAACGTTAAGTCTGTGTGGCATAAAAGTTTTTCACGCACTTTAGGAGAATTTGTGCCAAAGACGATTCTGTCTCTAATCATTTCGTCACTGTTAGGAAAATTGCAGTCCTTCACAAGCAATCTTAGCTCGGTTACAAACAGGTCGAAACTTTCCCCCTCCCCCTGTACTTTCTGGTGGAATTTATACCGTGCGAAAATGGGGTTTGCTCTGGGTTTAACATAGGCTTCAAACCTGTCGTAGTACGTGTTGAGTGCTTTCCTTTCATCTGCTGTAAGTGTCCATGTGCTAAATATATCCCTTCCTTTTTCGCCAATCCATAGAAGTAGATAGCTGCACTTTTCTTCCTGTCGTTTGCTGTGTAGCGGTCCGGAGAACATCAGCTCTACATGTTGGCGAAACTTTTTCCATGCGTCGGGCAGATTGGATGAATCCCAATCCATCCGTGGCGTGGGGACACCTGTGTGCTCCATCTTCCGTCGTCAGGTTGATGTGAGAAACACTGGTCTATAATTCTGACACCATGTAATATTCACTGTTATCTATGTGAATTAAACAGACACTGTTCCGCTCATACTGGCGCTGCCATTCTTTATTCACTTCCGATTGCCACTGATGCGCACTTAATTGACGTCATTAACCGAACATCCTAACAGAAGATTCTAAGGATATTACATAGAAGATGGAGACAAATTCATTAATATGATTTATTTTCGCGGAATGGATGTGCAGGACTGAGCGGCGGTCATATTTTGTACCGCTATGCGGTACATCTAGTTTTAATTTGCGTTGTGTTGCACCATTTCATTTTAAGCTTGCGTCTGACTAAACCCTTGAACTGCTATTGAAAAAATGGTGAACTGCAACATTCTATAGCTGTCAACCATCTCTCTGCACTCTCTCCATCTCTCCCTCTAGGGGAAACTTGCAAAAAAAGAAGTTTTTTTTTTGTTGCATTTTTGGCATCCATATAACATCTAGTCAACATTTCTGGATGATAACATTAAATTTAGGCGGTGGCATTTTTTTCCTTGGCCTATTTCCAAGATGTCCGCCACCTGAGTCGGCTGGATTTCCCCGACTACTCCCTATGTTTTTCATTATAAAACTCAACACATTTTATATAGTCCCTTATTTTTTCTTTTGAGTTACTTTTGGTTTTCTTAACTCCATCTTGGATATGTAAACATTTACTTTGTAATATTAAACCTCCCCAGATGCAAGTTTAAAGGAACACACCAACTTTTTGGGAAACTAGCTTATTTGGCCCACCCCAGACCCTTTAAAATGTAGACGAACGTTTAAACAAATAAACCCACGCTAGATCTGCTGTTATTAGATCTGCTGTTATGTGCAAAATCACTTTGTGCAGTCACACACACACACAAAAACGTATTCAGTCTCTTAGCTAGCCTACTTGCAATATTGTATTTTTGAAGCTTCTACATTGGTGTTACTTTTGCACTAATTTGTCACTACGCACCCGCCGCAATTTCGTGTAGGCAACTTCAATTAACTTTTGATGCGCTCACAAAATCCTGGCTCTGAGCCAAAATGCGAGGGGTAGGCCTGACGTGAGCTGTTATAGGATTAGTCGAGTGTCAATATGGAAATGTAACAAATGGGCCGCTGGTTGTCCTTCCTTTGGGCCGATCCTTGGCCAAAATGATTAAATTATATATAGCCTATTCTATCGGCCCAAAAGGTGCGTTGGCCCACCGGGAAAATGCCCGGTATGCCAGATTGCCAGTCCGCCCATGACATTAACCATTAAAGCCATATGTGCTGAAATCATGAAGAAAAAAAAACAATAGGAAAAGCAAATAATCAACTCAAATAGAATGTACTAAAATACAGTTTGCAGTGTGATAGTTATTCAGACAATACTTCATGCATTCAAATTGGGAAAATTTTACCCTTTTCTATGTCAGATAATGAATTTATAAATTCAGATATTGCCTGTAATAATTCTGAATATGTACACTTTTCCTAGTATTAGTTCTGATAATTGTCCAGTTCTGGCTCATCCTACCCTAAAACATGCAGAGAATATTGTGCAAGGCACCATTAACCTGGCAACTGCATCTGTTAGAGCTACAAGGATTTTCACTCTTGCAGCCACATCTGATCATCTCCAAAATGTAGTTTGGTGCAAGTTTGACATTTTCTGGTAGACCTTAGTAGCGAATCAATGAATCTTTCTTCAGGCTCCAAATACTTCAATAGCCTACTTAAAAATAAATATAGTCTTTTTGAATGACGAGTTTAGGCTCTGAGCATAGACTACTACTGCAATAAAGAATAAAACTAAATGTATATTTTATACATATTAGAACAGTAGAACAGACACCCTGTAGAAATCAGCTAAAAGAGGGCAGTTTAGGCTAACAGTAATCATTTACATAGCATACATGCAGTAAGTCCTTCCACTCAGCAGCCATATTGTAGCACTTTTTGGGCACTTATCGGGCATCTATTTTGGCGTGCGCAAGACTTCACAACACCAACCTTGCTCCAGCAGTGAGATCACAACACATGAAAGGGGTCGGATATGTGTAGACAACTGCCATATTGGCGTTACAAACTAACCCCATGCATTTCTATGGAGGATTTTTTGAGTGTTTTGACTCCTCATTAGAAAGTCTCTGGTAAACCTCCATCCACCTCTCCTTCCTCTCCCACTCTGAGAATGAAATCGGCACTTCAGAAGCACCTACATACACCAAACTTTCCAGTCTTATACCTAACTATATTTAGAAGGCTTCTACAGAGGGGTTTGTTGATATGTTATTCCTAGCCTTTTTATATTACATTTTATTCCTAAAAACATGGCGAAAATTTATTTTTTTTAAAGGCTATTGGCAGTATTTTCTGATTTATGAAATAAATAAAAGAGATATCTAAAATTCCCTGTGTAAAAGACTTTTCATCTAATATGTCAACACAATGAAAAAGTAATTTTGAACCTGGCATCATCCAATGTTCCAATTTAGTTTTTTTTAGTTTATGCAAATCAGCACATATTTAATTAGATTATGCTTAATTTGCATATTTAAACTTTATATTACAGATAACTTGTAATACATTTCTTTTCCATATTAATGTAAGTAATCAACTGGGAAAGTTTCATAGTGATATCTGCTAGTTAATTTTTTTACCCTATTCACCTGTGGTGCCTCGCCTTATATTCAACACATTGGACAAGAAAGGCTTAATATCGAGAATTGCCCAAGGGATATCACCGGACAACCTCTCTAATCTTATTGAGTTACCCCTTGACAGCAAGAAACAGCAACAAAAAAAAACTTTAACCGACAAAACCAGGTTCACCTAAATTATGGCATTTGGCTGCCGGACTAAAAGCCTTTGGTCCTTAAAAAGACTGACTGAACACAACAATTTGACACGGTCTTGTCAATTTGTCAAGGACAAGGACATGTTTTGAACTGATAGCGAACTAGTACTGGTATGATATTACTGCCTTCATGATTTATAGTCTTTCAACTAGTTGAGGCACTTGTACTATACAGTCCCATGGTTCAGGTTGAGCAATAAAGGAAAAAGAAAAACAAACTTTCACAGCAAGTCATTGACAACTGGATTGCCAAAATACATGAGTTAGAGTGGTAGCAAACTTTATATTAGTGGCAACTATGTTACTGTTTTATTTTGCAAGGAATTTGACCAAAATGAATCACTCACTATAAAAACTGTACCTCCAAATTTTCTACTGTAATCCAACTATTATATAGGAACAGATTAGATTAGAGTAGTCATCATGATGTCCTGGTGCTGTGAATGGCTATGCTCTTAGTCACTGCTAGTGTGTTTTGTGTGAGGCTCATGGAGTCATGGGGTACAAATAATCTAGTCTGTCTTATTTTCTCATCCATTGTTTTTCTGGTCTTGCGTTCAGCTATTCCCAGAGAAGCCGACATTGATTGCCCTCTGTTCCCGTGTGTGTGTGTGTGAGTGTGTGTGTGTGTGTGTGTGAGAGAGAGAGAGAGAGAGAGAGAGAGTCTTTGTTCAGATAGCAGATGTTCTCCAGAGGTTTGTCTCTGCCAGTGGCAACCAAGCAGAGATTTTGTAGGAAGACAGAAACAGCCCGATAGAGGATCCACTCCCTGATGCTGCACAGGGAAATACACAAAGCAAAGGTACAAAGCAAAGCTACTCAAACTGATGTCAAGCTACACAACACGATAAGGACCGACTTACATTTTTATTGGTTTTGCGTTTCATGTGTTATTATTTTCCCTATTTTTCACAGACTGAACAAACACAATATAGGTTCCTTCCATCTTTTTACTCTGCAAAGCACTTTGGTCAAGTGGTTGTTTTAACAGTTTGAGCATAATATTTCTCATCCTATCATACTGTACCTACATACATATGTATGTATATGATACATATGGATCAATCATCTGTGGAAGTCTCTCCTCATTGTGCTCAGTTTGATGGAATGCACAACCATATATAGAGACAAACTTTGAAATAGCAACACAGCAGCTCTCTGTCCTGACTCGAAGTATTTGATGCGTATGGAAATCCTACTCTCCATTCAAACAGGCACCTCCCTCCCCGTGCCATGTGCTCTTTCACATCTCTATATCCAGGTGACTCCATCTGGATCTGGTGTCTGATGCAGTGTCATTAAAAATTGGCCTTATCCCACAGACTCGTGCAGAAAAGCCACTGTGTAACTCGGTGTCGATCCTGCTGGATGGATCCTTGAAAGAGATAATCATACTGTCCTCTATCTGGTATCATAACCTCATTTAGTGAGATAACATCTCACGGGAGGATTTCTCCCGTCTGTCCAAAAGCTCTAGTTTCTCTGCGGCTCTCAGCTAAATTTATCTTTTTTCTTCCCCCAGCCCCCCCCTTAAACACTCGAAGACGTCGCCGTCGTAATTCAACCTGAGATTCGCTGAACGGTTCCCAATTAACCTTTGTGACCCCCTCTCTCCAACCTCATCAGTAATGTCATTAAACTTGCATGGCCACCAGGGCCCTATAGTATGCCTGCCTTTGTGTGTGTGTGTGTGTGTGTGTGTGTGTGTGTGTGTGTGTGTGTGTGTGTGTGTGTGACTGTAAATTGCTGTAACGTTGGCAGTCTTCCACTGTCAAACAAATAAAGCATACACTTCATTGTGTGCGAGTGAGAGAGTCTGACTGTGACAGAGAGAGGGAGGAAGAGTGAGCATTCACACGCTTTCACAGCTATCAAGTCCCTTTCTGTTCAGCTCACCGCCTATTAGCGAACAACAGTATCAATGGCCCGGGTCACACATGTATACACACGGGCACACATGTGTATTAACCTGTGGCTACAGGCAGTCGCCCACTGTGAGGTACGGGGCTCAGATCACAGGGGTGACACGGAGCTCTCCCAGGCGTCTGTCTCCTTCACTGTTATCAGCCTCGCCAGACGAGATCACAATGTGTCCACGACTCGGTTCCTGGCCCTCGCCCCAGCCAGGGTGTCCCATAATTAGGTTAGAATTGCTGAGGTGTGGCAGTGGACTCATACAGTAATTACTTGCTTCATTAAAACTGCAGTACGTATTTGTTTATTTGTTTGTTTGTTTAAAAATGTGATCATACATTGACCTTATCATGACACTTAAGTGCTTCTACAACCTCGGCACAGTGGTTAAAATTCAGGACTATGGACACCAGGACGATAGTCAAAGACAAAACTATAGGTGATGGGTTAGGTGGAGCAGACCAAAGCTAGACAGGTTTGATCTCAAATCACTTTCATTTGGCAGGACTAATCTTATCTTATCTTATCTTCAGCTAATGCTTAGTCATCTTGTGAAACAATACATTTATATAGAAAGACATTAGTTTGTATAATAGAATTTACATGCATACACACATTGGCATTGTTTTTTTTTTAAAGAACATTTAAACAAGGGTAGTTTCCAGTGCTGTCTCAACGTGGCTACCTCCTTTGAAGGTGTGTACCCTGCAGAAGAGAGAAGGACGCTTGCACACAGCGTGGACCTTGGGGCTGTTTCAGTATGCTCGGTGTGCAGCGCGTGCCCAGCGTCTGTATTGGATGCCAATTTCTCCGAGAATTTCAATTTCACAAAGAGAATGAGGCAGAGTGAGGGAGGGACAGAGGGTGTCAGAGAACGAGATGGGATGAGAGAGAGAGAGAGAGAGAGAGAGAGCGAAAGAGAGGGGAAGAGGCAGGGAGTGACTATGTGTGTGTGTGTGTGTGTCTGTATGTGTGTGTGTTGTGTGTCTCTGTGTGTGTGAGCGTGTGGGCCGTCTGTATTAGCTTTCAGCTCACAGTGGGGTAGGACTCTAAACTAAACAGCGTGATGATCTGCTCCCAGTGTGCTGACACAACCCATTTGGCCACAGGGCTCTGATCCAACCCCAGCCTGCTCATTTACAGCTACGAGACCAGAGCTGCTGTCTGTGTCTGTGTCCGCCCTGTCCTCTATGGAGTGCCAAGTGTAACAGACCTTGGTTTTTTGTTGGTAAACAACAGAATGCATTCATTTCTTACAAAACCAAGTAACACCTCAGTGCCCTCTGTCCACAAAAACACAGACGTGTTAGCATTGTGTCCACAAAATACTGAAGAGAAGACGTGCTGTTGGGCAATTATTATGTATGAAAGGTCTTTGGTCCTACACACACACACACACACACACACACACACACACACACACATTCATGAAAGGTATTTGGTCCTATACATACTCTATAAGTTTCAGAATGAGGTCCATCCATAAGAGCAAATGCATTCCATGGAGCCAATGGCGTCACAATGTTTCATGATAAATTAAACATTAATTATGTATGATAGCATATATGTTCTGTTGATGAATCAAGGTCTGACTCTTGGCACCCTATAGTCCTCTTTATCTGTGTGCATGTGTGTGAGTGTGTGTATGCAAAACAGTTACCCTCAACGGTAACACTTTATAATAACTACACACAATTCATCATTTATTAAGCCTTTGTTACTTATTAGTTAATGGTTTGTTCATCATTAGTAATTTCTAATTTATCATCAGTAAAGCATTTGTTCACACAGTTATAAATAGTTTGTTCATAGTAAATAAGCCTATATCTAAAATATGTTTATACATTATTGTTAATACTTAATAAATGATGCAGTAATATGTTTTTGATTAAGTAATATTTCCATTATTAAACAGTTGTTACATACACATGCACTAATGATTAGTTAGGGTGAGAGTACATATTTTATAAACCACTTCCTAATACTATAACTCATAATTAACTCAGGAGTTACAAGTGGTTAGTTAATGATATTTTGTGAGCTCATCTAAAGTGAGGACGTTTTATGCCTTGCAACATATTTACAAATGAGTTATAAAGATTACACTTGCATTTATTAATTTAGCCGACACTTTCACCCAAAGCGACTTACACATGTCAATGAAATTAAAGCGCAAGGCCACATTGGTGGACACCGGGGTTTGAACCTCCAACTTTATGGATTACTGCATGTTAACCCGACTCCCTATCCACTACACTACCTCTGCCCAGTGGTATTACAACATAATATAGATATGCGTGTTTACTATGAACAAACCATTTTTAACTGTGTGTAAACAGGATTTACAGATGAGAATTAATGTAGGAATAATGCTTTACAAATGAACAATACAGAATTTAATAATAGTGTACAGATGTTTAATAACAGTGTGTAGTAAAAGAAAACAGAAAGTCTTGCATAGTTATAGGGGTTTCTATCTGGGCCAAGGTAGTGTAGTGGATAAGGAGCAGGACTAGCACGCAGTAGCCTGGAAAGTTGGGGGTTCGATTCCTAGCTCTCACTGTTATGTCAATGGCCTTCAATTTAATTGACATGTGCACGTCGCTTGTCTGCTAAATGAATGAATGTGAATGTAATCTTTACAACTCATTTGAAAATGTGTTGCAAGGCATAGAAAGTCCTCACTTTAGATAAGCTCACAACATATCATTAACTAACCACTTGTAACTCCTGAGTTAATCATGAATTATAGTATTAGGAAGTGGTTTATAAAATATGTATCCTCACCCTAACTAATCATTAGTGCATGTGTATGTAACAACTGTTAAATAATGTAAATATTACTTCATCAACAAAATATTATTGCAAAATGTATGAACAAACCATTTATAACTGTGTGTACAAATACTTTATTTATGAGAATTAACATAGGAACAATGATTTACAAATGATGAACAAAGCATTTTGTAATAGTTTGCAACTGGTTTATAATAAGAAAATTATTTCATTATAAGTGGTTGTTTCATTACTTATTAAGTATAAATCATGTACTTACAAACATATTTTTGATAGGCTTATTTACTATAAACAAACCATTTATAATTGTGTGAACAAATGCTTTACTGATGATAAATTATGTATGAACAAGAAATTACTAATGATGAACAAACCATTAACTAATAAGTAACAAAGGCTTAATAAATGATGAATTGTGTGTAGTTATTATAAAGTGTTACCCATTCAACATTTTCAGTTGACTTGTAGGGTCATTACTTTTCCCTGAGGCCCAGCATGTGTGTTTGTTTGTATGTGCATGAGTGTGTGTTATAGGAGTGTTGCCACTCAGTGCCCTCCACAAAGCATTTCTCTTTACAGAAAGCGTGAATGTCAGATACAATATTTTTATGAGGGTGGCAACCTTTGTCTCCAACCGACGCCTTGATTTGCCTGTAATGATAAACGTGAGGGCCGTCATAATTCTTCCCTTCCGTCTGATGAATGAACGTCTACGTCGCTCGTAATTCATCCATGGTGCCCTTGTGCCGGCTCTCCGCACTCCCTCCCCTGAGCATGGCATTGTATGCTAATATTCCCAGCTATATTTGGGCCGGGTCTGCGGCACACGAGAGATTTTAATCGTTGAGGACTGACCTCGTCTAGAGACGGAGTATGAGATTGCAGACTAAAATGCTGAGCAGACCAGGAGGTGATCTGCTTTCTGCCCACCAATCGTGGTAAAAAAACATATATGGCTGAAAGACGAGATCAATGAGAATGATCAATTCATCCATTTTAGCTGATGTGTGCTGTGTTTAGTAGCCATCACCTAATTTTGGCAGGTCTTATGCCTTGTTTCCTTCCTCTAGTGCAAAAAGCAGCTTATCTGGTGTTGTGTGTAATATGAGCAGCTCATGGCTACGGCCGCGCCACGTGGCGATAAGAGATTAATAATAAAGTAGTATTAATGGTAGAGCCGCCCGGCCTCCTGCACTAAGGGCACAGCAGGAGGAACCGCCGCACTTATCAGCATGTACTATTTTCCTAAGTCATCACCCTTTCCCCTCCTCCTCCTCCTTCACTCAGCCTCCCCTCTTCCTCGCTCTCCCCCGCCTCCTGTCTTCCAGGGGAGATAAGCGGGTGAGAAAGAGAGAGAGAGGGTGTTGGGGGTTGGTGGTGGAGGAGGAGGGAGTGAAGGGATGGGGAGAGGGGTTGCGGAGGGTACAAACTGGTGGGAGTCCTCCTGCCAGCCTGGCTGGCTTTTATTCAATTACAGGCGGCAGATTGTCGTCGGCTGCACGGCTGATAAGATAGACTGGGGCGTTTGGAAAGGCTTGTTAACAGCGATGCTGGAGTGTGTGGCTCGGTGGTGACTGCTCAACTGCCCAGTCCGAAGCCACAGCTCCACCTCACGACCACCCCTCCTCCACCCGCCCTTCCCACTATCGGTGCAGTGCCAGTGGGCCACCCAGCCCTTCCCTCTCCCTCCTCCACCCTGCCCTGGTGGTTCCTGCCCTCTCAGCCATGGGCTCTGCTCCCTCTCTCTCTCTCTCTCTCTCTCTCTCTCTCTCTCTCTCTTTCTCTCTCTCCCTCCCTCAGCCTCCTGGATTAGGACTGCTCAGCTCAACAAAACACGCCATAGGAGCAAACAGAGAAATGGGCAGAGATAGCAGCGAGAAGAAGAGATAGCTGCGACATGCCATAAACGCTCAATTAACTGGAGCAATGGACTCGGCGACGGCTCAAATGAGGCAGGACCCCGGTGTCCTCTCCGCGGTGAGGGGATGGTGTGCCTGATGCATTTATACACACACATTACAAGCGCCTCATACAAGAGGCCATAAGCCTTAACATGCGCCGTCATTTTTATAAATGGCCACATTATGACACGCTGGTGAGCGCGATGCTCGTGATCAGAGGTGTGTGTCCATTGAGCCACAGAGCTGAATTGCTCTCTCCTTCAGGGTGAATCTATAGAAAAGCAATGGCTGTCTGTACATTGTTTGCTAGATTGCTGATGATGTGTTTCTGGTTGTAGTGCGATTGAGGGTAGAATTTGTCCATGCTGGACATCACTTCGGTAAGATTCTGAGCAACTTCAGACAGACAGACTCAGACTAGTGTACTGCAGCCTGACCAGGCCCCAGCGCAGTTTCTGTTCAAAAAAGTCTGCAAGCCATCAGATGACGTTTTCTCCATTTTAAGGGAGGCTTATTAGGGATAATCTGAAAAAGAAGAGTGATCCCAATATCTTAAAATTAATTTCCTCACGCTGCAAGTATTAATAACAACAATCCCTCCAAAGACTCACTGTAGACTGTAGACTCACAATGAAAAGACAGCAAAATAGGATGGGCCCACACTGGGCTGTGTACAGACAGTGACTGTATGGTATGATATGTTTGTGAAGCCCAATTGTTTGGCTTAGTCCTACCATTAAGTTATTGGAAGAGCATACTGTAGAGCTTTTTATGTTGGCTAATTAAAGCTATTATGCATTATGCATTATGCATTATGCATGTATACTACAATGTGTTAAATGTTACCTGTACACTGCAGTAAGCAAAGCTCTCCCTTGCCTGTTCTACAAGTACTTAACGGAGTCTGTGCCTGTATTGCAGTTCATAAAGGCAAAGGCTACTAATACAAACGCAGCTGGAGTTCCTCTACAACTCTTTTGGTTGTTTTGACACATTGAACACCCATGAAACAGGAACGACAACACACCACCCTCAGCCTTACACACAGCTGCTGGACTTAATTCAATTTGTCATTTTGCAGACAAAGAACCGTAGGCTACCTTGTTTGGCATGAAGAAATTGGCTTTGGCTTCTTGACTTAAATGCATTCTGTTATCAGGGTCTTAAGCATGCTCCCATAATGTATGCTCACGATAAGCTCATGTCATGTCTGTCCTTTCTACGAAAATCCGGTCCAAGTCACAGCCATAATCTTCTGTTCAGAGGTCCTGACAAACCTCAAGGATCCTATGAACCACAAGCAAGAATTCAGGGAGGGAGTACACGGCCAAGACCAGTACACTGTATGATGCCTTCAATATGCCATGTAAACATTACACAGTAGGTCTACATGATATTTCCACACTCTCTCACTGCTTTGACAGACCATGACAGTCCCAATGCAGCCCATGTCTTGGGGCCTCCTCCCGACAGCCTCCAGTCTGTGGGCCTTTCTCAGCGAGGGGGCCGTCCATCTTTAAAGCAACAGCCCCAACGGCTCGTCTCTCTTGCACAAAATGACCATTTGGCTGCTGCCGCACGGTGCCCGTAATTCTAATCCTCAGCACCAATGAAAGAGCTTGTTATGTTGGCTAATTAAAACTGCAATCAAATTTCTCCCTTTCAACCAGCAGCAAAAGTGGGGCTTCTGTTCAATTCCATCACGCCTTGCCCTCCCTCCTCTCCGCCTGCCTTTCCCCTCGCTCTCTGTGGATACACAAACAAAAACCCCAGCGTTGGGGAGGAGGCAAGCTTGTGTAAATCCACGTGGTCGATTGATTGCGCCGGTACAGTTGGGGTTTTTGCAATTTGGTAAACAGTGGCGGCAGTACCTCTGTTTGCAATTGGGTGTGCGTAGGGAGGGCGAGCGGAGACAGGGATTAAAGAGCGTTTTTTTACCCGGCTCTTGCCGCCTTGCCACATGTCGCACACTTAATTCAGGGTGGTAATTAACTTCAGAAATCTCGTGGCGTTCACGGCAAAGTGTTCGCCTGGCTTTCTTGGCCAAGAACGAAATGGCACCGACACATCTGTGGTGTTTACAGCCACAGACCCGCCTGTTTATCTCTTCCCTGCGGGGGGAGAGAGAGAGAGAGGGAGATGGAGAGTGAAAGAGAGAGGGAGCAAAAGAGGAAGGACATGTTTAAAGCCCAGAGCTGGGATGCCAGTTAATATAATGCTCGCTGTACCTTTTTCTTGCTGTTGAACAGAGCACCTTATTAAGCACTGTGCCTAAGAGAGAAAGAGAGAGAGAGAGAGACAGAGAGAGACTAAGAGAGAAACAGGGACAGAGTAAGAGCATGTGCTCTTGCAGCAATCGATTGGGTTAGTTATTGTCTCTGATATAGTATCTTATCCACTGTCGGGGGAGTTGATTTTACAGTGTGGTAGAGCCAGCCACATTACACTGACCCTACAGAGCACACATTCACATGTAAGTTTTTCTTAACCTTTATACAGACACACACACACACACTTGAAGTGTTTTTTTTTGGTGAATTCATGCCCATACACATGTACAGCCTGTAAGCAGAGAAACCATGTCAGCTGAGGATGACCCAATTAGGGTGTCATGACTGCAATCGGTCTAATTTATGTTTCTATAATAGTCCATGACTGTCACAATTTGGAGTACAAGACATGGCTGCTGAGCTTGATCATCAGGCTAACTGCTCATCACTGCTCTGGGCTCCAGCCTGTCCAGTGTTTCAGTGCTCAGAATCCTCCATAGTAATGTAGAATTCTGGGGTATTCTCACTGTATTCCGATGTGTTCATATGTTACATCTGTGTGTAGTATACAACGGGGAGAGGTTCATATTACTGTACATAACTGTGCCTTAGGCCTGTGTACCAGCAGGAAGGTCATACAGCCCGATGTTTAGGAACATCCGAGGAACATCAGTGATAACATGGGCCGAGGGAGACAGCATGTCTGCCTATTCGAGCTAGTATCTCCATCTGGCCAGGGCCGGGTTTTGTACACTGGTTGTCACCTGCCACGTTGGCATGATTGACGTTTGTATGTTTTAGTATAACAGGTTTTGTCTTAGGTTTTGACACGGAGACGGATCGAGGAAGCGACCCGAGGAGCATCTTCTGTCGGAAGGCTCAGCAGCCGCTTCTAATAACAACCACAACTGTTAGACTCTGCACAGTTTTACTGTTTGAGACTTAGCCTGTGTTCTGTTATTCATTGTTGTACCATCTACAATAAATCATCATCTAATCGCCGATCCTGATCCCGCCGTCAAGCTTTATTGACCATCTTCAATACAGACATTAGAACTAAAACACAACGCAACAACCAGAGAATCCAACAGTAACAGTCACGGGGACTGAGGGTGTGGTATGGTCAGTTTTCTCCTCTGTGGTCTCTCTCTTTCTCTCTCACTCTCTCTATCTCTTCCTCTCTCTCTCTCTCCTTCATTGTTGCTCTTCCCCTCCTTCTCTCCATCTGCACATCTAAAGTGCGTCCCACTCTCACTCCCTCGCTCCTTCCCTCCCTGATATTATCTTCAATTCAATTTTCAAGCAATTACAGTCCATTTCAAAGGTCTGGCTTCACAATGCGTATGTGTGTGTAGGGGTGGTTGTGGGTTTGTGATTGGTGTGTGTATGTTTGGATAAATGACTCTGGTTCCTGCATGAAAATTAGCTTTTATAATTTGTGTGTGTATGTGTGTGTGTGTGTGTCTGTGTGGCATGAGTGAGAGAGAGAGAATGAGAAAATGGAGGGGGAGAGAAAGAGAAAGGGTTTCGTACATTTTGAAGGTCTTATATTGTGCTTGTCAGTAGGAACATTCTCTTTATGTTTACTTAATGTTCCACCAGTAGCAGTCTGGTTATTTCTGGCCATGGCACCAGTTCTGTAACAAGTCACAGCCATTTCCAGACTTCAGACAGGCCAGATACGATCTGGCCTACCCCTGTCATTGAAGGAAATGCCAAGGAGAAATACACTCAGATAAATCCACGGAAATAAATTGGGATGTCAAACAAGTCCGCTAACAATATGCCACATTACAGAAAAAATAACCTCTAATGTTAATATGACACAGTGAAATATTGCTGGAGCGTTGTTAGATTGAGCCTGTCTTGTGTTATACCGAGGTCCATCGTCCATCGCTCTACAAAAGATGCATGATTACTTGAGAGCCAGTGATGACATTCTCCTCATCTCATCAGCGAGGGTTTTGAATTATTTTTTTACCAGATTTAACCCACCACAGAAATTCACCCTCTCCCTCTCTTTCTGTTTTCCCTTCGGTGTTAATGTACCCACAGAAATTCGTTGATGATTCTTCTATGGTCTCTTTCCTGATAGAAGGCACACGTTGAGAAAAAGGGGCCTAGTAGGCCTAGTTGTAATGCTGAAATCACATCACACACCTTTGAGATAAATCTGCTGAATGTCTGAATGTAGAAAGTGTTTCCAACCCTAGCAGTGTAATGGGTGTAGACTTTGTGTTAACTTTGAAATGATTCTAACCAAACCAATCACATTGATCAGGGATAGCTAACATTACTGCCTACTTTGCCTAACCTTTTCAAACTGACAATAAACTATCAGCTGTCAATAAACAATGTATTTACCTTTGCTGTATACTGCCCTACAAAACAAAAAGGCAGTAGCCTAACTGAGTTATTATAATTTTCATGACATTCAAGGCATCCTTTGTTATGTGACAAAACATCTTACCTCAAATGTGTGTCGTTTTGGAGAAAAATGGTAGTCGTTTGTACAGTAACTGCAAAAAGCTCTAGTGAAACAAAGCAAGAGTAGGCTACATCCATTACTGTATTCTTGTTATGTTTTACCCAGAGCCATATATACCTTTATATGGCTCTGGTTTTACCTAACAAAAAATAACCGTGTTGCTGCATGGTGAACACACACAGCTGATTTTGCGGCATTTAACATTTAAGATTATAATACCCATGTTGTGCGAAAATGTCATCCAAATCCGTAGGCTACAGTACTTTTCGAGTCATCTTACTAACGAACATACAGAGACAGAAACAGCACCAAAAGATAACCTTTGGTCGAAGGTAAAACTTCTAAAGGCATCAGGCTATCCCATAACATCCAAGCAGCCAGCGTGATCTTATGTAAGGGATAACGGCCGCCGAGGTGTCCTGTTATACGGAATTAATGGACGAGGGCGAGGGGCAAAAAACTCCCCGACTCGGGCGGAGGCAACTCCGCTGCGCGTCGGGGAGTTTTTTGCCACTCGCAAAAAATGGTATTCCCTGCCTGTGAGCAATGTTGTGGAGGATGAGGAGTAATAACCAAATGAAATGTGGTGAAATGTGTGGTCTTATCGTCATGAGATCATCATCAAGAGTTTGAAAAGCCTTAAACACTTAGGCAAAATTATTTTGTTTTGCTCTGTTGAATTGGAGTTTAACTTGCTTATATTGCTCCAAAGAAAAGTTGTTTTGCAGTGCTTTAACATTAATGTGATTTGTAGGTATAGCAGACACACATTAATCTAATACTCACACATAATAATGTGGTCCTATATAATAGTTTTTGGAGAATCTGTAGTTACTGCCTTTTTCCTTGGTATGATGCCATGTTTTTGGTAAGTAATACAAAGCAAGAATACAGTAACTGCAAAATAGGGGTAAAATATCAAATGAAATATGAGGATTGATATGTACAAAGATATAAGATAATATAAAGTAACAAAACAGCCACATGTCCAATAATCTACCTACAACTATTCAGGCTGGATGACAGGATAACTTTAAAGTCATTTTTCTCAGTTCTGCACTCTGCGTAGTTACTGCCTTTTTGCTTTGTAGGGCAGTATAACTGTACACATTCTTCTGACTGCATTTTTTTGTTTGCAGGAGTTGCTACTACCATTTGCCACTGCCACTTTCCATTTAGAAACTAACAGCATCCCCTCTTGTCGCTGATTTGCTTGCCATCCTGGTGGCTGAGGAAAACGTAAGTGCATTGTGAGGAGCCAGACTAGTATCTCAGTGAAATGAAAATGTGTGCTAGGCAGGTGGGCCAGGCTACAATGTCACAGGTCCCCTTTACAGTTTTTTTCTGAATGCTAAGGTCCTATTTTTGCAACTAATGGATATCTTTGTGAAACGTTACATCACATAACCTTACACCAAACCAACATTATAAATGTCTTGCAAAAGCACACAACTCTTGCAAAAATCTTCAAACTCGTTTGGCGTTTTTGTGTTCAAACAGTTCATGCAAACATCATGTGAATACACATGATGTTTGAAAACTCAAAGCACCAACTACACACAGAGGGTATAAATGAAAACCCCTTGTGGCTTTTTTGTTTTTGTTCTGTGCAGGGCATATCAGTTTGCAAACATGCATAGCATACCCACAGGTGTTCAGGTGAATGTGTAGAGTATGGATGTTTATCTCAATACAAATAAGGGGGTTCAATAACAATAGCACAGTAGAAGAAAACAAAATCATTTCACCTAGAAAGAGAACAGAAACAAATATGCTAGATCTCACCTTTTCTAGGTCTGGCCAGGAGATTTTATCCACATCACCTGTAACGTTGCCTTATACTAGGCACCATGGAATCACCTAGTCCTTGCCCTTCCCTGACTTACAGCATTCATCTCTTGGCTCTTGTCTTTCTCCTGATCTTACTTCATCACCTCGCCATTCACCTCCCCTCCTTTTATTCGTACCCTGCTTATTACTCTCTGTCCAATATTGGCTAAGTATTTTATCAATGTTATCTAATGATACTAACTCATTTTTAATTTAATTTAATATAATCATTAATTTAGTAATACCTTGTAAATGGTTTATAAAGCATTTACAATATGTTTTGAAGTGACTTATAAACTACTTGTAAGTAATTTATTAATGTTATCTAATGATAGTAGAGTTAACTAACCATTTAGCAATACTTTGTAAATGGTGTGTTAACACACCTTATTATAAAGTGTTACCCAATATTATCCCACATTGTAATGCAGACTACTACTATTATTCACAATTGCTAAAACACATATCTTGAATCCTTACACCCATTTCTCAAAATTGCAAACACAAATTCTGAGCTCATTCTCAAACTGCTTTCACAAAACCTTTTCAGAAAGCAGTTTTGCCTGTGCTCAAAGCCAAACAATGTCTTCAGATCAAAAAATGGAAAACACAGTGTTCAGGGCATATAAAACAGATTTAATGAAAGGAGATTGTACTGGAAAAGAGAAAGGGCTATCTTGGCGATCTGAAACGCTTGGTCACCGGCGCAAAGCTTAAAGATGTTTTTGGGCGTGGCCAGCCCACATTCATCTTGATTTAGTCGGGCGCATTGTTCAAAAAGGTTGTACTAATTCTTTTAATTAACCAGAGGTGTGTTTTGGGGCGTGACATGCAATAAACCAATCAGACCTTCATTTCCCTTTAAAAGCCAGGTGCACTTGAACAATGGTGAATTGCTATTATAACGTTGAAGTTCCCTGGACGACAGGAAGAAACCGATATGCTTGTGTGTGAGGTGAAGGCCCGTGAGCACACTATTTACGGGGACGCGAGAACACCACCAAAAACTCCCTGAGGTGAAGCAGGCGTGGGAGGAGGTCGCGGCGAGCTTGTCCTCGTGGCATCACCAGAACAGCTGCACAATGCTGTAAACGGTGATGTCAGGAGACGGGGAAAGCAAAAGCTCACCATGAACCGAAAACAGCTTTTGGAGACGGGACGTCGGTCAGGAGGAGCACCCGTTTTTGGATCCCCAGCAGACGGCTTCAACATGCTGGAGAGGGAGAGGGTTGGGATCCGGCACAGTGTTCGGCGCCTCAACACCTGCCTCACCCGGCCTCTCGGGGGCATAGCGGACAATCTGGGGAGGCTTGCGAAGGCAGTTGAGCGCGTTGCTCCTGCTGCAACACCTCCTCCTTCTCCCTCCACTCGATCTCCTCCATTCACCAGGAGCACGCTGCTACCTGCTCCCCCTGGACCCTTCCGTACCTGGCTCCAACGAAATGCTCCCCGCCTGCGAACTCATTTGTTTTTTTTCCGCCATAGTTTTTCTATGGTCGTTGCAGTATATTTTCAAATTACTATAATTAATAAACAACCCAATACTTTGAGCTCCATGATTTCTTCAAACAATCATACTGTGAATCCAGAATCATATATACATGGTACTATTGTTTTGTTAATGAAATGTTCAGGGTTAAAAATAAATCAAACTTACCAGGCTACAGATGTGTCAGCTATTTTGCCAACTGATCCCTCTTCTCCTGTGCTGCTGCTGGTGCATTTGGGTTCATTGGTATCGGCACATACAATTCAGCATCACGTCTTCTAAAGTCCTGTAATGTTTCATCATCTACAGCCTATGCACTGTAAATGGAACAAAATCTTTTTAGCAAAGATTGTGCTACAGCAAGTGTAAAGTAGTGAATGTGCTTTCAGTTTGGCAAACTTGGAGAAAGAATTGGCTACAAGAGTCAAAAATTAATAAGCGTTTAGAAAAAAAAAACTATAACATCACAGAAGAAAATGGCCAGCTACCTGAACGCTCAGCTTTGCCCACTCATCTACAGACTGTCTCTTAGCAGACGCTTTCACTCAAACAGTTGAGTGGACATCATATGTGTTTTAGTTTAGTTCAAATAGTGTGACTCTATGTGTGTGCATGGGTGTGTGTGTGTATGTGTACTGTATGTGTATGTGTGTGTGTGTGTGTGTGTGTGTGTGTGTGTGTGTGTGTGTGTGTGTGTGTGTGTGTCACTTGTCTTCATGATATTGTTGAATCATTAACCTGGGGTTGCATCCCAGCAAAGGGGGCAAAGGCCACTGAGGCTCTCCCACACACAGAGCCAAAAGGCACACTATTATATTCAGTCTCACTGGATATTTCTTTCATAGGTGTGTGTGTGTGTGTGTCTGTGTGTGTGTGTGTGCACATTCTAATACTCCAGTGTGTCAACTTTAATGATTTTCCATTTCAATGTTTTCTGTTTGTGTGGCTTTATGCATGTGTGTGAGACAAACAGAGATGGTGTTTGTGTTGTGTGTATGTGTATGATTGGCATTGACAAAGAAACAAGGGAGAATTCTATGTTATTGATTTATAGCTGTTGTGCTGCAAACAAAAATGTCATGTTGGTTATAATGTTGATAACAATGGTGTCCAGACAACAGAAATGATTTGGACAGGGATGAGAAATGTAATGAAATTGCTTGTCAGCTCAGGCTGAAACCAAAAATTCCTGGCTTGACTTCAGAGAGGTTGAGGAGCTTCTCTAGGCAGCGTGAAAGCTCGGGCTCCTAATGGACAGCGCAGACCTAAAAATGGCTTCGTGTAATGAACGCGTAATGATGAGTCATTACTGGTAATTATGTGTAGGCAAGCAGCACTTTTACATTGCTGGCTGGGCTGCCATATTAAGGCTTTTTAGAGGAGCAGAATCCCTGACAAGAAAGCTGAATGTGTCTTTAACTCAGAGGCAGCCCTGCTACTGCTCCTGTGAATGGCTGTAAACAACTGGGGTAATTGGACACTAATGGACGCCTTGAAGTTAGTCTTTATCAGGAAAGCTTATCAAAACAGTTGATGCAGGCACAACTCAACCTCATAAATAGTGTTTTGTGAAAGAATACCTGTGTGTGTGTGTGTGTGTTTGTAATGCTTATAATGGAAATGTGTTTGTAAGGCTTTGCTAGTGGATTTGGATTTGTTTTTGAAATTCAGCTCATATATCTTGTCCATGAAAAGGATCCCCACCTGTTGAGAGTGGTTGTGGGGGTGTACAGTAAACAGAAAAGAGATTACTTGTTGGTAGTTATCAGCACCATGCTGAGGTTTGTCTCATGTAGTTTGCATCCTGCACTAGCAGTCAGCAGTGGAATGCAGTGGAGTGGAGAGGAGTGGAGGGTTGATCAGGGATAGTTTGAAACTATAATGAGTAAGTTCAGTCGGGTTTGGAGTTGATGAGTTTCTTTCAGAAGACCATTTTGTAAAGGAGGGAGTTGGGGGGGGGGTTGTCTAAGGGAATGTTATTCTGCGAGGGGGGGGGGGCAGGGGAGCTGGCACTGACAGGGTGGTGGTAGAGAGGCAAAGCAGCCATGAAATTGCGAGGGGATCAGATCTGTATCGGAGCAGCAGGAAGAGGCAGACGGACTGGTTGCCTTGGTCTGTGTGTGTGTGTGTGTGTGTGTGTGTGTGTGTCAGGGGGAGTGTGTGAACTAAGTTGGCTGGGTAGGGTGAAGAGAGAGTGGTGGATTAGGCTCCCACTCTGCAGCAAGGAACAGCTAAGAACCAATTTTATTCTCTGCTAACCCAATCAATGGCACGGCCCTCGGCCCTATTAGAGCCAGAGGAGGACACATCTGAAAGAAACTTATAAAGACTTTCATGTGGTCATCCAAGCAGAGAGGGAGAGAGAGACAGAAAGAGAGAGAGAGAAGGGTAAGGTATAAGAAGGGGGTAAAAAGGAAGAGAGTATAGAAAGTGAGAGAAAAAGAGAGAGAAAATGTAAAACTGTAAAAAAGTTATAAATGTCTTCAAGGCACACCACTGAGCAGTATGGGACTTAACAGTCAAAATGAAGTCACCCACAGTTCATGTTTCCCAGAAGACATCTGGGAGCTTCCAACCCAGTAGAACCCTGCAGCTTGACCCCATACTGGTTATGGCTGCAGGGTCTTAACTGCTGTCTATGCAGTTTGTGGCTTTTAGATTCAGAAACGCACTCAAGCTGTCGCGTATGCATACACAGAGTCTCATCAGAATGCTCCACCGCCGCCTGCCTCTGTAGAGGGCCAGAATTGGCTGTCAATCTCTAATTGATAAACTCGGCGTCTCCTTCTCTCGCCTTCTTCTTCTCGCTCCTCTTTGCTCTCTTTGTCTTTCCTTCGTTCCCTCGCTCCCCCCTTTCTCTCTGTAGTGGGGCTGATCAATAGCTAGAGAGTCTGGGGATGGGAGTCATCCAGATTCATCAGCTAATATCCTGTGTGATGGGCGCTCCGCCGCACCCGAGACGACAAGCACTCTCAGAGCTCATTACCGCACTGTTTACACATTTACATTCCGCCGTTACCACGGACACATGCTGCCTGTAGAAGAATGATGAGAGGTGGGGGTGAGGGTTGGGGTGAAGGGGAAAAGACAGTTGGATCTTTACGAGTCCCCTTTAAAAGTACAGGCTGAAGGACAAACGTGTCTGCTAGTGTATCCTCTATCCAGGTTGCAATCTTTCCTCCAATACTGCACACCATTTGTGAACTTGCCTTCCAGACTTTTAAACATGTGTTGTTCATCCTCAGGGCGGCCATTCTCAGGGTCTCTCTGAAAGCCTTGCTTCTCCCTGGCTCAGTCATATAACAGTAAACAGATTGGAGAGAAATCTGTGCAGTTGAAAACGATCACAGGGTAATGGCTCAGATGTTTACTTATCCGTAGTTCATTGGGAGGTTCTTTGTATAAGGATTAAAGTGTGTTTGTTTTTGCATATTGTCTATGTACTGTACACGTGTGTGTGTGTGTGTGTGTGTGTGTGTGTGTGTGTGTGTGTTTGTTTGTATGAGAGAAAGAGAGCGAGAGAGAGAAAGAGAGAGAGAGAGAGAATGTATATGGTATTTGTTCACGTTTTTCTTAGAGTCGGTATCTGAGCGACAATGCTCAGTAGGCTAATTCCTCAATATTGTCTCTTGTGTGTCTCACACAGTAAACAATATCCCCTCTTTAGATAACGCCTTTATCTGAGCATCTTGCTGGAGATTTAAAATGGCTGCAGCATGACACTTCTCTGCCTTGCTGTAATTATTTCCTTTCCTGTGGCAAACTTGCATTTGCCCTCCATCGTTATCGAGTCGTCCAATCAGAACCGGGCGATTTGGATGTTGCGGAGGTTGTGGTTGATTGGGTTTGCTCGCCAATCAGAGAGACTCAGTTTAAACAATCCCTTTGCTGGCTTGTTGCATGTGAAACCTATGCTCCCCCCTGCGCGCTTATCTCATGCGCATCAAAGGGTGTCAAATCCCGGCTTTAAGTCCCAATGCGACATGTGCATGAGGAGAGGTTGGGAGGAAGAGGATTGAGCCGTATTGTTGGAGATGTCATTTTGCTTGTGCACACAGATGGGAAGTGACTGTGAGCATTTGCGTATGTCTTAGTGTGTATGAATGTGTGTGTTTGTGTGTGTGTGTCTATGTGTGTGTGTGAAAGAGAAATAAAGGGAGGTAGTTACATTGTGGCCCCATACACAATTATGCATACCCTATTCAAGCACAAAAGCACTCAAATACAATAACGTTCCAGGGCTGTGTTTGTTTGTCTTCCCCTACTGATGGCGTTCCATCTACTGCTCTCCCAGAAGTGGGCTGCCTGGCTGTGTATGTGTGGAGAGCTGCTGGTTGCTGTCGGTCTCCGCTCATATAGTGTGTTTGCAGTGTGTGCACATGTGTGACTATGTATGAGCCATACGCCCATGAGTATAGATACATTGCCACTGGTGGTGTCAAACTGGCTGGCAGGCCAGTGTGTGTGTGTGTGTGTGTGTGTGTGTGTGTGTGTGTGTGTGACTAAATAGAATCAAAAGGAACAGGTATTCATCCATGATTTTGGATGAATTGGCTACTGTTTTGTGTGCATGTGTGTGTATGTGTGTGCATGTGTGTGTGTGTGTGTGTGTGTGTGTGTGTGTGTGTGTGTGTGTGAGCTTGTATGTGTGTGTCTCTGAGCGTGTGCACACACGTCTTTGTGTGTGTGTGTATGTGTGTGTATGTGTGTGTGTGTGTGTGTGTGTGGGCGCGTGTTCGCGTGTTCGCGTGTTCCAGCACATTTGCTGAAGCTCCATTAAGCAGTGCCTCTGTGTACCCCTACAGCGGTGGCTCAGCAGCCCTCCTGCTCTCCACCACACCCACAGCAGAACTGCCCCAGCAGTGTGTGCAGAGCAGCAGGTATTTACATTCCCAGCCCCACCTGCGGCCCTCTCCACAGAGGTGCACACTCTCTCACATCTGCTGGGTGCAATCTTCCAACTAACAGTAGGGGGCACTCTTTACACTACTGAGCTCCGATCTAAATAGCACCAGAAACGAATGAAGATTATTTTTACACATAGATAGAATGAGGGTGTGTGGCTGTGCTTGTGTTTGCATGTGTGTGTGTTTGTGTATGTATAAAAGAGAGTTGGAGAGAGAGAGAAAGCAGAAGAGAAAGAGAGACTTGTGTGTTGGGGATGAATCTTTGCTCCTCAGAATCCTACCATGTATTCCTTATATCATTCATATCAGTGCCAAGAAGCTGAAATCCAGTGGCCTGTGGCTTTATTCGCTGGGATGAGGAAGTCAGTCATCTTCTCGAGCTGGCTTCAGCAGTGCTAAAAACAGGTCAAATAAGGATGCAGTGGCACATCCTGATGTAATAGATGAAGTTTGCTCCCTTTGTTGAGTGAATGGTTCACAGACAAAAGCCGAATGTCAAGTCATCAAGTGACAGCAGCGATGTGTATTGACAGCTGTCGATGGCCATTTCTACCTGTCACAACAGAAGCCTCAGCAACTGCCCAGAGGAAATCAATAAAGAGAAAATCAAGGCATAAAGGAAATGAGAACTGGTACATACTTGTCTGTTAAGAATAAATCATCACAGGAGATATATTGTATTACATCACATTATATTATATTATATTATATTATATTATATTATAACCAAAATCAGTATTGCACAGAACACACAGTAGAGGTAACACAAACAGTAAATTCATCTACTCTTTTTCATTCTCTCTTCCCTCTCTGCACACACACACACACACACACACACACACACACACACACACACACACACACACACACACACACTAGTGTGCACATGGTGTGGCTAATGTGACCAGTTCAGGCACTATGTGCATGTGTGCCTCTCTCTCCTCTGGGAGAGCTGGGAAGCATCTGCTGGCTGGGCCGCTCGCTCCCCAAAGCAGAGAGAAAAGGGGGGGGGGGCAGAGAAAGTAGAGTTGAGTTGGGAGAAGAGACAGAGGCAGGATAGTGAGACTGACTGTACACGGTTATTATGTGGTAGATGAGGTCTGGGAAATCGTTCACGTTATTACATTATTACTATTTTTTATTTCACTAATTTATCGATGTTTGTGTTTTGGTTTCCCGCCTGTGGGTTTCAATTTGCGCGTCTGATTGCATCTTTACATCAAAGACCTGTTTGGATTTTCACAAGGACAAAATGAGTGCAAAGCAGAAGGCGCACACTGACTCTCACTTGTCCAGATGTAACCGTGTTTGACAGTGACCTGCATAATATGAATGCTTAGAGCTCCTATCTGGACAGGCTTTAACTGTCTGTATGTTATCATGACTTTTAATGAGCTTAGCATTCCTCAGATTTCTGAGTCCTCTGATAGATACTTTACCCACAGACCTAATTGAGGATTATATGTGTATGAGTATGTGTGTGTGTGTGTGTGTGTGGGTGTGTGTGTGTGTGTGTGTGTGTGTGTGTGTGTGTGTGTTTAGGAGCAGACAACATTATTTATCAACAGAGCTGCAATCAGTTGGCTTCTCTCTGTTTCTGTTGACTTGAGTTTTTTTCAGTGCCCTTAAAAGTGGTGTGTGTGTGTGTGTGTGTGTGTATGTGTGTGTGTGTGTGTGTGTGTGTGTGTGTGTGTGTGTGTGTGAAAGAGAGAAGAGAGTGGGTCTGGGGCTTACACATACATCATCGGCTGGATGCAGCCTCAGCTGTTTCCTCTGTGAGATAGCGTCCCATAATTTCCCCTCTGTGCCATAAAGTGAGCAAGCTCATAGACGGGTGAGTGAATCTTGCTGTTATTTAGCACTCTGTCATGTTGTGTTTTTAACACCGTTCTCTACGTCTTCTTTGTTGACAGAGACAACGGGGCAAATCCTATAAAAAAAAAAAACAATTGGGATTCTGATACAGCACAAAAACTGAACGTTGAATCAAAACGATCAAACAATCAAAACGTATAAAAAGTGCTCAAACATGAATGGATCATGGCAGCATCAGTATTCTGGTAATCAGCATGTCCAATTCTCAGATGAACTCTGAAGGGCAGAGCTGGTAGGCATAGCGTGTGACTGAGGTGTGCCCTGATGTATCAGAGAGTAGCCAGGCCCTATTGACGAGGCAGCCATCCTGGGAGACGAAGAGCCAGTCAAGGATGAACCCCGATGATCTTTGACTCAGTGGACTTGAATGGCTTCCTGCCGGATTGGATGCTCCCCCGGTGAATGAGGAGTGAAGGACAAATTAGAAGACTATCAAAGGACACAAATCAACAAGAATAAGATGCAACTAAAATGCAAATGCAAGAGAAGGGCAAGTTGTGTATGTGTGTGGTGAGCAAATCAAGTGTCGTTTTTCTTCTCAAATGAATTTATAGAGGAAATGTATTCTGAACTTCACTTTTTTGGCAGTAGTAAAACATAATTTATTCAGCATCATTACTCTAGCTTATTGAAATCCTAAAAAGTTTCTATGTGTGACTACGCAGCCATGATGCATTAACAATCCCACAAATCTATCTAAATGTTTTTTTGTTGTTGTTTTTAAATCCCTGTACTCATCTTTATAAATCCAACTTACTGTCTATGAAATCATGTTCGGTCTTGGAAGGTCTTTTGGATGCAGTATGCAAATGTCAGAAACTTGGTCTTTGATGTGATGTTTTTCATGTCCTCTCAGGTTATATGAAGGAGAAAGAACGAGAGTCTCCAAGTGTTAAGCCTCATCACCAAGCCACATTTTCTGAGCCACTTGAGCGCTCACTCTTTTTTAAGTCGAGTAATTGCTCTTGTGTGTGTATGTGTGTGGCTGTGTGTGCACACGCATGGGTGTGTGTATGTTCGAGTGAATAGTGTGTCAGTAGCCCCAGGAGCTGATTAGAAAAATGGTTGGCACATCATAAGACATTTTCAAACCCAACTATGCAATGAGAAAAACTAGAAAATCAAAACTAAATCAGAGAAATAAATGAATGTATTATTACATTGTATTTCTATAGCACTGAAACTTGCAAATACAAAACATTTTCAGACTTTGGGAACATGAATAGCAACCACCATTCAACTAAGATAATTCTAGAACTCTGTTATCGATCACATGAAAAAAAAAACAGCCCCCACTGATAGAGGTAGCCCATCAAGGGGGTAGCCCATCCTAGAAATGACAACCTTCCTTGTCTCCTCTTTACATTGTAGAATTTAATCTTTAAACAGATGTACTTCTGGCCCCTTTTATTTCCACCATTAGGGGTGTCATCAGCATTAGTGAAGGATTTCAGGTCCTTGGACAGTTACCTTCCCACACATGCTTTCACTTTCACAAATTGTAAGACGTCTAGGTCTGGTGAGCTCATACCACCTTTTTTATATACCATTATTACCAAAAATATTTCACATACAAAGCCCAGGTTAACAAAAAAAAACATAAACATTCCTTACAGTGGTAACCAATTATGCTGAATGACAACTGCCATACCATTGACGTGACATGCATTTACGTATGTATATACAACAATTGATCGTGTTACACGTCAGCTCTTGATTTAAAACTTACAACTGTGGAGGTGGATGTTGTGCATTACAGGCAGGCTACACCAGGCTACATGTAACTGAAGCGATCTATCTGCTGCAACAATTAGCTTCTGATATAATCAATGAACTGGCTACTACAGACGTAATAGTGGCGTGTACACTACCGTTCAAAAGTTTGGAGTCACTTAAAAATGTCTTTGTTTTCATCATTAATGTTGTAAATGACCGATGTAGAAAGAAATGGCTTATCTTAAATGCAATATCTGCATTGCCCATTATCAGCAACCATTCATCCAATGTTCCAAAGGCACATTCTGTTTACTAATCTGATATCATTTTAAAAGGCTAACTGAGAAAACATTGGAGTACCCTTTTGCTATTATGTAAGCACATAATGTAATCTGAAAACTGCTGCCCTGATTAAAAAAACAATGTAACTGATCTCAGCTGGTATTCTGTCTACGGTATAATGGAGTGGAATGGAAATTTCTAAGTGACCCCAAACTTTTGACCGGTAGTGTACTTTCCAACAAAAATTAGGCCAGTCTTCTAAAACAATTTTTACGCTCTGCGAATAGAGTGCTTTAATTGCACTCCCCGTGTAGCCTGGCTGCTAGTTCAACATTTCCTGAACATGGCTTGTTGGGTGCTTGCTTGTGGTCTTAATCATTCATCGCATCTTTATTTAATTCCACACATGGCTCCACACATCATTTCCCACCGGTCTGCTCTGAAGAATGATCCTACTTAACAAAACCAACACCCAAATAAACACCTCACTGTACAGTTACACACACATATTAATTACCCATTGGAGCCTAATAAATTACTATGTCAGAACCAAAAGGAAGTGTGTGTGCCTGCGTGAGAGGGAGCAAGATAATTAATCTCTTCAACATTTGATATGTTTTTTTTCCCATAACATTGTATAGATAATGGCATTTATATGTGTGTTTTATCATTTCTACAGTACTGTTTAGTCTGCTCTGGTTCAGGTATACCAGAGACGGTTGATAAAGCATATATAAAGCGTATAGGATCTTTGGGTATACCTTTCCTTTACTACAGACAGGTGCTGTCATGTGTGAGGTGGGACCTGAGCCACATCACTTCACACTGTCACTGTATTTAGTCACTTCTGCCTCTGTTTGCACACACACACTGTGGCCTTGATGGATGTCAATTTGTGCACACATGCAGTCTTTCACACGAAAACTCACACACACACACACACACACACACACAAACACACGCACACATTCACACGCACACTCACACACATACACACACACACTGACAGACACATGTCTGTATATCTACAAGTGTGTGTGAGTGTGTGATCTAGTGCAGTGTTTCCCAAAGTCTGGGTCGCGACCCACGGGTGGGTCGCAGGAGATTTTATTTGGGTCGCCAGCACAATTTATGTTGTGTTATAGGCCTAACTGATACCATTTGTCATTTGATACCAGGAAAGCTAACAGTTTTCTATTAGGATGTAGTTTGTTAACTACCACAGTCACGGTTTTGTCATAAAAGCTCATGAAACTGGCGCATGGAACTGGGGGACGAACGCATCGCAGAGGGGGAGCCAGAGCATGGATATCTACCTCTCAAAATGAAACCGTTCTGTGGGGCGCCTGCCATGACCTGTACCTCGCAGTTGCAAACTGCAAGGGACATGAATCCACCTATTTGCACGAACATTAACAGATACCAGCTCCTCAACTTTACCTATTAAAATCTAGTGACCGTGCTGTCAACTAAAGCAGACATCCATAGACCGGACATAAGGCCATTCAATTTGCATGTAGATAGTTTCGATTGTAGATGCAATCTTTAAAGTTAATAGCAACTCCTCACATTCTTATTTCTGATTTAAAATGCACAACAGTGCATTATATTAGGCTACAATTTAAATGGACATTTTACACACTATTCCTCTCGTTTTCTACCTCGCTAACTCCAAAGTAAAGGCGCATTCTTCCGGCTATATTGCGCAAAAGCCTCTTGTTCTGATATAACGACTATAGAATATAATATAATACAACAATTCAATATAACGACTTGAGTTATTTGCTGTTTACATCGGAATTGACGTCCACGGTGTTATGGACCCATTTGTCTGCAACGCAACGTAGCCTACAACATTTTTTTTTTTTAGAAATACAGGAACAGCTTATATGCTGACGAATGACGACATGCGAGAATTTCCCAAAACTCTCGGATGTGCATTAAAACGTATCTTTTCAGTAGTCATTTCCAACTTTTCACGCTGATGGTGCTCAAAATGCAACACAACCGTGTTCAAAGCAGGATCTATCTATCTAGATCCTATAGCAATGTATGGTTGGGGAAGGCATAGAAAAGTTGGAGAACCTGTGGCCTAAAACAATATTGGTGGTTGCATGGTAGATTTGAAGTGAAATGGGTCGCGATGGTCTGTCATTTTTAAAAAGTGGGTCCCCAGAAAAAAAGTTTGGGAAACACTGATCTAGTGTAAGTGTGAATGTGCATGCCCACACAATAAGCTCTAGCTTTGGTCTTATCTTTTAATTCCCTCATTAAGGCTTTATCAATGCTTTTATGCTGATTAAGATGCTCTTTAATGTGACGATAGGGCGGAGACCTGCAGCTGTGGCAGCTATGCCTTTCACTCTACTCCAGACAAGCACACACACACACACACACACACACATGCACACACACACAGTCACACTTCCCAGTTTGAACTAAACTAAAACACACATGATGTCCACTCAACTGTTTGAGTGAAAGCGTCTGCTAAGAGACAGCCTGTAAATGAGAGGGCAAAGCTGAGCTTTCAGGCAGCTGGGCATTTTTGTCACTCACATTTGTGTGTGTGTGTGTGTGTGTGTGTGTGTGTGTGTGTGTGTGTGTGTGTGTGTGTGTGTGTGTGTGTGCGTGTGCGTGTGCGTGTGCGTGTGCGTGTGCGTGTGCGTGTGCGTGTGCGTGTGCGTGTGCGTGTGCGTGTGCGTGTGCGTGTGCGTGTGCGTGTGCGTGTGTGTGTGTGTGTGTGTGTGTGCGTGCGTGCATGTGTGTGTGTGTGTGTGCATGCGCGCGCGTGTGTGTGTGCGCATGCTTGCGTTTGTGTGTGCATGTGTGTGTGTGTGCGTGCACATGAGCACTCACACCACTCAGACACCCTCAGCATGCTCCAGTACACCCATCATGGCCTGTGCCAAGTGTTCGGTGTGCGCCGGGCTGCCACACTGCCCTGCCAAAGTCCTCCACACAGCCCAGAGACTCTTAAGGGCTGCTCTGGGATTAGTTGTTTATGGCCACTCCTGTCAAGCAAGGGAGCATGCGTGTGTATTGATTTTTGGAGTCGGCAACAAAAATATACAGACCTGCACACACACAAATCCAAAAGGCAAACTTGTCTCTGCCGTGCAGACAGTGCCATGCACACAAATCAATTACACCAGTCAATGTAGTTCTCATGTCCTGCAGGTTGAGACACATATGATACTATTGACCACTGCATGGCGCCCTCATGCTCCATGAGCATGTATGGATTCATAATGCATAGACTAGTCTACGCTCCACGCACACATTTCAATAGCACAGAAGGGTTTTTATGATGTATATTTAAGTCTATATATGAAGAGTTCAGATGCAAAAGCCTCTAAACGGCAAAAATGAGATAACAATGGTGAGTGAATGCTCTCCACAAATGGTATACGTTAATCAAATAATGTCGCTTCAAAACCCTCAGGACCCTGATAAAACAAATGGTCATTTAAAAGTAAATTGGTCAGATGCATTTAGAGGGTTTTGCATATGAACTTTTCATATCATTCTGAACAGGATAGATATACTGAGGTAAATAGGTAAGGCGTGTGAAGGCAGTGCTCAAGTTTCTCAGACATTTATCACTTTCTCTAGGGGGTTGTCACAGCTCCTCTTAGTTTTCTTTCCACTATTTCCTCTCCCTGTCCTTTCCATTCTCTCTCCTTCCCTTCATCCCGATCTCTCTAGTTCCTCCTTTTCCCTTCCCCATCCCTCTTCTTCCCTTTCCTTCCCTCCTCCTGCATAACCAGCCATGATCCATGCATGAGGGAGGATTTCCTGAAGACCAAGGAGCCCATTACCCAGGGGTCATTAGGCCCCAAGTAGAGCATGTCAAGCCTGTGACTTTATTTTCACACTGGCAGACGTGTGTATGTGCCTGTGCGTGAGTGTGTATGTGTAATTGTATGTGCATGTGTGTCTGTGTATGTATGTATGTGTGTGTGTGTGTTCATGTGTGTGACAGACAGAAAGACAGGGAGAGATTAATCATATGTACTCTATGTGCTTGGTGAGCAACGTAAATCAAATGTTTTATGCAAAACCAGAGACTCACAGAGTCCTCATCTTCTCTTTTACCCCACAGTCTCACAGAGGCTCAGCATACACACCTGCAGAGAGCATATACACCTGCACACCTGAGAGCTCATTAGGACAGGAGCATCCAGTAACCAAAATAACCAAAGCTACTGTACCTTATGAACTCTACTAATCGCCTCTTGCAAATTTGAGGACAGATCATCTATGTGTAGGTTTACTGTATACGTATGTGAATATGTGCAAGTGTATTTGTCACTGTGAATTAGTATTCATTTGTGGGACTTACATGTGTGTGTGATTTTATGGGTTTCTATATGAATCGAAGGATTTCTGGCAGACTGGCCCATTAAATGTTGAATTGGTATACCTCCTTACCGGCTCATGACAAAAGAGAGAAAGAGAGAGAGAGAGTGTTTGTGTGTGTGTAAGGGACTTAAATAATATATATAATGTATACAATATAAAATATAATGTATACAATATATGTATATTAATGTGCCCATGTGTGTGGGTCAGTGTTTGTGTGTGTGTCTGTGTATGCGTGTGTGAGTATATGAGTGTATGTATGTGTGTGTGTGTCAGAGGGAAGGGGGGAGTGACTCATTATAAGCATGAGATGCTCTGACATTTGAGCATGAAATCCCCAGCATGCCTTTGGGCATGTAGGAACAGGAGCATTTTGTATTTTACTGTGCTGAGGTAAACAGGGAATCAAGATGTACATGACTAAATGAGCATACTGACAGTCCCTTTCAATGATTTTTGTCTGTGACAGGAGCTACATACATGTTATGTATATGATGCATGTAAATGGGTGAACCCATAGCTACAATGGCTATAATGACCTCTTAAGTAGACATGACTGTGACGGTACTGATATCAGAATAGCGTTAAGTGCTAAGAGTCTTTTATGTCAATGTGTACACTTGTTGTGCGACACTGCCTCTAGTGGTCAGGAGGACTGACTGCAGAGCTGCAAAGACAATTCAGTGTCCTTGATGGACCAGGAATGTAAAATATGACATTGGGATTTAATGTCTTAGCCTAGTGACATAGAGTATATATATTCTGTGTGCTTGCAAGATAACAAATTGTTGCTGAAGTGTGCCTATGCATATGTGTGCATGTTGATATGAAAGTATATGAATGTATGCCACTATATGAGTGTGATTCAATTCAGTGTGATTTTACAGATTACATACGATTGTTTGATTCTGGCTATGCAGCCCACCTCAGCGTGGGTCACAGAGACGGGAGGGGACCCAGATGGTTGAGGAACGATAAGGAATGTGTGTGTGGGGAAAGGGTGGTGTGAGGTCAGATAAGACGAATATATGTGTGTGTGTTTGTCTCTCTCTCTCTCCCTGTATGTGTGTGTATGGAATAGCCTTTGGGCATGTGTACATGTGAGAGTAAAGGTGTGTGCTTGCATCTCACTGTGGAGCTGAGGCAGAGCAAGTATGATTAATTCCTGGCTCTATGTCCTGCTTGGCCTCTGTGTTTGTGTGTGTGTGTGTGTGTTAGTGTGTGTGTGTGTGTGTGTGTGTGTGTGTGTGTGTGTGTGTGTGTGTGTGTATGGGAATGTATTTAAGGGAGACTAGGTCCCTTCAGTAGCCCCTTTACTTAGTGCATGCCTGTGTGTTTATCAGCATGCATAATATATTTGCACTTAAGTATGTGTGTGTGTGTGTGTGTGTTTGTGTGTATGGGAATGTGTTTAAGGGAGACTAGCCCCCTTCAGTAGCCCTTGGAGGAAACCAAATATAGCAGCCAGCTTCTCTCATCTGTGTCCCTGCTCTCCTCCGATCAATACCAGATTGGCAGGTGCATGTCCTTAACAGGCACCTTGTCGGTCCAATGGAAGGCATCTGAGGGCCAGCCAAGCTCCCTCCCACTGCTCTGTCAGGCCATCAGAGGATCAATGAGGCCTGAAGTCGATTGATCGGTGTGTTTCCACCAAGGAGCTCTGGCAGAGCTGTGCTAATCGATCAGACCAGAGAGGGGGATAGAGGGATAGAGAGAGAGAGAGAGAGAGACAGAAAGGATTCTCCTTCAGAGATCTATGACTTGGAGAGAGCTGCTGTCGGTCAGCTGCCCCCTCCTTCTCTCTGTCTCTCTCTCTGTTTCTCTCCTTTTGCCAACCTCCTCTATACTGTCTCAATCCAATACTTCAGTCCATCAACGGGGCCGCTACAATTACTGCACTACCGGACTGAATTGCGGCCAGGGCTCTGCGGTCTCCCTGTCTGGGCCTGAGCACCAGGGAGGCATCCGTCTGACACGAGGCCGAGAGCTTGGGAGCCTGAGAGTAGTTAACATCTTTGTTCATCGATTTCAAACGGACTCTTCATAGCTAATGAAGAAAACTAATGAAGCGGATTGGAATCTACAACAGTGATTAACATTAGCATAAAGCGTGGCCCTTAGGCCAGTTGATTTTTCATGGTAAGCAATGCTGTGGCTAGTTAGATATTATTGATTATACTTGTTACCAAAGGAATCAAAATGAAACCTGCCAAGGTTTGGGTGTATGTGTAAAAACAGGATGTTTAAAAGAAAAAAAAGAAAAACATCTAAAATGACGTAAAGTGTTGTTGTATCAATCAATAACATGCAAAGTGCTTATAAAAGATTGTTTGAAAATCTAAATACACACACACACATTTATCTATAGACTAGTGAACTTTTTCACAGGACCGTATAAATTACTCTTCACACCAACGCCTCACATACCACCACAGCTGATGGATACAATGTCACACATTGTCCATCACAGCAACCTTTGCACCCACGTGTCAACAAGCATTTCTCCTCACAGGGATGTTGGCAGCCTGTGCTGTACTGTATGTATGTGAACATATGTGGATGAAAGTGGGGTTGTCAGTGTGAGAAGACTATGACTGTTTTCTTCCATAAAGTGGCAAGCGCCTTAATCATACCTAAAGATAATAATTGGCTAAATGGCTAATTATCAATACCTTACATATCATCTCTTCCAGAAACCTCTGCATCAACATGCACACTGGCAGCAATCATGGTGACAGATAATTATGTCTAATCATACATGATTACAGCAGAATCTGACTGGCAAACACATGTCACTCTTACAGAGGGACTCTTCACCAAAACACAGGCACTCGTAGGCTGGACTCCTTCAAATCTAGAGACACATGTCCACACACAGTCACACTGTCTTGCACACTCTCATACTCTCTTAAAGAATGAAACATCAATATATATTGTAATATTTTTTTAGATATAATATAATTTTACAGGCTACTGAAGGACTAACATCTGGCCTCAGGAATGAGCAAAGCGTCAACACACAAGAGAAGGTGCTTCATTTTATTAGTAGCACAATCAATGATTGGGCAGATGTAGCTAATCAAATGAAGAGCAGCCACCTTAGGCTGGTTAATCAAATCCTGATTAAACTGCTAATTAACCCTGTCCGGTTCAAGTGATGAGCGCAGGCCTTCGCTTCGCTCTCTCTCACTAGCGCCTCACCTTCTTAACAAACACTGTGTAACTTATGAAGACTACAGGACAGCTGCCAGGGATGGTTATAACTGCTCATCAACCTTCATAATAAATAACTTTCCAATGTTATGAAGCTCTCCTCCATTACTGGCCTGCTCGTCCTGACCACCGTGTTCTGCTGCTAACTAGGTAGCTCTGTAATTATGGGCAGGCCTGTTGGCAGATTGAGGTCATTCATTATGATGTAAGCTCACTTCTCGGGAGTGATTGTGACAGATGTCATGTTCTGAGGTAAGGCTGAGCTTTGGTTGAGCAACTTCTGGCTCGAGCAAATTGCTTCTGTGGTGGAGGTTTAAGCTGTGAAACGTCAAGCACACTTACTGAGGGTCCTACTGACAGTGATATTTTATTTCAAAACAAATGGCTACCTTTGTAACTTGATTCTAGATCTGCATCCATTTAATGCATGTATTGACTAGTTATCAACTATTGGATTAATTGCCAAGTATTCTGTAAATCAATCAATCGGTCTAAGTAATTTGTTATGGGGAAAAAATAGTAAAACTTGTCTGGGTCCCAGCCTCTTAAATTTGAATATTTTCTTTATTCCTGTATCACAGTAAAGGGAACGCTTTTGGGATATGGACAAAACAAGACATTTGAGGATGTCATCTTGGACTTGGGAAACACTGATAAATGTTGATTAATTGAGAAAATAATTAATTTACAAGAAAAAAATAATCGTTAGTTGCAACCCTACTGCTGCCCTCTGAAATAGCCTCTGGTAGTTGTCCATGAGTTGTTTGTTGGTATCCACAACTGTTTTTTTTTTTAAGAAAGGTGCAAAAAGACATAAGGAGAGGAAATATGGAGAGGGACAAGAATATTTAAAAACAACCAAACACATAACAACAGCTGCAGAGAAACAAAATGCTGTGGAATTTGTATCCTACTGACCTAAATAAAACAGAACTGAGTTTCTCAACAGAAAAACACAGAGCTGAGCTGATGACAGATGCCTGCAACCTTGGTGTGGTGTTAAGTGTGTGTGTGTGTGTGTGTGCGCGTGTGTGTGTGATATGTGTAAGCGTAGGACAGGACCTGCACATCTCCTGCTGATCAATAGCCAAGGGCACCTGAATACACGGATGAGCAAGAACAATGACTGCCTGAGATAACGTCAATGTGGGACATCCTGAGCTGTGTGTGTGTGTGTGTGTGTGTGTGTGTGTGTGTGTGTGTGTGTGTGTGTGTGTGTTTGAGGGAGAAAGACAGAAAGGGCGAGAAGGAGAGTATGGTTATTGTGTGTGTGTTTGAGAGAGAAAGAGAGAGATAGTGAGTATGATTCGTGTGTGTGTGTGTGTGTGTGTGTGTGTGTGTGTGATGTGACAATTATATCTGTAATGGACCCTCAGATGAGGAGGATGAAGAACGCTGAGTGTCAATAAGCTGCCGATGGGACATTAACAGGGGGAGGGCACGACATGTCTGTAAAACACAACCTGATTGGTAGCTACTCAAGTCCTACCACTAACTGTCTCTTTAATTCCAACACAGAATCATCAGAAGACACTGATCTAATCAACCACTGGCCAAATCATAGACTGTAGCTTGAAGTGCAGTAATATGATATTATTAAGATGTCATCTCAGTAGCAATTAGGAAACTGGATGCAAATAAGCATAATCAGATGAAGGTGTTGCTGGCATCAAATTGTAAATTAACATATCTTTCCAAAAAACAATACAACTTCTCTCCTTCATCAGTTGACATGTTGTCTTTGTCTTTTTCAATTTCACTATGGTTAACATGATTTGCAAATCATAGCATTCTGTTTTTATTCAAATGTTTAAAATGAAAATGTTTACTGGTAGATTTATTTTTTATTTGAGTCGAAATGTGTGTAAAAAATGTGTGTGTAAATTATACAAAAACACTGTTTCTGACAGTAGACTCAGTGGTTAATGCTTATTTTCACAAAGAATGCACACTGCTACAGCATCATCCACCATATTCATATCTTCCTAAAATTAATTTATTTAAGCCTTGATGTTGGCACCAGATGCATTTTGTACAATGGACGTTTGTGGTGATTATTAAAGTGATGTCATATATTGTTCATATTTCCAAAGATAGATGAACAAATCCGTAATTGTGTTCAATATGAGAACGTATCGTTAATTGCAAACTTAATAGAAGTTTTCTTGCTCTCCACTATTGAGGCCAATATGGACATCACGGTTACCGGGGGGCTACGGGACAGCGGGGGAATGGCCTAACGCGCGCCCCCGCCTGTCGCGGACGAATATTAGAATATGTCGTTTTCGTGCAGTCTGTTTGTTACATGGTAGAGCGAGAGAGAAAAGGAGAGCGAGAGAGCGAGCGAGCAAATAAGGCACAGCAGCAGCACCAGTGGCGGCAGCAGCGTCAGTGCATCTGTGTGTCTTCGTATCGACTTGTCTCTGGCTGCCAATCGTCAGTCAATCGGTTTGGGCTTGAGATTTCACAGCACCTGATCTTCAGGAGCATTTGCTATCCGCCGTCACCGACAGACATTCGGCTTCAACCCTCCGTTTTCCCCTAAGAGAGTACAAACGCCGCTCCGTCACATTTATATATCAGTTTCTTGCATTTTTAATGGAAAATGGCGCTCTGCCCTCAGTCATCCGGAATGTTTTGCCTGTTCGCTATCCAAACTATCCTGATCATCTGCGTGTCCACGCCAGGGACAGCGGCTCTCAAATTCCCCCAGCATTACACGTAAGTACCGGCTGAAAGCAGACTCAAAACGGGAGCGCAAAATTGGGACAGGTGGCCTGACCGTAATGTTTACTCAAAGTGCGATAGTGGCGCGATGCGCTCTCTATCTCAAACGCTTCCCGTCCTCTTTCTCTTCATGTCTCTTGTATGGTCAATGTTTCAGTCTGGTTACTATCTCACAAGGATGTTTTATGTTATCTTAATGGCTTGTGCAACATTTTACATCGTCGTGGTTCGTTCCGTGTGCACATCTCACATGCGGTCAGCCCTTATGATGAAGGGACGGCATGCTTCAAGGTTCACTTGAAGGGGCAACGTACAGGTGTTCAGCGCAACGGAAAGCACAGCGCTCAATAATTGATTAGGAGAGCCGTTATACTAGAATTAGAGATCGCTTCCATTCCGGACGTCACAGTGGATATATTTTGAGCCGCTTCCTGTTTGGTCGAGGATGAGCCATGGTCAAACAAGGTTCATGAATTCGTACGCCACACATAGAGAAGAGCAATTCGGTTTGAAATCTTAAGGGGAATAACGAACGCCGATAACGGGTTACCTGAGAACTATATAACAGTAGTCTGTTCCTTTGCGGACTTAATGCACATCTAAACAGAACAAACGATATTTACAACGAAAGATATGCTTGTGTATCGCAAATGTTACAGTCATTTTTCTGTTTCTGGTTTAGAAAAACGGTACATTTCTTTATTAATAAAATGCCAGTCCTGGTCCTGCCATGTTGACAGAGATGATATTGTCAGTTGCCCTTGGCTATGACCGTATGAGTACCGCGCTACTCAAAAGTAACAGGTATTCGATTTTGACAGTTGAACCACAAAACTTTTAAAACCAAGAGCATTTTTGGATAGCGCATTTCGCCATGCATGACCCCAATAATGTAGGCGCCTACTCATGTGCGCACTTGTGCCTGGAGGAGCCGACAAATGTTTTAAAACGCACGTGGTTTTACTAAGGCTTGTGAAATAACTTCACCCCACACTCTCAGTGTAAGAAATCGTACAGAGTTGAGCAGTCCAATATTTTATTGTTACAGTGGAGTTAAAATTACATGTCCAACGTCCATAAGATGTTAGTCTTTTTGAGTGGCTGAGGGTGTTGGCTGCGCGCCAGCTGCTCCGACCGCTCAGTCCCTGCCTCCGGGAACTGCTTCCGTCCCGCGTGCAGCCCACACACAGCAGCCCGCTTACTAGTCAGCCCTCCACAGGCTTACTCTCCCTCTCTTTACATAACAGTCCCATTATTATACGGCGGGGTTTATGCTACGACAAAGACAATAATACAGAACCTAAGAGAATAAACATGCCATTATATTAAGCACCAATATGATTCAGCGGGATGGAGTTGCTTTGCTGGTGATGTGCGGAGGCTGATCAGCTTCAGAAGGGACCCCATTTGATAATGAAAAACAGCCTGTAGCCTTGATTCAAGATATAAAGTTATTTTATGTTAAATGCAGTGCCTCATCAAATATGTAATAGAAGATTAACTCTTATGTTTATGAAATAGCATTCAGTTTTACTAGATATAGCTTTTCAAATATCGATGATAACGTCTTCATTCAACAGCAAGTTATGATGCCCTATATGTAATTCTTTCTCTCAAGACGCCAATAACATTGCATGATTCAGAGCGCACGGGGATAGCAACATCTAGGCCGATGTTGTTGCGGGTAACTTGAGGTTGTCATATTTCTAACATATTTTCATCTTCACACCTGCTCCTAAAGCAAGCGTTCTTCCATTTCCCATTGTCACCAGCTGTTGGAATCAGTTTGTTGTAAAACTGGGCATTTTAGGTTAGCCTATAGGCCTACAACAGGATTGGCTATGAACGTGGCATTGGTTTTGATGTCTGCAAAGTATATCTTAAATATTGTAATTTGTCAATATTCTTGGTCAACACGTTAAAGTAAGACAGAATAGGTCAAAACAAAGTCCATTTAGTTCTTTATCTTAAATTATGGCAATGACTTTACTATGGTGTCATATGGTGATACAGCAACCAAAACGCCCTGGTTCTTGACGGCTTGTAGCCTGTTATAAGCCCTGCATGGACTATGAGACTATGGGTTATGAAAGCTGGATTGAGCTAAAATTCAATTCAATCACGTGAAACAATCGGGAATTAAATAGTTCTGTAGGTTACTACATTTACTAGAAGCAAAACCATAAATCAGTTCAGACAAGGTGTGCAAAATACTGAACCTAGCAGTGGGCTAAGGTGAGCTCAGACTACACTAATGAGAGTAGCTTATGTGATCGATGTAATTGAGCGTATGATCATCTGATGTGTTTTTGTACCTTTATACTTTTTATAAAGAAGGTTGTCCTTCATGAAAATCACGAACCTATTTGTGGACCTCTTTCTAGTTTGGGGTAGGCTAGGTCGACTAACTACTCATCAGACTCACCAGAAGTGCTGCATCCAAGGTACAAAGACATCCTCACGCATTTGATTTGGTAATGGACGTTACCGGTTCAGGAATATTTCAACACCAGTTAATGACTCAGCATTTGAATATTTCATTCAGCCGGGAAATCAACACTCAAAATAGCCTCATTATTAAGCCACTTACCACACAGGTCAAATGAAAAGTGTTCCTCCTCTACTCTTCTTGACTCATAGCTTATATTGCCTTTATTTTGCCATCCGTGGCTTAATTTTGCAGGTGCATAAATCTTTTTTGGTTATTGGTTAATCTGTTTGTATAATTTTAAAGGAAAATACATAAACATTCTCTAAATGCAGCTTCTTAAATCTTTGTGAATAGAGGCTACCCTATTACGGTAAACTAAATATTTATATCTTTGACATGTGGACAAAACAAGACATCTGAGGACATAATTGTCGAGGAAAAAATGGCAATGACAATAATCGTTGCAGCAATAAAGGCTACTTAAGCTACAGGCTTGAGTGAAAATCCATGATCTGCATTGATAGCCACTCTAAACATGCCCCAAATCCTTTTGTTTTGTGTGTGCTGTATGTTCAGGTGAATGATGATGACAAATATGGGCAGTCCAATGCAAGCGTGAAAATATTTCCCCACGATAGCAAGATGTCTAGGCCAAGGTGCAGTTGTGCGAGTCTGAATTGTCTTTTTGCCTCCTGAGACTGTGGCTGCTGACTCATGCTGGTTGTCCACTCAAATCAGATCGGATTTTTTTGGTGGACCTCTCTTTGGAGTTTTATTATCATAGAACACTTCATTATCTTTAAATCATTATATATACAAACAGTGCACTCAGGAAACTGCTTCACAGTGAGTTGGAAAAATTAGACATTTTGTATTTATAACGCCCAATGAATGCATTCATAATGTTTTATAAGGTGTCTATAAAGCATTGTAATGCTCATTATTACCATCTATATGTATTCACAAGTCGTCATAACCAACTTCATGATGCATTATGACAGCTAATTATGAATGATTATAATTTTAATCTGAATAATGCATTATAAATATGTCAAGATCTGCCTACTCACTTGTCAGTTTTATGATGCATCATAACTACTTTGCTTTGTTAAATGCGTATTGTGATGCATAAAGAGTTTTGACATCTACTGTAGTCCTATATATATCTATAGTTATAAGTATATGTAATAAAGTTATAATAATTTATACATCTCCGTACAGAACAGAATTATAAACAGCTATGCAATATCATAAGTGTTATTTGTCAGCTCTAAGTAAAGTGACAAGAATATGACCCTATTATTGACAGATATAAGTTCACTGAGTAATTAAAGGGTGCAATGAACTAAGTACCGAGTCTAGCATCTTTACCCCATATGCACAATATTATAAATGACTATGTTAATGTCATAGGTGTTATTTGTCAGCTTTAGGTAAAGTAGAGCAAATGAGGTGTTGTTATAAATAGATATAAGGTTATTATAAACAAATATGAGGTACAATGAAATGAGAGCCTGGACAGTAAAGACAAAAGGAATGCATTTAGTTCACTTTATTTTCATTTAAACTAACACACATAATCAGGCTGATTATCAATGCTCTGAGCACATTACACAAACACAATGAGACAGGCCGAAGACGACACGATCCTATATTTTGTGGTGGTGGTTATTATTGGAATAAAACTCACAATGCCACTGAAATCTATCTTGGGTCATTATGAAAGATTGTTCGAATCAAAATAGACCTTTGGTTTAAATGAAAATAAAGTGAACTAAATGCATTCCTTTTGTCTTTACTGTCCAGGCTCTCATTTCATTGTAGGATAATAGGGTCATATTCTTGTCACTTTACTTAGAGCTGACAAATAACACTTATGATATTGCATAGCTGTTTATAATTGTGTGCTATAGGGAGATGTATAAATTATTATAACTTTGTTACATATACTTATAGCTATATATATATAGGACTACAGTAGAAGTCAAAACTCTTTATGCATTACTATACGCATTTAACAAAGCAAAGTAGTTATGATGCATCATAAAACTGACAAGTGAGTAGGCAGATCTTGACATATTTATAATGAATTATTCAGATTAAAATTATAATCATTCATAATTAGCTGTTATAATGCATCATGAAGTTGGTTATGACGACTTGTGAATACATATAGATGGTAATAATGAGCATTACAATGCTTTATAGACACCTTATAAAACATTATGAATGCATTCATAGGGCATTATAAATACAACCTTCATAGAAAGTGTTACCGAAATGGGTAAGATGAATTCTGCAGTGGGCATGCTCTTCAAGGTTATGTTTAGTATGGCCCATTGTTTTTTATAGACAGATGATTTCATCGCCAAATGTTTGACTTAACTAGAATGTGTTTTTAGAAGACAGTCTCTCTTGGGTGACTGGCTTTCTTTTCAGTTTGACCTACAGTAGGGCACATTTCCCAAAACCATAGTATACTAACTAAGTTAGCAACTTTGTTGGTTGCAATGCAATTTCCCATTGCCAACCAAGTTGCTTAGGTTAGCAACTATGGTTTTGGGAAACGCACCCCTGGATCATTGTTGAAACAACAGAAATGCACAGGCGTAAAGGCCCACCACAGTAAAAGTTAACCCTAAGTATGACATACTGTATGTCAATGTCACAGCAAATAAGAATCCTGAATCTTGATTAACAAGTATTGTAAAATATTTTGTAAATATTGAACAGATACATCCACCAAAATCTGATACCTGCACCATCATGTCTCAGAAAAAAAGATAAATGAGACATTAAAGCCAGTATAGATTTGGGTTTTCAAAAGTTATTTCAAAGTATAAAAATGACTCTTAGCCTGTGTTTTGTGCTGTTATTTGGGTTTTCAACTGGTGTGAAACTCAACTCACATCATGATCTGGTGTAGATATTTCAGAGCCCCCAACTGAGTGAATATGAGGCCTACACTTTCAAGTTAAAGGGACACCAGGCAACGTTTTCGTGTTAATTACTCATCTTCGTAAGTCGGTATATGGTTAAATGACTCATTACAGGGCGAATGAAGACTCTCTCGCCCGCCCCTACTGCCTGTAGGAAGAATATCCCGCTTGCAAGTTCAGTGTATCGTACCCGCCGACCGAAGCAGGATCAGTTTATCCTGCATCAACAGCACAGAGGCAGGCTAACGAAACGCTAGCGATTGTTGCAAAGGTGTGTATAATGGCAGAGCCGGCGAAGAAGCAGCGAAAACCCTTGATGGAAGATGCCAAGAAAAGGAAAAGAGCTTCAGACCGAGCGAGGGGAAGTTTCGTAGAGAAAAAGCATTGCCTGGTGTCCCTTTAAAATATGTGTCAGTGGACCAGAGGACATGAAAGTCTACTGCAAACGTTTGGAGATTTTGATACTACGACAGCATGTGGGAATTTGATGGGCACGTAAAAAATGACTACATTTCACAACAAGGCTATGCAGTGTCACAAACAGTGTTTAACGATTGAACTTGCTTACTCAGAATTTGTTAGATTCACCTACAGTATGATCACAGAAGGAGGTTTGTGTGGGTGGGTGGATTGTCAAAGAACCTTGAATTACCAGACACTGAAGATAGCGATTCAGACCGGCCTTGTCAAAATCAGTTATGTGAAGTCTGGTGTGTCACATAACTCCGCTTGGAGCTCAGCAGCCTCATCAGGGTTAATGATGACTGAACATAAAGATACATGCTAGTATTTTTTCAGAAAGAAACAGAAGCTGTGACACCACTGCTGTTTGTCTGTGATGATAGAAAAGGGAGAGAGGGATGACAGAGCTGTTTTCTGATCAGTGCATTGGACAGCCTCTAATCTCAAGCAGCAGATCTACTCTGAGGCATTCTGGCTCAAGCTTTAGGCCCCCCCCCCCCAACTCAACCCCCCCTTAGGCCTGCTTTCTGTGAGGAAGACAACAGCCCTCCCACAGCCTCCTGGGTAAAGCTAGAGTGAAAGGCAGAGGCAAAAGGGGGATCAGACTCCCAACACAACCCCCCCCCCCCCCACACACACACACACACACACACTATGCCCATGCTGGCGACAGACAAGATTGGAAGGCACCCAGTCAGTGTGTTAGATTTTGGGAAACTTTGAAGATGTGTATCTTGACGTCAGAATCAAAGAAAAAAAAGATGTGTTACCGTGGCTCTGTTTTATGAGCTCACAGCCTTGATGTCGTGAGTCAGGCTTCCTGCTGCTTGCTTGAAAGTCTTGCAGGTGTTGATGTCAACAGCTGTGTGTTCCTAGCTGGACATGTCATGACGTGCCTCTTTCAGACAGATTGCCTATGCATGTGTAAATAAATGCTGACTTGCTGCACTTGTCACTGTGCTGTATAGAGGAGTGTGTTAAATCTAAGTGAAATGCACTGTGCAATGTTGTAATATTTTTGCATTGATTTATACTGTAGACTTGCACTTTCATTGATTGTTTTCTTCTAGTTTTTTCTCATGTTGCTACTAGTAAGAATAGTCTGTGATGCATCTTCAACAAGATTACTTATTATAATGACCTACAAATTAGCTAAATCAGCAACGGTCTGCTCAAAAATGAAAATGAATTGAATCTTTTGTGGAAAAAAATCAATTGGAAAGCAGTGTGACTGATTTCAGAGCATGTCTTACGGAGGTGAATGGTGCCCAGTGCTCTGTTGTCATAAGCGATAATGATAAACAAATCTCTCTGTGTGATATGTGCTAAGGAGATGAATGTAGAATGCATTTTTTGTGACACATTTGCATCATTTTGTGAAAATGTTTGGTTACACTTTACTTGAAGGTATCTACATAAGAATGACATGACCCCCCCCCCCCCGCTCCCTCTCTTCTCGCCTCCTCCTCATCTTAGGCTGAAGGGGTGTGTGACGGACCGAGGGAAGGGGAACTTTTCAGTGCTCCACATTTCTTTCAGCTCTCTTGCCTAATTTGGAGGAAAATACATTTTCCAGGGGTTCACAGGCTGTTTAGTGAAGCGTTTGGAAGGAGGGAGAGAGAGAGAGAGAGGAAGAAAGAGAGAGCAGGAGAGGGAGAGAGAGTAAGATAGAGAGAGAGGCAAGGGGCATTCAAGGCATTGATAAATTGAGAAAGTGGGGACAGAGACCATGCGAACACTATTTATATAAGACAAGACTGCTGCAGTATTATTGCAAGAATGCCAAACTTAGAAAGAAAGAGAGAGAGAGGACAAAACATAGTGAGAAATAACAGGGACATGGAGGTGGAGATGGAGGATGAAAATGTAACCCTTAGCCTAACCCTTATATCAACTAGTGTTTATAATTGTATCATCTGCAAGCCAGTGTTGTCAAGTTTGTATGTTTTAAGGGAGTGTGAGCGGAAGAAAAGGCCTCATTAGCATCCAGCGAGAGCTCACCCAGCCGTCCATCTCTCTACTCACCCCTCTGTCATTCTCTCTCTCCTCCTCTCTCTTTCTCTCTCTTTCTCTCTCTTGCTCTCTCTTGCTCTCCCTTGGCTGAAGCTGCTGATCTGTCATTGGCAGGAAGACACAACACAGGCACATGACCCACAATGCAATGCGGCATGATATGAAACAATATCAGCCGCCCCCTCTCTGTACACAATCCAACCCCCTCTATTCTGCGTTCCTTTCTCTCTTCCACTTCCTCTTGTATTGTGTCACTTTGTGTGTGTGTGTACTGTAGGTATGTGTATATGTGTGTGCACTGTGTTATTTTGTGTGTGTGTAGGTATGTGTATATGTGTGTGTATTGTGTATACTGTGCATATGATTGATGAAGGATGAGTTTGTGGATTTTTAGGAGTGTGAGCATGTGTGTGTGTGTGTGTGTATGTGTGTGGAAGTGTTAGAATAAGGAAAGCATATGTACAGTATGTGATATGTATGTATGTGTGTCTGTGTGTGACTTGCAGCGGTAGGAATGAAGGAGTGTGTGTGTTGATGGATGATTTGTGAGGGGGGAATTGGGGCCTGTGTCTGTATGTCTGTGTGCGAGGAGCGAGATTGCTCGGGGACAGAGTTATTGTCACAGGCGGTTAGCGTCAGTGCGCATGTCGCTCCACAGCGCTCACACTTTAAGCCAGTTCTCTGTTCATTGCTAGGTGACCTTTTCCTGGTCACCAGGCTTCCTTCAGCCCTCCTGCCTTCCTTTTAGAGGCCTATAAATTACACTTCCCGCCCACTCTACTCTCTCTCTTTCTCTATGCTCATTGGTCAATAATGAATTATTTTTTTAGGTTATTTTCTTTGATTTTCAGTTTTTCTAAAAAGAGTGATGGTTTTATGGTAATGTGATAGTGTGTTTTGTAATAAAGAGATTTTAAAATTCTATCTCTCTATCTGTCTCTTTTACTTCTAAATGTGCCGAAACAATGCTGTTTATATGTTTACCGAGTGAACCGGTTCTCATCTCTGAAACTGCACAGAAATGAATATGAAATGTTGGTTTCTGGTGGCCTGCTTGTCTGTCAGTCTCTTGTCATTCCTCTCTTTCTTTCTCTCTCTCTCTCTCCCTTTGTCTCTTTCTTGTCTCCCACTCTTTCTCACGCTTTTCCCTCTTGAGGGATGTCAAACACTTTGAGGAATCTTTGCAGCCTTGTCATTCAAAGCATGCTGGCATTTCCCTCCGACATTTCTATTTTTGTGCTCCCATCATTAAAAGACAGATGAATGTGTTCATTTTCTGTTGATGCCAGCTGATAAGACATCAGAGCGGGGGGAGTGGAATGGGACGCGCCGTCGTCAGTGTCACCTCTATCGACAGCCGCAGAGTCTGATGTGACGTCCGTGTGTCTGTGTGTGTGTTTCTCGTGCACGCGCTTTCCTGTGTACGATCGTGCATTCAAATTGACCTCTTGCTTATACGTATGCATTTGCCTGCATGGTGTTTTTCCGTTTGGTAATTGGACACCCTGCGTAACATAAACACATGCAGTCACATTCAAACACCATCTCGGCGAACGGGCCCGTCGTTTACAATTCTGACAGCATAATTGTTTTAATATAGTCCTGTGTGTGTTTTGTCCTTGAGCTGCCGCTGGTAGATGCCACGCCGCGAGATTAATGCCGGGTGTCTGCGTGGCCTCGGAAGCTTCTCAGACGGCAATATTGTGTCAGATAAAGCATTTAGTCTGAAAGGATAATGACATATCAAACACCTTCATGAGCTTCCTTCAGCACCTATTAGCCATTTTACATCCTTAGCCATGGCAGTTGAGGATGTTTGGAGTTGGAGTGGCTTTTAGTACCTACATTTAAATGTATGTAGAGGAGATGTGTACTTGGGATGAATATGAATGCAATGGCATGATTGTATTACAGAGGTTCAGACATTTATTTCATCTTTAAGCCATCATATCAGTGCTAAAATATTAATTTACGAAATGTTTGGTCGTTTTAGTTGTCATTCAGTTGTCATTTAATGTATTTTTTTTTGGTCAAACATCTGACATCCCCAGATGTTCATTTGATGGGCATCATTTAATTGAGTTTATTTAGTCAGTAAGAGGATTCCACAACCCTTTGACACACCCTTTGTGTGTGCTTGCTTTTTATGTGTGTATGTGTGTGTGTGTGTGTATCTCTCTGAGAGAGTGTTTGTATGTTGGCAGGGATCATCATACTTCTAGGCCTCACTGTTGCTGCTGTAAGTCTCCATGGGTGTGCAGGCGATCGGTGGGTCTGTCATGTGCGCGCTGCTGGGTGCTGGGTGTGTGAGGAGGGTGGAGAGCGGGAGGTCCACTGGCTGATGACGGGCCGGTCGGCTGGCTAGCGGGCGGTCTGATCTCTTCATTCCTCCTCTGGCTGCTGAGTACCGGCTGAGCGCCCGTCCTGTTTGGGGCTGCACTTCTGTCCCCGCCTGGCTTTCTATCAGCGCTGCCCTGCAACACGGCTGCTGACACGCACACACACACATCACACACATCTCACACACACACACACACACATCTCACACACACACATCACACACATCTCACACACACACACACACACACATCACACACATCTCACACACACACACACACACATCACACACATCTAACACACACACACACATCACACACATCTCACACACACACACGCACACACACACACACACACGCACAGGTGATCACACTCACACAGATGTATGGACACACAGCTAGAAAGTCTCTCTCACACACACACACACAGATTAGTACATCTCTCCCAAACAACACACACACAGATGACTACACATCTCCCGGACTCCCAGACATGCACACACAGATTACTGACACACACACACACACAAACACACACACACACACCAGGACCTGTCAGCTCTGTTGTGGAATGAAAAAGAGGAAATAAGAACAGAGGTAGCAGAGGTGTTCAGCAGGGGAGGACTCTCTGTGGGAGCAGCAGAGCCAGCCTTACCATCGCCATAGTTACTACTATCTGCTGTGTCACCACATGAAAGAGTCGGAGAGAGAGAGAGAGAGAGAGAGATGGAGAGAAAGACAGGCTACGTGAAGTTGGAGTGATTGCGAACAACTGCTACCGTTTCTGACAACTTAGACACTGTCAGAGTGCTTTCTTGAAATGCCAATCAGATCTAAAGATGTAAAAGCCTAGAATTGGGAAAGACAGCTGTTTTTTTTTTCTTTTCTCAAGAAAATGTTCCCTGGGAAAAACGACTGTGTAACCGTTTCAAAGGCCTATCATGTTGTGTCAGCGCAACCCTGAGGCTTTCGGCAGCATGGGGATTCGTGCCATGTTGGAATTCTAAGAAATAGAAGCTGTTAATATTGAGCATATGTTATCCATGTATCTATACAGATGCTGGGCTACACACACACACACACACACACACACACACACACACACACACACACACACACACACACACACACACACACACACACACATACCCTAACAATGTGAATGCAAAGACTTGTATTTGCAAGCTGAAATGAACAACCACACCAGTGTAACACACCCATTTACAGGCAGCCTCCCACACACACACACACACACACACACACACACACACACACACACACACACACACACACACACACACACACACACACACACACACACACACACACAGAAATCTCACAGCACTGAAACAGTGCTCTTTATGGGGGCAGGCCTGCAATGTTGCTCTGTGGAGCATTCTGAGCCTGCGTGCACCTGATAAGGGGGGTTTTTCAGACTTCCTCCCTCCCCTCCCAATCTTCCCACATCATTAGACTATTTACGATAATGTGTTCTGAGCGCTGTGTAAGGATACCCTGAAGATTAGGCCGTTCTGTGGCTCGTTTATGCAAACAGAACCCCCGGAACATGATTTTATGAGTTTAGGAAAATAAATACCATTTGCCTACTTTGCAAGGATCTTCGGTCTGCTTTTGTATTTGCCCTGCCAGTAGTGCTGCCTTGGGCAAAACTTCCCCAAGAGTTTTGGACGCACATTATTTACTGTAACTGACCTAAACTGACCTGTAGTTTTCATCTGGTAGTCTCAGCTCCTGCTCTCCTCGCCTCATGCTTTTGTCTTCTTTGTTAAATGTAAATATATTGCGCAATACAGTTGTGACAGTGTCACCTTTGTGTGTGGCCATTGTGAAATAATATTTCAAATGGGAATGTAACCTGTTGCTGTTGATTTGTCTTGCTGTGCAGGATGGTCCACTGGGCTCGACGCATCGAGAAGGAGCTGGAGAGGGTCCTGCCACTGGTCACTGGAGTGCAGCAGATGAAAGGGGTAAGCACTCTCTTTCTCATTTTATTTCTCTCTCTCTCTCTCCCTCTCTCTCCACCTCTCTGTTTCTCTCTCTTCCTGTCTCTCTTTCTCTCTCTCTCTTTTGCTCTCTCTCTCTCACTCTCTCTCTCTCTTTTACCCCCCCTCTCTCTCCCTCTCTCTGGTCTGCTATGGATCTTTGGGACCACACCTGATGGCAGACGCTGAACTACTGGTTCCTCATAGGATCTGTTACTGTAGCTGTCCAAGGTGCTAGTAATTTCCTGTGTATTACTGTAACCGCATTGTGTATAAACCGCAGGGCAGTGTTTTATGCAAGTAAAAAAAAAAAAATACCGTATTAATACCATATTAACTGTCCTCGTGTATTAACCTCATAGCTGAAGAAATTTGCAAAATCAATGTAGAAACCTCGGCTAATAGTTGGGAAATTACAGTATCTAGCTATTTTCATGTACCATCAGACCTAACTGGTCCACAGCTAACAGGTCCTCTGAGCACTCTGTTCCCTTGGTTTAGTGCCTGCCCCACATTTTCCCCAAAGAAGAATCAACCACTAGAAATCCAGAGTTTTCACGAGAGCACAATTTGAATTTGCTCAGAGAATGACTCTACGATGAGTAATGATGCTCATTACCTATGCCCATGGAGCCGAGCTGCACCAATCACATCGGTGTATCCGATATAGGCGGGCCAGAGGTGAGCTAAGCAGATGACGACAGCGCTGCAACGTCGAAGTCCAGAAGTCAGTAAACATTGGCGGTAATGTTATCCAATTGCGTCGAAGTTCATCATTGCCCCTTGCGTTGGCATGATGCCTCTTTGCAAATCGGAGCTTCACAGGCCACTGTGGCCTTGGTGCCCCCTTCTTTCAATATTCTGCTTTGCGTCCAACTAGCGATTTTTATTTAACCTATGGCCTGTCAAATTAAGCGTAGTATTCACAGCGCAAATTAATTTAGTCTTTTACACAGTGGAGAAAGTGACAGCGCACGGCAAGAAAGGAAGTGTGTCCAAATTCATCCATTCTCTGCTGAACTACTCGCCAACAGGGTTGGGTAGTAACGGATTACATGTAATCTGGATTACGTAATCAGATTACAAAAATCAAGTAACTATAATCAGCCAAGATTACAATAAAAAAAATGTGTAATCAGATTACAGTTACATTGTTGGGGATTACCTGATTACATTTTATCATGCAAACAATGCAACTTTTTTATTATAGCCTAGCTATCTTTTAATTTGACAAGCTTCGGGCTTGCCGATTTGATCCCCGACCAGTAGAAAAAATGTGGCCGGGGGAAGTGGTTGAGCACTGCTCTCCCATGCCCACATCCACGGCTGAAGTGCCTTTGGTGTGTGCTTCACCTCACTGTGTGCTCATTGTGTGCTTCATCTCACTGTGTGTTCACTGTGTGCTTCACTAATTCACGGATTGGGAGACCAAATTTCCCTCACGGGATCAAAAGAGTATCTATACTTACTTACTAACTTATTTACTATTGGGGCAGGTCTCTTGGCACACTGCCTGATCTTTTCCTCCTAATCTTAATGTAGCCTCTTGTTTTAGTGTTACCGTTTACTTTGAGAAAGTCACCAGGTCCCCCTGGTTGAAAAACATCCCAAAGGAATAATTTTCTCACCCCCACGATAGAAATGGACATGGTGTCATTCAATCTCAGGCCATGTCCCTGGGTCAAAAAAATCCACCGAAAGCTAAATGCATTGTCCAGGTGTGCCCTTATAAAGGTTAAGCTGAGTTGTGCATGTTTGGAGAATAGTGATCCATGATCACATCCATGATGACTAAGTGATCAATTTTGGGATGGGGTGAAAATTTCAACCACCAAAACACCACCCCCAAAGTGGAGAATAGGTTTAGAAATGTATAAGTTTTGGGTGTTTTTCAGACAATGGGACCTGGTGACCTCAAAGTAAATGGTAACACTAAAACAAGGGGCTACATTAAGATTTTTGGAGGAAAAGATCAGTTAATTCACACAGGAATGCTTTACTCAGAGCAAAGAGATTTCTTAGATGTAATGAAATAATAAAGAGAAAAATAGAATGAGAATTCTTTCATCAATTCAGTGGTGGTGTCTTTTTCTTAAGGGACATATTTATTGAAGCAATCTAAAAGTAATCCTAAAGTAATCAGATTACGTTACATGTTTTTGGTAATCCAACTGATTACGTTACTGATTACAAAAATTGCCATATAATTTGTAGTCAGTAATGGATTACATTTTAAAGTAATCTGACCCAACCCTGCTCGCCAAGTAGGCTACTCGTCACACAGACATCACATGTATCACATCACACGAAAGAGCTTTTTCTCAGCTTTTAAACAATGTTAGTCACTAGTTGTTGTGGTAAATGGTTCGCGAAAAAAGTAACTTTAATTTAATCATATTACATTCTGCGCCCATCTCCCTACCCATTCATCTCGGTGAAATACTTCACGAATAACTACATTAACCATATATCAGAATAAACAGCAGACCTTACCGAACACAAAGGTGTAAAGCATTCCTCTGTACAGTTAGCCATTCCAAAGTAATCCGGTTTTAAATTTGCAGCAATGTCTACATGCACGTCTCCAACTTTGGGCTTTAGGTTTCACAATGTGTTTAAATGCTTCAATACATGATTTCATAACAGGCAAAAATAAATAAATAGAAAATAAATGTTAAATGTAGCCTAGATATCTGTAAATATTAAAATCAGTTCTATGATTTACAGTTCTATGTAATATGTTATGTTTCATGCAAGGCCGTAGTCATGATGTCAACATTGGGGGGGACCAAATCTGTGGTGGGGTCAGAGGGACCCCCAAACAGAATTTCAATAAATTTCCTACCATGCAAAATATTATTAAAAATCACAAACAAGTCGTTAGTTAGGTCAGTCAATTAGGGTATTCCAAACTTTTGACGGACATAGGCATGGCATGGATGGATTATGAACCCCTGGGCACAGATGCCCCCCCCCCTCCCCCTTCAGATAGAGGGGTCCTGAGGCATTCTCCCACGGTAGATTTTTTTACTTTTAAAAAAATGACCCACCAGATGACTTCTGATGAGTTTTGTGAAAAGAGAAGGGTGGAGAAGAAGCAACTTCACACAGAGGCTTGGGCTTCAGGGCCCCCTGAGCTCGGACCCAGTAAGCCCATTCAGTAATACATCCCTGGACCTGTATGACTCCATTTGTCTTCAAAATGTATACTTTAAAAGAAATTACAAACTATAGAGTATCTTATGATAACCTCTATATTACACAGAATGTGGTTCTTTGACTTATTACTTACACCTGAAGATCTTTTTAAACTAAGGCTTAGACTCATAGGTTTGGAGCCTACAGTAGATTTTGTCTTTTAATTTAGATTTTATTATGCTGGCGGCTAATCACACAATTTTAAGTAAGGGACTAGGATTCAGGAATAGGCTACTAAGACAGGCCCCTTTTCTGTCTGACTCACCTCATGTTACCCCTGTATGCATTATAGACTGGCTTCTGACAGAAATTACGTTTTGTGCCAACATGTAGAAACACTAGGCCTACTACAGCCTTTAATTGGTGAATGGAGGTGCAAATTCCTTTCTTTGGTTATTGTCCGCGACATTAACTGTAGGCTATCACCGCCAGTGCATTGTAAACGTTTATTCCAACTTGTGTGCCGTCGCCACATTTGATCATGTTTTGCCTGCATGGATGCGCGATTGAGTGCGCATTTAAATAATATGCAAGATGCAACAATCATTTCTAAGAGGCCTATAAACGGTAATTTCTGGCATTACTACTAGCATATGAATGCATTATTTATGTTGAAAGACGTGAAAGAAATGACACAGGCTTGCACAAATTCATCATTTAAAATAAAACATTTCACTTTCGCTATCATTGCGAGAATAGGCTACTTTACAATATGGAAAATGTTCCCTTTCAGTCTGATCGGCTCCAAAAATGTATGGGATTTCCTTAGCCTGTGCTACACCTTTCAAATAAGTTTTGTGAAGATTGTACCGGTAGCTTTTGCGATATTGTTGACAGCCCTACCTCACTGCAGTAGGGTTCAGTAAATGGAAGCTTTTGATAGCGCACGCCACTAACGAAAAACGGAAAATCACCAGGACAAACCACTCAGAGGTGTAGGATACTCTGGAACCATAGGTCACTAATTTGTGCGTTATTTACGTTTGATTACATTTCAAATGCGTGTTGGTATCGCCTAGTATAGCGATTTATCCTTTCTTTATTTTTTTATGTCCGTATATTGGGGGGGGACATTTTGGTCATATTTGAATATTGGGGGGGACACGTCCCCCTCAATGTCTATGGTGACTACGGCCCTGGTTTCGTGTTTTTGTACTGTTTCATACTGTGATGCAGGTGCTGTTGTGAATAGGCTAAATATAACTTTAATCATTTGTACGTAACCTACTGTATACTTAACTTTGGCCTTGGTGCCCTGATGTGTGGCCTTTGTGCCTCCCACCAAATATGCCTAACTGAAGGCCAGTGGCCTTGCCCCTAAAATTATGAAATTCCAAGCCTGGTGCCGCCCTTCGAGTTGCTTTTTTTTCATTACTCGTAGCAAGACCCTTAATCTTTCAAATTTGGGTCTGGATTTTCCAGGCTAATCAACCACTGCTTGTCTTGCTGATATGGTATTTATAACAAAAAATAATGTAAGTTTCCCTTTAAATGTAATAAATGAATACATGTGGACAATTTAAAGATCTCACCACGTGCTCATCTGTTACAAGGAGCTATCTCAGAAACTTTAAAAAGGGAAACTATGCAAAGGACGTCATATAGTGACATGTATCAGCAAGTCTACATGTCTTGAGGATATGAACCATCTATCAGGGATAACAAGATGAAAGCACTTTCAAATGGATTGAATTGGTTCTCATTTCAACTGTGCAGTGTCAATGAGTAGAACAGTACTTCTTATTACCCTCTTTACCTCCATCTGTGGGTTGCCGTGGCTCCTTTAATGTGAAGTTACAATTACCATTGAGAATGCCATGGACTGGAGATCAAAGCCATCCGTGTCAGGTGATGGCAACAGAGTTAAATGCCTGTCTCCTGCATGGCTTTAGGCAGAACATGCTACTATCTATGCCAAGGTCAACACGATAGAGTATCAGGGATCACTGGTAGATGGGTGAATGTGTTTCTTATATTAGTCTGTTTAGGTAATACACAACATGTGTAGTGTCATCTGAAAGTTTTGAATAATTTGCAATAATGATATTTATGTAATTGGTTGGTTGCCAATGTCTCTCTCTTCTCTCTGTGTGTGTGTGTGTGTGTGTGTGTGTGTGTGTGTGCGTGTGTGTGCGTGTGTGTGCGTGTGTGTGTGTGTGCGTGTGTGTGTGTGGGTGATTGCAGAGTGCAGTTGGTGATCCCACTGCCTTAGGCAGTATCATTTACACGTGGGATCAGGTGTGTTACTGTAGAACATGTGTTATGGTGGACACACAGATAAAGGCCTTCTTTGAGTGTTCCTACATTTGATGGCAAATCGCCATAGTAGGCCCATGGAATGTCAGGAGCTATACAAGCTGCTGTTTTGTGGTCTGTGTAATAGGACCTGGCTATGGCTAGACCATGTCTTCCCAGTTCAGGGTTAGGATTATATTACGCTCTTCAAAGCATTGTTAGCTTTTTCTGTGCTTATAACACCTGGGTCAGTATTACTTTTATTAATTAAATCACCACTTGTTCTACGTAGGTACACATTGATGGCAATAGTAAACACCTTTGCCTACTCGTTTGATGTGAAAGAAGACATAGATGTGTACCTACACAAATGTGTAGAGAGGATATGGGGTGAAGGTCATGCTAATATCATGTTGATGAAGACTATTTGTAGATTAGTTCTTGGCTCCTTATTTGAAAGGGATACTTTGTTCACCTCTATTTTGCTGATTTCTTTTTCTATATCCATATAACAAAGAAAAGCCATAGACTAGTTAAAATATTAATTAAAAGGCTGACCACACGTTAGTGTGGAGTGCATGTGTGTGTGTGTGTGTTTGTGCATTGTGTGTGTGTGTGTGTGTGTGTGTGTGTGTGTGTGTGTGTGTGTGTGTGTGTGCAAGCCGTGGTGGGAAAGAGCATTTATCACAGGCCCAAGCAGGAGTCGTCACAGGGCGTGCTAAATGGCCCAGCATGTCTAGAAAAGCCATTTTCTAAATGGATGCCTCTCCCTATATGTGTGTCTGATAGAAATCTTCCCAGGGCGACGCCGGCTGGTAACAAGATTGCCTGGCTCTCTCACACACACACTCTCTCCCTCTTTCTCTCCCTCATGCACATAGTTTACACTCTTGAAGAGAAAGCATTTTTAAAAGAAATATGGATAAAAGGGTTTGGCAAATTATGCGTTAGTGTGTCTTCTTTCTGGGGGAAAGTCTGTGAAGAAGGAACTGAATTTAGTTTGGGGGGATTTATTTGCCGCTGTGCCAAGGGTGGCAAGGTGAGAGAAGCCGCAGGGAGTAGAGGAGAAGCAAAGGGGATGGGGGAAGTGAGGGAAAGAGAGACAGCATGAGAGAAAGAGAGAGGAAGCATGAGAGAGAGAGACAGCATGAGAGAGAGAGAGAGAGAGCATGAGAGAGAGAGAGACAGCATGAGAGAGAGAGAGAGAGAGAGAGAGACAGCATGAGAGAGACAGAGCGACAGCATGAGAGAGAGACAGAGCGACAGCATGATAGAGAGAGAGAGAGACAGCATGAGAGAGAGAGAGAGACAGCATGAGAGAGAGACAGAGCGACAGCATGAGAGAGAGAGAGCGAGAGAGAGACAGAGACAGCATGAGAGAGAGAGGAAGGAGAGGGAGAGAGAGACAGACAGATGAAAAGAGGGAGTATGAGAGAGAGGGAAGAGAGAAGTGAGATAGAGGGAGAGAAAAAGAGAGGGAACATGAGAGAGAGAAAGAGAGGGAGAGAGAGAAAAAAAGTAGTGAGGGGAGCAGGAGAGGGAAGAAGAGAGGAATTATTATTAAGAGAAGTAGGAGACATTATGCCAGAAGGGAGGAGTGCAGGCAATGGCATAGGGAAACTTAAAATGTTTAGAGAGACAGAGAGAGTAGGAGAGAGAAGGAGAGACAGAAAGAGTAGGAGAGAGAAAGAGAGACAGAAAGAGTAGGAGAGAGAAAGAGAGAAAGAGAGGGAGAGAGGAAGCATTTGAGGTGAAGTGAAAAGGTTGTCTTGATCAGAAAAAGCATCCATTAAGTGAGACTGAGAGTGAGTGCTCAAACAAACCTGGGGGAGAGATGGGCTGATGGGCTGGATGGATGGATAGATGGATAGATGGGAGGGGTCCTCTTCTCATGGAGCGAAGCAAGGGCGGGTGATCACTGTGAGAAGTGGTCCCATTTACATTCCGCACAAACAAAGCATTCCACTTTATGCTCCTACTGTTGCTTCTGCTCAGAAATTCATGTTTCATCACTGGATGACAATGTAATTATCTATTCCCAGAAGTGCATGAATTTGTACAAACAAGAGAGAGGGTGGCAAAGGCAAAAAAAAAAAAAAAAATCAGAAACTCACTGCTGTGCTGATTCTGTTTGAGCGGGAAAGGAGATGGTTTGTTTTTAGGGAGAGGAAGAGGGATGTGTTTTTAGATCCTTTCATTTCCTTTGAGTCCATGCTCTCTCTCTCTCTCTATCTCTCTTCTCTCTCTCTCTCTCTTCCCATTCTTTCTGCTCCTCTTTTCCTCTCTGTGTCAGTCAGCAGTGCTGTTAGGTAAGCAGTGAGCAGTCACATTAGTTTACTCCCACGCTCCTCTTCTAACAAACTCTACCATAGGAGCCCACTTCACTGCCTTGGCTATAAATAGAGCATACACACACACACACACACACACACACACACACACACACACACACACACACACACATCCCCATATATATTCACACACTCACACATGCACACCCTGTTTAGATGGCGCAAGGTGCTGCATCGTAGGCATAATCTCTTAAGAGCAGCATCAGTGGGAGTGAATGACGAGAATAGCCATTCTTTCTCATCCTAATGATGAATAGGGTTAGGGGAGCAGGAGATTATGGGTTGGTTTAACTGCAGTATAGAAAGGAAGGTGTGTTGACTAAATGATGTTATGATATTAGTTATCCATAATCAAGAAAGATAGTTCAAGGGGAAATTGGTTTGGATGCCATTCAGTACTTCATGCTGCACAAACTGTTAAATATATTGGACAATACCTCACATCCACTACACAACTTACTGGTCAAACAAAAAAAGTTTGTTTCAGTTGGAGGCTATGCCAACTAAGCTGTCAGAAAGACAGATATAATGATACAATCTATCTATCTATCTATCTATCTATCTATCTATCTATCTATCTATCTATCTATCTAAATGTCTGTTGACTGATGTTGACATTGGTATAATGCAACTTTCTCATGCTAAATAATGAAAAGTGCTAAATGAGTCTGTCACAATGAAGATGACATTGTATCAACGAGTGCTGTTTTTAGGCCTTTCGTAAATAATAGATATGTTTACTTGCGCTCTCAAGTGCATCCAGATACCGCCATTGACACACGTTTAAGACCTGTGGTGCAGTGTGGAGAATCTGAGAATCAGGAGGTCACTTCATGGGTTTCTTTGCTTAAAGCCATTTCATTATTTCAAGTTTTTTTAAAAAAATTTTTTTTTTTTCGAGAAGCCCAATAGAATTGTAGTGTACCTAAATTGTAAGTCTGAACCTAAAGAAGAAGAGGTGGTGTCATTCATGTCCATTCATGTTCACAGGTTTTCACCTGTCATCACCTAATGCAACCTTGATAAAACCAATGATACGAGAACACTTCCGGGAATTGTATGCATTCTTCAGTAAATGTGAACTTTTTCATTGGAACTGTACTTTGGCTGTGATTGATGACATTTTATAACGGTTCACTAAAACAAGTTCATTAAAACACAATTACAAACAAGAATGCACATTGAGAAACACCATTATAGTGTTCCTACATCGTACTGTACAAACCTAAATAAGAGGTGGTGGTGCCATTCACGCTCCTTCATGTTTAAAGGTTGAGGGGTGGATTGCAACCCCTCAAGATGTGAAGTTTATTTTTTGTGTGATCTACCCAAGTCCCATTTGTTTGGTAATTGGAGATTTGAAAGGACGGACCGCTTGTGGATTCTGAGTAAAGTATGCTGAGAAAAGCCTCTAGATGACAGTTCCCCAACAATGAGTCACAGCGCAATTTACTGTAATTCCACGTATTTTCATGTGTATGTCTGTCTTCTCTCTCTCCCTCTCTCTCACTCTCTCTCTCTCACACACACACACGCACACACACACACACACGCACACACACACACAGACACACACACACACACACACATCCTTGCTGGTCCATCTCTAGGCATCTCTTAAAGACTTTGACATCTTATGGGACGGATAGTCAGCATGAATATGTAAGCCCAGGACATGCCACAACTCCTCACCATGGCCTGCTGGTAGTCTGTCCTGCCCAGTCAGCTCACCACACCACTTATACACATATAGTATACAGTATATATGAGTACCGGTATACAGAGTATTTTATGCATATTGGTTGTTTGAAGATTTTGTCGTTTCTTTGCATGTTGTGATAAAGTAGAATTTTAAAATCTCAATCTCTCACTGTCTGTCTGTCTTTCTTTCTTTCTTTCTTTCTGTCTTTTTCTTCTTTTTTCTTTCTTTGCTCTTCCAATGTTCAGGTCCCTCCCTCATGTCACTACTACACTTTGTATTTGCTGCACCTAGTCTTTGTGGGTGAAAGCATTGATCCTGAGTGACTCTCGTCTGAAGCGATTTTATGTCTATTCCCTTCTCTCAGTGAAGTGTGTGTGTGTGTGTGTGTGTGTGTGTGTGTGTGTGTGTGTGTGTGTGTGTGTGTGTGTGTGTGTGTTTTGTCTTTCTGGAGTGTACCGCTGAGCCTGTGTAGCATGCCAGGCGACCCAGAGAGTGATGACAGGGATTAGAGCAAACACAAACAGAGGATGCACTCAGCTCTCATCCATAGAGCCCCACCTACGGGGGGACGGTGTGTGTGTGTGTGGTTGGGGGAGGGGGGGGGACAACACAAAGAACAGGAAACAAGAGGATGAGAGGAGGGGAAATGAGATGAGTGGGGATAAAGGTGAAGAATCTGAAGGAGAGAAGAGGAGGAGAGAAGAGGAGAGAGAAGGATAAGAGAAAGTGCATGCATGGAGATGCAAAGAGAGAGGAAAAGAAAAGGGAGTGAGAGAGAGGAGGAGGAGGAGGAGAAGGAGCACTTGGGAGAGGGGCGACGGAGGAGAGGGAGAGATGTGTAAATGAGTGATACAGATGTCCAGATGATCTTTGATGCTTTGATTGGAGCTGTTTGCTCTTGGCATCCGTAGCATCTGCACCTGTGAGTGCCAGTCGCCATCAGTGCATCAGGGGAGTTCACTCTGGCACAGAGATGAGCTCTACAGCCTCATCAACTCTGTTTAGATTCTACTCTTTCATTGGAATGCACAAAGGTGATTTGCAAACCAAAGACAGATATGGGCATTGGTTGGGCTTGACACAGTCTGCCTCAGTACCCAGGTGAAAGCAGTTAATCTAGGTATTAGCATGATGCTGCATATTTATAGATTTACGTAGGTTGTTGAGGTCAAGTTGAAAGAAGTACATGTTTCCCATAATGCATGTAGTTCATATAAAAGCCATCAAGAGTCAAACCACACAATGACACAATGTGATGAACTGCATTCTATTTATAGCGTTAATGCTACATAGACCATTACAGCTAACACCAGTGATACCAAATGTGACCTTAATGTCTAACTCAAAACACACAATTTTCTTAAAACAATGATGTATAATAAATTAATTAATTATCCGTCTTAATTTAAGCTGCACAGCAGATGTTTTCCATGGACGTCATTGGCCTTAGACCTTGACGGTCACCTAGAACCTTCAAAAGTGAAGAGGTGTGCAATACTCTATGTGCATATGTAGCCTGGAGGACCAGAGCCAATCCGAAAGATTAAAGGTCTGGGTACGAGTAATGAAAATGGCCCAACTCGAGTGGCGGCACCAAGCATGCATTTGAAAATATCACTGCACGCAATTGGATAACACTACGACCAATTTTTACTGTCTGATTCTGGACTTTGACGTTGCAGCGCTGTTGTCATCTGTTTAGTTCGCCTCTGGCCCGCCTATATCAGATACACCGATGTGATTGGTGCAGCTTGATTTCTTGGGCATAGGTAATGAGCATCATTACTCCAGAGTCACAAACAAGTCCAGAGTCACCAGAGTCACTCGCTAAGCAAATTCAAATTCCCAGGGTAGCAAAGTCAAGGAATTTTGTTGTAGCAGTAAACAATCTACTTGCCAAAATACATTAATACAAATATGTTTCCAGGCAGCATCGGAGCTTTTACCGTTACCTAGCCCTACTTTGTCTTCTCAATGGTAATTTATTCATTTCTAGCTCTAAAAC
>NW_027468837.1:7630472-7635472 GCF_046254945.1 Alosa pseudoharengus | reverse complement strand
ATATATCTCGGTGCACATTGGGATCTTAATTTAATGCTTTCCATATGTTAGGCACTGGGGTCACCTCTATTGCTTCTAGTGGTCATACCTTATTTTTAGGATCAGTTGAATTGTTTTGAGTTTTTGTCTTAACATGGTTAGCGCTTTCAGACATACGTGTAAGACCGGAGGTTCTGCCGATGTTAAACGGTGGGGCCGTATATCTGAACGACATAACCGGTCATATGGAAGTCCGAATTCACCCGGTGTTTATACTACCCCCGACCTAGTATTTCCTCCGGACATTATGTAAATGTGCTGTGTCTGAACGAGGAGTAGAACATTCGGTTAAAATCACACCTAGTGAGAGGGCGTGTTGGTGACGTTTCTTTCATGCGTCCATGTGGTTAGATCTGACTTAAATGCCAGTGTTATGATGGAGTGGCATAGTGCTGTCCAGAAAATCTCCAACCTGGAAAGATGCAGACATCACGGAGCTACTGTCCATGAGGGCATACAACATTTTGATAGAACACCTGAAGGGAACGTTAGAGACACGTTAGGCTACAACTGCATGGCAAGGAGAAACGAATTCAGAAGACTGAATCATCATAAGCAGAAGGCGCTGAAAAGGCAGTAGCCTATAGCGACGTCGTTGACGACAATAACAGGAGTATTTAATAAATTGTTAGCCAACACGGTTTTCTGTTCATTGATAGCCTTCATGACCTGCTGAGCTCGCTGATATTTGCTGAGCATATATGCCTAGAGAAAATGAAAACAAAGAAAACCCAACTTTGTTCCAAGCTCCTTACGTAAATGCTACACATGGGGAGAGGATGCTTTTGGAAAAAATAAACCATGAAAAAACGAACAACTTCACTGTTATTAATGTTAGTATTTTGTTTGTTGCTTAAAAACGTTGTATGATCTTGAAGTCTTGAGTTAGTCTACTGAATTGGCTGGTAGCCTACCATAAAGTTTGTGCATGCTCTCTCTCTCCAACGCAAACCAGATTTGGGGTTCTATAGCCTAGCTAATTCTGGTACATAACGTTGAAAACAGATAAATGTGTTTATTTGAAGCACACATACAAATACTGTAGGCTAGGTCAATTTCAAGTGCCCACTTACGTGACTAGCCTACTTCAAGTATTAGCCTTTGCACAATAGATTTCTTCTTCTTTAGCCTACATAATGATAGGCTATATTTTGTAAACAAGAAGCAGCTGTGACAGGCAGCGGCCGCATATAATCTGCGTCATGTCTCAGCATCTTGTGAACTCTACAAGCCCCCACCCCTCACTCGACAACCACACGGAGATTCTGTAATGTGCGTGTATGTCGTTCACACATACGTCCGTGTAAGGTCAGTATTAGGTCCGCAGTTTAGCATCATATCTGAATCATCCGAAGGGTAGGACCTCCGTTTGACAAACCTCCTCATATACTCCGGAGGTTATATCTGAAAGCGCTTGGTGATAACGAACTACAGTTGCATGTGATGTCTCAGGTTTGGGCGCTTAATCTCTAACTGATCATTACGGCAATTTGCTTAACTGGCTTAACATATTTTTGTAATAATGGAGCGTGATGCAAACCGCGTGGGGATTACCTTTATGTCTGGATAACTGGTTGTGCTTCTACTCACATGAAGAGCTGGCAGTAAGTGTTAAATGTCAATACTAATCAGGCTAATAAACAAACCATGCTACCGTCAGTAACATCGAAGGGTAAAGTCACGTGACGTCTTTTGTAGTCCGTTTATGAAACAAAAGGAGCAATTTCGATTTTTTTAAAATAAGGCAAAATAGGGCCTGACATTTTCACAGTTTGAAGATTATTATTGTATGCACACTGAAAAATATTTTTGGTGGATAACTTTGCTGATTTGGCTTCACAATATTTTTTTGAAAAATAGGTCTATGGGACTTAACATTGGAGCTGCTCTTCGATAGGAACGCAACCACTTGGGGCGCTGGTTTTCACTTTACTTCCCTATAGTTACCTTCCATCAACATCCCAATCACTGTTACTGTTAGCAACATCAGTAGTAACGTCAACACCAAGACTGTCATAATTAAAACCCGAAAGCCACGACCTGGCTGCAACATCACCTCAATAATGGCTCCCCACTTGTACCTTGCAGCATGCTGCCTGTGTATTATCAGTGCTTGTTAGGCTATGAATCTACGACCATGTCCTTGTCTAAGAACGAGGCCCAATCTATTCACTAATATGAGCAAGATCCTAAGCACAATCATCGGTGGGTCAGCTCAGTGCTCCCACACACCCCACAATAGCTTTAGTTCATGAACTAGAACTGGCCGTACTTTATGTGGATAGTCTGCCTACAGACTACCTACAGATGATCAGGTTATCAACAGACTCTCTGTTTACACTCTGTTAACTGCAATTTATTATTAGGTTAATATTATGAGTTGGATTTAGTTAAGGTGATGTTCAGTAATTGTTCAAAAGCAATTGTACATACTGAACTTGAATCTTAACAAATGATGTGTTAGTCTTTGTGGGCGGATTGTCTGAGTCTAGTGTGACCCTAAAAGTTTGCTTGTTGCACTTTGGAGTTTCAGCTCCATCTCCATCTCTGTCTCCATCTCCTCAGTGCGAGGTCACTGTGGGTGGGCCCCTGGCGTGGTGGTTTGAGGGCGATTAGCGGATAACTGCTGGCGCTGTAGCAGGTTTGATAGCCGACACCGGCTACATCCTCCCCTGAGCTCCGCGCTCCGCCGAGCTCCAGAGGGTCTTAGTCGTCCCGCGTCAGCGTTTATCCCGCTCTGCTCTCCTGCGCTTAACCCCACACCCCCTCACTCACTCCCACACACACACGCCATGCATACAATTTGGGTCTTTTTTTGGATTGGCACAGGTCTCGCTCTGTACACACACACACACACACACACACACACACACACACGCGCGCGCGCACGTTTGTTTCCAATCTCCTTCAGTACACAGTTCTCTCAATCTCTCTCTCTCCCTGTCTCTCTTGCTCTTTCCCTCGCTCTCTCTGATTCTCTCTCTCTCTCTCTCACTCAAAGCTGTTCTGCTTCTGATCTCAGCCTCTGGCTCTTTTCCCAGGGTTCTGTTGTTTGATGGGATTTGTGCTTTGGCTTTGCAATCGCTACATCTGAAACTCTCTCTCTCTCTCTCTCTCTCACACACACACACACACACACACACATGCACACACACACACATACAAAGATAGAGGGAAATCGACAGATAGCAGAAAATGCACACACATACATACCATATCTGTTTGCACATATTGGCCCATGTTGTCATGTTGCTTGTGAGTAACAAAGTCAGTCTAGAAACACTCATGTGTCCCATATGTGCATAACATAACATGCAATATTCTGAACTGTTCAAAAACTTGTTGAATACAGCTTTAGTTTTCTTCTTCATTTGCATGCATAGTACTGTGTTTGCAGATATTTTGGAGTGTCTGTGTGTGCATGTGTGAGCATTTGTGTGTGTATGTGTATGTGTATGTGTATGTGTATGTGTATGTGTATGTGTATGTGTATGTATGTGTGTGCGCATGTCTGAGTGTGTGTGTGTGTGTGTGTGTGTGTGTGTGTGTGTGTGTGTGTGTGTGTGTGTGTGTGTGTGTGTGTGCGCATGTCTGAGTGTGTGTGTGTGTGTGTGTGTGTGTGTGTGTGTGTGTGTGTATGTGTGTGTGTGTGTGTGTGCGTGCACGTGTGTGCACATTATGATGGCCAGGACCACCAGTCCATTTCACAGGTAGGCAGACTTCAAAGGCTGAATTAACCCTACGTGTCTGTGAACTCTGCATGCAGTCCTCACTTCTGCACTGCACTTCTCTCTATCTTCCTCCCTCTCTCTCTCTTCACTCTCTCGCTTTACCTCTTACCTCAAAGCCATTCATATTGAAATGAACAGATGGAGGATGTGTCTGCATGCTGAATTGGAAAAATAGGTAAAAAACTTGAGAGAGGTGAGTTTGTGTGTGTGTGTGTGTGTGTGTGTGAGAGAGAGAGAGTGTGGTACTCAGGTGTGCCTGTAGTTCTGACTAGTGGAAGCATGGTGAGGTGAGGGAGAGAACACAAAAGGAAAACAGTTTGAAGTTGTCTGGTCAGGTACACAGCATGATTGGGTTGTGTGTGTGTGTGTGTGTGTATTTGTGTGGGTGTGTGCAGGGCCAGGTTAAGGTCATCTGGGGCCCGGGGCAGACGCCTCCCCGAGGCCCCCCCCATTTTTTTTCAATATATATTACTATTATTATTATTATCAATATACATAATAAGACAGAGAGAGAGAGGCAATTAAATTATGACAGACATAATGTAAAAATGAAATTTGCATTTATATTGTGGAACCATACAACCAACATACAATTGTACCAACATACAAAAAACAAGTAGCCTACAAACATGGGGCAATGCACACAAAAAAATCAACCATGAAATATTACATTATTACCATCAATTACTTCAACTAAGGCTTGAAAACTGCCAGTGGTACCCAGGTCAGACTAAAATGTGCAACTCCCGAACTCTGAACTCATGAAACATTGTAGCCTAGACTTTGGCTCGCTCGCACGCACACAGCCACATCATGATGCATTGTAACATGCTGTCTGTAATACACTGTAACACGCAGCCCTAGCCAGCCAGGACGTCAAATACATTGAAACACGCAGTCTAGCGCGCACACACAGCCCAACCACATCAAATACAAACAAGGGGGGTGTCGCAGTCGATAACGGTAACGTTGTCAGGGACAGGGGTATGCCTAGACGTGGACTTATCACTATTTTGATCCTCGTTTTGAAAAAAGTGGACAGGGCGCCTGCAGGAATGAATGCGATGGTAGGCTTGGCACACACCCACCTAATTTTCAACGCTTTGATAATATTTGTCCCGGTTAGGTTCCTGCATTGGTCAGTTAAAAAGTAGCCTACATACTGTAGTAGGCTAATAACATCCACATGCAATATCTTTATAACAACGCCTAACAACGACCTATTTATTT
>NW_027468837.1:7612972-7625472 GCF_046254945.1 Alosa pseudoharengus | reverse complement strand
ACTTTCTCTAAATAGAAAGTTAACTGTTACTGATGAATGGTTATTTTATGGCACCTCGTGTTTGAATGTGAAAAATTTACTGCTGCCTCATTCAATCTCCTTATCTATCCTCACGGCAGTGCTGCAATGATTCTCCTCTCTCTCTCTCTCTCTCTCTCTCTCCCTCTCTCTCTCTCTTCCTTTCTCTCTCTCTCTCTCTTTCTCTCTGTCGCTCTCTCCCTCAGTGAATGGATGTGCGTGTGGGTGTATACGTTTATGTGTCCATTTGGTTGTGCCTGCATGTTGCATATTCACAGGCAAAGATTGTGATTACAGTAAGACTTAGAATTACAAGTTTAAGAATGTTTTTCCTGCTGGCCACTGTGTGTATGTGTGCTCATCGTGTGTCAATGTATATAGTACTTTCTTACCATTAGCTGTGTGTGTGTGTGTGTGTGTGTGTGTGTGTGTGTCTGTGTCTGTGTCTGTGTCTGTGTGTGTGTGTCTGTGTCTGTGTGTGTGTGTGTGTGTGTGTCTCTGGGTGTGTGTGTGTGTGTGTGTGTGTGTGTGTGTGTGTGTGTGTGTGTGTCTCTGTGTGTGTGTGTGTGAGTGTGTGTTTGTGTGTCTTTGTGCGCATGCATTTGGGTCTGTTTATGAGCAATAAAATGATATTTACCCCCTGCTGGCCGTGTGATAACATTATAATAGCCGGCTGGTGTGTGTGTGTGTGTGTTTGCAGAGAGTACGTATTGATCGGTTGCCGTCATGTGGCAGTCTTCTCGCTATCAGTTATGGTTTAATGTGAACGTCAGACGTCAGAGCTCCGTCAGAGCTCCTTTGGGAAAGGTCTCATACTTATGCACATATGCAGCTCTCTCTCTCTCTCTCTCTCTCTCTCTCTCTCTCTCTCTCTCTTTCAGCTGTCTCTCTCCTGTCATAGCATTCCAGCACGGTGTCGCCTGAAGTAGCTCCGTGACATCAGCGTTACTCATCATGAGGAGAGAATATGCTCATGGTGGAGTTTAAAAAGCCTAGCATATGATTGGGAGGCACCCATGTTTGACGAGATTGAAGGGAAAACGCACTCTCACTCTTTGTTGAGTAATCTTTGAATAATTTATGGCCACTCTGATGTGTCGAGCAGAATCTCACATCATCTGATTCAGAGCTTTAAGACAGTTTTGTGTGGCCCTCTTGAGGCTACATCCACCTTAATTGTGAAAACAGTCTGAAATACATTTGGGTTATACACGATTTCACATATTTTGAAATACTGTGTATTTGGTAGTGATTTTTTATTGTTTTGACAGTGTCCAAGTGCAGCTGTTCAGCTGTGTGTGTTTGGGTCTCCCTGTCAGCCATACTCTTAGTCTTGGACATGGACACTTGGAGTTTTTCAGGCTCAGTGATTTTGGATTCTGGATTCTTGGATTCTGATTTTGGGCCGACGATGTAGCAGCCGGTAACCAGAGAGGTCATTCCATGCTAACTCACATGAAAGACTGAAAATGCGCTACTTTTATTGTTTTGAAACTGAGCAAATTATTGTAAAAATCCATTAGTGTAGGCTGTTTTGGACAGTTGGCTTCTTCTGTTTCTCTCTCTCACTCAGTATGTTATGCTTGACTTTTAGATGTCATAGAACTATACAATCATCAGCTCAGTTCTATACAAAGTACACACAGAATCCAGCAAGAAAGTGAAAACTATTGTTCAGGTAAAAATATTAACTTATCTAGGTATTTAATTACTTACTTACTTTTTTAATTAATAGCTGTAAATCATTCATCAACAGCAATTCACATGAATATATGTTGCAAATTGCCAGAGGGTTCCTTGGATGTTCAGTACAAATTTCAGCCTAACTGAGTGAAAAAGTTGCAATTTGTGAGGCTTGCAATGCAAAGTTTTGCCATGTAATGTACAAATAATTGCAAAATGGTTGGAACTTAGCTTAGAGGGCCAAACATAAAAAAAAATCACAGCTAAAAGGGTATTTGTAGTAGAGCTATACAGTGTTGCATGCTCCCATGAATTTAAAAGAGGAATTCAAGGAAATCCATTAGGAGGTCCTAGGTGAGCTGATCTGAAATGACCCAGAGGCGACTGCCACCGCTGTCGATGCCCTCGTTGGTCTTTGGTCTTGGACCTCTGTCACATATTCTCTTCAGATTGATTACAAATCAATAATGGTCATTATCCAGAATGTGCCTCCACGTCTCGTCATTCTTAATGGAACAAAGATTGGAAATGTAACAGCATAAAATATGTAAGGGATAATGGACGACACGGTGGTCTGTTCACAGAAATGAATGCACGGTCGAGGTTGTAAAACGGCCCCGACGCGAAGCGGCGGTTTAAACCTCGTAAGTGCATTAACTTCTGTGAACAGACCACCGTGGAGTCCATTATCCCGCTTATTCCACTGTTGCCACTTGCGTTGCGTTCATTTCCTGTTACAATTTAAACGTTTTAATCGCTAAAACTTGTCTTGTTTGTAGAACTACTTCCTTCCAACACATATCAACTAATTTCTTAACTTGCAGGACAAACTGCCGTTACTAGTTCTAAATGGATGGTTGCTACGGCCAAAGGCCAGTCGTTAGTTCTATCTCTCCCGTTGTCAAGCGGGCATATCCCAAGATTCTGATGAACTTTAGCTTGGAAACATCGCTATTTTACTTAGCCTGCTGTCATCCATCTAGCTAAAAGCCACCTCCGTCATATGCTACAATGTTGCCATGTTCTGAACGTCTGCATTTTACAGCTCAGATGCAACGTGACAGTTCATTTAAACTTCACAACGAGTTCGGCGAATTAATATACAAGTGTGATACGGCCCACAAAATGGATCTTCTTCATAGGTGTGCAGATAACATACGGTTAATGGTTGTTCTAAATTACGTAGGACAATGGAAAATTCAACCAAGCAGTGGAATAAATACAAATATTATACGGCTCTTCACAATGTTAGTAGAATGCTCCATTGACTTGAATGGGATTTCCTAACGTTCTACGGTAAAATAAATTCATGTAATTACCGCTGCAAACATATAATTACCGCTGTCAATGGCAACGGGTTTTGTGCTGCTGATCATATCACTCCGCAAGTATTCCGGTCACTTCTTGCATTGGAACTTCATTCAAAAGTGAAAGCAGACGGTTGATCAGCTGTGTTCTAAAGAACTAGTGCAGTGCAGTTTAAAAATAGGATGATAGGGAAACATCATTCCAGCTAAGCATTCAATAATGAATGAATGAATATTATAATATATTAGCCTATAATTAATGTGGCCTTTAATAAATGTAGGCATGGCTGCATGTGACATTTCTACAGATCAGAATGACATAATGACAACTGTTTTAAGTTAAGGCTAAATGTGTATAGCTTACTGAATAACTTCCTAATGCTATTCGAAGCTTGCACATACTTTTATTTTGAGTGGTCACTACATACCCGTGTTTAATGGCGTGATAAGTGCCGTCGCTCAGTCTGCAACTTGTCTAACTTTAGCTATGTGGCATTAGCCTATCGCTCGTTTCAATTTGGGACCTTGCAGTCGGAATTGTCGTTTTAGTCTCTTGAAAGTCCAAAGTAGCCTGGGCTATTCGAGTGGTCACTACATACCCATGTTTGTTGGCGTGTTGTTGCAAGTAATCATTTTATGCAAGCAAACTGCATACAGGGAGTCTTTATTGTTGAGGTCAGACATGATAATCATCTTGCATCTTAACCCACAAGCGGTTCCCGAGTAATCCGTTTAAATTGCGACTGACTATCATCAAAGTGAGACCTAGCAGAGCCCCGTTCTCTGGACCTAGCTACTGTCAGTACACGATCCATAAGGTGGAGCTCCCCTGAAACTGGTCCCCTTGGAAACAGTGCAGTGCAGCGATAAACGTCCTACGTAAATAAGCATATTTTGAAATATGCATTCAAAAATCTTCAAAATCGAGAGTGCACACCTTTGTGCCATGCGCGAGCCACATACGAAATCTTAGGTCAGTCTGACAAACGGTCAGCGAGATATGCGTGCCACAGACACACACACACACACACACACACACAGACACACAGACGCTTCTTGCTTTATAGATAGATGTTTGAGTCAAGTTCAGTGTGTGTTGCGAACTATTTGTTTCTCAGCAAAAGCCACGACGAAACGGTAACAAATAAGTGTAAAGAGACATATCATGGAGTTTATTTTTTCGTTTTGGCAAGTAGCCGTATAATAAGCGGGATAATGTATGGAACGCCGGTCATTATGGGAAAATAAGTCCCTTCAGGGCGAAACAAGTCCGGTTCCGCTGGCGCGTCGGGGTCCGGTTCGCCCTGTCGGGACTTATTTTCCCCATAATGACCGGCGTTCTATACATTATCCCTTACATATTGGGCTGTAGAATATCGATATCTATGAATCAACCTAAACACATATCAATGTGATGTTGTTCCACTGGCCTCTGTTTTATTTATTTCCCCCTTCACTAATGGCATGGCCATGACAACTGAACTTCAAAGGTGAAACGGCATCTGATCTGACCGTCTGATGTGGTCTTCATATTTTTCCTGCCCATGCTGAGCGCTGATATGATGAACGCCCTGCCTCAGTGACCTGCTCTGAGCGGTGGCTTTCAAAAAAAATGGCCGGCGAATCCCTGGTACGGGGAAGCGTGTCTCTGTTTGATGGCCTTGGGCCTAATAAAGAGAGGCAATATCAAAGCGCGCTTTGAAGCCAGGCGAAGCGTGCGGTGCCAGATCACACGGCGTAAGGACATGGGATTCACTGGATAAATATGCAGCTCTGTCTCCTGTAATGGCATAATGACATCAAGGGGACTGTTTGAAATGAGTTGGGGATCTCTGTGAAATCAATATGCAAAGAAAACAACACCACCACAGATTTATGTTTAGGATTTAAGCATGATCAAATGACACTGAACACTGCTACTGAGACAGAGAGTGCTTTGAACATGGTTGGACATGTTGGAGTTGTGTGACCTATTCTGATATCATCTGACAGACTGACTGACTGACTAACTTCGTGAGTAGGTTATTATTATGACCGCCGCGCAGCGAAGCGGCGGTCATATAGGTTTAGTCAGATTTTTTTTTTTTTTTTTCTTTTTCACATGTCCAAATTTCTGTCAATGATTCCCGGGACACTGAAAGACCGGGGTAGACGAAACTTGGTGGGCATGTAACCCCATATGGATAGCATGGAACCATCGTTTTTCGTTTTGATCTGTAGCCCCCCCGCTGGACTGCACCCCCCGAAAGGAGGGTAGGGCAGACACAGTTTTCTGTGAATATCTCGAGAACCGTAAGGCTTAGGAGGACCATTTTTTTTTTGTATGTTGATCTCAAGGGGCCATGTCAACCCATTCCATAACCACTCATTTCATGTATAGCGCCACCTAGTTAAACACAAAAAAGTAAAAATGAGGTGTTGTAATCGCAGGTATCTGTGACCTAACATAGTCAAAACTGCACGAAATTGGAAGTGTAGGATCATTATGACACCCTCTGAATGCACGCCAAGTTTCGTGGAATTCCGTTCATGGGGGGCCACACAATAAATTCATTTATGTTACTATACACCAACTGGCCTGTAGGTGGCCAGAGACAGTTTTCTGTGAATATCTCGAGAACCGTAGGGCCTAGGAGGTCCACCTTTTTTTTGTATGTTGATCTCAAGGGGCCATGTCAACCCATCCCATTACCACTTATTTCATGTATAGCGCCACCTAGTTAAAAATTAAAAAGCAATATCTCTGGCTGACATGGTCAAAACTGCACGAAATTGAAAGTGTAGGATCATTATGACACCCTCCGAATGCATGCCAAGTTTTGTGTACTTTCGTTCATGGGGGGCCTTACAATAAAACAATTTATGTGTACATTTAGTGACGTACACCAACAAGGATTCCCGGGACACTGAAAGACCGGGGTACACAAAACTTGGTGGGCATGTACCCCCACATGGATAGCATGGAACTGTCATTTTTCATTTTGATCTGTAGCCCCCCCGCTGGACTGGACCCCCCGAAAGGAGGGTAGGCCAGACACAGTTCTCTGTGAATATCTTGAGAACTGTAGGGCCTAGGATGACCATTTTTCCGTATATTTGCCTCCAGGGGTCATGTTAGCCCAGTTCATGTGCACACATGTGCACAAACAGATACACACACACACACACACATTCACAGTAATCATGACACATACTCACACAGTAGACATATGTACGCTTCCATGCACAGGCACATACGCAGGCACGCACACACACACACACACACACACACACACACACACACACACACACACACTCACACACACACACACACCCACACACATAACATAAACATAACACAAACAATCAAGAATTTCTCATAATTATGAACAGGCAAGATGGAGGTGGGGTTGTATAAAATGAATTTTACATGTGAAATCTATGAACTAATCATGTTTTGGTACTTGTTGTCTAGCAGATACCAGTGAGAATTGAGTGTGGATAATGCAATTTAGTGAGACAGTTAGAATCATATAGGCCTTTCAGCGTGATTTCTTTTTGTGGAAAAAATGTGCTGGACTGGGCGGCGGTCAGCGCTCTGCGGTACATCTAGTTATTATCATAAATAATATGATAATGTCATGCTCGAAATAAAACAACAACACACACACACACACACATACATACATACATACATACATACATACATACATACATACATACATATACATACATACATACATATACATTTTTTTTTAAAGTGTAAAGATTTTTAATTGAACATTGCAAGGATACTAGGTGACATAACCTGACAGAAATGTCAACAGCATTACTTCATGGGACTCGGGATGTCACGTGGTTCTCCCTCAAAAGCGTTGTTGCGAAAATAGATCAGCACACAATGCATCATGGGATTGGCTGGACAACAAAGGTAGCCTCAGGTAGCTTAGGCTACGATGTGTTTATGGAAAGCCCTGCATTAGCGCCTATGTATAGCTTCTAGGCCTAGTATGGAGTGGACGTAAATCTGTACCCTCAGTTCCATGGTAAGGACTTTGCTAATAATACAGTACTGCTGAAATTTGGCAGTGCTACAGAATGTGCCTAATGTTTTGAATCCACGGATAATAGTGTTCCATTCAAATCAGTGGAAACAACACTGGTGAAATCAATGACTACACATACAGTCATTGGATGAAATTAATTTCTTGCCGATTTCTTCCCATACTATCACACTTACCCATACCCATAGCTTTGGCTCTCATGGGCTGCAAATTAACCTCAATTTAACCTGGTGCAAAACCAGACTGAACCACTGGCGCCTAAATCAGTGCAGAGTTACCCAGCGGTGGCCAGGTTAGATGGAGCCTGTCCAGAGGTGTATGGTGTTGTGTTTACCCAGCGTCCCTGCTGGGTATCTTCAATAGCCGACAAGAGACGGGGCCGTGGGAGAGGATGGGCAGTAGGGTGGCTGTGCGGGGGGGTGTAGTGGCTGTGCGGGGGGGTGTAGTGGCTGTGACGCTCAGCGGTTGAGTCCCTGAGTGGACATTTCCACAGCATTAATCGCACCCAGTCACACACAGCAGCAAATTAATGATCATTTACACTGACGGCATAATCGGGCGTCACGCTGGCCTCCCGATACCAAATTGCTTCCTTTTGTTCCGCCAGGATTGCTCCCCTCCACTCTCTTCTTTTCTCCTCACCCCCGTCCTGCATTTCATACTTTTCCTTCCATCTCTCTTTTATCTTCTGCTCTTTTTTCTTTCCGTCTTCTTTTTTACTCAGACCACTTTTTGTTTGGACTTTTTCTCTTTTCTGCTTTTTCTTTTGCTGTATTTTGTGTGTGTGTGTGTGTGGGGGGGGGTGGCAACCATTTAGAGCTTTGGTGCCATGGAAACGAGCAGTTAGAGGTGTGTGTGTGTGTGTGTGTGTGTGTGTGTGTGTGTGTGTGTGTGTGTTTGGATGGGGGGCAGAAAAGAGGCCCCTGGTCTGTCACTAGGAAATTAGCCTGTCACCACAGCAGGAGTGTGTCCAGCTTTCTAGGTCAAGCGCATGCATGCTGTGTGTGTGTGTGTGTGTGTGTGTGTGTGTGTGTGTGTGTGTGGTAGAGGTGTTGACAAAGACAAACATCTTTTCAGAGAATTTCCTTGAGGATCGAAGGTGATGTAATCTTTCCCCAACACACACACACACACACACACACACACACACACACACACACAGTGAGGCACATTATTGCTGCACATCAAGAGTGTTATCTGCAGCCCGCTCGATGTTTCCCTCCCTGAGTGGTCTCTCTGAACGCCGGCCCTTGGAATCGCCAATGACCCCGCTGGCATTCTACACAGACCGCACGTCCAGGCAATTAGAGGCAGGCCTTTGTCTAAAGACTCGCCAGCACTCCTGATTGCTCTATCACACACACCACAGTCTCGCAACGCCGCGTTGCCATGGTGACCGGCTCAAGGGTGTGTGCCTGTGGTTGTGTGGGCCAGCAAGTGTGTGTGTGTGTGTTTGTGCACGTATGTTTGTGAGAAGGTATATTTGTGTCAATTTTTAAGTTAAGGCATATACTATTTGTTGTAAATACCATTTATTGTATCCATTTACCTGTATACTGTATGGTGTCACATATGTTAGTTAAGGGTCGTTCCAATAAGAAAAGGTACCACAACACTATAGCCATAACTATATTTTACGCTGTCAAAATAAGGCCACATCTGTCTTTAAAACATTTTTTTTATTCATAAGAGTTCCTGGTCCTGGTGGCTTGGTTGTTTGACTGGGGAGTGGAGACTTCAGTGTGACACTTCTCCGTCAGGTAGCTGTCTCTTTGGTCGCTGTTTGTCTGCCTGTCGGCCTGGGTGTCATCATAAATACTGGGGCGTCCCCAGATCAAAGGGAAACAAGCTAAATGCAATCCCCTTGCAATCCACATCCAATGGGATCCCCCCTTTTCTGTCCACACACTCTTTCCCCATCCCCTATCCTTTCGTCCTAGACGACAGTATTAAGTCAGACACACACACACACACACACACACACACACACAAATACAGGCATCCCTGCACTTTTATTTAGCGTAATTCGGTGAAATTACCAGCAAAAAAGTGTGATTAATTAATAGCGCAGTAACGGGCGCTTTTCATTTGCACAATCTAGTTCCGTGTTCCAAACTCATCAGCATGGTCACATGCAACACAGTGCCTGCACAGCAGAGGGGACGGGAAGCTGAACAATGTCATAACAAAAGCAGAAGAGCGAGAAAAAACACATGCGCCTGGCATTGTGTGTGTGTGTGTATGTGTATGCACCTGTATGTGTATGTATGTGTGTGTGCATGCATGTGTGTGTGTGTGTGTCTGTGTGTGTGTGTGTGTGTGCATGCATGTGTGTGTGTCTGTGTGTCTGTGTGTGTGTGTATGCGTGTGCATGCGTGTGTGTGTGTGTTTGTGTGTGTGTGTGTATGTATGTGTGTATGTATGCATGTGTGTGTGTGCTGTGTGTGTGTGGGTGTTGGTGCGTATGCGTGTCCTTCTAATTCAGATGCTGATCAATTCTTAGGGAAAACTGCATTTGAAGAACAGCACAGAATCCCATCATGGGCCCCCTGTGGCACTGGTCTAGCAGTACAGTACTTAATCAAGGATTAAAGTTCTCCGTCATAGGTTTTTAGAAATGTCATATTTGAGATCGATGCAGATCCGATGAGAAAAAAAATGAGGGGGGGGGGGACTATCACCTTTGCTTTTCCAAAGAACACGTATGGAGGACTATAACGGTCTAAAAGTTGGATTATAGTGACACATTAGATACAGCTGATGAGGTTGGCCAATCCGTTTAACTTTTTTGGATATGATATTGTGAGCTCTATGACAGACCACGACACCACGACAGAGGTAGGCTACGTTTATCTATGGCTGACCGTTTTTACGTTTAGAAAGTAGGCTACGCATGTTCTTTCATAGCGCAACACGACCTGTCCCTCACCATCGCAACCTCTTGTCAACCTTATACAATCTGTTGCTGAAGACAAAAGCACCGTCTCCAGATTGTCGTTATCAAATGCGCAGACCTCCTGCATGAGCACACACAGTATTGCTGCTCATTGGAAAACTGAGTTGTCTGTAAAACTCAAAATTACCATGTTTTCATTAAATGCGGATGAGGCAACAAATGGAAATATGAAAAATATCTAGAATGTTCTGATTCGTTACTTTGATGAGGAAATGGGAAGTCTTGCAAACTTGATTTTATAGATTTTACTTGGTGTTGAATTGCATATTAACAAGAAAAAAATCTCCCCTTTAAACACTTTTGGCCTGAAGTAATTAAATAAGAGTGTGTTAAAGCCTTTCTACAATATTGCTGCAGTAGAAAAGAACAGCAATGGCTAATCAGCAATGGTCAGGGATGGTACTAAAATATATATTTTTTCATCAGGAAAGCTCCATCTCAATCAAGAACACTCTCAATTCGCCTTATTCACATGGCGGCCATTGGCAGCTAAAACGAGGCTACAGGGTACACAACCCATAGGATTGTTATGTTCTATGCATTCACCTGTAGGTGGCATTAATTTTATAGTAAGTGTACCCTGTAGCCTCGTTTTGGTTTAAACAATGGCCGCCATGTGAATAAGGCGAATACTCCCTTTACTTTGCTGTTTGCATCTTTTTGTACATTAAAAACCAATAGGTTTTCTCTATAGGTAGATAAGAACAACGTATGACTTATGGCCTGAAAAAAGTTCAGTCAAACGATTTTTTTTCACTTTAATCCCTGTACTTAATATTTCAAGCGGCTGGCAAAGCACTGACGAATGTACACTGAGATACAATTAATATCTGATGTATCAAAACAACAAAATGCTTCATATAAACCGCAGTGACCTGCATCCCATGATAAAGAGATGTCTCTGGGTCTTTGGGGCACTACTGCTATTTGTGCTCTCTTTTCCACAAAGACCTCACACACTTGAGAGGTAGTGTAGTGTCTGGCACAGAGACGGAGCTGAACCACTACAGCATACGCTGTCTCTCCTCTGACCCAGACCAGCTACACCCCCCCCCCCCAACCCCCCCTCAGCTATCCGGCAAGCTTGCTTGGTTTTGACAGATTTCCACAGGCTAGCAGATGCACTCACTCTTTCCCTGAAGAGACCCCTTCCTGTGCCTGTTTCTTGCCTTGTTTCTTCACACACACACACACACGCACACACACACACACACACACACACACACACACACACACACACACTCACTCACACATGCACACACACACGCACACTCACACACACTCACACACATACACACACACACACACGCACGCACACACACACACTCACACACACACACACACACACTCACACATGCACACACACACACACACTCACACATGCACACACACACACACACTCACACACACACACACACAGAGAGAGAGACACACAGACATATACACACCTGCCACAGAACACGACTGGATCTGTACATTAGCCAAGGTCCAGGTTGAGGTGGAATATACTTAAAGAATTGAGCCTTGACTATGTGCATGTGCATGTGCATGTGAAAAGAAGGTGATATATTTAGGATGATAGAGCCATCTTGGAATGAAAAGGAGGTGTCCTTTCCAGAAGCCCCTTGTTTTGCGTAGGGAGGAAAGGAAGCAGAGTTTTTGTGAAGTTAATTGTGTCCCTGAGGGCCGGTGATGGCTGCTAATTAAAGGCAGCTGAAGGCGCGTGTTCCACCAGGAGACGGCTCTCTTCCTGGCACTGACGGGTCTGTCTGAGGACGAGTCTGCACTGACGCTGAAAGTGCTTCGCCCTAAAGATGAAGGGACTTTCACTTTCAAGTGTGGCTTTTGATTGGATGGTGGAGGTCAATTCATTTGTTTTCAGTAGAGGAGAGAGAGCGTGAGTGAAAGGAAAAAAAAGACCAAAGGGATCATTGTAGAAGTTCAATAGAATGAGTGAGGTTTCTGCTGAAGTTCCTGCATGCAGGATCAAAAATGGCATTGTTTCAGGTCATCTTACGAGTAATGCCTCTCTCACACGATCCCTGTACACTGATTGGTCACCATCTTCATTGTGTCATCATTATGAACAATTCATTTGAACAAAACAGGAAATAGTGTATATGTCACTAATAACTAATCCCACTTTTACCACTCTGCCTTTTCCGCTTCAGGTCAGTAGTTAGTGACCCACACAGTGGGATTGTAAGTGAGCGAGTTCATAGACATGGCTGCCCTCTGCCCTTTCAGGTCCTCTCAGACTTCAGGCTGTGCTGTTTAAACAGTCTGCTCTTTATACTGTATGACTATCTAATATTAGTGAGAGGAAAAAAAGCATATTCCCTGTGCCTGTGCAAGTGTGTGTGCGTGTGTGTAAGTATGTGCATGTGTGTGAGTACGTGTGTGTACATGTGTGTGTGTGTGTGTGTGTGTGTGTGGTTAGGCTCTGCCGTGCACCTTAAACTCACTCCCTCATCTCATTACTCTGTTTTTGTC
>NW_027468837.1:7607972-7610472 GCF_046254945.1 Alosa pseudoharengus | reverse complement strand
GTCATGGTTGTCAATTAGGCAAAAAAATTTGTACACAGCAGCCAAAACACAGCAGCCAAATACAACATATTTGTTTTTATAGACTTTATAGATTTTATAGTTATATCTGATTGTTTTCATGGAGCTGTAGCCTTGTTGAGGTAAGACAATACCGAAATAAAATAAAACAGTGCTTAAGACACTCAAAGGCCTTTTCTCATATAGCCTACAAGAATAAAATAGACCTACATATCAATGAACTCTCTGGGTTCATTTTGTTCCAACGGTAGACCTAATGCAGAAACCTATAATGCCACAAGTCTGAGTGAATATGAACAAAAGAGTCTGAGCGAGCAGAAAAGGTTGTGAACCGATTCGTAACAAGTAAATCGATATAACGACCGGTTCATTTCCGTTTTATTCCGATACGGGGCTTCACGTATCGATGTAGCCGTATCTTACACGTTAAAAACGGATACCCCCCTAGTGTCTGTTTATGCATGTGACAGTATGGTTTAACCTATGAGCTTGCATTTATCATCTATTTATGTATGTATGTGCGTGTGCGTGTGTGTGCAGTGTGGGAGGGTGGGGGACTCCGGTGTCCTCCTCCCAGGAGAAGAGGAGCTAAGGGCCATGATCTCCTCCTCAGCTTGCCAAGGCAAGGAGCAGACCAGCAGGCTCACCAGCAGCTCTCTTTCTCTCTCTCTCCCTCTCTCTTTCTCTATCTCATGTTCTCTCTCCTCTCTCTCTCTCTCTGTCTCTCTATCTATCTATCTATCTATCTATCTATCTCTCATTCTCAATTCAAGTGCAATGTAATATATGATTCATTAGCATTGGATTTATGACCATTTCAAGGAAATTGATGATGCCAAAGTATAGAATACAGAAACATAGACTCTCTCTCTTCAATGGAGAGGCCTCCGCCAAGTTCAGAAGCTGACGGTGAACTGTGTCCTGGAACGGTCACCTTAAGCCTTCTCTCCAGACTTTCTGCCTCTCGGTGGCCTCTGAGAGAGAGAGAGAGAGAGAGAGAGAGAGAGAGAGAGAGAGAGAGAGAGAGAGAGAGAGAGAGCTGAGACACTGCTAATGTCTTGTTGAGCATCAGATCACGGGCCATAGATTCAATTAGACTTTCTTGTAGTTGCAAATCATGGGGGCATAGGCCTTGGCAAACAGCTGTGCTTAACTTCTGGAATCTGGACTTGCAGAATCTTCCCTTTTAAAAAAGGTGGTTGGAGTGATGAGAGCATCAGGAATGTGCAGTGATTTATAGGGCTGTTTAGGGGACGGATGCTATTACCCACTTGCAGGATGTAGCTTTTCCAATTTCACTAACTGCTATCTAAAAAGGCAGGCCATTACTGATGCTCACTTAATGAGCCTGATTGTTTTGCCAGTGGCACTGTGCACGTTCATGGGCAGAACAGGTTAGGCTTGACTCGGCTCCGATTGCTGTCTTTGTTTATTGGACACCTTGGAGCTTTGTCTTGCTCCCGCTCCTAAGTATCCTTTCTAAACCATGTTCTGACAAATGGTACAATGTTTGAAACATTTCCCGGTCCAAAAGTGGCGAACACTGGGTGGGAAATGAATCACTTGCCCTGGTGATATTCTGTCAGTAGAGTGGTATCACACTATTATAAGTAATTGGTGGTCCTGGTTTTGCTTTTGTGTGGAAACATATGCATTGCATACAGTTGAAGCGGCGTGTTTCTGTGTGTGTGTGTGTGTGTGTGTGTGGGGGGGGGTCGCAGATAACTAAACAAAGGGCTTATCTTTCGCTTCCTGCTGGATTGTCTCCATCATGGAGGCTGCTGTGTTGGTTTCTCATAGGAGGCCAGAGATCCTCAAATGGAGGCTGGGCTATTGTGCAGGGGCCACAATCAGCTTGTGTTGCAGATTTGAACAGAACAGTTTCACTAACATGCCCTTTCTGTAATGCCACTGATACTGTGTGTGTGTTTTCTTGCCTTCTGTGTGAATTTGCGTGGTATGTTTTCCTGTTTGCGGCATTGAAGAACAATATTGACTCAGCTAGGCCTCTTATTCACCAACACAGTGTTTATTTTGGGCTGCTGGGGTTGGCAGACTTGGCCAGATCAGTGGACTGTGCAATGTGTAGCGGTTCTTTTTCTCGCGAGATGGGCTCTCAATGTCCCATGATTCAACAGAATGCAGAATCTTGACAAAGCTGACGCTTCATAAGGTCGGATAGTTGTGGATGTAGAATGTGCGTACCATCAGGAAACAGACAATGTGCCTTTATTTGAAACGAAATAGTTTTTGCCTACTGAGTGCCTTTATGACACTGCTTTCAATATGTTTCAAATTATAATATTGATTCGTTTCTCTTAAATTATCTTGAAAAATACCAGGCCACCCTTTTGAACATTCTCATACACACATACACACAAATACAGACACAAGCATACACACACGCACACAGCAGTCTAAAAAGAAATAATAATGCAATAAAAAATAATATGCACAGTGCACACACATTTTCTTGTGTTCT
>NW_027468837.1:7582972-7602972 GCF_046254945.1 Alosa pseudoharengus | reverse complement strand
GCTCTAGTTCATTTGTTTGTCTGCACTAGTGCTGACCAAGAGTGAGCTGAGTCATGCAACAGTCTAGTACATGGGAACAGAGACTAGAGTGTTGGTTTTAGCTGTCGTCCTGCATATTCATATATGTCTTGGACCGTCCACTATCCCAAACCCTTCCACCCCTCCCAACCCCACCAGTCCTTCCCCGAGTTGGCTTGTGTTGACAGTAAACTGTGTTTTGTAGCCACACGCCTAAACAGCACGCTGGCAGACGGCCGCCACAGCGGTGCATTAGAGAGCAGCGGCTTTGAGTGATTCTCTGGCACTGGTGGTCAGACAGCGGCCAGAATAAGGGTCTCACTCTCTCTCTCCCTCTCCCCCCCTCTCTCTCTCTCTTTCTGTCTCCCTCCCTCTCTCTATTTACCTCTCTTTCTCTCTCTCTCTCTGTCTCTCTCCCTCTCTCTCTTTCCCTCTCTCTCTCGCTCTCTCTCTCTCTCTCTCGCTCTCTCTTTCTCTCTTTCTCTCCCTATCTGTCCCTCTCTCTAGTTCTTCTCTTGCTCGCTTGCCTGGCTACGGGGAGAAGATTGCCTTACTGGCTCTCTTCCCAGCGCCTCAGCTTGACAGAGATGGATTGTGGGTAATGGAGTCCCCAAAGGTAGTCAGGATAAGTGGAAATCCCCCAGGGGTGGGCTTGGAGCTCGTCTGCCTGTGCCGGGGCCCGGCGAGTGCTGAGTCAGCCCCACGGGATTCTGGGAGAATAATACCGGCATGCCATTCTCTTCCTGCTCGGAGGAAATCCTGTTTGTAAAAAGCACCCTCCGCCCACCCCCCACCCCCTCACCCACTCCCCCTCCACTCCTCCTCCTCCTCCTCCTCCTCCTCCACCATCGATTTACAGGTCACAGAGCAGCCTGATGGAGAGGCAGCGCTGGAATGCCTGTCAGGTTGAGTTCCCTCTTGCCATCGTCTAAACGGTACAGGGGGAAATGGCAGGGGGCTCGCTCGTGAAAGGCCGGTGAACTAGCTAGCCACCTCGTCAAGCTGTGTTGGTTTAGCCAGTGCTTTGTGTGGTGCGCGTGAGTTTCTACTCATGTGATGAATCAAGATCAGTCACAGGCAGCCCAGATGGATCGTCTTTATGTTGTTATTGATTTGGACTCGACCTAAGCTGACCTCTAACACTTTCTCTCTCTTTCTTTCTCTCTCTCTCTCTCTCTCTCTCTCTGTCTGTCTCCCTCACGCTATCTGTCTGTCTATCTGTCTATCCCATGGCTGTAGATTTACAGTGAGAAGAGGAGCCAGTATGACACGAAGAGCAACCAACCCAAGGACCTGGTGGAGCGGGTGGCACGGAACATCGCCCGGCTGCTCAACAGCAAGCGCAAGGCCCTGGAGGTGAGTGTGTGTGTGTGTGTGTGCGCGCGCGCGTGTGTGTGTGTGTGTGTGTGTGTGTGTGTGTGTGTGATAGAGAAAGAGAGAGAGAGAGAGAGAGAGATAATGCAGTCATGACTCTCTTATGTGAAATATTTCTTACTCATGCTCACTAACTCACACACACACACACACACACACAGAATTATTGGGTATAATAGGTCTGAGTGAAATGGAAAAAAACACCTCCATATCAGTATATGGTACTTGATTGCACAGAACCAAGTGCACTCATTACTATAATTACCGTAACTAGCATCATATCTTCACTTACACAATTTCAAAGAAATTTGTAAAGTTTAGAAACTAGTTTATTTGAAATTAGGACACGTGAGCAAGGAAATTACATCCTTTGTTTCTTTATTCGTGCAGTTGGTACCCACTCTTCAATAATAAACACCAGATGACTGTTTTCCCAGTATCAGTTCTTAATCATCAGTCTGAAAAACAAAGTGACCTCAAATTATGGCCACACTGCACCCTTCCAATGTGTTAAACACTCTTGACAGTCTTTTCATTCCACTAACATTCTCACAGTCGCTTATTTCTCTGCATGCTCAGAATTTCAAAGAGGCTGCTTAATGGCTAGAGTTAAATGAGGTCTGCCTTGTAAAAAGGTTTGCTCTGATTGGTTATTAGCAGGCCAAGAAAGGAGGAGGGGGCGGGGGGGGGGCAGACTTTCCACATCTGTGCATAGTGTCTCCAAAAGAAATACCCAGAAGGTACCAAATGCAAGCAATGAACTACCAAGCAATGTGAAAAATGAAATGAAATAAATACTGACACTCAAGTGAGCATAGACACTGTGTGTCCTATCCACTTCCTCATACACACTTGCACACAGAGACACTTAGGTGAGTAGGTCTGTTGACAAAAGTCTCTTGTTGCTTTTCTGAGGTAGAGTGGAGGACATTTTTATGATAAGGCAGCAACAGCCAATGCACTAAGCTGTTCCCCTCTGGCTCTGCTGCTGAGCTGGATCACTGCTGCTGCCGCTGTGTGTGCGGTCCATGTCTCAGTCCCACTGCTATTAACAGTTTCATACTCATCACACTCACTAGTCATGGCTCCAGTCTGGTTGTGTGTGTGTGTGTGTGTGTGTGAACTCATACAGTAAATCTCTCACAAGTCGCTCGGTAAATGAGGTACTTGGGAATTCAGTGGAATTGAAAGATATTCACCGAAACAGAGCTAATGCCATTTTATTTAGATTTCACTTCAACACAGCAGATCATATCTGCCTGAGAGGAAAGATGAGAGCAATATAGTTGATTTCAGAGGTAGAATTACACAGAACACCACTGAACTATAACAGATGGAAACGTGGGTGATGTTTAGCATCTGATAACTCAGTTGCAGGGCAGTGGAATGTGTTTGGGTGATGATAAGTGCCAATTTGAAACCACAGTCTTATGGATGGTGTAGAGGCTGTGCAATCCCAGGTTATGCTGTCCTCTTTCTTCTCTGCAGGGAGATTGGCCTATCTCACCTCTCCCTGTCACTCCCTCCACAATTGGCCCTCAATATTGCTCAATAGCTCTGATACTGGCTGTGCATCCCATAGGGACAATCCATAGAGTTTTTCTGTTCAAGTCCACTGAGGCGTTTCAGCACCCTGGACAGCTCCCATGCTCATTAACCATGCTCTCTGTGCCTGCACTGACTGACACATGAAGATGAGGTTCAGTGAAGAATTATATGTGCAGCATATATAATGGTCAATAGGCTTTACACACTTATAAAACCATTCGTATACAAAGCATCAAACAAGGATACATTTGAACACACATAAATGCCCCCAACCCCAACTCACAGACCTGTGCACACATTTAGGGGTGGCACGGTTCACAAAATCTACGGTTCGGTTCGTATCACGGTTTAGGGTCACGGTTTTCGGTTCGGTACGGTTCTTGTTGTTATTTTTTCTTTTAATCTTTAACACTCCAGAAACATATTTCAGCATATAGCTTAATCATCCACAATTAGGCTAGAGTATTTAAAGAATAGTTATCATGTAATAATGCACAAACTGAATTTGACTTCACATAAAGCACATTATTGTCTGAGGAAACTTTAAGCCAGGTGGTACGCGATCTGCCACTAGGGGGTACGCGAGATGAAAAGGGCAATGGCAGAAAGGAGTTAAAAATTATTCATTAATTAATACTCTAATTAATTCATAAATAATACATAATTTCTAATGGGGTTATAATGATATGGAAACGTGAAATTAAAGGAAATCATTTGTAAACTCTATAATAGGGTATGTTTTCATTAAAAAATAAGCTACACACAATAAGCTACACGTGATTTCCTGCGGGCAGCCAGAATATCTGGCGCGTTAGTTTCGTTGAAGTAAGGCTAGGTAGAAGGCTGCGTAAACATGGAAAACTGGCTAAAAACAGGGACACTGTCCAAAAGGCCTAATTAAAGCGATCGAAGAGGAGAAGCGAGAGAAACAGAGCAGGACACAGGGAACGATGGAATGGGATGGGGGGGGCACACTAATCAAGGTGGAGATGGAGCGCAGGGGGATAACAGAAAGAACGAGACAGAAAAGACTGCGCGAAGAAAACGAAAGTATGATGAGGCATATAGCCCTAGGCTTCACGTGGATTGGGAGACAGACTGCCCAAAGCCACAGTGCGTGGTCTGCAGTGAGATGCTACCTAACCATTCTAATGTGGTTCTCCACACTTTTTTTTTTAACGTGAGAGCTCATAGACCAGTTGCACATTTTTATTATGTTATCATGTAGTGCGGCTAATTAAACAACGATGCCTGGAATGCGTCAATAGAATGTGTTACTTTTTTATGTGTTGGATGGTGGGGGTTCGCGAGCCGTGTCAGGATGTAGAAGGTGGTCCGCGGGGAAAAAAGTTTGGGAACCGCTGACCTAGCATGTTCGAAGTGTTGCCAAGAGCATACTGAACACGTGTTGCACAATGTTTGCACACAGTCGCAGTCTTTTCTGTCGTCTTAACTCCTCTATCATCATAGGTAACCTCAAATCCGAAATGTTCCCACACACCAGACCTATAAGAGGCTGGCGCATCCCGCAACTCCGGGCAGTCTTTGTCTCTCGCACTTGCCATTTCTAAAGACTCCAGTCGCGCGCAGCACTCAAAACTATACTCCTACTCTCGCGCGAAAGGGAAACACATTGTCACATGGGAATCAATTGCGCATGCCATAACTAGCCTGAACCTTAGGACCGTACGACGAACACACACTCCGAACCGTGACATGCCATCCGCACGGTTCGGAGCATTTTTCAAAAACCGTGCCATCCCTAGCACACATATAAAACCACACATATGCACATTATCAGAGCACACACATTAAACCACATGTTTGCACAAAGATCCAAATGCAGACTCATAGTATATGCATGCACACACACACTCTCTCTCTCACACACACACACACACACACACCTTCCACGTCCTTTATCACCCTTCCCTCATGAACACATTCCGGATGGCGACAGGCAGCTGCATGCCCCCACCCCCCACCCCGTGTTCGCCCGTATCTGATTTACACCAACCCCAAGCCTTATCATGCCGTTAAGCAGAGCGATCGATTTGCTGTCTGATCTAATCAGAAAAAATGGGATTTCCAAAAACATATTATCGATGCCCTGTGCGCTTTATTAGCCCGCTTAACAGAGCAGCTAATGACTTTGTCTCCCTGGAAATGCACGGAGCCTCTCGCACCAGCAGGACGCCCAGTGCTGGAGCTCCAGTCCCAGGCCCGGTTTCGCCCCGGCGCTGCTGCCGCCACCCTCTAATCTAACACACAGCTCCAGATGGAATGGTTGGAGCATTTTGCCTGTTGTTTAGATTTTGCGAAGCAATGGAGTGGAGGTAGGGGACTAATTTCAACTGAGAAAGTGAGATGAATTCATTACGAAAAAGGACAAAAACAACAACTCAGTATGTGTGGTGCTGAACCTCACACATATAATGGATTTTCCAGACTCCAGTACATGGTGTGTGTGTGTCCAGTGTGTGTGTGCGTGCATCTATGTGTGTGTGCATGTATGTATGTGTGTGTGTGCATGCATGCGTGTGTGTAAGTGTATGCGTCTGGGTGTCTCAGCACCACAGGCCCCACCTGCTCTTCTTTAGCCACATCAGAAGCAGCTATTTTGGAGTGGGCCTGTGCCCTGGGACTTGTCATGAAGTGTGCTTGATGATGCCCTGTGCATGTGTTAAGCGCGCCCCCTTCTCTCCTCTCCTGGGCGTGTGTGTTGGGGGAGGGGGGTGGGGGGGGAGATGGGTTGCACAGAGGGGCCAAGGGCCTCCTCCAGCGGCAACAGCCTCACAAGCTCTCTGTGTTACCATGGCAATGCCTGGCGCCGGTGCCAAGCGTAATTTTGCTTCCCGACGTGGCATGGCTGCAGGCTCCGTGAAGGCAGGCTGGGACACACACCTTGGCAGCAGCCTAACCCCCCCATCCTGCTCCGCCCCTCAGCCCCGCTCTCACACTATCGCTGCCTCGATGGCAGGCGTAATATCTCCCAGAGCGATGGTTGTCATAACATCTCCCATTTCTACCCTTGAAATCACAATTTTATGGCTATGCACGGACCCTTCTGATGACATATATTTCCCCTTAAAGCCTGTTAAATTTGAATGCACAGATTTGTTTCCTGTGTCACGTAGATTGCTGGAAAAAAAACAAATACACACTCAGACAAAAATGAACACATTCAGATTGAATTTCTCTGGAAAAATCCATACATTAGAAACCCCATTAAAAGGACAAAATATCAAAACAAATCAGACAAAAAGTATTCGCCCCTAGGTGTGTCCCTGTCTCCCAATGCTCCTAATCACTGACATCAGTCCTCGTGTCTGGGCCAGGGAGCACAGCAGCTGCTCCATGTGGGCCAGTGTGTGCGTGTGTGTATGTATGTGTGTGTGTGTGCGTGTGTGGGTTTGTGTGTGTCTGTGTGTCTGTGTGTGTGTGTTTGAGGCGGGGTGGTTAGACCAAGCCAGACCAGGCAGGTGTTTATGTTTTTTGGGGTCAGATGGTAGTGGGCCGACTCCACGGAGATGAGCAGGATGTAGGGCAGCTCGCCTCAAGCACCTTTAATAACGGCACTGTGCCCCTGGGGAACAAAGAATGCCTCGCTCACTACCCAGTGTGCTGATGAAAAGCAAATTAATATGAACATAAGGACAGACTTGGAGAATACTAGATGAAACAACTCTGTAATGCAGTGGCTGATCAGGCGTATGGCCTTTCTTCTAGAAAAAAAATGCCTGTGTCTGTGAAACATGAAAGCATAGAAGAAAATTAGAAATCACCTCGATCTACAGTAATAGTCAATCAGTTAACATGAGGACTAATTATTTTTACAGAGCATCAGCTCACACAAACACAGAACATTACAACATGACAAGTCTACGGCAGTTCCTTCAGTCCAGCTTGCCTTTATTCATTCTTGGACCAGTTTTCTGGCCACTTTCCCCTCACCTTTCCTTACCTTTGAAGCAGAACTAATCTGGGAGTGTATTCCAGGCAGCTGGATTCGGGTGCAAAGCGAGCAGCCCCACCTCCCCATGACTGCACTGCACTGCACTGTGCTGTGCTGCGCTGCGCCGTGCTGTGCTGTGCTGTGCTGTGCTGTGCTGTGTTGTGCTGTGCTGTGCTGTGCTGTGCCGTGCCGTGCCGTGCCGTGCCGTGCCGTGCTGTGCCGTGCTGTGCTGAGCTGAGCTGAGCTGTGTTGTGCTGTGCTGTGCTGTGCTGTGCTGTGCTGTGCTGTGCTGTGCCGTGCCGTGCCGTGCTGTGCCGTGCTGTGCCGTGCTGTGCTGAGCTGAGCTGAGCTGAGCTGTGTTGTGCTGTGCTGTGCTGTGCTGTGCTGTGCTGCGCTGCGCGCTGCCTGGTGTGGTGGGGTGCTGCCTGCGCTATCTCTCTCTCAGAGGAAGGCGAAGAATAAAGATGGGGGAATGAGGACGTTGCCTTGGGCAGGGTGCACTGCGAGGAAATGAAGTTCTGAAAATTCATCGATTTCAAAAAAATGAGCCTGAAGAGAGGGAAGGGGCGAGAAGAGGAGAAAAGTGAGGGAGCGAATGATTCAGGGTATGAGAGAAGGAAAGGGAGAGAGAGAGAGAGAGAGAGAGAAAGAGAGAAAACTGAAGTGTAGGAAGGGGTGAAGATGGGACAGAGAGAGAGAGAGTAGGGAAAGTAGGGAAAAATCCAGAAGACAAGGGAAGAGAGGAGGAGCAGGAGGGAGGAGGGGAAGCTAAAGCATCGGGAGGAGAGATAAAGAGAGAGTCGTCTCCCCGGCACTCTTATCAGCAGTGCATAAAAGTGTAATACGGACGCTTTTTATGATGACATATGTACATTGGTGCTTATGGTGAGGCAATACGCCATAGGCCTACTTGGGGTAATTCGCTGTCAGCAATCTCATCAGAGGAAATATGCTCCAAGCTACCACCATAACTCACGCAGCTCCAACAGCCGCCCCTAAGGTTTATGAGACCTCCGTTGTTCACAGGGGAGCAGGGGGGGAAAAACACGCTCAAACGCGTCAGGGGGCAGATTTAGTGGACGTTTTTAAACCGTGCAAATGTTTAAGTCACTTTAGGCACTGCGGCTATTGTGCTGTTACTCACACCAAGTTGTGTTTTGTGCTGTTCTCAGCGAGAGTGAATGTGTCACTTTGTCATGTGCCAACACATTCTTTTTTCTACTTCAAACATAGTCTTTCTGAAATACCCAGTGCGTTGTGAAGTCAGACCACACAACCTCCTCAGTAGTGTGCTATAATCCAGAAGAGAGTGAAAGATAAGAGGCGAAAGATCAAGAGAGTAGCCCGGCTCAAGGCTACAGAGCAAGCAGCCTGGAGACGGTCCAACATTTAATTAACAAAGCGTGGCTCAGCAGAAGGACATAAAAAAAAAGCTTTTACAGTGTGTATGTCTGGCGTCAGAATGCCAGTGTGAGAATGTGGTCGAGGTTTTGTGTGCACGTTGGATAGGTAGCCTGACTAGCTCCTGGCACTTTTTCCCCCTCTCCTGACAACCTCAAAGTGAAACATAAAACAGGCGGCATCAGAGAGACAAACAGCCGAGTTTGGACAAGCATCTGAGAATCTGACTAAGATGCTTTCTTTTGCTCCGTCTCCTCTTTGGTAGTTGGGTTTCCAGCGCACACACCCCCCCCACCCCCCCATTTTTGTCCTTGTCCTTTTTTGCAGAGCTTCGCTTTGTTTGTGGCAATGTGAAGATTTCTCAGACGTCTGGCTGAATCATTTCCCCCCCCCCCCTTTCTCCCTAGATCCAGTTGTGTCTCTTTCTTTCTTATGCTAGCTCGGCCCCTTCTCCTCTGCCTCACTCTCTCTCTATGTCAAGTCATATCATGGATAAATGTCACGGAGATGCATGCAAAATATTTATACGCACTACGTATGAACTTCAAGCTTCACTCTGTATTTGTGTGTGTGTGTGTGTGTGTGTGTGTGTGTGTGTGTGTGTGTGCCTGCGTGCGCATGTGTGCGTGTGTCTGTCTGTCTGTCTGTCTGCCTATGCAAATGACAGATGACTTAGCTGTCTGTGCATAACTTGTCACACCAGTGTCGCCCTGTAAAAAAAGGAAGGATTTCTGATGAGCTTGTCTGCACCTTAAATGCTGAGTCTGGTCTGGGAGTGATTGAATGTGTGTGTGTGTGTGTGTGTGTGTGTGGGGCTATGTGTGTGTCTGTGAGTGTCTCTGCGTGTGTGTGTCTGTGTGTCTGTGTGTCTGTGTGTGTGCGAGTGTGTGCACGAGTGTGTGTCCGCGCGCCTGCATGCTGTGCTGAAACATGTCACCCATCCAGCTGGCGTGGAGCTGCCCCCTTTGTGTTCCGACAGAAGCCGCTGCGAAAGCACTACAGCCGGCCTGTCAATCACGGGCCGCGGGGAGCTCTGCGGAAAGCTCCGGCAGCCCATGTCAAGTCCCATCCGCTTAGCTGAAGCCGGGGCCGGCTCGGCAGCCACACAAGGGCCATGTTATCCTGCGCCTCAGACAGCAAGGCCCCTGCTCCACAGTGTAAGGCCTGTGGCTCTCTGCACTTAAGACAGCCTGCTCTATGCTTTCACACAATCATGCATAGCAGGTGCAGTGTGGCACGGCATGAATAATGTCCGAGGGGCCGGAGAGATTTTTGCTGTTCAACAAGGGGCCCCTATTGTGCACAATGATCAGAGGAGCAATGTGTGGGGGCTTTATTGTACAGGAGTTAAGGCAAGGTAAAGACCAATCAGTTTAATTTGCACTGTGCTTTACACTGTCAGAAAAGAATAGCAGACAATTGTAAAAGCATGAGGGTCAGAATTAGAATGCAGAATTAAAATGCACAGGTGATTGATGTCAGAGGTTAGGTGATTGAGGTGATTGATGTAAGAAGTTAGGTGATTGAGGTGATTGATGTCAGAAGTTAGGTGATTGATGTCAGAGGTTAGGTGATTGATGTCAGAGGTTAGGTGATTGATGTCAGAGGTTGTGAGCCGAGGGCAAAAGCAGTATGGACTGTGCTACTGGGGTGGGGGAGGAGACGTGAGCAATCCACTGCCTTATGACTCATCAGTCACTGTGGTTAGAACAGGTTACAGAACTAGTGAAATAGTTTTACTGACTAAGGCTATTGATTTGGTAGCCTCGTGGACTACCATTAAACCTGCCATACACATGAGAAGTATGGAGAAGTATTGAAATGTTGAAATGCTGGTAGAGCTTCGGGGGTGGTAGTAGTAGACCAGTGAAGTCAGTGTGTGATATAATGCCAACAAACACGCACGCACGCACGCACGCACGCACTCACGCACGCACGCACGCACGCGCGCACACAGACACACACACACAGACACACACACAGACAGACACACACACACACACACACACACACACACACACACACACACACACACACACACACACATACACACACACACACACACACACACACACACACACATATATATATAGTGGACATACAGTATGCAGAGGTTTGCAGAGCCAGCAGCAGGTCCATATTGTATGCTGGTGACTAAAGCTGCCTGGTACGGATGGCTCATCTCCCTCTCTGCTCTCCAGGCCTGTCACAGAGGACCCGCCAGCATCTGCTCCGCATGTTGCGGCTTGGTGATAAACATGTTACTCAGAGTCAAATCTGAACTGTAGACTGTGACATTGTGTGTGTGTGTGTGTGTGTGTTTGTGTGTGTGTGTGTGTGTGTGTGTGTGTGTGTGTGTGTGTGTGCGCGTGTGTGTGTGTGTGTGTCTGTGTGTTTGTGTGTGTGTCTGTGTGTTTGTGTGTGTGTCTGTGTGTTTATGTGTGTGTGTGTGTGTGTGTGTGTGTGTGTGTGTGTGTGTGTGTGTACTCATTCTATACATGTTGTGGTGCTGTGATTGCTGTTGTCATCAGTGTCCAAACTTCAGAGACTATGTGTGTCTGTGTGTGTGTGTGTGTGTGTGTGTGTGTGTGTGTGTGTATGTGTGTGCTTGTTTTGTATTGTTGCACATTGCTGACACAGATTGACCCTGACTGGAGGGTCATGGTGATTGTGATTGTGAGAGAGTGCGGCATGCTGAGATGGACGTGCACTTGAGTGTGTGAGTCAGTCAGCTTGGATAACAAACATGCTCTCCCAACAAAACACACACACACACGAACGCTCACACACACACACACACACTCACACACACACACACACACACACACACACACTAACACACACTAACACACACACACACACACACACACATATACACACACACACACACACACACACACATTTAACATGTATGTACATTTTACGAGTAGACAAGGCAAAAATACACAAACCAAGTGTGTAGTCTCAGCTTTGGTGGGGACACATCCCCAACTCCTGTTGTCACGATACCAAAACTATAGTTTCGATACTGATACCAAGTGAAGAAACTCGATTTCAATACTTGCGATTTCTACAATTTTATTTGATTTGGGGCCCCCCACAGTGACTCATGTTCATGAGCCCCCATGTTAATATCCCTAGAGAATAGCACTGTAAAGACATTCTCAACACCATTTTCACAAAGTCATTGTCAGTTGTCCCAGTCAGTTCATAGCACATGTTACATTGTGCAGTGTATTGCACTGCAATACAGCAAGTTTAGATGCTCTTTGTACAAAGTAAATATATTTACATGTAGACGTGACAGAAATTTTGAAAAGTCCTTGTTGCAGTTCTGCAGAAGAAATTCAGTTGGACCAATAAGTGTGGACTTATTAGTGTATGTCAGTGTTTGTAAATAATATTTTGGTCTAAAGGACCTCGGCAGTTATATTGATCCCAAATAGATTTTCAGATAAATCTGTATTCATTTCCCAGTATTGTTATTTTAATCCATCAACATTGAGAAGGTGCCATCAGCTGCTGTTGTTTGTCAAGAAGTAAACGGGTGCAAGAAGGAAGCTTATGCAGGAGACACTGAGGACACTTCTGTCTTGCTTGTGGACACTGACATCTCATCCTCTGGGGCCTTGCCAGTGAGTGTCTGCAACATGCACCCACGAAACTAGAACACACAGAATAGGAATCTAAAGTGCTTGAACAAAAGTGCTGTTGAGCATATATGTACAATTGGAATTCCCTGTGGAAATACATTTAATTTAAAAGGCAACAGGGGGAAACTTACCTGTTTGTTGAGCAGCACATAAATGCAGGGGTTGATCACGACTGAGGCCTTGCAGAAAAAGGCAGGGACAGACATGAACTGAGCAGTGAAACTAACTCCCTTGTTGAAGAAAATCCAGGCAGCAACAGAAGCATAGGGGCTCCAGGTCATCAAGAAAGCCACAACCATCATGATGCACATGCGTGTCACTTCCTTCTCTGCCTTCTGGGTGGAGGCTGAGTCCTGCTGTTGAGCTGCAGCCTATTGGGAAGAATAAGATGATTTCATATAGTGTACTATGCTATTTGGCTTGACTTTGACGTAAGTAGTCTTAGCCAGTGCACTTTAAAAATTGATTACTCTAATTGAACATTTTCTTACAAGTAATACCTAGTGCAGCGTTAGGGACTAGGGCAAATACAGTTAATCAATATACTTGAGCTGAGCATGACAGAAAAACATAAAATTTTAAAAGCATGTTGGACCTGAAATGGAAACAAAGTATGCCTACATGTATGTACATCAGTAAACATTGGTCATATATGTACCTCTGACAACCAACCGTATAGATTCAGATATTTTCCAAACCGACAGCTTACTTTGCCTCACAAAACAGCAGATTCTTACCGCTTTGACTGTGCAGATCAGGTTTCCATAGGTGAAGAAGATAGTGGTGACAGGAACACAGAAATGGCAGCTGAACATGTACATGACGTATGACTCATTGTTGTATTCAGGGTTCAGGGTGTAGTAGTCAGGTCCGCATGAGGTCTGTAATCCCTCAGGAATGTACCTGTTGAAAATAATAAGATGAATTCTGACCCACAGTCAAGATTTTCAGTGTAAAAGAAAACAGGCTTTCAGATACAAAGCTCATAGTGTTTCAGTGTTCTTTCTGAGACACCAGTCATACCTGGACCAGCCAACCAGAGGAGGAACAGTACAAGCGCATGCCATGACCCATGTGAATGCCACTCCAGCTGCAGCATGGTTGGTACCAAACTTGAAGCTGCCCATGGGCTTGCAGACGACAATGTACCTCTCAACAGCCAACACCACCAGTGACCACAGGGTAGCTTGGCCTGTATATGGGCAGGAAACACAGATACATTATATACAATACATAAAGCAAGGAAGCAATATCCATAAAAAATGGAAAATGGAAAGTTAGAAATGTAAGTGATGGATTTTAACTAATAATCAGTTACCTCCAAGAGCAGACATGAAACCTTCAATAGCACAACCCATTGGTCCAAAGATGAAGTAGCCATAAAGAGATGCAGTGAAGGCAAAGCTGAATCCAAATAAGACCATGATCAAGCCAGCAACAGCCAAGTTGACCAGAATAAAGTTGAGAGGCTGACGAAGCTTTTTGTGCAGCACGGTGACCAGCAGTGTCATCCCGTTGATGGGGCCTCCGAGAACGATGAGTAAAAACATGTAAAATGCAAGAGCCTTGAACTGCCATGGGTCAGCCAGGTAGTACTGCTGGTACAGAAAGGGACTCCTGACCAGCCCAGTCCTGTTGGACATGGGGATGTAGAAGTTGCTGCCCTCTGTGCCGTTCATCCTTTAAAAATGAATCAATGAACACAAGAAGAAACGTTGCCACAAGAGGAACTATCAGGTGCAGTTCAGCATGAGGTGAGCATGTTGGTTTTATACCCTCACTTATAGACTTAAAAGAGATTAATGAAAGTGACCAGAGGAAGAAGGAAAAGATTAAGGTCTATTCATTAGCCGACAACCTGGATTTTCTCTAAGCGTATCATTACACTGCAAGCTTTACCCAATTACCCAATAACATACAGGGAATACAAAGAGTCATGCACATGGCCCATGACCCTCATTAGCTCATGGGTTTGAGATGTTTAACCAAAGCAAGGTAGTTCAAACTTCACACCAAACCAGCTTTAAAAATGTTTTGAATAGTGTAGAAATGAGTAATTGTTGAAAATCAAATTAGAATATTACGGGCTCTATTTTAACAATCTGATACGCAAGTATCAAACGCAACATGCAAGTAGCTTTGTGGGTGGATCTTGGGCGCTGTTGCTATTTTACTGGCGGGATAAATGACTGTTGCGCCCGACGCAAATCTAAAATGGGGTGGTCTGAAGTAGCTACATTACTCATGGGTGTGGTTTGGCCGTAACGTGCAATAAACCAATCAGAGCGTCATTACATATTCCCTTTAACAACAGGCGCGCTTGTTCCATAGCTGATTGCTATGATGGCGGATTTGCCAGGAGCGGTTCACAGCGCTATAAGGACTGTTCAGTTGGGAACAGTTTGCTATTAATTTTTCTTCTTGACAAAATGTAATACAGAAATGTCACAAAGACATACTTTCCGATGTTTTGGGATCACTCTCACTGAATCACAAGGTTATGTATGCATGGTGATATTTTTGCAATGTAATCTAACATTACTTCACTATAGACGATGCAGCTCTTCTGTCAGATAAGCTCTCCTCTCCCGTGCTGCTGCTGGGGCATTTGGGTTAAATGACATTGGCATGCAGTTCAACATCTCCTTAAGTCCTCTAATATTGGGCAAACCCGGGAAACGGACAAATATTATCAAGGCTTTGAATGTTTCTGTCTGTGCACGGGGGTGTCTGTAGATCGGTGTGCATAGCATTAATTCCTGGAGGCCTGTGGCCATGCATACGCCCTTAAAATAGCAATAGGACTTTAGACCAGGATGTTCCTGGTCTGTGGCAGAATTGTTTTCTGAAACTGCAAAATATCAACAGGCCAGAACACGCCCCCTCTTTTCGCTGAACTGCCCCCGTGGGCGCAATTGAATTTCCTAATTTACGGACGTGTACCTGTGGAGGAAAATTCCAATATGCGCTGAATGCAAAATAGGAAAGACAAAAGCGTGAGTATACAAAGTCAATTGCGCTGAAGTGCACGATAGAGGACTACGTGTTCCGAACCTTTATACAAAATCTAAAAAGATATAACTATTATGAAAGTTTTCAGTTGTCCACCTAACTAATTCCAAAAGAATGGTGTTAATATGAGAAAGTAGGAATGACTGAAGTGCCCTTGAGCAAGGCACCTAACTCCCACTGCTCCCCGAGCGCCGCTGTAGCAGGCAGCTCACTGCGTTGGGATTAGTGTGTTCTTCACCTCACTGTGTGTTCACTGTGTGCTGAGTGTGTTTCACTAATTCACGGATTGGGATAAATGCAGAGACCAAAAGGATCAAAAGAGTATATATACTTATACTTATACTTACTGTACTTAAATGTTTTATTGATTGTATACCATGGCTGCAAATATTAAATTGTGTTGTATAGTATACACATTGAAGAGAGTTAGGTACAAGAATAGATAGAATAGATGCTACACTGACTTATACTACGGAGAATGAAGTCTCTGACATTATCAATGCGCACCCGGAACACTTGATATTGCACTATAAACACATGGACACACACACACACACACACACACACACACATGTCTCAGAAGCTCCTCACTCATGTGTCATCCTGTGTGTGTGTGTGTGTGTGTGTGTGTGTGTGTGATCCTCCAGTGAGTTTATTCTGCATCTCTGCTCCCAGCTTTAATTGGACAGACACCCAGCCGGAGTCCTTCCCTCCCCTTCACTCTAACGAAGCAGCGTTTCTAAATATAGCCGCGGCTCTAATGAGCTGGTCGCTGCAAAAATAAGCAGACAATTAATTGCACGTCCCCATGCGCTAGCTCTCTCTCCAATGGGTGGAGATCCCAGCACTGCTGTGGACAGTTTGGGTGAGAGGGCGGAACACTTTTAGAAAGCATTTCTGGAATGTTCTGTAACTTTACGGACACCAGACAACATGGATTTACAGAAAAAGATGCAGTATATAATAATCATATGATAATGTCCAGTGCTATGTTCGACAACACTGCCTTTCTGTGACGTATTTAGATTGTATTTTCTCATAATTGGTGTAAATATGATGCATCACCATGTTGTGTACGCATACAAATTTAAACAAACCTGGAGTCTTTCATGATATGTCTGGTCTTTGTTTGAATCATGTGGAATCATCGTGCAGTCTAAGGATGTTTCTAGGTCACCACCATACTAGCAAGAGCTCCAGTGTGTGTTCAAGTTCAAAGCTTGGATGTTCAGATACATGGGAACAATAATTTAGATCAACCACTCATCCACACTGGTGGAGGCAGTGAAAACACACACACACACGCGCGCACACACACACACACACACACACACGCACGCACACGCACACGCACACGCACACACAAACACTCACACACACTCCCTGAGGCAGACCTCCCCACCCGGTGCAACACAGTCACCCCTCCAGACTCCCATCCCTAGGCCAATCTCTGATGATGTCACCACACACACACTCCAGGACCATAAGGATCGTGAGCAATGTTCCGCAGCTCTGAGTCACCCCCTGCACAGCCCTGGCTTCAACGCACCATGCTGATTTACCATGTCAACAGCACGTCACCCCCAGGCTCTGCACACTGACGTAGGGAGGGGGCAGGAGATGGGCGAGTGTGTGTGTGTGTGTGTGTGGGGGGGGAGGCCCCCCCAGCAGCTTCTCTTAAGTGGACCTGTCACTGAGTGTCATCAAACAGCCATCACAGGGGACTGTAAGTGAGTCTCCAAAAACTCCACTCTTAACTAGCTCCAGGACTGGACTGAGGTCAGCCGCGCTCTTCATGTTGAGCACTGAGCTGTCTATCGTCAGCTACGTGCCATCACAACAGTGGCAACTGATTCTTTCGCACTTGTACCAGCCAGTTCATATCAACCTACCTATTTTCTACCTATTTTTTTCGGTTCATAACATTCTTTCCTGACCATGTCTGAAAGTCTATGTTGACCTTATTGTTGGACCTGTTGTATGCCTTTGAATTGTGAAGCTTGGAATATTAATATTATACATTATAGTTATTATAGAGTTACATGTTCCATGCCATGAGTGTATTTCCATGCCAATACAAACTATAGTCAAAACAGTGGCAGTTACGAGGGCATCTCAAGTGGGCACTGGTTCTGGTGTCAGTTTTGGTATCAAAGACATACTCTCAGAGAGTGATGTTGAGCATGTAGGTGAGACCCAAATATCCCTGTTGTGATTTTCAGTACTCAAAATCTTACCACCAGTTACACGATCACGGCCCCTTGCTCTGAAGTTTGTGCTTGGTCTAAGCGAGGTCCTGGCAGGGCTGTAGACACAGGTAGGCTTCGGCACAGCCGGAACCTTGAAGCTCAGAGGACAGCAGATGTTGAGGGGGAGGCTGCTTTGGCATCTCGCTCGAGCACAACGCTAACCGGTGAGAGCAGACCTGTCGGCTTGGAGACGAGCGCAGGATAACAATATGCGAACAGATCAGCAGAGATGGTGTGTGTGTGTGTGTGTGTGTGTGTGTGTGTGTGTGTGTGAGGAGGTGGGGAGGTAGAGAGCCCCCCTGGATGGGCAGCAGTGCTTAGTCAGGGAGAGGGAGGATGGAAGCTTGACAAAGGTGGCAGATGGAGAGGGGGAGAGAAAAGGAGAGAGAGAAGAGAAAGAGAGGGATAGATAGTGAAAGGGTGGACGAGTGGAAGCTGCTGACGTGAGAGAAAAAAAGCAATGCAAAGGGCAAAATAAAACTATGGATATGAGCAGAGTCATTAAGTTCTTCCCCCTAACCAACATTTACCAGAATGGACTTGAAATATATCTATGACCATTTGGCTATTTATAGTTAGCAATATTTATTGCTTTTCCCCCAGAAATATTCAGGAGTTTTCTGCACAATGTTATCAAAAAATGAAAATTGAATACCATAGTGTTAAGACTAGGAGATGGTGGGCAGGGAGGTTTAGGACACTCAGCAGTGACCCCACTGGCATTACAGTAGTTCCTCACCCGTTAAGCCTCTCACCGTGCTCCGCGCAGCTCCAGTGGAACCAGTGTGCATCTGGAGCACGCACCTGAGACCTGGCTCATGGAGGATAGTGGAGGTTCACAGCACTCGGCGTTAACCCTCTGTCCAGCCTCCATTATGTGGCAGTGATGCTGCTCTGATTGGGTCTGATAAGGTGTGGCCCTGTGAACCCTACTGAAGCTACAGTACATCGAATTACGTTTGGGTCAAAGTTCAAGTCCAAGTTGCCTTTTGTGTTATATCCCCAGGGATGTGTCTAGGGATATATCAGCCAGTTATACTTACGTTTATCAGTGGCATACGGCTGAAGGAAGGATTGCAGTGGAGAGGCTGTGAAATAGCTAAATGAAAAAGGAAGTGTGAGCAGTGAAAACCCTCAGATTGAAATCCGTATGGAATATGCACACATTTGCCTGGCTTTCTCACTCATGCTGCGAGTAAGCTGCTTCTTCTTGTGTAACTAACAAAAACTATGTTTCTCCAGCTTCACTCACTCACTGATTTGCTCAACGCCCACTGTCACACACACACACACACACACACACACACACACACACACACACACACAAATACACACACACATAAACACACATAAACACATAAACACAAACACGCACGCACACACACGCACGCACGCACGCACGCACGCACGCACACACACACACACACACACAAATAAACACAAACACATAAACACAAACACAAAGACACGCGCACACACACACACACACACACACACAGACACACGCACACTCCTAAATACACACTCACACACACACACTCCCAACCTCGCAGCCTCCAGAAAAAGAGAAAAATCTAAGAAAGCAATTTAGTTTTCAATTTCCTGCAGGTCGCGTACGAAGCGCTTATAGCACAGCAGTCCCAGTGGAGGCTGTGTGTATGGGTGTGTGTGCATGTCTGTGTGTGTGTGTGTGTGTGTGTGTGTGTGTGTGCATGTGTGTGTAGGGTGGGGAACTAGGCCGCGCTCTCCTTGGACAGAAATAGCAGACATCGTGCCTCCGAGCGCTGATAGGATAATATAAATGTTCATTTAGAACTCACAGACAGTTAATCCCCCAGGCCCTTTCTCGCCAGTCTCACCAACGCAACACGTTTCATCAGACAGCACATATCATGTGTGTTTACAGGTTGTATGCAAAATGGTGCCGTTTTTATTGCTGAGCTTTTCATGCCACTGAGGACTGTGTTGTGTACTCGGGACCATTTGTCTTGAGCCGTGACCATGTCGGAAACAATTGCTGGCAATTTCTCGAATCTTAAGGCAAGACGGCAAAGACAAACAGGTCTGATTGAATACCCAGTGGTTTGGGCGAGATGAGAATCATCTTAGGCGGTGGTGGTGTGCACCAGCCTGGGTTCTTGTAGTAGCATTGTGCTTCCGGATGCTTCTCTTGCTGTAAATTCTAATAGCGCCTCAGTGCTGATAGATCAAATCCGGGAACATTTGTCATCAGATACCATCAGTTATCATGCGCTATCCTGCAGGTTGTTGCTGGCTTGTGCTAAAGTTTACCACTTTCAGTTCAAATCTTCAAGCAAATGAGGACAATATGATTCATATGTTAGATATGTCAACTGGGGATGACAGACTGTGACACACTCCTCTTTTGACAGTGTTTTTGCGACAATCAACCTGTGGTGGTTTGATCTTTGTACCACACACACACACACACACACACACACACACACACACACACACACACACACACACACACACACGCCTACACACTTCCCTCTAGCCTATGTCATTTAGATCTATGGGCATCCATTAGCAACCATCTGTTACCACCTGGAGCAAGAGCCAGTTCATGCTTACAATCACAGATATACACACACATACAAACACATGCACAAACACATTTAAATGCAAATGTACACACACACACACACACACACACACACCTGCACGCACATTCACATGCTCGTCCCATTACAGTTTTTTTACGATTGTTTACACACTAAAATAAAAATTTCCACACAATTTGCAAAATTCTACTCCAAGGAGCAAAAC
>NW_027468837.1:7557972-7577972 GCF_046254945.1 Alosa pseudoharengus | reverse complement strand
TTGTTCATCACCCTCCAACCCCCCTTCCGACGACCAGCAGACTACAAGTCCCATGGTTCCTCTTTGCATACCCAATTTCCCAAGAGGCCTTGCAACTTTCCATGCTTCAGCACACCTCTGTCACTCTGTGTTTGTTTGAGCTGATATCCCATGAGCCTTGGAGTTATGTTTGTTAAGCAGGCATCGGTGTAATTCTTTAACAACATAATCACTCGATGCCCCATATGGGCCTGCCGACTACCCAACAAAAGGTACAGGCATTTTGTGTCTGTGACAAAACTGTAACAAGCTGAATGTCATATTCTGCCATTTTAAAATCATTTTTTATCTAATTAAGCATTTTCTGTAGGCTCTATAAGTGATAGAGATGTTTGTATTGGTTAATTTATAGCAGATCTGTTGAACAAAACTGAAAGTTGGCTTCAGTGCAGCTGTGGATGTCATCTGGTTAATATTTGAGCTATATAACATTATTTACACACTTTTTCAGATTTGTCATCCATACCTTTTCAACTACAAAAGGAGATCATTTGGATAAGTATATATCAGTGTGTTGTCTACTGTAGCTCAAAGCACCGCAGTAATGCAACTGTTTAAATAGTATAGCAGTAGCACTTTAAATAAAATGTCAGGAACATTTTGCTGTGCAAGCCTGGTATTTTCCCACAAGAGATAGGGCAATAAATGAACAAGTAACCACCATGCTTATGGAGCTTTCCCTATCTCAACACAGTACACAGGCAAAGCTGCATTTCAGGAACAGTATCTCATGCTGTCTCCCGCCGAGCACTTCCTCCAGCCATCAGCGTGTCTGTGTGTGTGTGTGTGTTTGCAACCTGTGGCAGCAGTGTGAGGAGACACAAAGCTGGCAGCAGACAGCAGCAACTCTTTGTGATATTTATGCAGAATGTCACCAGCGTCTTTTTTTGTTGTTTTTTTCCCCATGCCAGATTAGTTGGTTGAAGGTCTGTCGGGTCGTGATCATCTGTCGGTCTTTGTTCACCTCCTCTTTTTCGCTTCCATTCCCCCCCCCCCCCCCCCCCCCCCTGCGTTTCTGGTTTTCTGGGGTGCTCTGCCAGCGTGGCCTCCCCTCACCAGGACAGCACTAGAAAGCAGAAAGCACAAGCAGAAAGACTGTAGCTCAGCAAGGGAAGCCCTCTGTGAAGTGAAGTACTCCTGTTGGAGAATTTGATACACAAAGATAACACAAATTGTGTATCCTTTATCCTAGTTTTGTGCAATAGGCCCCTGGTTTCTGTTTGCCCTGAGTTGGTGAACGTTTGCAAACACTCGCAAACAGTCTGAGGAGGTAGTTCACTGCGAAAATACAGTACAGTGGAACTGGATGTGAGATTGACGAAGGTAACAATGCAATTACACCAAATCATTCACATTTAACTGTTCAGAGAAAACATGTTGACCACAAATGTTCTCCAATGTTTGCCGAATTTGAATGCACCTCAGTCCTACTGTAGGCCCATGGGTGTGACCCTCTCCCACCCCCATCTGTCCAACCTTTTTCTTTATCTTTGCTATAGTCCAGTTGTGACTTTTTCTGTATGGTAAAGAGCCTGGAGATCGATGCAGAGAGAGCACACACACACAGAGAGAGAGAGAGAGAGAGATGAAGAGAGAGAGAAGCACAAGCACTGTGGGAAAGCATTGTATTGATCTGGCAGCAGCCGTGAGCGTGGCCAAACTGCTGTGCCATTGTGAATGGAGATGATTTCACAAATTATTACAGGATCCCCATGTTCTCTGTCAAGGTTAAACTCTGCACGGAGCTGACTCCAGAGATCTCTCTCTCCCCTCCTCTCTCTCTCTCTCTATCTTCCTCTCTATTTTTATCCTTTTCCTCTTGCATTCCTTCTCTTCTTTCTTGTCTTTTGGCATTTTATGTTTGCATTCTGACAGAGGCGCCAGGGGCGTAACTATCGGTAAGCAGGGTACGCGGTTACTTACGGGCCCAGACCAATCAGGGGCCCGCATCACACTGGAAATACATGATTGACGGCCGGGCCCCCTATCGCAATAATCGTCACTCGCGACCGGGCCTTTCACTGTAAAACGGACATTGTTCAGAGTTTAACACAGCCCAGCATAGTCCATGTTAAGATTATCTTTGTTGGACCAAACCAGGTAATAAATAAACTTGTTTGAGTTTAGGAGCAATGCACCTTGTCTAAAGTTATTCATTAGCCTTTAGGTTAATAGACTAATGATGTCTGCCTATTCACCTATTGCCCATCTTAATGGTTTAAAGTTCACGTATTCTCCATCAAATAGACTCGTTATACATTTTCGCATACGGTTAGCTGTCTAATATCGTTCACGTTAATGACATTGAAAAAATATGCTTCTTGCTACACTAGGATACTCACCGTTTTTTCCTAACATAATTTGAATTTGAATTCTCAAAGTTTCATGTAGCTCACCTGTGACATCCATCACCTCTGCTCGGCGACTCACATCACTATTCCAGCTGATACATCGGACGCACCTATATCTGCGCTCACACATAGCCTACTTTCGCTTGTAAGAATATCAAAATTACGTTATATATATATACATATATATATATTTGTTTTTGGTAAGGGGGGCAGCTCAGTCAAAGAGGGCAGACGGGCAGTTCTATTATGCACTAGTGCTATGTTTGTGGCTAAATTATCGATTTAGCATAACATAATGACTTATCATTAATGCAATTTCATATAGTAGCCTAACCAGCAGTGTTTTTTCATGTGTTAGTGCGCCGTCACCAGCAGTGTTTTTTCATGTGTTGTGCGCCTTCACCAGTATTTTTGTTTTTGTGGTGCACGTACTCCTGATTTTGTCAGTCATCTCATCTCTTATATGCTGTGTCTCAAGGATCCTATCCTGTCCTATTCATGGTAGCCTACTCGTGGAGATTGCGTTATCACGTGCTGTAGAAAGGGGCCCCGCCTTGATAATCCTGCATATGGGCCCGGTGTTGGCTCGTTACGCCACTGAGAGGCGCACCTTGTCAACAGGCAAACCAAGCCACTGCTTGGAGCCCCGAGCCGCTATAGGGGGCCCCCGACCTGGTCTCAGCGCGTTAGCCGGTGGGTCAAGCGATAGAGATTGAATGATGTATTTTGCGTGCTCCTGCCCTGTTGTACAAACAGTACGTGCATATGTAGGCCCTATGCTATGGCCTTATGAACAGCGGATCTGTGTTCAAAAAAGTTCATCGGATTTTGGCATTTAGCCTACTCAATGAAGCTATAGTAGGCTAATGTTAATTGGCAGAAAGATTGAACATGGTTTGCTACATTTATACGACAGTAAACTTCAGCTAGCTAGCGGCAGTTACAACTAGTTAAGCAAAGAGATGGTTAACGTTATGTTTGTATTAGGGCTGTCAGCCATAACATGTTAATCGCGATGCAGTAAGGACCAAGCATACTTTCATATGTTAATTTGTTAGATTGCCCGATTGACGCAAAGTGCGTCAAAAAACACACCCTTTCTTCTTTGTTACATTGCTCCGGAACTGTTAATTGCAGCGAGATAAAACTTTTATTGCGCGACAGAGCAGAAGTGGGGCTTTCCAACGAGACTACGCACGTGTCTGTACGATCAAGTATGAAAATAAAAGAAAATCATGAAATTAAATCAAATTGCATCATACAGTCTATACTTCTCTGCGTTCACCTGCTCACCCATTACTATCGTTTGAATTACTCGCAAACCCGTGATCGCATAGAGATATGGCAAGCATATCAGATGAAAGAGGAGACACAGGGCTATCCATTGGTACCATGAATATCGATCCTTTTGACTTATAAAAACAGACGAAGTAACTGCAAAATAATAACGTCATGTACACAAACCAATGCTGCACACCCATTACTCTTGTTTGAATTACTCGCGGACCCGTAATCGGATAGATATGCCACGCACGTCAGATGAAAGAGGAGACACAGAGCTATCATTTGATACATCCTTCTGGGTTATAAAACAGACGAAGTGACACCAATAATAACAATGATAACAATAATAACTTCATATAGCAGGACGTTTACGAATTTTTGTCTGTTTTTGTGGCAAAGCATGTTTATAATCCAGCGCTATCGTGTGTTTCTCTATGGCAAAGCATGTTCATAATTCGGTTTTGAGATCCTAGCAAATTCCTGCATGGCATCCAATTCAAGGCTCACATTGCATCCCAATTTGTTCAACAAAGAAACCCCTTTTTTGTCTCTACTTTGTTCATGGCAATGCAGTAAAAAGATGTTGTAGAGAATCATTATGAGTGCATACACCATGCACTCAAAATGATATTTTGTGAGATACATGTCAAAATATAAGAATTTTTATAATACGCTTTTTGTATTTTTATCATTTAACATAATAACCTAATGGTGATATAACATAATGGTGATAACACTTGTCGGTAGGGCCCCCTTGGAATTTCTGCTTGGGGCCCCCACAGACCCTAGAATCGCCTCTGACAAACAGATTTTGGGAAACAATTTAGCTGATATGAAAGTTGTTTTAGCTGGCATGAAGCACCCCCCCCTCTCTCTCTTTCATCCACTCTCTTTCACTTCCTCCATTGTTTTTTATTCTCTGAGGACAGGTTTGTTTTTTCCATTTCTGCATTTCTTACATGTTCTTATTATTCATGTGTGCTTGTGGGATTGCATGTGTTGAATGTGAGAATATGTATGTGTGTGTGTGTGTGTGTGTGCAGGTGTGTATGAGGGGAGTTGAAAGAGTAGGGGCAGAAAAAGGAGAGGGGAGTGAGTGAGTGAGAGTGAGGGATGGATAGATAAATGAAGAAATAATGAAAGAATTAAATAAATAAAAAAAGGAAGAAAGGAAGAAAGAAAGAAAGAAAGAAAGAAAGAGAGAGAGAGAGAGACGAAAGGAGGGAGAGTAAATTTTTTGTCATTTCCACACATGTAGGGAAAATTAATAAGGACCTGCAGATATTCAGGTAATTCAGATAATGTGCCTCCATATTCAGTGGCACATTTCTAGTCATTCTAGCAACGGTAGTTCTTCCCTCCAGAGTGAAAATACTCAAACTATTCAGACACCGGGCCCGCTGCCTCCACTGGGTGCACTGAGTTGTTCTGACGAAATGAGGAGCCTTTTATAAGCACCATTACTAAAGGCCATTCTGGTCTCATCTGTGAGGTGTGCTTTGACACTGAAATGAACACAGCAGTGTTCTATCTGTCTTGGCAATTTTCTCTCTAACTAGCTTCTTGCTTTTGCCTTTGCTGTGTGTGTGCGTGTGCCTGTGCAAGTGTATTTCCTATTTATAATAATTTCATGCAGCCTTAATGGAGATGACACCAAAAGATATTCAGGGCTTTTTTTTATATGAATAGCAGCCAGTCCACGGATGCATTTCTGTAGGTTTGCTGGTTTGTGTGCGTGTCTTAGGTCTGGTGGTGTGTGTGTGTGTGCGTGTGTGTGCGTGTCTTAGGTCTGGTGGTGTGTGTGTGTGTGTGTGTGTGTGCGTGTCTTAGGTCTGGTGCTGTGTGTGTGTGCGTGTCTTTGGTCAGATGATGTGTGTGTGTGTGTGTGTGTGTGTGTGTCTTAACTCTGGTGTGTGTGTGTGCGTGTCTTAACTCTGGTGTGTGTGTGAGTGTGTCTTAGGTCTGGTGGTGTGTGTGTGTGTGTGTGTGTATGTGTGCGTGCGTGTCTGTGGTCTGGTGGTGTGTGTGTGTGTGTGTGCGTGTCTTAGGTCTGGTGCTGTGTGTGTGTGTGTCTTAACTCTGGTGTGTGTGTGTGTGTGTGTGTGTGTGCGTGCGTGCGTGTCTTAACTCTGGTGTGTGTGTGCGTGTGTGAGCGTGTCTTAGGTCTGGTGGCGTGTGTGTGTGTGTGTTTGTGTGTGTGTGTGTGTGTGTGTGTGTGTATGTGTGCGTGTGTGTCTGTGGTCTGGTGGTGTGTGTGGGATGCAACTGTCATGGTGTGTGTTCTGGGCCCTTGTGTGTGTTAACTTGACTTGAAAGCTTCATATTTCCCTCCTCATTAGAAGGCTAAATTTAGTTAATGAATCTCAGCCCTCTGGTCCCACTCACTTCTCTTAACCGGAAGGTAGTATTCCAGGAACAATTTTGTGTGTGTGTGTGAGTGTGGGATGAGAGACTGTTTGACAGATCAGAGAGACCTTTCAGCTTTTCTCTGAAAGCTTAAACACCCACAGTCACAAGAGCAACAGAGGTAGAATGAAAGGGAGAGAGAGGGGCAGAGAGAGAGAGGGGGAGAGAGAGAGAGGACTGTAAGAAAGGATGAGAAATGGTGGCAGAAGACAATGACGCGTTAGTCAAACAAAAGGGATGGAAATGGTAAAAAGGCTATGAGAGATTGTGTGGGAGCAGCTCCTCACATAACTCCTGGACTGCGTCCGCCATTTTCAGGATCTACAGTACGTTTGTGTCACCATACACACCATCGCACACACACTCGTACACGCACATACACACACACACACACACACACACACGCACGCACGCACGCACACACACACACGCACGTACACACACACGCAATCAGCATCAAAGCTGAGAGTGTAACTTCACTTAGCCCATTACTGAAGATGTGATGGAGGCCTAAGATGTGATGGTAAATGGGGAAATTTGTTTAACATTAGAGTAGCTTTAATGCCATGCTTATCATACACAGTTGCCATGTGTGTTTGACTCTGACACGGAGCCAATTACACATGTAGCATACAAATTGAATATGTTTGTAGCTCATGAATTTCATTTCTTAACCAATTACTTAATTAGATCAAATTTGTCATTTGTTTTTAAGAATATTATTGTAGAAGTGTTGCTAGTAGCATAGTAGTACTATGTCACATTATTTTATTTGTATAATACACAGAGCCACAAATCCTCAAAGCAGGGAGTCCTATTACGGAGACACTAAGGTGGGGAATACTAGCATGTCACAGTGCCCCTTCGGGTGATGTTTTAGATAAGAACACCTTGGCAGAGGTGAGGGCTAGTCTTTGCAGAGACGAGTCTGACTTTTTACTTTGCTGCAATCAAGGCACACAAACAAACAAAGTTTTGGCCTCTTTGTAACCATGGACCTGAGGTAGCCACCCTTTCTACCCCCATCCACCCTCCCATCCCCCTCACTGTGCTCCTAGGAGGTATGTTGAAATTAATGATTGGAGGAGAAAATAAAAAGCTAAGATGGACTGACTGCGCTTTAGCAGGCCAATGCGATGCTGACCCAGCCAGACTGGCTCTTGGCACCGGCCCCCGCTCACCAGCACAGAGAGTTTCAGAAGGGCTTTTACCTGATTACAGCGCCCAGGAGAGCCGCCAGGTCCGACCCCCTCAGTGGCCTCTTGTCTTTCCACCAAGTGGAGGCAGCCAATCAGAGCGCTCTTTTGTGGATAGTCCTGTGCTATGCCCAGCATATCTCGCTGTGGATGCTGCTGTCTCAGGTCCTTCATTCTTTGACTGTGTACTGCAAACACACCAGCCTAAGTTGTCCATGTCTATCATATCAGGGCAAGGTCAGTCTATCTCATGTCACATCACTTGCATGTGAGATGGAAATAAGGTTGCGGGACGTTCGGTAGGAACGAGCCATGTCACATCGTCCAACTGGAGGAGAACCATCACAGCCTGGGGCTACTGAGTGTCCTCCGGTGGAATAGAGTTAGGTTAGAATTCTGCTTGACAGCCTATCAGTGGCGAGTTGAAATGGAGTGTGCTGTGCGCCTCTGAAAGCCAAACAGAAGAGGCAAATCAGACGTCTGTGCCTCGAGCCCTTTTGCTTGAGTGTACGCTTGTTACAGACAAAAAAAAAACCCCTTCCCTCGCCAAACAGCCAAGTGCTGAATAACGCGCTCCCCTGAATTTCTCTCTTCCATTAGCTACTGCTGTTGTAATTCAAACAGCATTTACATTCACAAGGCTTATGGCCACAGGAATGGGAGTGCAAATGAAGACACCCACATTCAATGTTTCACATTTTTGAAAGCGCACTAGGAGCTTAAGACAAGGCTCGGATATCTTTATCCCAGCGAAATTTCATCTAAGACCACAGCCACTTAGTAACTGCAGTCAGTCTGTGCATCAGTGCATTATAAGTGCAGCACAAAGTATGAGTAGCAATTTACAAATGTATAAAGGTACCTTCTACCTATAGCTGCAACACCTGTTTCTGCGAAAGTCTTTTCTAACATCAACAACAACAACAACAACAACAACAAAAACATCAATAACAAATCTGTTCAAATTCTTACTGCATACTGCTTACTGCATAAAACACTTTACTTGACAGTATCGATATAAGAGTGACATGACACTGTCATGACAAATGAACCCTAACGCTAATCCTAATCCTAACCTTAACCCTAACCCTAACCCTAACTCTAACTCTAACCCTAAACCTAACTCTAATCCTAACCCTAACTTATTATGACAAAAAACGAATGTCACCTAATAACATAAGCGTTATGTCATGACACATTCATGACAGTGTCATGTTACTCTTATGTCGATATTGTCAGGTAAAGTGTAACCGCATATTCTTACTGCTTCATACAAGACCAATTCAGTTACATCACATAGTATGTTCCATTCCTATTTGTGGACAAACCACACACACAAGGTCATGATATTTATTTATACATTCAGAACAGCCTGGAAGTACTCCAGCCAGCTGATTTGACAAACCATGAACTTGAATTGTGAGTGACAGGCACACTACAGAACAGCTCATTTGATTTTATTGGTTTCAAAAGACAATATTAAAATGTTGGCATGACTCTTAATTTGTTGACTTGTCTTGTCTAGCTTGAGAAGCTATCATCACTTAACAATGGGACTGGTTGTGGATGCCAGCTAAAAATGACTCTTGAAATGTGATTTGGAAAAAAACCTCATACCATTGATATCTATTAAAATGGAAATTCACAATTGTTATGAACTTCAACTTGGCATAGTGTGTTGCCAGACTCATTCTGGAATATTTTGCCATGTATAACCTCAACAGCTGTGTGAAACACTCAGTGCCTTACAAACACAGCACTGTTCACCAGAGTTTACCTACTCACATTACTCTCCTCTGAACATCAGTGACGTCGGTTTAGATTTACCATTCATAGAAATCAATAGAAACTCTATAGAAATCAATAGAAACTCAATAGAAACTCAAAACCGCTATCTGTAAACTCGATGCACCCCAAATTCCACACCCTTCCTATGTGAATTCCCTCTTTATCTCCCTCCATACCTGTGGGTCCACCTCCATTCCTCCTCCCTTGTTTCCTCGTTCCCTTGCCCCCCCCCCCACACACACACACACACAACCCCTTTCCTCCCCAGCGCTGCTCTTCTCTCCTCTCCCCTCCTCCTGTCATATCTGTCACAGTGGCTTCTCTCTCCCCGTCGCTCTGGGCTTCCAATTTCATTTGGTTTCAATCTGCTGTAATTGCTTTGAGAGGCGGCTGGGTCTGCATATTTGCTTAGAGATCTCTCCAACCCCGCCCCCCCCCCCCCCCCCCCCGCTCTACACCGGCTCTCTCCACACACTCTCACTCCCTCCCTCTCTCTCTCTCTCTCTCTCTCTCTCTCTCTCTCTTACACACACACACACACACACACACACATACAGTCGCCACCATCAAGTCGCCATCAACGAGCTGCCGACACAGACTCCCTAGTCAAACAGCTGTTGTCACACACACACACTTGTCAGAACACTCACATCCTTTTTTCAGGCATGCACACAAGTATATGCACACACACACACACACATATGTGCCGCACACACACACACACACACACACACACACACACACACACACATTCTTTAATATCGGCACATGCACACACTCACGCATTCTCACACATAATAACTCTGTCATCTGGTATGGCTCTCTCTTCTCCTGAATATGAGAGAGGGTGAGGAGAGGGGGAAAAAAGGTGACGGCAACACTTCATGACCTTTAGTTTGTCGTGTAGCCATTTCGTTATTCTATCAGAAGCTACACGCCGCATGATTGAAGTAAAGGGCACCGTGTGGGCGGCAAAAAAATAAACAGTTTGCCCTTGAGCTGCAGATGGAGGTGAGGGAGAGGGGTGGGGGGAGGGGAGGGGGGTGGGAGAGATGGAGGGAGTTGATGGACTGCGATAACATTGCAGTGTCTGTGTATAAAAGCGCACCATTGCCTGTCATCTCTGCTTCTCTCTCTCTCTCTCTCTCTCTCTCTCTCTCTCAGTTAAATTCTCTATCTGTCGCCTATTTCTGTCCCTTTGAGTTTCCATTTCTAGGTGTGTTTTGGTGCTGTGTGTGTGTGTGTGTGTGTGTGTGTGTGTGTGTGTGTGTGTGTGTGTGTGTGTGTGTGTGTGTGTGTGTGTGTGCGTGTGTGCGTGTGTGGGTGTGTGCGCGTGTGTGTGCGTGTGTGCGTGTGTGTGTGTGTCTGTTTTTGCTTTCAAAGGACGGATTTGTGTAGATGACAGACTTGTGTATGTTCCAAACCAGAGTGAGAGCATGACTGCTCTCACAGACATAACGCAGCGCCAGGTTAGCATTGATGAAATAGCCACAGATCTGTGTGTGTGTGTGTGTGTGTGTATGTGTGTTTATGTTTGTGTTTCTTTTACAAACAAACCAACTGCAAGCATCTCCTGGGAGCTTCGCTTGTATGAACATGTAGTCTTTCTAGTTTACCGTGTGTGTGTAGAGACAGACAGACAGACAAGAACTGAGAGTATGGGCGGGATGTCATGTCTGGTTTGGGCTGAGGTAACGTTAGCTCAGGTCACATGAGTCTGTCTGGCAGCGGTGAATGGCTCAGAGTGTCACTCTGCATCTGCATGGGAGAGCTGATCCTCATTTTGTCATACTAGGGATGTACGTAGGAGATAGCTTAAGCCTACATCATGTCACAGAATTCCATCACTTCCTCCATAGATATAGAGTGTTGGGGGAGAAAACACATTTTTACTTTAATACAACAGCTTCGAGGTGATTTTCATGGTAAACTAACTTGTAATAAGGAGAATGACATGCCTTCCCAGTCGTACCCTACCCATCTACCACCAGCCATGCAACTTCACTCACCCCTGACGCGGAGAACCACAAAAGAGCTGAAAACATACCTGTATAAGAGAGCCTTTAGTTAATTAATCTTATCTTGTAGACTACTTTTTCAGATTATTCTACATCTGCTGCCATTGGAGCTGCAGCCAGCCATAAGCAGATGGCCTCCCTCTATTAAGTCAGGTTCTGCTCAAGGTTTCTTTCTGGAATATGGGAGCTTTTCCTGGCCACAGTTGCCATATGGCGTGCTTGTGGGGGTAAATGGTTAAGGCTGCCAGTCTTAAACGTCTGTGTAAGTCAAATTATTACTTAGAACATACTAAAGCTAGCTGCTTAGAGTCCACATCAACGGGGCCTGAGCATCTGTTAGCCTAAGCATTTGTTTGAAAAGCCTTTATATATCATAATCATAAATGGCCACAGCAACGAAGGCAAGGCAAGGCAAGGCAAGGCAACATTTATTTATATAGCACATTTCATACCAGGGCAGTTCAAAGTGCTTTACATAAAAAGAGATGCCATATATACATCGAGGTAATTTGGATAAAAATCTAAGTTATAAAAGTTGATACATATCATACCCAGAGAAATCATAAACAATTAAAATAAACATATGAAAATAGGTAAATGAAAAATTAGAAAAGATTAAAATTATGGGAAAATAGGGGAAGGATTAGATAAAATAAAGTTAAGGGAAAGCAAGGGAGAAAAAGTAGGTCTTTAACTTGCTTTTAAAACAATCTGTTGAGGGTGCGGCCTTTATGTGTTCAGGAAGCTGGTTCCAGAGTTTGACTGCATATGAGCTAAAGGCGGCTTCACCACATTTAGTTCTAGTAGTTGGTGGAACCAGGTGTAGTCCCTGAGTGACCTAGGGGGTGTGTAGTGGTGGAGCAGGTCTTTTAGATAAATGGGGCCGCTGCCATTCAGAGTTTTAAAAACAAGTAGCAGTGTTTTAAAATCGATTCTGTGACTCACAGGGAGCCAGTGTAAGCGTTTGAGTAGCGGTGTGATGTGTTCTTTTGGCTCTCATCAGAATCCTTGCTGCTGCGTTCTGGATTAATTCTTTGATTTTTTTCTTGGGAAGGCCTTTGAAGAGACTGTTACAGTAGTCCAGTCTGCTCGATATAAAGGCGTTAATAAGTTTCTCAAGATCTGTTTGGGTCATTAGGTCCCTAAGCTTGGATATGTTTTTTTAAGTGGTAAAAGGCTGATTTACTAACTGTTTTAATGTGACTGCTGAAAGAGAGGTCGCTGTCGATTTGGACGCCTAGGTTTTTTACCGTTGTTTTAACTTCAAAACCTTTGGTGTTGAGAAATGAGGAGATGTTATGCCTAGTATCTTTATTCCCAAAGGCAATCACTTCAAGGCAACGAAGAGGAATGACTGATTCTTCTCTATAATTGTGTTACATGTTAATTTCTATATTTCTGATATGTTGCTGATTGGATCATAAACGGCCACAGCAATGAAGAAAAGTGACTGATAATGACTGACTGACTCTATTATTGTGTTACTCCAAATGTAAAGCACTTTGAGCTGCATTCTGTGTATGAAAGGTGCTATACAAATAAAGCTTATTATTATAAAGCTTATTAAATTGCTTCATGGCAGTTGTGCAATAGCCAACTATTTGTATGAAATTGTGTAATATGACATTGTTCTTCAGAGATTATCTTGGCAAGTTTGTAAACAAATCCACATGTACCATGTCCAGGGGGATGGGTGCAAGCCATGAGTAGTATTTACAACACTTATATAAAGTACAACTGTAGAAGGAGCACAATAGTAAATACGCCCTGTATTGGGCGTTGGATACCTTTAAGTCACATTTCACAATTAGCCCCAACCTGTAGCGTAAAGTAAACAATTTAGTTTATACTGTAAGCCATGAAAAGTCATGAAAATGTAATTCAAGGTTTTGACATTTTGTCAGTGAAAATGGGTGGTATCCCTGATTGCTGTAACTTGCCTGTTAGATGAATAATGATATGGTAAATAAATACACATAAAAAATAGAAATAATGGAAGTTAATCCAGACGCTACAGTTAAAATGTATGCTCTTCTGCAGTATTGCAGAATAATACAAAAATGAGTGTTGTACATTTTATTTATTAAGTGTGTTGTAAATCCACATTAAATACATTGTATGTGTTCTTTTATCAAGCTGTCAAGAGGATCTTGTGCTTTAGTTCTGCACAATCAGTATTTTGACACTTGTTTGCAATTTATTGGTAAACGAAAGTATAGCAATGCATGGCTCTGTAAACAAAATGTCAACCATTGACCTGCAATACAAGCATGTTGGTTCAATTCCTGTCATTTTGTGGATTTAGGGTTGACTTGTGGTTTGCAGTCGTATTGCATTTGGGTTCCGTTTGCATGAGACTGACATCGCATTACATGTAGGTTGCTTTGGTCCAAACCTGTGTTAGATAAATGCTATTTTCACCTGCCTAAGCCAAAGGCTCCCAGGAATACAGAGAAGGCTTAGTCTGGTACATGGCCTTTGAGGTCAGAAGTGCTAGTGCAAAACAAAAGCTCCCCCCAAACACAAAACCACACACCGAGCTTCAATATGGTACTGTGTGCATTTGGGCAGATGTGTTTGTGCTGTGTGTGTGTGTCTGTGTGTGTGGCTGTGGCTGCATGTGTTTTCGTGCGTGTGCATTTGAGCGCTAAGGAATTTCCGAGTTTGTTTTCATGCTGTCGAACTTGCCATTGTCTCAGTTGGCATTTTACATAATTAATTAAGAGACAAAAAGACTTAGCCTAGTCAGACCATTAAGACGTCATTAGGATTGCCTCAGTCCAGTCTCTCAGGGTTTAGCTTAAATGGCTTATGACTCTTATGGCCACATTGAAGTCAAATGGCAGATGCTTAATGCTCTTAGAGTACGGCAGCAGGGGCACCCCCACCCCCCAAAAAATACAGCTTCGAGGGTATTTTTCGAGGTGACAAAAAAAAAAAAGAACGGTGGCACATAGAGGTGAGGTGTTTCAAGCTTTTTAAAAGTTCTGGGATGAGGGAGATTTCACCCCCCGGAACACACCATTTTAACGCAATTTGGTTGGGACAGAAATAGCCTACCTTTACAGAGCAAGCAGCTCTGGCCATATGGTTCTGGCTCACATGACGTGAACATTGCTTTAAATGCATTATCGCTTCACTACCCAACACACGCACAAGGGAAAGAAAAGAAAAGAAAAGCCTAGAGAAAAGACAGTTATGGTAACCTAACAATAAAGATTTTCTTACACTGCTGTTTGGTTGTCCCAAACTTTGAGATGATCAATAGCCTACTCTACGCATTAACTGAATCTTATCAATCTTGTAACCCGAACTGCGATGTTCCAAACAAAGTGACTGTAGGATGCAATGCCTAATCTCACTGCCTTCAGCATAACTGCTAAGAACAGTGCGCCTTTTACTGTTAAACACCTGCAAAATATTAAGCTGCTGTTTTCTTTTCATGATGAGCACTAGGCTTGAATGATTTATGACTGAATGGAACATTGTGTTTTTAAGCGCCAGAACTGCTTATAATGTCGTGACAAAGTTTAAACCAATCATCATCTTCTAATGTTGACTATCCTTATGTGGAGATGTCCATTATCTTTGCCCTAAACACACTGTACAGTAGGCTACCATTTGTACGCGAAGCATGTTTCAATTAAGACAGTACACAAGCTATTTTTATTGTTGTAATATTGAATGATTTAAAATGGAAATCGTGACTCCCCTAGTACTGGGGTGTCTGGACACTGGACAAACGTAGCAGTAATGCAACTTTCCCTCTTATTTCACATAATATTGTTTATTTTTTATTTTTTTGTAATGTCTTCTATGAACCTATGAGTTTTTGAATCCACTGTGTTTTACTGTTATCCGTGTTCAGTAAGGGCCTGTTGATTGGGGAAAATTGGGACTTTTTTGATTGGTTAGCAGTGTAGACAGACCAAACTGTTTTTTTGTTTTCTGGCTTGAGGAGTCTGCTCTGTGAAGGTTATTGATTGGCTGATGAGGTGGCAGTGGGCAGAGCCTGTGGGTGCGTAAGCTGTTGATTGGAAAGGAGAGTGTTTCTGGTGTCGGTAAACCACTCATCTGTTGATCTGTGTGATCGTGGAGAGCCACCGGAAAAAAAGCTGATCATGCTGGGGCGAGTCGCCACGGAGACGGAGGGGTGTGGGAGGGGGGGCAGCTCTGCACCTTGGTCTCCGTGGAAACGGCAGCAATTCTTTCCAAAGTGGTAAATGAGGGGAGAGACAGAAAGAGAGCCAGAGGACAAGCAGGAGAAACTCTGATGGAGGACTGGAGGAAAGGAAGGATTAGAGGAAAACAAGGACAGGGATTATCTCTCTCCTCTTCTCTCTCTTGTCACCCTCACGCTGTCTATCTCTCTCTCTCTCTCTCCCTCCCTCTCTCTCTACCTCTGTATCTCTCCCTCTCTCTCTCTCTCTCTCTCTCTCTCTACAAGTAACAATAGCCCCACACTGCAGGCCACCACCCCCTAGTTCACCCACATACATACACTCATGCCCGTACACACACACACACACACAGACACACACACACACACACACTAGTTACAGGGATGGAAAGACACACAGGCAGGAGTGATGAAAGAGGAAAGGAGAGGGAGAGACAGAAAACAAAGGAAGACATGATGAGTAACACAACGTGTATGGGTGGAAAAGTGAAGGACGAACGACGGAGAGAGAAAGAGAGAGAGAGAGTGCAGGAGCGCGGGAGTTGGCTAGAAGACGTTTGAAATTCTGGAGCCGAAGAGTCTCTCCTTCTGTTATTGTGGCTTGGTTCTGATTCAGTGACTCCAGTGATTGGCCTTAATCCCAGCTGAGCGCGGGGTGGAGGGGGTTCGGGGGGCTCGTCAGAGCCCCCGCCTGGACACACTGCACCTGCACACCGCCTCCTGCTGGCCAGTGCTCAGTACTGCACGCGCGACATCTTTAGATGGTTTCAGCCCAGCAGCAGATCCACAGGCTGTCATTCACACTGTCTCTTCAGTCTATGCGAGTTGTCACAGAGATCTGAAATGAGTAATTAGCCACTGGGACACTGAGATCAATCTGTTAAAATGTTGTTAAAAGTGTGAACTTGATCCTGCATGTGATTCCTAGTTGCCCAGGCCTTGTTTTGACTGAATGCTCCGTGGGGGAAGGATGGGGGCTCTAACACCTGTGGTCAGGCGAAGGTAGCCACTGAAGGTCACCGGTGACAACACCTCACTCACAACGTTTGCCTTAAATATGGATATTCCTGGATTTTCACACTTACAGCGTGACACAGGGGCCGAGGTGACCGGAGGGTGGGAGATGGGGAGAGAGACGGGGGGGGGGGGGGGCCTCTGGCTTAACCCCAAAGAGCCCAAAACCATGGTGGGAACAGCAAAAAAAAAACCTTGAGTGCTGTTCCTCATGCCATGCGCGCCGAGAGCCACCTCACCACCAGGGGCAGCTGCTCCCACCTTCCTTCTGTGGCTCATCGCCTGCAGCCACCTCCCAGCATCGCCTCAGTCTGCGCGCCCATGAAAGCCACGCGCACCGCAGACGGCCTCAGTGCTGTCAGACAGCAGAGCAGGGGTGGAGGGAGGGAGGGAGGGAGACAGAGAGGGAGGGAGGGAAAGAGATGGAGAGAGGGAGTAAGAGTGTGTGGAGAGAGGGTTTGAGCCAGTGTAGAGCAGCTATGAAAAAGCAGCTATGTAGTTTGAAATACATGACAGCAGCCTGAGTGAAGTGTGCTCAGGTCTGTTATGTCTGCATGAATTGAGGATCGGTGGCTTCGACGTAGAGCTCCACACTTTTTTGTGGATTCAAAGGGGCTGTGGCCTAGCTAATTCAGGGCTCTGACAGTACATGTGTCACAGTAATATCTGAGTGGTTATTCTTCAATTACTCCCAACTCTGAGGATAAGTCAAACTCTCTTGGAGGCTTCCCAAAGAACATATTTTCCGATATTCAAATTGGAATGTGCTTTATTGTCATGACTAATCAGACATTGTAATGCCAAAAGCAGTCATACTGTAGAAGCAGTAAAACATGAATAAAACAAGAAATGGAAAAGAAAAAATATATTCTTTCCCTTCATCTGCTGTCCATCTGTTATCATTTTCATTGGTGTATCTGTCTTCCTGGTCTCTTTCTCAGCCCCTTTCACCTGCTCCCTCACAGTCTCACTTTCTATCACTGCTTTAAACACACACACACACACACACACACACACACACACACACACACACACACACACACACACACACACACACACACACACACACACACACACACACACACACACACACACACTCCTATCCCTGTATTTCCTTCTCACTTGCTGTCATTGACACACACACACACACACACACACACACACACACACACACACACACATATTCACAGGCACTTCTTCTCTCCCCTCACTGGCTCACTCACTCACTCACTCTGCGGCTCTGATTCATGTGTTGTCCAGACGGCCCATCAATCTTGGGGAGAATGGTGGCGAGGAGAAGCCTGCGGAGATGCATGGCTGTTTTGGGAGCGTGGGTGGTGGTGGTGGGTGGTGGTGGTGGGGGTGGTGGTGGGGGGTGAGGAGGGGGTGGGGGTTGAGGGGTGCAGATCGATGGGACACAGTTGAGGAGTTCACCACTTACAGACAGAGGGATGGGACACACAGGGATGTGCCAACTGAAGCACATACTACTCACCAGCCAGAAACACAGGTCACGTCCGTGGGGTTAAGCGATGACTTGTTTATCGGTTGTTTCACAAATATGGCTCTTAGTATCTCCAAACAAATGTGAAATGATGCATAAGGACATGTCAGAAGATAATTTCTCCTGGACTATGACAATTTAAAATTTATTAAGGTGAAGTTTGAAGAATGAGTCAGGTGGGGTGGGTCATTTTGTATGGCTGCTGTGGTTGGCGCTTCATGAATACATGAACAGTTGAGGCTCAGAGATTGTTAGTCAGACAAAATGTGACAGGAAAAATATCAGGCGCAGACAAGAAGTAGACGGCGAGAAAAACGGAGGGGAGGAGTGAGAGACAGGGAGAGAGAGAAAAAGAAAAAAAATATATGTTCCTCTCTTATTTTCATGTGTAAAGTGATGGACGCTTTGAATTAGGGCTGTCATTCTCCACCCTAACAACAAGGTTATGCGCTCGCGGCACAAAACAAAAGGCAGCCAACTTAAAACGGCACCTGCTAGTAAATGGCCTTCCTTTAATGCCAGATCTCAGTTTGTGGCCTGGGAAGCTCATCTAATGGCCCCTCATAGCGATTGTTGTCTCTCTTTAAGTGTGGGAATGATGACTGCTCCTCACTGAGGCCATAGCTCAGCTGCCTAACGAGTTCTCGGGGCTAACAGCGCAAATCCTCGGCACCTATGGCAGGCGGCGTCATTAAACAGTGACAGCAGACAGTGAATTAGGCCAGCTTTCCCGGCTTATTAGCTTTTAGACACTGAAAGAGTAACGACGACGTCTTTCTCTGTTCTCGCTGGTGAACGGGCCGCAAGGTTGTGTTCTGGCGAAGACAAGATGCCTCTCTCTCTCTCTCTCTCTCTCTCTCTCTCTCTCTCTCTCCCCCCGGGGTGTGTCCTTTGTCAGGCTGGAAGCAGTCACCTCTTTTTTGTGAATAACATCTAATAATGTGTGCAGATAGTGTGTAGCTATAAGAGGCTGAGATCATCTAGAGGACCCCACCCAATGACTGGGTGAAGTGTAGAAAGAATGGACGAGATATTGGCATCCATCAATATATATGCTCTAAAATGATATTCAAGTGTAGGCTTCTTTGGCTAAGGAGGCAATTTGTACAGTATGATATAGAATAAATATATAAATGTATATATTCACATTACACATCCAGACATTCCCAGACTTACAGCAACATACATACACACATATTACACTCCCAACTTGGTACTATCTGTACCTCCACACCCTGGCATGACCTGCGGAGGAGACCCTCATATGCCCTTCCGTTTGCACACAGCATCTGGGACAGTACTTTGCTCCTCTCCTCCCTGGCTGACGTCATGGCCATGGTGTGATTAAGATGAGAACATCCCAGTGATTCAGAAAAGGCCCTTTCTTCGTTTCACTCTGCTTCCTATTTGAGCTGCAGTGGGGGAAGCTTTGATCGAGGAATGAAGGATTTCTCTACGACTAGAAGAAGCTTGGGCTGCAACGCTAAAAAATTGCCTAAATATGAATATGCAGCATAGAAAAAGGTAGCAGTGACAGCCTTAAAAACGAAATGCAAAGACATGCAGCACAATACCTCTGAAGTTGGGTCAAGTGTATGTTGACCATATGAGCAGTGTTTTAAACACATATAAACACCACAGTTCAGGGGTATATTTTGTTTATATTGTAAATACTATTAGACTATAATCAGTGCAGTAAATTCTATGTAGGAATAGGCACCTGTGTTTGCCCATGGTCTCATTTCTCCACCACTGACCTCCATGCTCCCATTTGTCCTCTAAACAGAGACTGGCACAAGAGGCGGAGCGACTGCAGAAGGAGCATCCCTGGCAAGACGGCCTCAAAGTAAGAGACTTCATTTTGTCCTTCTCTTTTTCTTTCTTTCTTATTTATCTTTCCCTTTTCATTCTTCTTTCTTTCTTTCTTTCTTTCTTTCTCTATTTATTGTGTATGATTTTTTTTCTCTTTATAAAGCTGTAAAGTGGCACTCTTCCACTTTACTAGTCACCACATTCACATGCAAGTGTTTGAAAGTCCTTAGAAGACTCCAGTCATGAGAACCGACCACAGAAAAAAACCCTTCCTGATATAGTTATGTTGCGATAGTTTAATAATGTGTGTATGTGTGTGTGTGTGTGTGAGAGAGAGAGAGAGAGAGAGAGAGAGGGTGGATGGGCATTAGACTACTCTACAAGTCAATATCACTGATTTCTGACAGA
>NW_027468837.1:7540472-7555472 GCF_046254945.1 Alosa pseudoharengus | reverse complement strand
CACCCCTCCAAAAGCAACAGTGTGTGAAATAGACATTTAGGACTTTTATTGCCCCTTATTTCCCAAGGTCATTGGCCATTGCCTGTGTCACAGTGTCTTTGGGAATCCTCTCTCCCCCGTTGCAGATTAATGCAGTGTCGCGGGTTATAAACATGGGAGTGCCACGTGTGGCCCAAGGGCCAGCAGTTAACGCCACTCACCACACTAATGCTTCCGCTAATGGGCCCTTTCTTTACACTGGTCTTTGCTCTCGACTGTGTCCGCAACCCAGTCAGATGGAGTAGAGCCACTGACCTCTCCCGTCACTGACTTAGCCCGAATGATGACCTCTAACTGCTCTGTAACCCAGAACTGAATGTTGTACAACTGCTAATACTATAGGTTGGGCCGAGTAATAATGGTATGTTGTGGGTACCTTTACATGGAGCTGTTTGTGTCAGCAGTGTTTAAACGCCGCTTTGAAAAATACTCTGAAAAACATTCACAACTCTAATACTGATTTAGCTTAATTCCGACCCTGGCGTTTCTGCTACACTGCTGTGGGTAACTGTATAATCACGTTTGATGACATGAAATTGCAAATCATTTTGAAATAATCATGTCAGATCATAGATGCTCACTTTCATACAATCTATTTCATAGCACGCTACCCACACAATTGGCATGTACTGCATTTAGGAGAGGGTGGTGGTGGTGGTGGTGGTGGTGGTGGTGGAGGGGGGGGTGGTAGGTGATTAGAATTTCAAATGCAGCCAGCCTGGTTGTGGCACACTTTTCATTTAACAAAAAGAAGGTTGCTGACGGCAAAAATGAACCCACAAGACGTTTCAGAACACACAGGCTTTGGTGGTTCACATTTTCTAGGCAGGTCTAGAAGCTGCGTGTGCCACCATGCAGGCTCTTGCGCAGGTCTTTTTATGACCTGGGGCTGGGTTATGCATTGTGTAATACTATGTTTGTGTGCCTGTCATGAATGCACTGATCTTTATGAGAGGTGCAGTTAAAACTAAAAAGCTTGTGGAACATGACAGTCACAGGTAGCACTACAGGTTCTAATTCCAAGCCCAGTGTCTGTCTGAACACATTGCTAGAGTGGGCTATCAGTCGAGTGGTTTGCCTGTGCATGTACCAGCACTTGTACTTGTCAGCGAGCAACAGCAAACATGTGAAAGATCATGGGGCGCCTGATTAAACAAATAAAAAATGGCAAGACGAAGGAAAGACAAAATGGGATGGATAGAGCGAAGAGAGAGAGAAGAGAGGTAGGGAGGGAGGTAAAGGAGCATTCACACCGGAGAAGGAAGATGGAAAGGAAGAGAAAGACAGTCATACAGCTGATTGCTGAGTGAGGTTACCAACCAGAGTGAATGGACATCAGGAAGAATGGAACAGGAAAAGAATAAAACTGAGCGAGCGAAGGCAGAGTGGCAAGGAGAAGAAGAAAAAGAGGAAGAAAAGAAAAAGATGTGTGTGTGTGTGTGTGTGTGTGTGTGTGTGTGTGTGTGTGTGTGTGTGTGTGTGTGTGTGTGATGTGGCAGCTGCTGTATGTTTGAAATGCATTAGCGCTAATAGCAGTGCCATTAGGGGAAAAGAGAGGCACTCCACAGATGGGTTACCGTGAAGAGTCGGGGAGAGAGAAAGAGAGAGAGAAAATAAGAGGAAGGGAGAGAGGGACAGAGAGAGAAAGAGGGATGGAGAGAGAGAGAAAGAGAGAAGCAACAAGAGAGGAAGCCATCTTCCAGGCCATTTACGGTAATCATTATTCTGTAATCAATCAAGCCTTTCATCATAAAACAAGACATAAGGCAAGGCGTTGCCGGTGTGTGTGCACGTGTGTGCGTGTGTATGTGTGTGTGTGAATTATAGATAATTCATAGCATTATTTTATGTCACAATTTTTTACCACAATTCCTTTTGGATTAATTTATGTTACATTGACATTTTTCTTCACCATTTTGAGCTTTACATGAGGGTGCAGTGGGGGACTGTATGATGTGGGAGAAGTATGTGTCCAGAGTGACTAGAGCAGGATTTACTCCACTTTTGGTCACAATGTATTGTCAATGTTTATGACTGCACATTTCTGTCAGACCTGTTTGACATTTACACTTCACATTTAATGTCATATGAATGTATGTGCACAGAATCAGTAGTGTCAGAATCACAGCATATCCATGTTCTGTGAGGGAGGTTTGTGCTTTACGTCTCACCTTCTCAATGTTACATAAGTGCATAGGTGTGTCTGTGTCTGCCAGCAGGTATCCCTGTGCTTGTGTGTGTGTGTGTGTGTGTGTGTGTGTGTGTGTGTGTGTGTGAGAGAGAGAGAGAGAGAGAGAGAGAGAGAGAGAGAGAGAGAGAGAGAGGACAGCAGCAGCAGTATGCTACCTCCCTTGTTCCCTCTGTTTGAAATAATTGGCTCTTCAAAAGGAAGGAGAGGTTCTCACTGCCTCTCTTCTCTGGTGCCCACGGGCACATTAACCACTGAATACATTAGCAGTGTGAGGGCCATCTCCACAGACCCCTAATCAGGCAGAAAGCAGGGCCACCAATGATGGGTCCTCCATTCAGGTCCCCTCAGAGCCCCTGGCTCGCCTTGGCAACTGGATCGGCATATTTGATATTTTTGTCTTTGCGTACGTCTGCAATGCATCACCCAGGCTCACATATTTTTCTTGATTAATTTTGGTTTGTCTTCTCTGTGTACGGTGGCTGATGTAACCCCCATCATGATGGTAATAGAACCGCATGAAATGCTTGGATAGCCACAGTCAGAAAATGTGTGGTGTTGCGCACGGACGAGACGAATAGATTTGGATCACAGTATGCACATATATTTCACGAGTAGATGAATATTTTACAGGGGGACCGTGTGAATGTGCATGATTGCACTTGTCATGTTTGGATTTGTCAGGCTTCGGTCTGCATTCATTCAGGTGAAAGTGATGCAGGGGCGACCTGGCCCCCAGTGAACTGATGACCTCGACCCCATTGTCACAGAGCTGCATTAAATAGATACGCAAAATGGATTTCTAAACAAGCGCAGGCCATTTAGAAACATTGATAGGCATGAAGGTTAAAAATACAAAATCGTGGAAAATGGTGTCACAAATCCATGTTAATGTTTTTTGCACTTCACGGGGCATGTGGCGAAGAGAAATCACAAGTAGCCTGCAGGGCAGGTAATGGAACTCACGAGCGGCCGTTCCCCACGCCACAGAACGGACTTCCATCTGCTCGCCGCTGGAGAGGAGCAAACGAGCGGAGGAGAAGGAAGGAGAGGGGATTAAAAAAACGGACAATCCGGCTGGTTCTGGTCTCCCGCCGAGCCTGTGTGATGATCCGCAGACCAGCCGGCCGTGGGGTTCTAAAGCCCTCCGCGGCATCACAGCCCATGTGTCGAACTGTCGTGACAGTCTGAAACCATGTCCCCAATGAGTGTGTGTGTGTGGCACTGTGTTAATGAACATTGACACGTGTCATTCCTCCGACAAAAGTAGAAGGAACCTTCAGGGTCCTCCATGCCCATGTGAGTGAAATTAAGTTAAAGACAAAAACTACAAACCGAATATCTACTATGCACTGCTCTTACCTACATATACAACAACATGTTTTACTTGACTGATACCCAACTACTGAAACACATGTTGATTCAGTTAGAAACAATGCTAAGTTAAAGTTAAAAAGTTAAAAACTTTAATAAGCATTTCTGGTTCAGATGGATAGTGCGCTAGATGACATTTCAGAATAATGAAAAAGGACAGCCCTTCGTTCTTGCGTTGGATGGAACCCAATTTTCCAAATCATGTCTGGAAAAATATTTTTCCACACGTCAGCACATTTAGCTTTACAAGATAAGCAAGCTAACACGTCAGAACTAGCCTTCTAACAATAGCATAACATTGTTAACCATTTGATAATGTTGTTAAACCGAGTTGTCAAGCAGGCAGTTGTATATAGTGTCCGGTGTGGCAGCCTGTAAGACCAGGGATGGAATGTAGGACCCAAACACAGACACAGAGATATGAGCCGTAAAATAAGGTAAATGAATTTGATAGCAAGCAGTACAAAATGGTTCATTGGACAGATAACAGTCTGAGGTACAACACACAGGGGACACAATCACTGACCATGTAGACAGAGTCTAAAATCCAAAATAATTTGTAATTCCAAAAGTCAAGAGGATCAGACAGTTATGAGCAGCAAAGGAGCAAGATACAAATTTGTAGATAGAAAAAAGAAATGACTGATGTCTTGAAAAGACTTGATTTGTCTTAAACAGGCTTGATGCAAAACCTAGTAGACTAGACTTGAACAGACTAGAACAAAACAGACTTGACCAACTAACAAAGCACCTACATTCCTTGGCTGAAACACTCAGACAAAATAATTCAGCAAAGCAACAAGCACAAGACAGGGTTTAAATAGTGAGGGAGATTAGGTGACCTGGAACGTGTGCAGGACTCAAATCAATAGAAAAGCAGGAGGTGCAGGAACAGGACAACAGAACATGACAGAACATGACAGAAAACCAAAAACATGGAACATGGATCCAGAGATCTTGGAATGGACCATGACAAGAGGCAATTACAGTTTTTCTTGATTGATTTGACCTGCTTAAGGAAACTCAATTCAATTCAATTCAAAAAACTTTATTTTTTTAAAACATTTTCTCTATGCAGGCATAGTGACATATAAGACATAACACAACATATAAGACAGGACAGACAAAGAAAGAACAGGACAGACATGAGTGGCTAAATAAGCTAAACACCACCCCCTATTTTTCCAGTGTCCTTTGGTATGCAAAGTAACATAATAGTTAACAACACAACACTCAATTTTCGTTGACATGTCATTGGCGAAATTGAACATTAGGCCTACCAGAGATTAGATTTGGTGATGGCCTTGGAGTCTGGCTGGCTCATATTCAGTGAGTTTCATGCAAGAATTGAGGCTGTCACCATTTTTTTTTTTCAGTGAGTTTCATGCAAGAATTGAGGCTGTCACAAGGGCAACTCCACGCAAAACTGTCATATATCCATAACGCCAACTAAATACCATTGTGTTGGCTTATGGATGTGACAGTTTTGAGCGGAACTGCCCTTAAACGTGAGCACAGGTTTGTCTTTATATTTTTCATATGTGAGAGATTTCTCACATGCAAGTGGAACCGAACAGGGTTAACACAGCAATACTAACTCGTTGCAGTGTGCAATATATAACGGGCAGTTCATTTCGCGTTTTTAGAATCAGTCTTTCCAATTTCAGCCTTGTGTTCGCGCTCGCAAGCTGTGGTCGCTGACGTTTCCTTTTTGACATTTTCCTTATCTAGCCTACAGCAAGCGCACACATCAACAATAACAATTAAAGTGTTCTCGTTGACTGAAATGGAGGGAAATCGGTGATTTTGTTTGATATTGACATGGCAACGAACCGCGAATTTAACAATATTGTGCAGCTACGGTTACAGAGTGAAGTGAGGTGGAAAGTTAGCCTATATATGAAAATGAACGAACTAAAATAAAATACATTTTAATTAAATACTCATTAATTAATTTCAAAAGCTGAGCCGCATCAGAGGAATCAAAGAGCCGCATGCGGCTCCAGAGGACAGCACAGACGCCTGCCAGAGGGCAGCCATTCAAAAGCTCTATGTAGGACATGGGTAGAGTCTTCTAGGATGCAGTTGGCTTTCCTTAATGTTGTCTTGTCGTGCAGTGATGTCAGAGACCGAAGAGGGTGGCCAATGATTTTAGAACATGTTCACAATGCTCTGGAGGTGTTTATTACTTTTGACTGAGAGGGAGTGAAACCAGCACATGGATGAAAATATCAGTATACTTTCAATAAAGGAGGTGTAAAAAATGCTGAGAATCTTCCTGTTCACTCCAAAGGAGTAAAGCTTCCTCAATAAATACTGCCTCTGTTGACATTTTTTAATAATCACCTCTGTATTAGAGTCAAAACGCAGTTTGTCATCAATGACAGTGCCCAGGTATTTATATTCATGTACAACTTCCACTGGTTCCCCATGGATTGTAGTTGCAGTCCTGCTTCCTCCATGCTTAGTGAAGTCAATGAACATCTCCTTGGTCTTTGTAACATTTAGCTCCAAAAAGGAGCTATCACACCATTCCACAAACTCACTGAGGACAGGCCCGTGATCTTGGACAGAACCATGTACAGTAGCAGGGAAAGGAGAACAGTATCATCAGCAAACTTCACTAGATGACGATCAGCATGGCCGCTTCTACAGTCACTGTAGATCCACTTGGTCTTCATGAACACTTTCTTTGCAAAGCAGAAGTCATGTCTTGCAAATGTGTTCACATGTTTTCATTGGGTTCACACAGTTCTTACACCCTTTTGCAAAACAGTTACTGTAATAGATGTCATTCAAAGTCCCCAAACTCTATTGGTTCACAAGTAGTAGAGATTCCTTGCACAAATATGAATCTCTAATACACCTGTGTGAAACTCCTTTGCACAATTCTTCAATCAGCAATCATTCATTATCCATAAGAGATGCCATGTCTGTTCTGTGTTGCTATTTGCAAGTAGGCTATGGATCTAAGGCACATTTAAAGAAATTATTAGATCGATAGATAGATAGATAGATAGATAGATAGATAGATACTTTATTGATCCCCAGGGGAAATTCAAGGTCTCAGCAGCATACATACAACACAAACACATTCTTTAACAGCAGAAAGAGTAATTAAAGTATATAATATAAAAACACAACTAAGCAGTAAGGACAGTAGAAAATAAAGAATATGCTAAATATACTAAAATACAAATTATACTAACTAACACTTAATACATTATAAAAAAATATACTAAAATACAAATTACAAAAATACAAATTATAGCCTACTAACTAACACTTAATCTACATCAATTCTAAAAACAGTATCCACATAGTGGTGATGTTTAATCAATCAGAGGCGCTTGCAATGTCTGAGGCAGGGACTGAGCCTGTGATTCTCTGTGCATAGTAAGGTATGGTAAGGTGCTCTAAGGTGCTCTGTGTGTATAGCCTATTTGGCGAAGAAAACAGTACAAAAGGGGTTTACTATAATGTAGGTCTATTTTGATGAAAATTTAGTGATGAAATTTAGTTTTTTTAGTTTTTTCTGATACCAGAAAAATGAGAAAGAAATGGAACAGACATAGCAAAAATGCTCATTTTGACAACTATATTTTACATTTTATTGTCCAGTGTGTAATGATTGATTGAAATCACACAGTGATTTGACAACAAGATTTGCTTTTGCTGCATGTTTTAAGTGTTTTGATAGAGTAACAGCCTTTTGCAAGCAAAATGTGTCATTTTGGCCAGAGTGCTTTTGTTCAGACAGGGTGTTAACTGTTTTAAGAATGTGATGTCAGAGTTGACACAAGCATCAAAACGATCGAGAAAAACTGTAACCCTCCATATCGGAGATGAGGCAGAGAGAGTAGAGATGCATACAGGCCATTTTAAGCCCATAAACACATATGAATTTGTACTTTTAGGCACTGATTTGTAAACTTAAGTTTTAAGAACTTGAGTTATCAGACTTAATCAGTTTCTGGAGTGCATCTTTAAATATTTAAGAAGTCTTAATGTTAAATGTTAACATATTTACAAATTTACAAAATGTGTGTATGTTTTAGAGAGCAGATTATTCCCATCAGCATTCTAGCAGTACATGTAGAATACTGTTGGCCTGCCAGGACACATGCATGTTCATGTGTCTCCGTCCACTGCAAATAGGCTGACCAATCAAGTGTCTGATCTGTCCAAAACTCAGGTCTCATTGGCTAGCCTTACTATGCCCCCCCCCCCAAACTCCACCCTGCTGCAGCTGTGCCCAGATACTGTGATGACCCCCTCAGATGGGTACATTTAGCCATGATTGCATGCCCAGTGGTGTGCTAAAGTGACGCTTTTCAAAGTGGACTTTCCTTCGTTTATCCTCTTTTTCTCTGGCGTAGGTGCTCCCTTATTGTCCTTCTTTCCACCCTCTCTCTCTTTTGGAGAATGTTACAGCTTTTTGCAGTTTTTTCTCCCCCACCAGAGAGTGCCTGTTCCATCGCAGAGAGAGAGATGAGAGAGTGTAGGTAAGAGTGGAAAAAGAGAAAACGAGTGAAGAGACAGGAGGCCAAAAGAGAGTTAGAAAGGGAGACAAAAAAAAGAGTTTTCCAGTGATGATTTCTTAAGACCCCTGAGCACTCCCACCCCCCCCCACCCCCACCTCTCTCTCTCTCTATGTCTCTCTTTATCATCTCTCTCTCTCTCTCTCTCTCTCTCTATGTCTCTCTTTATCATCTCTCTCTCTCTCTCTCTCTCTCTCTCTGTCTCTATCATCTCTCTCTCTCTCTCTCTCTCTCCTCTCTCTCTCTCTATGTCTCTCTTTATCATCTCTCTCTCTCTCTCTCTCTCTCTCTCTCTCTCTCTATGTCTCTCTTTATCATCTCTCTCTCTCTCCTGGCCCATCTCTGCATGAGTTTTTGGCAGAGCTGAGAGAGTGAATCGGGGACGTAGAGCCTAAGGAGGGAAGGGGGGGTGGGGGCGGTGCTGTGGTGGTTGGGTGGATGGGGTGGTGTGGAGGCTGAGTGTGCCTCCCTTGTCTAAAGTCCCAGCCATCGATCCCCCCCGTAACCGCTCGCTCCGGCGGGAAAAGGAATCAATACCCCAAGAAATCCAGCAGGACACGCTCCAAAGGACAATTCCCTCATTCCATCTCCAGCCAAACAGCCATGAAGGACTCGCAGAGGGGAAGGACCGGCCTGCATGCAACTCCCCCTTTGGCCCTCTGGGTTACAGACATGGCTGTGTGTGTGTGTGTGGCATGTATGTGTATGTGTTGGTGGGTGTGCGTGTGAGTGTAAGTGAGAGAAACCCAAGAGAATGGGTGTGTGCAATAGAAATGTGAACTAAACGGTAATGGGGTAATATTGCAGGCCTCATGAATGTCTTCAATTGTGCAATAAAGCAGTAAAGGCCTGATAGAAAATTAACATTACTTTCAAAATATGTAAACTGAAATGCAACTTAGTGTTTTCAGGTTATTATTATTTTGCATGTGTTGGTGGGTGGGGGGGCATCAAGTGTTTTTCCAAACTCCTGTTTGGTTAGTGACTTGGAAGCAGTGGCTTCAGTTCACAACAGAAAGTTGAATAATGTAAATGTGTACATTTGACAGGAGTTCAGCACAAAGTGTTGAAGTGTTTCTCTTATTTGCCAGTATGTTTTCATTATTTTCTATTGCTAGCTCACACGCCAGTACCCTACACTGGTCTTGTGGTCAAGTGGTCTTGTGATTGGTCTACTGGGTATCCTTGGTACCTGGCAATCCACAAACAGCAATAACAAACTTTTGCCCAAAAATGTATGTGTGTGTGTGGTTGTGGATACATATCAAACTATTTAGACTTTTTTGGTCATCGTTAACCTCAGATATAACAGAGGAATGGGAAAGATCACTCAGCACTGGAAGTTAATGTAGAACTTTGCTGTGCACCTCTGGCAATAACTAGCTCCATATCTGCTAGCTGAAGCAGAAGGGCTCATGGCCGACTGGAGTGACAGCACTTGTATCAGTCTAATTGTCTTTTTGACTTTCATTGCCATTGCCCAGAGATATTCTGTATTCAGCATTTTACTGTAAACTAACTAGAATACCAAAGAATGATAAATTGGTGTAACTGCATGAAGGGAGCATCTGTGTTCTAAATTAGGTTTCATGTTATATAACCAGGTGTTAAAGTGAGATTTGGCAGGTGGGGGAATCCTAAAATCCAGTATCGGTGCAACGGTTAAAAATGACTCATCGTTGGACAACATATTGAGTATTGTGGTGTAGCAATACTTTTTGGACAAGAATTACTAGTTTCTTGGTCACCTCTGTACATTCGAAAAATTAACTCACCATTTATTTTAACAATATCATTACGCTATATCGTTGGAATGAAATAATATATTTATTATTAATTTATCTGAGGTGGCGGAACGGAATGTGGCTACTGATGGATTTGAAATGTATTGTTCCAAAGCATAGATGTAGGCAGGTATTCTAATGTATTTTTAGTAGGTAGGTAGGTAGGGCTATGCCATATACCATCAAAATTAACTTGAAGATAATACCAAAACCAATTTCTTATATATAAAAACATACTTCAAAAACATTGTAATAGTTGGTATACGTATATATGGCAAATATTCTTGCAGCAGTCAATATAAGGCAGTTTTACAGGTGCATCTCAAAACATTAGAATATCATGGAAAAGTTACAATTTTCAGTGAAATTTTCCAGAACTTATTTCAAAAAGTGAAACTTATACTCTAGCCTCATAAAGTCACATTTTTTGTTTTAATCTCAATTATTCTAATCTTAATCTTGATGATTATGGTTTACAGCTCAAGGAAATCAGTTATGCTGGAAGACTTCTGCCCAGTAGCATGCCTTTAATGGCCACTTGTGTCCCGACTGTGTCACTGTTTTAAAATACATTTCCTGACAGAGCAACCATTGGATTTCAATCAAATAGCACCTTCAGCACGACAACCATGGGCCCCCAGCAGTCCCTTTGTTCAAACGGAATCCACTGCCCTTGTGTTGCCAGCAGCAAACAAGCATCGGGTGGGCGCCTGAGGTCCTCTTGGGCAAAGCGGCGTCCTTGATCGAAGCGCTTCACCCTGGCTAGAAAGAGGGAAAAAAGGGCTTGTGTGTGATTTGAATGTTGGCCGCGTAGCCGCCGCGGCAACCATTGTGGCAGAGCCTGATGGAAATGATTATGGGGTGCGAAATAACAGGTTTGCAGCGGACAGCGCTGATTGTTGATTGGCCACTCTTGGTTTGACTGTGAAGAGGGGGCGTGGGCTCTTTGACTCTCTGGCAGACAAGCAGTGCTTAGCAGTCAGGGTGGGGACGTGCGTGCGTGCGTGCGTGCGTGCGTGCGTGCGTGCGTGCGTGCGTGCGTGTGTGTGTGTGTGTGTGTGTGTGTGTGTGTGTGTGTGTGTTTGTGTGTGTGTTTGTGTGTGTGTGTGTGTGTGTGTGTGTGAGTGCAAAAGGTGGAGGCATGGGACAGGACACTTGTGTCCATCAGCAGAGGGGGCAGCTCTGCTCAAGTAGCCCATGAAGAGCGTAACTGTTCATACACTCTCATATGCACTCACGTTCATTTATTTTCCGTTGGTTAATTAAAAAAAAAAAGATATAGGCATGAAGAGCTTAACTATTCATACGCTCTCATATGCACTCATGTTCATTTATTTTCCGTTGGTTATTTTTTTTTAAAAGATATAGGCATAGTTTTACTGTTCAAAGTATTGAAAGAATCATAATAACATACACTGATTGATATGATGGTATATGGTCATGTGAGGGAGGGATAAACTCACCTGTTGATCCCTTTATCTGCCCACACTGTTCATGGCTCAGGTGGGCCTGCAAATGCATAAAGTTAGCTTTTAAAGGTATATCAGTGAAATATCATATACTAAGCTATGACTTTATCACAGCTACTGATGGTGTTCTCAGTTGGCTTTTAGCTTGCTGATTTTAGACAGAAAATCTCTGTAATGCCTGTTTATGTCCCCAAGTGGGTGTTCTGAAGCTCACGCTGTCATTAAGATGAGTCTTGCTGGTTGGCTAATGTAGCAGGAGCTGACGCTGAACAGATACGGAGAGCCACATGCCTTGCCACATGCCTTGAGTGGCAAGTTCAAACGTGCTGTGGCTACTCGTATCTCACAATGTTATAGGCGTGTGCGATGCAATGGAATATGTGCCAGTGTGATGCAATGGAATACGTGGGGCAGAAGAGAGTCCGAGAGAGATCACTTGGAGGAAGAGAGAGAGAGAGAGAGAAAAAGAGAAATCCATTTCCACTATCAGCATTGCTCTCTCTGATCCCAGCGATAGTGTTAATATTGTTATGGTTGGTTTATCTTCTTATTTGTTTTTATTGGGTGTTAAAGCAGCCCTTTCCTCCCCACCCCCCCAAACTGATTAGATTAGGGTTGTTTCGGAAGTGTATGTTGTTCTGTGTGTGTGTGTGTGTGTGTGTGTGTGATGTTGGATCGGCTCTTTATCTGACAGTATGTCCACGCGGCATGGCGATGCTATCGGGGGCCAAGAGCGGGCCCCTCAATGGACCGCTGTCAGCGAACAATGGGGTGCAGCATTACCCAGAGTGCACTGGCACAAAGCCCGCCCTCGCTTATCACCGGATTGGAATATTCAGAGGCTGATTTTACTGCTTTTTCTACCTCATCTCGAAAAGGACCTGACAGGATGGGGGAGAGAGAGAGAAAGAGAAAGAGAAGGAAAAGAGAGAGCGAGGGAAGTAATGGAGGAGAATAGGGTGCACAGAAGAGAACAACAAACACAATGATACCAAAGGATGAGAGAACTCACATCCAAATATGGTAATACGTTTAAGCGGTCGAGACGGAACACCAGTTACAACAGCATCTTGTATTTGTTTCATCACTGCTCAGGGGTGGGTGTATATCCCCAGCGTACAACACAATCCATTTATAAGAAGCACATGATATGGGAGAGTATGTAATGTCATATGCAGTGCATGTTAGTATATTGTCAGCTGAGTTTTCTGGTAAGTCCGCCACTGCTCTCTCCTTCTCTCTCCCCGCTCTGTGGTGTCTATCTGGGGCTGTGCAGCTTGTCACTGCCTGGCTCTTGTGGAAGTGGCATGCGTGGTGAGAGGAGGCTAAGCTTGATGCGTGTGGAAACAGGCAGGACATTGATGTGCTACGCCTGGCGACTGCCATTCACTTGGCGCAGTAGTGGCACAGCCAATTTTAGCTGTTTAATCTGGTGCAGGGTTCTTTGTTTATTGGCGCGCGGGGCAAGAGACACAGTCGCGCCACGTCGCAGCGCCGTAATCGCTTCAGAGAGCCCCGGCAACCGCGAGGCTACATACTAATGAGCCGCAGCTTTGCCACCATCACCCTCACACTCGTTCTGCCTTCTTTTCTTTCTTTTTTTCTTTCTTTCTGTCCTTCATCCCCTCCCTATCTCAGGCCACTCTTGAAGGGTGATGGCTTTGATCATGACACTGTGATTAAGCCTGATCAATCAGGTCTACATTCTTATATTCTGACATACGGCCTTACAGAGATTTGAAGCAATATGAATGTTTCCATTGTATTTGCCTCAGAAGTCAGTCACTAGGCAAAGATCACATGTGGTTTAGCAAATTAAATGTAAGCCACATCATTTTTAAATATGTTGATATTTCCTCATATTCCTGCATTAAATGTATGCGCCAGGCATTCTCAGAGAAGCTGTAAGGCAAAAGAACTGAAAGCAAAAAAAGAGAAGAAATTGAAAGAGAAAAAAACAACTGTTGAGAAGCAACTGAAAGAGTAAAAGATGACAGTTCCCCTTCACTGAAAGAGCTGTAGTTTCTTCCACTGTCCCCATCTCAGTCTTATTCTCTCTGAGTGTCTCTCTCTATCCCTTTCTCTCTCTATCCCTTTCTTTCTCTGTCTCTCTCTCAAATTCAAATTCAAATTAAAAATGCCTTATTGGCATGACCAGTGCCATAGCCGTTATTATATAGTACAATAAGTCTCAACTTACACATACAGTATATACATATCAGTAGACTTTCATTATAGAGTTTCTCTCTCTCTTTCTCTCTCTCTTTCTCTCTCTCTTTCTCTCTCTCTCTCTCTCTGTCTATCTCTATCCCTTTGCGGTGCGTCAGCGGTTCGTGGGCTTGGTTGGGCTGGTGGCCTTAATGAAGATCCATAACTGAGCTCCTTCATGCTCTTTGATGGGACGTCAGCTTGCGTTAGCCGCCGCTGCCACAGCCGGCAGAGGACAGCGGGCGCGGAGCAGGCAGGCCTCAAGAGCATCATTAGCTCTGACCTAACAGAGGGAGGGAGACACGCCACCGCAAGAGCCAAGGGGGTGGGGGGTGGGGAGGTAGAATTAATAGATAGACAGAGAGAGGTCAAGTAACAGGGAGGGAAGGAGAGACGGATGAACTTGTACAGGGCAGTGACGAAAGAGAGGAGCCCAAAGAGTGAAAGAGAGATAGAGTGCACTGCAGGGCGGAGGAGAAGAGGCGTTTAGTGACTGGGTGGCAGACGGGTGTGGGGTTGCAGTGGGATGAACTGGCATGAAAACAATTCAAAAAGTAGTTTACACATCTGCTTGCAGAGAAGACGTGTACCTTTAACCAGACTGCAGATCAATAACCAAAAGCCTAAGACACGTCAGCGTTGCAAATCAAAAGTGAAGAAAAGACATCAGAAACGGCAAAGATTATAAATAGTTTGGTGGCCTTTTGGTCGTGGTGTGTGTCAGAAGATGGAATCTAGGCAAGGGGCGTTGCATGTGTTTGGTAATTATAAACTAATTGGAGTGTGTCTGGGGGAGATATGGATAGCACTCTAATCTGTCTCCGAGGATAACGCAAGGCTCGGCTGGCAATTTAAATGTCAAGCTGCCACCGCTTGTCAAAGAGAGAAAGTGCACAGAAATCTGCCATACGCCACATGACCAATTTGTCACAGTCTTTCTGTGACCACATTTAGGCATGGCTATCAGTTGTATACATGAATGTGCAAGAGGTCTTTGTGTGTGTGTGTGTGTGTGTGTGTGTGTGTGTGTGTGTGTGTGTGTGTGTGTGTGTGTGTGTGTGTGTGTGTGTGTGTGTGTGTGTGTGTTAGAGGGGAGGGGTCTATGCAAATGATGTGTGTCAATGTGAGTACTATATGTTAAAACACTCTTTCTACAAGTGAACAGAGACCAACCAACCTGTTGGCACATATATATATAAAAAAGACAGAGAGACAGAAAAAAGAAAGAGAGAGCACACTAAGGAACAAAACCACTGCACAATCTGGAACAGATTGGACTGTTTCTATAGCAACAGTGTGAATCTAACCTGCATGGCACTAGGCTCAAATCTGAAATTGGCCATAAAGAGAGGAGAGAGGTACTGAAAGTGTTTATGTAGAGAGAGAGAGAGAGAGAG
>NW_027468837.1:7527972-7535472 GCF_046254945.1 Alosa pseudoharengus | reverse complement strand
TCCAAGGCATGTGCAGTTATTGCAATAGTTTTCCAGTGGGGCCTATCACACTTAGCATATTATCTGCTTTAATGTGATGTTGTGTATGCAGAGCCCAAGCCTGCCGGCAGTGTCACGCTAGGGTGGCCCAATTACATGGCAGGTGTACTTACAACCATTTAGTAGGAGTTTTCAGTCAAGGATGCCAAGCCAGCACCGCAGACACTTCCATTTGGGGTCTGTGCAAAACACTGAGCCTGTAATCTTACTCTGCACGTTGACATTTACTGTATGTGATTCCACAGCAACAGATATGTATTCAGAGACTCAAGAGCTCCTGCCTGTTCTCACTATACCTGGTGAAACCAGGTTTAATGGTGGGATGAGGGATTCTTTTTGAGATGCAAGTTGGCTGATGGGTGTGTAGTTGCCAGCCCACACAGGAACTTGTATAACATCTCTTCCTCATTCTAATCACCAACCTTCCTCTGTTCTCTTGCAGGACTCTGATATCACCTATTATGACTCCAAAGCAGAGGCTGATAGCGTAAGTGCCATGTGTAGAATGTGTGTGTGTGTGTGTGTGTGTGTGTGTGTGTGTGCCTGTGTGTGTGTGTTTGTGTTTGTGCATTATGGTTCCAGCCCGTAGATGCCCTCAGTGCAGTGCCAGTAAGGAACAATCCCAGTCGATAAAGTTGACTGTGACTGAACATCAACTGTCTGAAACCACATTGAGTGCTTTGTCTACTATGTGTCTGTGTATCTTCCCACTGAACACGACAGAAGAGCACTTGCTTTGTTAACTATTATGGAAGCAGCATGTATAAGGCAATATGTACAGTGGTACAAGACAGCCTCTTGTAGCTAATGGATCTCAGGCAGTGAACACCAAAAGGTGACAGCCGCGGCCATTATCTCATGCCGTGGGGTGACGCCAGGTCCTTTTAGAGTGAGAGTGAGCAGATATTGAATTTAGGGTTGTTAATGTTTCCTGGAGGCGGTGTGAGATGTGTGTAATTGCATTCTGGAGGGATGTCTACAGTAACTGCTGTTGTTAAGGCACAGGGTCATATGCCCTAATACTTTGGAGGGCTTTGTTGCTGCACCCAGATGTAACGTTAACAACCAGAGCCCTGTGAAACACTATAAAATATCAGTCTAAAGCACAAAGTCAGAAAAAAATAAACACATTATTATTAGGGCTGTCAAAATAACTGATTAATTTCGATGAATTAATTTGAAAAAAAATAATGGTTAAATTAAATAGTGCAGATTAATCGATTCCGTATGACCTTTGACCCCGAGCCGTTCTAGTAAGTAACCATTAGACTGTAAAATGAAGGAGAGAGAAGAAAATGTGCTGCCTAGATCATTGATTGGAACATTTACTTTTAAAAAACGGCCTGATGGTGTTGATAAAAATAAAGTGTTAAAATAAAGTCCTCTGCAATGTCTGCAGCAAAGAATTTGCATATCACCGGAGTTCTTCAACTCTAAAGTTGCACATAAATGCAAAGAAATAGTGTTGACATTGAGGGGAGTGTTAATTTATTTTCATTGTGTCCCCTAAGTTATATCTGTGGCCTGAAATGCCTTGTATGTGAAAAAAAACTTCTTCCCGAAGCATTTTTGAATTTATTTCCTCAGCGTATTAGGTCATATCATAGATTATTATGGCCATTATTTGATCAGTGAAAATAATAATAAAATAGTTTTTGAACTTTAATGTCACTAATGTTGATTATTCAATAATTCATTTGAATTTAAATATATAAAATACTTTCACAGCAAAAATTATATATGCGATTAATTTAGATTAATTAATCACAGAGTTATTTTAATCGATTGACAGCCCTAATTATTATATATTATATTTATATATTATATATTTCATGCATATTGGTATGCTTATGGTTAATATGGACGTGCCCTCATTAGTGTAGACTATTGTCTTGTTTTCTCTCATAACATTTAGCAAGAAATGTGATACATTATATGATATGTATGTAAAAGAACTCTGTATCGAGGGTTACAACAGGGTTAACCATAGAAACATAATCATGCAATGAATGGCTTTGTATACTAACAGCTAGACTTATCATAAACAATCTGTACAATATGTACAAGATCTGGACAATACCTGACAAATACCCTGACAGGACATCAATATGAGGTGATCAGATATGTGAAGAAATTCAATTGGCAGTCATGTCATATGTCGCTGCAGTATCTGTCCACAGTTTCCCATAGAGATTACATCTTGACACCCATGGAATTGTGAGACTTAGAAATAAGTTTTTAATGTTGTCATGTGAGACTGCGGTTACTGAGTCAGAAAATCAAGAAAGTAAGCGCCTCCCATGGTAAAATTTGTCATCTACGTTGTAGCGCATCCACTGATTTCAACTGATAATTTCTTTTGGTGTAAAAGTAAGGCAATATAATATAACTGAAAACGAGTATAGGAGGCTTTGTTGATTCATCCATCTCATGTCACCTTTACTTCACTGAGAGAGAGGGGCCAGTGCAATGTCAGGTTGGGGCATCCAAACCGGAGGCGACAGAGTCTCTCCCCGCCGCGTCCAGGGAGTGCAGCCGGACACACAGAGAGAGAAGAGACACATGAGGGAGAAGAGGAAGAGACGAAGAGAAAGGGAGACAGAGCGGAAGAGAGGGCCGAAGAGGAGCATAGGAGACCGGGGGGAGCCATAAATCAAAGTGTGATTTCGCTCCTTGCGGCCGACGCGGGGCTTTGATTAATGGCGTCGCGCATCGGGGGCTGTCGCCGCGTCTAATTGGAGGACATCGCTCATCATTAAACCCGGCCGGGGAGAGGCCGTCCCCCGTGCGACACGCCCCACCTGCCCCCGCCCCGCGACCCCCACGTCTCACTGCCGCGCCGCCCGAGCGAGCCGGGGGGTCAGAGGGGTCGTGCTGAGGTCAAACGCTCTGGGCCCTAGAGGGCAGGCAAACACTGGCACTGTGATGTTCACAGCCCACTGGCCAGGCTAGTTTGTGCCGCGTGCGCTCCCACAGGACATCCACCTGGGATAGAAAACAACTGGATACCGCTTGGGCCATAATTCAATGTATCTGAGAGCAATCACTCTGACAAACAAAAGCACACACACATACACACACACACACACACACACACACACACACACACACACACACACACATTATCATAACTAATGTATAATTCATGGTAAACATGCTCAGTAAAGACTTTGGGGTTTATACCGATTGAGGTCAGTTTGACGGCATTTTGCTTTACATCTGTTGATTAGCATGCTTGCACAGACCTTCTTGAATAAGTAGAGAGATTGCTTCAATGAAGCCACAAAGTGTCTGATGTGAAGGTTAGCACAGGTTAGTATCCCATTCCCAGTATTTGTGTCCTCTCTGGCTTTCGTCCACCTCAGGTCATCTTGCCCCCCTTCTCTGATGTTGAACCATCCTCTCCTCTGCCCTTACATTTTGGGAGTTTCTTCCTATCCTCTCTCTACAGGTCAAACGGTGCCACGTCCACATAATCTAACTGTGCCACACAGTCACTGCTATGCTAGTTACTGCTACACAATTTCTATGCTGTTTCACTTCAGTGTTTCCCACAGAATTGGATTCAATTTGTGGCGGTAAGATCATCTTGGAAGTGTATAGGTCTAATTGAGTGCCTGCCACTTTAAGACGTTCGTGATTAACACAGTTAACTTTATAAGGCTGCTGTTGTGTGGATGCAATTCGTTTTCTACAGTACATAGTTAAAATAAAGGTTCCTACTTCTCCTTGGGACAAGCACTTTTGAATTTTGGAAAACACTTTTCCATTTACATCGGGATTTTGCAAACATTCAGTGTCAGAGTCAATAAAATGAGCCCTTCAACGAAATTGACAAGCAGCTGTAAGTAGGCTAAGCCTGCTAAATTCAACATCCAAACAGTATTCTAACGTTAGCTTTGAGATACTGCTTGATGGCATAACTTAACTTAGTTTAGTCTCTTCAATGTAGCCTACTATGTTGTGATAAGACCTTAGCAGAGTTAAATTCAATGCAGCAGTTTTGAACAAATTTGCGCAGAATGGTCACGATGCTGAGCGGATTTAATAACAATTTAGCCAGACGTCTTCTATGCAATGCTTCTATGTGGCAACAACAATGCTTCAACAATCGTGAATATTTTGTTAAATGCACATGCAGAGGAGGGGCAGCAGGCTACGAGAGAGAGTGGGGCGGGGTAAGGAAAGGCTGCGTGCGTAAAAAGCGCAGCTCAATGCCAATGCAAGGATTTGATCTTATATTTAATTTAAATTAAATTAAATTAAACATAGAATATTAATCTGTGGCGGCCGATTTTGATTTTGTGGCGCCCCGCCACAGATTAGTCAATGTATGGGAAACACTGCACTCACTTTATTATCCTGGATCCTAACAGGAGCAATATAAAGTAACTGATATAGTAACTTATTCACTTGTCCAATGCCTTCGTCCAACTGCTGAAGAGACATCTTCCGAAGAGACATTTTTCGAAAACTCACTATAGTTTTATTTGCTCCTTCCATTCCTTTTTCTCCCCTCCCTCTCTCTCTTTCTCCCTTTTTCTCCCTCCCTCTCTCACACACACACAGCTCCCCCCATCATACCCCATTTGTCTCCTGTCAGCCCCCTCTCCCTCAGCTCTGCATCCTCCTCGTTTTTCCGCGTGTCCTGCCAGTGGCCACTCCCTGGCATCCCTCAGCCTGCGCCATCACTTCCTGCTTCAGCCCCCTCCAGCGCGAGCGTGAGCGGGCCCATCATTAGGTAGTCTAATGGACTCGTCTGGCCAGCTGTTTGCCGTCTCCCGGCCGCGGCTCAGGGAACTCTGGGATTGATAGCGTGTCTGTCGCCAGAAGGCTGCGACGCCGGCGAGATGGCGCAGATGACGCATCGGATGCTTCCTGTGGGAAACTCTCGCTCTCTCTATCCTTCTCTCCATTTTGTCCTGTGTTCATTCACTCTATCTGTCTTCTCCCTGTCCAAAACGAATGGGTCTGAAAGAGCAGCTCGGGACATTTTGGCAAAGGAAAGTACAATGGAAAACTATTTCATAAACTGGTGCAGCAGTTCCAAATTATCATCAACTTATCATTCTGCTATCATAAAGGATGGCTGGGTTTCCCCTGCACTCAAATCAATTAGTGTGCTTTTTGTCTGTGCACAATGTGGTGCAGGCAGGCCTACAGATCTCGATCTGCTCTGCTGCCCAATCTCATGCCTCCTCTTCGGCTGCCTTATCGGAGTATAGAAATCAAACAAAGATTAAAACATACGTTTTAATATTCCATGCCCATCTGCAGTGGACAGTGGATGCAGAGTACTGCAGTCAGTAGACCTCTCTCCCTGACACCTTTAAGATGGTAGCTCCCCTGGGTTTGAGTCTTCACATCCGTCTCCCGTTTATAAGAGTTCCCGGGGATTGATTTCAGTGCAGGGTTGTGCTTCTCGCCACAAAGGTGATTGGAAGAGCCTACTTTTTTAGTGTGCTTATTGCTATGGATTACAGTGTATGTGTACTAACGCATAATGTCCCAGCAGTTATGTCAATGGTTATGGCAGGATATTGAGCATAGCATGTCATTCCGTTTGACACAAAAGTTAGCTTAGCCACAAACGGGACATAAGTTCTACCCTTTCTAATAGCACGTTCAAGGCAATATCCTGTAGATTGTAAATAGGTCAGTTGACCTAAAGTGTACTCTTGGGCACAGAGCGCCGTGTGTAGTGCCGGTTTTGTTACTGGCATTTGCTTAGCTGTTCAGCTGAAGCTGCAAAATGATTTAATCTGGGGAGCCCAGAGGGAATTTCACTGCAGCAGTTGTGTGGACCACTTATCGCGGAGCACAATCTTGTAATTTGTTTGCAGTCTCAACAGAACAGTGTAATTTTTGCAAGGCATGCTGATTATGAACCACCAGTATGACCAGTGGAGCTCCAGACCTACTAAAGGGAATGGGAACATTAGCAATGCAACTGAATTACTGAAATTATCGAGTAAACCCAGAAGTGCTTTCTTGATTGAATGGGTTTCAGAGCAATTCTTAAAAAGTAATTGTTGCATGACCCTAAAAATAGCAATATAGTAATAGTCGTACAATTATTGATTAAATCATGTATTGAGTCAACCATGTTATTGCTGGGGTAGAGTCATGTTTTCTGTAACACATACATCTAGCTATCCTAGTGTTCAGTGCAGAGGTATGTGTGGTCAGCAGAAAGGCTTCACATGCACAGTGGCCCGCTGGCGCCACATCGGCTACTCAACCTGGTTCTGAATGAAACGTGGGAAAAAGGTAACCGGAAAACTAAATTAGCACATGTTAATGTTTGCTGACTAAAACAACAAGGGACATGTGGGTCGGGAAGGCCATGTGTTTGGAGATCGAAAAGGCTGAAAGGAATAAAAGCCTCATAATTAATCACACAACCAGAATAGCCCAATGTGCAAGCCCCAGGAAAACATTGTGTTTACCTTCTTATTTTGATGTCGACCTAATTTAATTGTGATGGGATCCGGTGCAAGCTAAACATCTAGTGACATCCTGTGTTTACGGCCCTTGTTTTGAATGAATAATTGGTTGAATGATTATATTTTGCACTCTCGTTCCCATGTTCTTGTAATTGCCGCTGTGGCATACATATGCAAATAAACAAATCTCAAAAGGACACGAAACAAGCTGAATGAACACAAATGATTCATAGCAATTAGAGGAAGGCACATTCTTAGACCTCAGCAGCAATCTCAGCTCTATCTGTAACAATAAATGCCACTGTAAGACTCTAAGTTTCATGTAAACTAGTGATAACACTGTAAGACTAAACTAGTGATAACACTGTAAGACTAAACTAGTGATAACACTGTAAGACTAAACTAGTGATAACACTGCCTATAAACCCATGTCTCTTCTGCATTACCTTATTTATTTGCAGATATTGTATTTATTAATGTAATATAATGTCAGAATTATTTATTGAAAAAAAAAAAATGAAAATGTGAAATTATTGCCCCATATATCATTAAAGCTTTGCAATGCTAGACATGGTAGTCATGGTAATACGTTAGAATAAAATGAAACTAATTACTTACCAGAGCTGTTAAATTCAACTTCATCAAAACTAAAAGTAAATCCCGTTTTCAAAAAGGCTTTCATGATCAGTGCATGATTTAGTAACTTGACATGGAGCTTGAAGGTTGTTGATGGTTACACAAGATTTCACAGTAATGGTATTTTTGTCATTGCAGTTGACATTAGCAATGAAGAGAGTGAGACCCGCACACGTGACTGTTCTAAATTGTTTAATACTATATGTACAATACTATACTATATATTGTACAGCATTCTTTTCAAGATAAGTTTTTATGTCACCACAGTGCTATAAAGATGCTGTTTTGACTCATAGTATTATCTATAATGGGACAGAAAATATACTGATATTCATTTTACAAAAGATCAGACAGCAATATACTTTCAGTTTTCCAGTAA